>NC_142461.1:122737500-123362500 GCF_049115385.1 Moschus berezovskii
AAAAGCAGAGATATTACTTTGCCAACAAATTCCATCTAGTCAAGGCTATGGTTTTTCCCGTGGTCATGAATGGATGTGAGAGTTGGACTGTGAAGAAAGCTGATCGCCGAAGAATTGATGCTTTTGAACTGTGGTGCTGGAGAAGACTCTTGAGAGTCCCTTGGGCTGCAAGGAGATCCAACCAGTCAATTCTAGAGGAGATCAATCCTGGGTGTTCATTGGAAGGACTGATGCTAAAGCTGAAACTCCAATACTTTGGCCACCTCGTGCAATGAGTTGACTCACTGGAAAAGACTCTGATGCTGGGAAGGATTGGGGGTGGGAGGAGAAGGGGACGACAGAGAAGGAGATGGCTGGATGGCATCACTGACTCGATGGACATGAGTTTGAGTGAACTCCGGGAGTTGGTAATGGACAGGGAGGCCTGGTGTGCTGTGATTCATGGCATCGCAAGAAGTCGGGCACGACTAAGCGATTGAACTGAACTGAACTGAACTGATGTTAGGTACATAAATATTCACAACTGTTATCTTTTTCTTAGATTGTCTTTGCTCATTATATAATGCCCATCCTTGTCTTTCAAAGTCTATTTTGCCTGATAAAAGTATGTCTACTTTTGATTTCTTTTTTTAAATTATTATTTTATTTTTATTTTAATTGTAGGCTAATTACTTTACAATATTGTATTGGTTTTCCCATTCATTGACATGAATCTGCCCCGGGTGTCCATGTGTTCCACATCTTGAAACCCCCTCCCACCTCCCTCCCCATCCCGTCCCTCTGGTTCATCCCAGTCCACCAGCCCCGAGCATCCTGTATCATACATCGAACCTGGACTGGCGATTCGTTTAACATATGATAATATACATGTTTCAATGCCATTCTCACAAATCATCCCACCCTCGCCCTCTCCCACAGAGTCCAAAAGACTGTTCTATACATCTGTGTCTCTTTTGCTGTCTCCTATACAGGGTTATCATTACAATCTTTCTAAATTCCTTCCATATGTGTTCAGTTCAGATCAGTTCAGTTCAGTCGCTCAGTCGTGTCCGACTCCTTGCAACCCCATGAATCACAGCATGCCAGGCCTCCCTGTCCATCACCAACTCCTGGAGTTCACTCAAACTCATGTCCATCGAGTTGGTGATGCCATCCAGCCATCTCATTCTCTGTCATCCTCTTTTCCTCCCGCCCCCAATCACTCCCAGCATCAGAGTCTTTTCCAGTGAGTCAACTCGTTGCACCAGGTGGCCAAAGTATTGGAGTTTCAGTTTTAGCATCAGTCCTTCCAATGAACACCCAGGACTGATCTCCTTTAGAATGGACTGGTTGGATCTCCTTGCAGGCCAAGAGACTCTCTAGAGTCTTTTCCAGCACCACAGTTTAAAAGCATCAATTATTCGGAGATCAGCTTTCTTCACAGTCCAACTCTCACATCCATTCATGACCACGGGAAAACCATAGCCTTGACTAGACAGACCTTTGTTGGCAAAGTAATGTCTCTGCTTTTTAATATGTTATCTAGGTTGGTCATAACTTCCCTTTCAAGGAGTAAGCATCTTTTAATTTCATGGCTGCATCAGCATCTGCAGTGATTTTGGAGCCCCCCAAAATGAAGTCTGACACTGTTTCCACTGTTTCCCCATCTATTTCCCATGAAGTGATGGGATCAGATGCCATGATCTTCATTTTCTGAATGTTGAGCTTCAAGCCAACCTTTTCACTCTCCTCTTTTACTTTCATCAAGAGGCTTTTGAGTTCCTCTTCACTTTCTGCCATAAGTGTGGTGTCATCTGCATATCTGAGGTTATTGCTATTTCTCCCAGCAATCTTGATTCCAGCTTGTGCTTCTTCCGGCCCAGCATTCCTCATGATGTACTCTGCATAGAAGTTAAATAAGCAGGGTGACAATATACAGCCTTGACGTACTCCTTTTCCTATCTGGAACCAGTCTGTTGTTCCATGTACAGTTCTAACTGTTGCTTCCTGACCTGCATACAGGTTTCTCAAGAGGCAGGTCAGGTGGTCTGGTATTCCCATGTCTTTCAGAATTTTCCAGTTTATTGTGATCCACATAGTCAAAGGCTTTAGCATAGTCAATAGTATACTGTATTGTTGCTTTTCTTCCTGACTTGCTTCACTCTGTATAATAGGCTCCAGTTTCTTCCACCTTATTTGAACGGATTCAGATGTATCCTTTTTAATGGCTGAGTAATACTCCATTGTGTATATGTACTACAGCTTTCTTATCCATTCATCTGTAGATGGACACATGTCCTGGCTATTATAAACAGTGCTGCAATGGACATTGGAGTACATGTGTTACTTTCAATTCTGAGTTCCTCGGTGTGTATGCCCAGGAGTGCGATTGCTGGGTAGTATGACAGTTCTATTTTCAGCTTTTGAAGCAATCTCCACACTGTTCTCCATAGTGGCTGTACTAGTTTGCATTCCCACCAACAGTGTAAGAGGGTTCCCTTTTTTCCACACCCCCTCCAGCATTTATTGCTTGTAGTCTTTTGGAGAGCAGCCATTCTGACTGGTGTGAAATGGTACCTCACTGTGGTTTTGATTTGCATTTCTCTGATTATGAGGGATGTTGAGCATCTTTTCATGCATTTGTTAGCCATCTGTATGTAATTTCTATTTACACGGAATACTTTTTTCCATGCTCTCACTTTCAGTCCATATATATCTTTAGATATGAAGTGTATCTGTTATACACAGCAAATATGTGAGCTTTGTCATTGTATCCATTTAGATATTATATGTCTTTTGATTGGAGTATTTAGTCCATTTTCATTTAATTATTGATAGGCATGTACTTTTTTGCCAGTTTTTAAATTGTTTTGGAATTGTTTTTTGTAGTTCTTTCTTTTTTCATTCTTTTGCCCTCTTCCCTTCTGAAATGATGGCTGCCTTTATTACTATGTTTGGATTCATTTACCTTCTTTTGTGTATCTATTATATTACAGATTTTTGGCTTATGATTACCATGAGCTTTATATATAGCAATCTATATTTATACCTGTATCTCTATATATCAGTCTCTCTTTGTGTGCGTGTGTGTGTGTGATTATTTTAAAGTGCTGATCTCTCAAGTTCAAATGCATTTTAACAACCCTATATTTTTATTGCCCCCTGACCATTGACTGTGTTTGATATCATATTTTACATGTTTTATTTTGTGAATCTCTTAACTACTTATTGTGGACATAGATGATTTTATTCCTTTTACCTTTTAACCTTCCTTCTAGCTTTATACATGATTGATTAACTACCTTTACTGAATATTTGCTTTACCAATGATATTGTTCCTTTCACAACTTTCATTTTTCCTGTTCTGACTTTTTCTTTTCCTACTTAGAGAAGTCCTTTTAACATTTATTGTAAAGCTGATTTGTTGGTGCTGAACTCTTAGATTTTGCTTGTCTGTGAAACTTTTGATCTCACCATCAAATCCAAATGATAGCCTTGGCAGCTAGACTATTCTTGGTTGCAGTTTTTCCCTTTTATCACTTTGGATTATACTGTGCCACTCTTTCTGTCCTGCAGAGTTTCTGCTGAAAAGTCACCTGATAAATTTATGGGGGTTTCCTTGGATGTAACATGTGTCTTTCTCTTTGCCACATTATATTCTTTCTTTATTTATTTAGTTTTTGCCATTTTACTTATAGTGTGTCTTGGTATGGTCCTTTTTAGGTTGATTCTATTTGGGACTCTGTGCATCCTGGACTTAGGTGTCTGCTCCTTGCCCTATTTAGGGAAGTTTTCAGCTATTATGTCTTCAAGTATGTTTTCTGTGCCTCTCTCTCTTCTCCTTCTGCTGCTGCTAAGTCGCTTCAGTCGTGTCTGACTCTGTGCAACCCCATAGATGGCAGTCCACCAGGCTCCCCCGTCCCTGGGATTCTCCAGGCAAGAACTTTGGAATGGGCTGCCATTTCCTTCTCCAACGCATTAAAGTGAAAAGTGAAAGTGAAGTCGCTCAGTCATGTCCAACTCTTAGTGACCCCATGGACTGTAGCCTACCAGGCTCCTCCATCCATGGGATTTTCCATGCAAGAGTACTGGAGTGGGTTGCCATTGCCTTCTCCGCTTCTCCTTCTAGGAACTTTATAATGTAAATTAATACATTTAATGTTGTCTCACAGGTCTCTTACAGAATCCTAATTTATTTTTATTTTTTTCTTATGTTCAACTTCAGTGCTTTTCACTAATTTGTTTTCTATCTCACTGATCCTTTGTATTGTCTAATCTACTTTTGATTCCTTCTAATTTATTATTAATTTCAGTTATTCTTCATTTCTATTTGATTCTTTTTTATAGTTTCAGTTTGTTAAAAAATTTTAGCTTCTCACTCTGCTCATCAAATCTTTTCCCAAGTTCTTTGAACATCTTTGTGATCCTTACTTTTATGAACTCTTTATTAGATAGATTGCATATCTCCACTTCACTTAGTTCTTTCTCTGTAGTTTTATCTTTCCTCTTTGTTTTGAAAAATGCTTCTGTTGCCTCATTTTGCCTAATTTTCTATTTTTATTTCTATGTACTTGATGAGTTGCTTACATTTCCCACTTTTGCAGTGGCTTTTTGTAGGTGATGTTCTGTGCATTACAGCAGCACATTCCCCTCTGGTCACCAGAGATATATGTTCTAGGGGTTCTTCCTATATGGGCTGTGTGGGTCCTTCTATTGTGGCAGGCTAATTACTGCAGGCAGTCTGGTAGGTGTAGCTGGCCCCTGGTCCAATTGGTAGTCAGCCTTTGCTTTTTTGGAGGCTGCTGGCTGATGGCGGGCAGAGCCAGATCATGAGATAGCTGGTTGCTGAGACCCAAGGGGTCCCAAGTCTAATCTTGGCCCACTGGTGGACAAAGCCAGGTTCCAAGATCTCTGGTTGCCCAATCCTGGGGGGTCCCAATGATGCTGTTGACTTGGTGGTAGGCAGAGTCATTTTCTGACACAGCTGGCAGGGGGATTCAGGGTGTCCCAAAACTTGTGTTGGACTGATGGTATGTGGAGCTGGATCCTGGCATTAATAAGTTAGAGGAAGGATGCCAAAGTGGCACTTGCTAGCACCAACGTTCTCACTTAGAATGCACTCCCCTAAATGACTAGCACTAGTGTCAGTGTCCCCAGGGAGAGCTCCTGTTGCCTTTTGTCTCTCCAGGAGCTCTCTAAGATCAATAAGTGGTTCTGACCCAGAAATCCTTGCAAATTGCTGTCCTCTGCCAGGTCCCAGAACACATGCGATTTTATGTGTAGCCTTTAAGTGTGGAGTTTCTATTTCCCACAGCCATATCTGAAAGTAAGCCTTGCTGGCCTTCAAAGACAAGCATTCTGAATGTTCATCTTCCTAGTGCAGGAACTGAGGCCAGGGGACTTGATGTATGACTCAGATCCCTTGCACCTTGAGGAGAATCTCAGCAATGGTAATTATCCTTCCATTTATGGGTCACCTGCCCAGAGGTACGGGTCTTAACTATACTGTTTTTCTGTCCTTCCTACACATATTGTTGTGGTTCCTTCTTTATATCTTAAGTTGTATAAGTTTTTTAAAAAATAGTCTTCTGATCTTTCTCATCAGTAGTTGCTCTATAAATATTTGTAATTTTGGTATGAGTGGGTGGAGGTGAGTTCAAGATTTTACTACTCTGCCATCTTGGCCACCCTCTGGAAGAAACATTAATTTAAGAGTCCTATGTACTTTAAAGATATTATGATTAGAAACCATAAAGTCCTTTAGGAGAAAAACAAAACATGATTTCAACATTTTAAATTGTAATAGAGAAATAAAAATATAAAAATGACCGCCAAGTTCATATTCTGGAATAAGTAAAGAAATGTGAAATCTTAACAAAGTACAGAAGTACAAAGAAATAAAATTGTGATTATATTGATAAAAACCATAAATGATTTAGAAGACCATACATTCTAATGGTAAGATTGTCATGAGGAGAAAATAGAATATATGGAAACATATGTCGGTCATACTTCTTCCTGAAAACAACAGAATTCCCTCTGCCTAGCTAAAGTAAGAGAATTTATTAAAATGTATTTGGCAGAATCTGTGTGATATGGCTAGGAAGCTAGACTATGAATCTATGGGGATAAACATAGTACCCAAGGAAAACTTGGGGACTTCTTTAGCAAAAATATGCCTGATTAACCCACTGGCACCTTTGCCACTCATGACCATTCTCTGAAGCTCCACAGCTAAGAATGGTGCTTAAACACAGAGGGATTTTTATGGTACAGATGGCACCGGCACCACTATTTAAGAAAAAGAATAAAAGATTCTCTGCCCCACTATGCCCTGAGAATGCTATGTCTCTAATACCATGTGTGCCAGAAGATCAACTCCTTCTCTGACTATTTTGATTTCTGACTTGGAGGGTGGAAGGCACACTGTGGAAAATTACCAAAATTTAGCGACAGTATTACAAGATGTTAAATAGATACAAGTGACCAATATCTACTGGAAGGTACAATATTACAAAAAATGAGAAAATTTGAGACTACAAGAAATTTTAGATTGAAGGTGCATGTCACATCCCAGAAAGTATTAACTCAAAAGACATGGACACAACCATCATTGTTTTTCAGTTGTTCAGTCATATCCGACTCTTAGTGACCCTATGGACTGTAGCACACCAGACTTCCCAGTCCTTCACTATCTCCCAGAGTTTGGAGAGTAGCCTGTCAGGCTCCTCTGTCCATAGAATTCTCCAGTCAAGAAAACTGGAGTGGGTAGCCGTTCCCTTCTCCAGGCAATCTTCCCAATCTAGGGTTCGAATCTAGGTCTCCCACATTGCAGGTGGATTCTTTACCATCTGAGCCATCAGGGAAGATCATTACAAGGTGTTAAAGTAACTGACATCTACTGGAAGGTACAATATTATGAAAAATGATAAAACTTATTTGAGACTCAAAGAAATTTTAGATTGAGTGTGCATACCACATCCTAGAAAGTATTAATTCAAAAGACATAGACACAACCAACATTGTTGTTCAGTTGTTCAGTCATGTTCAACTATTTGCGACCCTATGGACTGTAGCACGCCAGGCTTCCCTGTCCTTCACTATCTCCTAGAGTTTGCTCAAACTCATGTCCATTGAGTCAGTGATGCCATGCAACCATCTCATCCTCTGAAGTCCTCTTCTCCTCCTGTCCCCAATCTTTCCCAACATTAAGGTCTTTTCCAATGAGTTGGCTCTTCACATCAAATAGCCAAAGTTTTGGAGATTCAGCTTCATCATCAGTTCTGCTAATGAATATTTATGATTGATTTCCTTTAGAATTGACACAGCCATCAGTTAAGTTCAGTCACTCATTTGTGTCCGACTCTTTGCCACCCCATGAACTGCAGCATGCCAGGCCTTCCTGTCCATTACCAACTCCTGGAGCTTACCCAAAATCATGTCCATTGAGTTGGTGATGCCATCTAACCATCTCATCCTCTGTCATCCTCTTCTCCTCCTGCCTTCAATCTTTCACAACATCAGGGTCTTTTCAAATGAGTCAGCTCATCTCATCAGGTGGCCAAAATATTAGAGTTTCAGCTTCAGCATCAGTATTTCCAATGAATATTCAGGACTGATTTCCTTTAGGATGGACTGGTTGGATTTCCCTGCAATCCAAGGGACTTTCAAGACTCTCAACACCACAGTTCAAAAGCATCAATTCTTCAGTGCTTAGCTTTCTTTATAGACCAACACATCCATACATGACTACTGGGAAAACCATAGCCTTAACTAGACATATCTTTGTTGACAAAGTAATGTCTCTGCTTTTTAATATGCTGTCTAGGATGGTTATAACTTTCCTTCCAAGGAGTAAGTGTCTTTTAATTTCATGGCTGCAGTCTCCATCTGCAGTGATTTTGGAGCCCCAAAAAATAAAGTCTGACACTGTTTCCACATCTATGTGCCATGAAGTGATAGGACTGGATGCCATGATCTTAGTTTTCTGAATGTTGAGCTTTAAGCCAACTTTTTCTCTCTTCTCTTTCACTTTCATCCAGAGACTCTCTTTAATTGCTCTTCACTTTCTGCTATAAGGGTTATGTCATCTGAACATCTAAGGTTATTACTATTTCTCCTGCAATCTTGATTCCAGCTTGTGCTTTTACCAGCCCAGCATTGCTCATAATGTACTCTGCATATAAGTTAAATAATCAGGGTGACAATACAGAGCCTCAGCATACACCTTTTCCTATTTGGAACCAGTTTGTTGTTCCATGTCCAGTTCTAACTGTTGCTTTCTGACCTGAATACAGGTTTCTCAAGAGGCAGGTCAGGTGGTCTGGTATTCCCATCTCTTTCAGAATTTTCTTCAGTTTATTGTGATCCACACAGTCAAAGGCTTTGGCATAGTCAATAAAGCAGAAATAGCTGTTTTTCTGGAACTCTCTTGCTTTTTCCATGTTCCAGCGGATGTTGGCAATTTGATCCCTGGTGCCTCTGCCTTTTTAAAACCTGCTTGAACATCTGGAAGTTCATGGTTCACGTATTGCTGAAGCCTGGCTTGGAGAATTTTGAGCATTACTTTACTAGCATGTGAGATGACTGATTTGTGCAATAGTTTGAGCATTCTTTGGCATTGTCTTTCTTTGCGGTTGGAATGAAAACTCACCTTTTCCAGCCTTGTGGCCACTGCTGAGTTTTCCAAATTTGCTGACATATTGAGTGCAGCACTTTCACAGCATCATCTCTTAGGATTTGAAATAGCTCAGCTGGAATTCCATCACCTCCACTAGCTTTGTTTGTAGTGATACTTCCTATGGCCCACTTGACTTCACATTCCAGCCGTACAGAGATATAATTCTTTTGCTTGGTTGTCAGTTGTATCATGCCCTCCAAGTTGAAAGTGAGTGTGGGATCATAATATCCTTTTTGCAGACCCATAAATAATCCCCCTCATTTTTTTGTCATCACTTTTGCTCATGTTTCTCTCTCTCTCTCTCTCTGACTGGTGGGTTCTAGGTTACCACTTTCTCTGGGTCACTTTTCAGACATTTGCTCATTTTTCAGAGTGTAACTTCTACTCTGTCTTGGTGGACAAAATGTAGTCATTCATTTTATATATTCATCATAATTACTTTTGATCTCATGGCCCCATTTCTCAGAATTTTTTTTTGCTGTTGTTAATTTATATTTATTCCTTTATTATTATTTCAGTGAGTTCTCAGGAAGCTTTATATCAGGAGGTAAGATTTTATATATATATATTACTCAGGAGGTAAGATTATATCAGGAGGATATAAATCTGTTTTTAAGTCTGCTATCTTAACCTGTAAATCTCCTATAAGTGTTTTGTAAAAATTATCTTGTTATTATGGTATAATCATTGTATTAAAATCCATGTGAAATCATTTGTTATTCTTTTTCTTGCATTAAATTAAAAATGATAATCTGTCCTTTTTTAGATGATAACGAAGCATATCCAGTAAAGTGTTTAACACCTGGCACTTTCTTTGTGTAATCTCATTCAGCATTTCATTCATTTCCTTGGTTCTTGTTGTTGTTTGAAATGGAAAATAGCTAGCCTCTCACCGAAAAAGGATGAGAAATATAAATGGTTTGTTTTGTAATTTTAGTGGTTTCATACCTTTAAAAGTGGTCCCTGCTGCTGCTGCTGCTGCTGCTGCTGCTGTGTCACTTCAGTCGTGTCCGACTCTGTGTGACCCCATAGACAGAAGCCCACCAGGCTCCCCTGTCCCTGGGATTCTCCAGGCAAGAACACTGGAGTGGGTTGCCATTTCCTTCTCCAATGTGTGAAAGTGAAAATTGAAAGTGAAGTCGCTCAGTCGTGTCCGACCCTTAGCAACCCCACGGACTGCAGCCTACCAGGCTCCTCCAGCCATGGGATTTTCTAGGCAGGAGTACTGGAATGGCTTGCCATTGCCTTCTCCAAAAAGTGGTCCCTGAGCCAAGCAAATGCAGATAGTGTGGAAAAGGACCAACCCACTGGGCTCTCCTCTTTCAGTTCAGAATCATTCACGTGTGTATTTCAGTCACCACCTATTCACTCCATTGTTGGAGGGATTCCAGCCCCAGGGTTATACGGAAAGCCCAACATACGACACCCAACATCAGGCAGACGAGATCACAGAGGTTTTCTGGACACATGGACCCACAAGCTAGGGTGAGGACATGGCACACGGTGCTGGGCCACGTGAGGGTTGTCCTTGGGGATAGGGTGAACAACCAGGAGCTGTGGTCAGCAGGTTTCATGAGAACATTAGTGAGGGTGCTGCCTGATTCCCACAGGAGGCTGGTATTCCCTTGTTTGGATAATTCTGCAGGCTGAAAGGGAACTGAAACTGCTACTCAGGGATAAGCAAGGACTGTACTTGATCTACTTGATAAGGAAGGTTGTTTGGGTAGGGGGACTTATGCTTGGCAGAAGAGTGAGGAGGATGACCTGCCTGTAGTAGGCCTTATGAACCCCTGCCAACGTCACCAGGCATCAAGGCAGCATATAATATTAAACCTTAATTTTAGGCCTTGAAACATAGTGTGCTCCATATGTGGATAAAGCTTTCTTAGCTGAGAACACTGAGTATGATATTGGTTGTTTACTCCCTTCCCCTACCCCATACTTAAATTTATTAGATCTGTTTTCTAGGTAGGCATATTCTACATATTTTTGAGAAGTCTTCAATTTGTAGTTGTTTGATCCTGTGAAGAGGTAAAGTTTCCTAAAGTCTCTGTCAAAGGTTTTCCAAACTGAATGACTTGCCTCAGGGTCGACCATATATAAAATTCATTTCTGGAGTTAAATAGATTAAGTGGTGCAGGTAAACTATCCTGCCTACTCTTTCAGGTGAAGTCAGAGTAATTGAACTCAAAATCTTTGAGAAATAATTTCCAATTCGCCTTAAGGAGATAATTGTTGATAGAAATCTCACGTACTTCCTTGGTTGCTTATTGATGGCTTAGTTATGCACTAATAAAGTTTGGAAACTGTCTATTATAAGTAACTTGGAGTTCTGTTCTTTCTGAAGGGGGGTTAGTTAGGTAAATGCAAAATAGTTTAAACAGAGTAACATTTGGCTTAAGCCTCAATCAACTATTTTAATGATTAATGGAAACACTTCTGAATGAATAGTCTGTTTGAGCTGTGGAAAAGTAAATTCAGCTGCAAGCTTAGGGACTATCATTCAGGAAAGGAAAATCAACAAGAGAGGAAAACTAGCATAGTGGAAAAGATTGGACTGTGAGTCAAGAGGTCCAAGAACTTGTTTTGAGATCTGACTTTGAATAAGTTACTGAACTTCTCTTTTTCTTGGTTCCTTTCCCCACCTGTAAAATGAGTAATAAGTAAAAACAACCTCACAGATACAATCCAACTCAAATTTTGTAATCTAAGAAATCTCTGGACTCTAACATTTTATGGTGTCAGAGGTGTCATTTCCACAGTACTCAGGGCATCTGCATCCTATTAAAATGCTTAGTTTCCTTTGCCATTCACATTATCTGTTTGTATGAAACCATCCTCCCAATCATTATCCCTTTTTGAAATTAAATAGAAGTCTAACAGGAGTGCCAAAGCATAAACACACTAATAAACATTTTAATGTAGTCACTTTGTTAATTTTCAGAGACCGTAAAGAAGTCATAAAATATACTCCTCAGCTAAGAATACCGTGAGCTGCTGGCTAGGAAACTTCTAACATAATGGGAAGTAACTCCTTACCAGCAGCTGAAAAGAGAATGCATTATTGTTGTAGTGATCTTTAATAAAAAAGGAATGCAAGATATCTTGGAATATTAGGAGAAAACGTGGGGGAAAGGCCATCGTTTTAGTTAGCCAACTAAATGGTTGCAAAAATGATTTGAGTTGTACTATCAATAGCCTTTCCCTCAGTGCCACAAAATTACCAAGTGTTTGTTTGCCCTTTGATCAGGAATAATAATAGCAATAGTACTGATAGCTAATATGTACCAAGTATTTGATATTGTAATCTTTTAAAACTTTGAACAGAGTTACAGATTTTACCATTTGTTATAAACTGGTATATATAATTTAACCAGAACCATAAGAAAATTAGTATTGTGTGAATTCTGAAGCACTTTCAACATGTTGTAGGAATAATGTGGACTTTCTTGAGTTTTACACATTCATAAGTGAATGGTCTGTGTCTCGTGCCTTTGTTGGTTTCCTGTGAGCTGTAGTTTCTGGGAAGTGAGCAGCTCTCATTCCTGTAACTCTTGTAGTCCAGTCATTCGTGTGTCTCCTTCATGTGGATTCAGTGCAGCTGTGGTGCTGTTATCCCTCTGATAGGAACTCTAACTCGGTGTAAAGCCCCAAAGGTCTGTTACTTATTTTTATTTTATATTGTACTATAATTTATTTACAATGTTGTGTTTGTTTCAGGTATATAGCAAAGTGATACAGTCATATATATATATATATATATATGAATTAACAAAAGCAGTTCCCATCTTTTGATGGGGTACTCATGGTTTATAAGATAAATGGCATTATTTTGAGAGAGGGATAACTTAGGTATGGCATTGGGTTTTTTTTCTTTTTGCAGCCTGAGGCAGTTGTAAAATAACTTAATGTAGCTTTTTACAACTGTGTATTCTATAGTATTTTTTCATTTGGTGAAATTTTAACTGTTAATGTTTTTGGCATTGTGCTTTGTACCATTTATTAAATAAAAATTAAAAAAATAAAATAAAATGCTTCATATGTATTAAGTCATTTACTCTTCATAACTCTAGGGTTGAGTCTGTTTATGCTTTGGCATAAATTCTAGAGTTATGAGTTTGATTATACTTTGGCACTCCTGTCAATATTATCATATTTATTTTACATGTAAGAAGTATGGAACAAAGAGTGTTTAAGAATTATTCAAACAAATCAACTTAAAAAAAAAAGGAATTATTCCAAGTCTCAGAACTAAGGGTTAAGTGGTAAGGCTATGATTTGAAGCTGACCATATCAGATATTTATTTTTTATTTGGTAAGCTTTGATAGCTTTCTGCTATGGAATTTTTAAATTTCATTTACATTTTATAGCTCATTGATGTAAATTTGCATATAATACTCCCTTACTATCCTCTTAATGTCTATAGGATATATAGTCATGATCCTCCTTTTACCCCTGATATTAGTAATTTGTGTATCCTCTCTCCCTCTCTCTCTATTATCAGTCTGGCAAGAGGTTGATTAAATGTACTAATCTTTTCAAAGGATGAATTTTAGATTTTATTGATTTTCTTTATTGTCTTTCTGTTTTATTTCTGCCCCTATTTTTGTTCTCTCCTTTCCACTTATTTTGAATTTAATTTACCACTCCTTTTCCAATTTGGTAGATTGAAAACTTTTATACTGAATTTGAGAGATTTCTTGTTTTCTAATAATCAATTGATGCTTTAAACACCTTTAAGTACATACAACTTTAGTTACATCCCACAGATTTTGATATGTGGTACTTTAGATGTCATTTCATTAAAAACATTTTCCAATATTCTTACTTTTTTGATCCATTGCTTCAAAGAGGTGAATTATTTTCTGTATAATTGGTGCTTTTGTTTTTGTGGAATTCTAATTTGTAGTGGTCAGAGAATATTCTCTGTAAAGATTTAGTCTTTTGAAATCTACCGAGACTTGCTTATAGTCCTGCTATTGTCTGTCTTGTTATTCATTCCCTATAAATTTGAAATGAATGTGTATTCTGCAGTTGTTAAGTGGTAATGGTCTATAAATGTCAAATAGATTAAAGTGGTTGACAGTATAATTCTGAGGTACTCTGCCCTACTGATTTTATTTCTCTAGTTTTGTATCAATTATTAAAACAGATATGTTAAATATTCTAGCTGTGATTGTGCATTTGTCTATTTCTCCCTTTCTCTAAGTTTTGTTTCATATATTTTGAAGCTCTGTTCTTATGTGTATATAAATTAATATGTCCTCTTGATTATTACGTCCTCTTGATTTATTTTATTCTTATGAAATAATCTTTATCCCTGGAAATATTCTTTGCTCTGAAAATTACTTTGCTTTATATTGAGTCACTCCAACTTTCTATTGTTGTTAGTATGGTATGTCTTTTTCCATCATTCTATTTTGAACCAATCCATGTCCTTATGTTTAAAATAAGATTCTTGTAGGCAGCATATAGTTGGGTATTGCTTTATTTTTAAACCAGTCTGAGATTTTTTTGCCTTTTATTTTGTGTCTTTAGATTATTTACATTTAATGTAATTATTATCCCTTCCAATACTTCGGGCTTCCCTGGTGGCTCAGATGGGAAGGAATCTGCCTTCAATGTAGGAGACCCTGGTTCAGTCCCTGGGTCTGGAAGATCCTCTGGAGAAGGGAATGGCAAACTACTCCAGTATTCTTGCCTCAATGGGCAGAGGAGCCTGTGGGCTATGGTCCTTGGGGTGGCAAGGGGTCAGACACGACTGAGTTGACTAACATTTTTTAATACTTCAGGTAATTTTTACCCCAGACTTGGGTAGTTTTATCATGTATATGCACTGATCATTAATCAAATGAAGACCCAAGGAGGTACTGAACAGATTTCTTGACTTCCCGTTCCGTGGGATGCTTTTTAATTCTGATACCATGCTCTGTAGATGAAGTGTCTTGGTCTGCCTAGGCTTTTACCTCAATCTCAAATCAGATAACACACTGAGTTCTGCCTGGATTATCCTTTCCTGTGCTGAAGTCTAAAAGCTGCTGCTGCTGCTGCTAAGTCGCGTCAGTCATGTCTGACTCCGTGTGACCCCATAGATGGCAGCCCACCGGGCTCCCCCGTCCCTGGGATTCTCCAAGCAAGAACACTGGAGTGGGTTTCCATTTCCATCTCCAGTGCACGAAAGTGAAAAGTGAAAGCAAAGACTCTCAGTCATGTCCGACTCTTAGCGACTGCATGGACTGCAAACTACCACGCTCCTCTGTCCATGGGATTTTCCAGGCAAGAGTACTGGAGTGGGTTGCCAGTGCCTTCTCCTAGGCTAAAAGCGCTAGTCAGTAATATGGAAAATTGTAGACTTGCTTCTTTGGCTTCCAGAATTTTGGGAAACAGTGTATTATACTAAATAAGGCTATGGTTTTTCCCGTGGTCATGTATGGATGTGAGAGTTGGATTGTGAAGAAAACTGATAGCTGAAGAATTGATGCTTTTGAACTGTGGTCCTGGAGAAGACTCTTGAGAGTCCCTTGACTGCAAGGAGATCCAACCAGTCCATTCTAGAGGAGATCAATCCTGGGTGTTCTTTGGAGGGACTGATGCTAAAGCTGAAACTCCAATACTTTGGCCACCTCATGCGACGAGTTGACTCACTGGAAAAGACTCTGATGCTGGGAAAGGTTGGGGGCGGGAGGAGAAGGGGACGACAGAGAATGAGATGGCTGGATGGCATCACCGACTCTGTGGACATGAGTTTGAGTGAACTCCGGGAGTTGGTGATGGACAGGGAGGCCTGGCATGCTGTGATTCATGGGGTCGCAGAGTTGGACACGACTGAGCGACTGAACTGAACTGAATGTCCATATTTTGTCTGGACTTTTGATTGGTTCAGGTGAGTGGGTAAATCTAGTCTTTGCTACTCCATCTCAGTCAGAAGTGGAAGTCCTAGTCAGAGTAAATTTAAGAGGTAAAAACACTACGCATATGCAATCCAGTTTCCAGGCATCAGTCATTAATATTTTAAAATTTACTTACTTTCTGAGAAACAGTCTTTATACTATGAAGTGCCCAAATCTTAATGTAAAGTTTGAGGAATTTTACTTCTGTATAGACACACAAAATCATCACCCATATCAAGATATATATAGAACATTTCCAGTACCTTACAAAATTCCTTCACATTCCTTCCAATTAGCGCCTGCCTTCCTGCTCTGCACAAGTAGACTGTTCTAACTTCTACCACCATAGATTACTTCCACTTTGTTCAAAGTTGATATGAATGGAGTTATATTTTATGTACCTTTTTGTGCATGGCATCTTCTACCTGTAATGATTTTGAGATACATATATGTTGTATATATTAGTAATTCATCCACACATTTATTGTTGTGTATAGGAATATATCACGATTTGTTTTTCCAGTCTCTGATGCTGTTTTGGATTGTTTCTAGTTTGGGAGTTTTGTAAATAAATTTGTTATGAATATTCTTGTAGTCAGCAAAAATAATAATAATAATATATATATGTGTAAATTTTTTGTACAGGAATAAAAGAATGAGCAAGAAAATCTTTTAATGTTAAGTTGTAGTTGGTAGTTTGGGCTTCCCTGGTGGTTCAGTTGGTAAAGAATTTACCTGCAATGCCAGAGTTCAATCCCTGAGTCTAGAAGATACCCTAGAGAAGGGAATGGCTATCCATTCCCGTATTCTTACCTGGAAAATTCCATGGACAGAGGAGCCTGGCAGGCTACCGTCAATGGGGTTGCAAAGTGTTGGACATGACTAAGTTACTAACACCTTCACTTTAAATTTTCACTTACACCCTTTGGAACCATATCTTCAATATCCATCTATAGGATATTTCTACATATCTCCATTATAGTAATCATTTATATTGTATACAAAAGTGACCCAAATTATTACATATTTTGAACTGTTATAGTTTTTCAGTCACTAAGTCATGTCCAACTCTTTGTGACCTCATGAACTGCAGCATGCCAGGTTTTCTTGTGCTTTACTATCTCCTGGAATTTGCTCAAACTCTTCTCTGTTGAGTCGGTGATGCCATCCAACTATCTTATCCTCTGTCACCATCTTCTCCTCCTGCCCTCAATCTTTCCCAGCATTAGGGTCTTTTCCAATAAGTTGGCTCTTCACATCAAGTGGGCAAATTATTAGAGCTTCAGCTTCAGTTTCAGTCCTTTCAATGAATATTCAGAGTTGATTTCCTTTAGGATGGACTGATTTGATCTTGCTGTCCAAGGGACTCTCAAGAGTCTTCTCCAGCATCACAGTTTGAAAGCATCAATTCTTCAATCCTCAACCTTCTTTAGGTCCAACTCTCACACCCATACATGACTACAGGAAAACCATAGCTTTGACTATACTGACTGTTGGCAAAGTGATGTCTCTGCTGTTTAATATGCTGTCTAGGTGGGTCATAACTTTTCTGCCAAGGAACAAGTGTCTTTTAATTTCATGGCTGCAGTCACCATCTACAGTGATTTTGGAGCCCTAGAAAATAAAAATCTGCCACTGTTTCCATTTTTCCCCCATTTATTTGCCATGAAGTAATGGGACCAGATGACATGATCTTAGTTTTTTGAATGTTGAGTTTTAAGCCAGCTTTTTGTACTGTCCTCTTTCAACTTCTTAAGAGGCTCTTTGGTTCCTCTTCACTTTCTGCCATTAGGGTGGTGTCATCTGCATATCTGATGTTGATATTTCTCCTGGCAATTTTGATTCCAGCTTGGAATTCATCCTGCCCAGCATTTTTCATGATGTATTCTACATATAAGCTAAATAAGCAGGGTGACGATATATAGCCTTAACATACTTCTATCCCAATTTTGAACCAGTCTGTTCTTCCATGTCTGGTTCTAACCATTACTTCTTGACCTACACACAGGTTTCTCAGGAGGCAGGTAAGGTGGTCTGCTATTCCCATCTCTTTAAGAATTTTCCACAAAGAGAATTTTGAACTGACTGATCTCCAAAGAAAGGTTTCTAAATATAACTTCAGTTCAGTTCAGTTCAGTCGCTCAGTCGTGTCCGACTCTCCGTGACCCCATGAATCACAGCACTCCAGGCCTCCCTGTCCATCACCAACTCCCGGAGTTCACTCAAACTCATATCCACAGAGTTGGTGATGCCATCCAGCCATCTCATTCTCCGTCGTCCCCTTCTCCTCCCACCCCCAACCTTTCCCAGCATCAGAATCTTTTCCAGTGAGTCAACTCGTCGCATGAGGTGGCCAAAGTATTGGAGTTTCAGCTTTAGCATCAGTCCCTCCAATGAACACCCAGGATTGATCTCCTTTAGAATGGACTGGTTGGATCTCCTTGCAGTATAAGGGACTCTCAAGAGTCTTTTCCAACACCACAGTTCAAAAGCATCGATTCTTCGACGATCAGCTATGTATGCTATAATGGTAACTTATATTAACTTCAATAATAAAATGAATACCTGATTAATACTTTGGGCTAATCTTTGCTGATCACTTATTAGGTACTGTTATGTTAAAGATGTTTAATCTTCATAAGTGTCTTCAGAAGTAGAAAATGTTATTGTGTATAATTTATGATATGGCTGAGATTTAGGTTGAGATTAGTGGCTGTAGATGACACTGTTGCAAGAATTGGAATTCAAGTTGGTCTGACTTCAGTGCCTAAGATTTCTTTATCAAAGTAGAATTACTGAT
This sequence comes from Moschus berezovskii, assembly GCF_049115385.1. Taxonomy (NCBI): domain Eukaryota; kingdom Metazoa; phylum Chordata; class Mammalia; order Artiodactyla; family Moschidae; genus Moschus; species Moschus berezovskii. Next base: position 122,755,851 of record NC_142461.1, read on the forward strand.
AGGTACTGCTGAGTAGTTGGAGAAGGAAATGGCAACCCACTCCAGTATTCTTGCCTGGAGAATCCCGTGGACGGAGGAGCCTGGTGGGCTGCAGTCCATGGGGTCACAAAGAGTTGGACACGACTGAGCGACCTCACTTCACTTCACTGCTGAGTAGACGAAGAACAGATAATTTATATGTATTACTAAACTTTCCTGATTATTCGCCAATTCTATTATTATGATTTTGATTACTATGTTGGTACTTTTAAATATAGAAACATCATAATTGAAACTCATATTTTAGCAATGGGATTATGTCAATAAAATTTTTATATACTTCTTCACAAAGCAGTTATTTTTAGTGGTTCAGAGACTGTGATACATGTCTTATGGTAGCATTTGTCCATCTTCAGTCAGGCCGTATTGGTCTAAATCAATCTTGATTAAGACATTTTCAGGCATCATGACACCCACAATAAATCCCTGTTAACCACATGATTTTTTATGTGAAAAAAGCAACAAACCAATTTTATACCTCAAAGATTCTTTAGTTTTATAAAAACTTAATTTTACTTTTATAAAATTTACTAATTTCAGTTTCTCTTCTGAAAGCCATTTAATTGTGGTCTTGTTCTGTCAATTCAATCATTAATTTATTTTAACAATAATATAATTACCATGAAGGACAGATAGCAAGATGAGTACACACTAATTTTCTGTGACACTAGGAGCATGATGATTATGGAAATAGCAAATGAAGCTCTTAAGATGCAGGAAGTTCATTACTAGGAAGGCATTACATGAAGGCATTTATTTCAACTGCACCTGTTAGTCAAAATGCCTCTTTCAGCATTTAAGCATATGTTTTCCAAGGTTATGGCTAGGCCATTTGAGCCTTTTCTAAAGCAAGACTTACATTACAAGTGCCTAAGCTGACCTTGAAAAATAGACTCACACAAATAAATGCAATACAAGTTGATTTTGAACTTAACCAATAATATGATTAACATTTCTATGGATTTAGTAAGGGAATGATTTAAGATCATCAGTTAATTTGGCACTGATCAAGCAATAGAGTTGAACATAGTTGGGTATGGATATAATGTGAATTTAGCAAGTGAATGTAAATTTGAATGAAATAATAGTATTTTAGTTGGTTTCAAGGAACTTTTCTTCCAAAGGGAGGTAAAAGAGGTAATGAAGAGGATGTAAAGAAGTTGGATATGGTAGGAAGAATCCTAGAAATGCAGAAGAGGGTGCTATGAACCAGTGGAGAGGGAGCTGAACAGAAGAGTTGGGTGGTCTGGATTTGAGTACTTTTTTCTCTGTCTCCTACCACTTTGTAGCCCTCAGCATGTTACAAACTCTGACATCTATTTTTCACATCCACTAAAGGAAGAGGTTATAGTAAATGAGGCCAAAGTCTATCTGGTTCTGATCTAGTGATTGAGTGACTGACTTTCCTGTTTACTGGGAACACATTTCAGAGCTGTTGTTATTAGGGGGAAAAAGAATATGTCTTATTCTTGAGTACACGAGAAAAAAAAAAATTTAGGCTTACCTACACATGAGGCTAGAAAAAAAAATCCTTTTAACTGTATCTTTGCATCAGATTGAGTGTACTCAAACTACATGTCCAGTTTGAATTGGACAGTAGGATCTTTTACTACCTGGTTCACTTATAAATTAGAGTTGCAAAATTTCTTAGAACAATTTTGCCACTGATCTTGTGGAAAATAGTCCTAATCTTATTTAATAGTCTCTAAGTAAGCTATTTCTGGTCATTTTGTGAGAAATCTATGTTTAATAAATATTATAAGAATTTTAAAAAGCAATAGTTTTCAACACATTAACAATATGAAGGATAAAAATCATATGATTATCTCAATAAAAGCAAAACAAAAAGATTTTGACAAAATTCAGCATCATTTTGCCATAAAAGTATCAAAAAAATAGCTATGAAGGGAATGTACCTCAATATAATACAGGCTACATATGACAAACACAGAGTTAATCTCATACTCAATGGTGAAAGGCTGAAAGCATTTCCTCTAAGATCAGGACAAGACAAAGACGTCCATTCTCACCAATTTTTCAAGATAGCACTGGGAGTCCTAGCCAGAAGAAGGCGTGAAAAAGAAAAAAGGCATCCAAATTGGAAAAGAGGCAGTAAACTTGTTACTATTTGAAAATGATGTGATATTATATAACCCTAAATACTCCATCAAAAAGGTGTTCAAACCAATAAATTCAGTAAAGTTGTGGGATACAAAATCAATACACAAAAATATGTTATGGTTCCATACACTAATAACAAATGATCAGAGAAAGAAATTAACAAAAAAATCCCATTTACCACAGCATAAAAATGAATACAATACCTAAGAATAAATTTAACCAAGACGTGAAAGACATGTATATTGAAAAATATGACATTAATAATGAGAGAAATTGAAGATAGCACAAATGGAAAGTAATTCTATTCTCATGAATTGGACAAAAGAATATTGTTAATATCCATACTACCCCAAGCCGTTCAAAGATTCACTGAAATTTCTATCAAAATTCTAAAGGTAATTATCACAGAAGTAGAACAAATAATCCTAAAATCTGTAGGGAAACATGAAAGATCCCAAATAATCAAAGTAATTTTGAGAAAGAAAAACTAAGCTTGAGTTATCATGCCTCTGATTTCAAACAGTATTAGAAAGCTATGGTAATTAAAATAGTATGCTATTGGTATAAAAACAGACCCATAGATGATTGCAACAAAATGTAAAGCTCAGAAATAAACCCATACGTATATGGTCAAAGGGCTTTCCAGGTGGTGCTATTGCTAAAGAACATACCTGCCAGTGCAGGAGATATAAGAATCACAGCTTTGATCCCTGGGTTGGGATGATCCCCTGGAGAAGGAAGTAGCAACCCACTGCAGTAGTTTCTCTCTCTCTGTTTTTTTTTTTCTTAATTTGTTTAACTTGAGGCTAATTACTATACAATATTGGGGTGCTTTTTGCCATAAATTGACATGAATCAGCCATGGGTGTACATGTGTCCCACCATCCTGAAACCTCTCCCACCTCCTCCCCCACCCCATTCCCCTGGGTTGTCCCAGAGCACCAGCTTTGAGTGCACTGCTTCAAGCATCGAACTTGCACTGGTCATCAATTTTACATATGGTAATATACATATTTCAATGCTTTTCTTTCAAATTATCCCACCTTCACCTTCCCCCACATAGTCCAAAAATCCAAAAGTTTGTTCTTTACATCTGTGTCTCTTTTGCTGCCTTGTATATAGTGTCATCATTACCATCTTTCTAAATTCCATATATATGTGCTAATATACTGTATTGGTGTTTTTCTTTTTGACTTCACTTACTTCACGCTGTATAATAGGCACCAGTTTCATCCACCTCATTAGAACTGATTCAAATGTGTTCTTTTTTTTTTTATAGCTGAGTATGCAGACGCGACGCGAGAGACACCGGCCCCGGCGCAATGAACCACGCAAAGAGGCACGGCAGTGAGGAGCTACCCCACGCCTGAGGCCAGGGCCGGCGGCCGAGAGGAGCTACCCTACGTCCAACAGGCGGTGGCTGCGCGGGCACAGGAGGGCCGAGAGGAGCTACTCCGCGTTCAAGGTCAGGAGGGAAGGCCTTGAGGAGATACCCCTCGACAGGAAACTAGCCGATCTGATCACATGGACCACAGCCAAATGTGGTCCACTGGAGAAGGGAATGGCAAACCACTTCAATATACTTGCCTTGAGAACCCCATGAACAGTAACAAAGGGCAAAATGTTAGGATACTGAATGAGGAATTCCCCAGGTCGGTAGGTGCCCAGTATGCTACTGGAGCTCAGTGGAGAAATAACTATAGAAGGAATGAAGGGATGGAGCAAAAGCAAAACCAATACCCAGTTGTGGATGTGACTGGTGATAGAAGCAAGGTCCGGTGCTGAAAAGAGCAATATTGCATAGGAACCTGGAATCAAGGCAAATTGGAAGTGGTCAAACAGGAGATGGTAAGAGTGAACATAGACATTCTAGGAATCAGTGAATTGAAATGGTCTGAAATGGGTGAATTTAACTCGGATGACTATTAAATCTACTACTGTGGGCAGGAATCCCTTAGAAGAAATGGAGTAGCCATCATGGTCAACAAAAGAGTCAGAAATGCAGTACTTGGATGCAATCTTAAAAATGACAGAATGATTTCTGTTCGTTTCCAAGGCAAACCATTCAATATTACAGTAATCCAGGCCTATGCCCCAACCAGTAATGCTGAAGAAGCCGAAGTTAATCGGTTCTATGAAGACCTACAAGACCTTTTAGAACTAACACCCAAAAAAGATGTCCTTTTCATTATAGGGGACTGGAATGCAAAAGTAGGAAGTCAAGAAACACCTGGAGTAACTGGCAAATTTGGCCTTGGAGCACGGAATGAAGCAGGGCAAAGGCTAATAGAGTTTTGTCAAGAGAATGCACTGGTCATAGCAAACACCCTCTTCCAACAACACAAGAGAAGACTCTACACATGGACATCAGCAGATGGTCAACACCGAAATCAGGTTGATTATATTCTTTGCAACCAAAGATGGAGAAGCTGTATACAGTTAGCAAAAACAAGACCAGGAGCTGACTGTGGCTCAGATCATGAACTCCTTATTGTGAAGTTCAGACTTGAAGAAAGTAGGGAAAACCACTAGATCATTCAGATATGAACTCAGTCAAATCCCTTATGATTATACAGTGGAAGTGAGAAATAGATTTAAGGGACTAGATCTGATTGATAGAGTGCCTGATGAACTCTGGACGGAGGTTCGTGACATTGTAGAGGAGACAGGGACCAAGACCATCCCCATGGAAAAGAAATGCAAAAGAGCGAAATGACTGTCTGAGGAGGCCTTACAAATAGCTGTGAAAAGAAGAGAGGCGAAAATCAAAGGAGAAAAGGAAAGATATAAGCATCTGAATGCAGAGTTCCAAAGAATAGCAAGGAGAGATAAGAAAGATTTCCTCAGTGATCAATGCAAAGAAATAGAGGAAAACAACAGAATAGGAAAAACAAGAGACCTCTTCAAGAAAATTAGAGATTCCAAGGGAACATTTCATGCAAAGATGGGCTCGATAAAGGACAGAAATGGTATGGACCTAACAGAAGCAGAAGATATTAAGAAGAGGTGGCAGGAATACACAGAAGAACTGTACAAAAAAGATCTTCACAACCAAGATAATCACGATAATGTGATCACTGACCTAGAGCCAGACATCTTGGAATGTGAAGTCAAGTGGGCCTTAGAAAGCATCACTACTAACAAAGCTAGTGGAGGTGATGGAATTCCAGTTGAGCTATTTCAAGTCTTGAAAGATGATGCTGTGAAAGTGCTTCACTCAATATGCCAGCAGATTTGGAAAACTCAGCAGTGGCCACAGGACTGGAAGAGGTCAGTCTTCATTCCAATCCCAAAGAAAGGCAACGCCAAGGAATGCTCAAACTACCGCACAATTGCACTCATCTCACACGCTAGTAAAGTCATGCTCAAAATTCTCCAAGCCAGGCTTCAGCAGTATGTAAACCGTGAACTCCCAGATGTTCAAGCAGGTTTTAGAAGAGGCAGAGGCACCAGAGATCAAATAGCCAACATCCGCTGGATCATGGAGAAAGCAAGAGAGTTTCAGAAAAACATCTATTTCTGCTTCATTGACTATGCCAAAGCCTTTGACTGTGTGGATCACAATAAACTGTGGAACATTCTGAAGGAGATGGGAATCCCAGACCACCTGATCTGCCTCTTGAGAAACCTGTATGCAGGTCAGGAAGCAACAGTTAGAACTGGACATGGAAGAACAGACTGGTTCCAAATAGGAAAAGGTGTACGTCAAGGTTGTATATTGTCACCTTGCTTATTTAACTTATATGCAGAGTACATCATGAGGAACACTGGGCTGGAAGAAGCACAAGCTGGAATCAAGATTGCTGGGAGAAATATCAATAACCTCAGATATGCAGATGACACTACCCTTATGGCAGAAAGTGAAGAGGAACTGAAAAGCCTCTTGATGAAAGTGAAAGAGGAGAGTGAAAAGGTTGGCTTGAAGCTCAACATTCAGAAAACGAAGATCATGGCATCTGGTCCCATCACTTCATGGGAAATAGATGGAATAACAGTGGAAACAGTGTCAGACTTTGTTTTTTTGGGCTCCAAGATCACTGCAGATGCTGATTGCAGCCATGAAATTAAAAGACGCTTGCTCCTTGGAAGGAAAGTTATGACCAACCTTGATAGTATATTAAAAAGCAGAGACATTACTTTGCCGACCAAGGTCCGTCTAGTCAAGGCAATGGTTTTTCCCGTGGTCATGTATGGATGTGACAGTTGGACTGTGAAGAAGGCTGATCGCCGAAGAATCGATGCTTTTGAACTGTGGTGTTGGAGAAGACTCTTGAGAGTCCCTTATACTGCAAGGAGATCCAACCAGTCCATTCTAAAGGAGACCAATCCTGGGTGTTCATTGGAAGGACTGATGCTAAAGCTGAAACTCCAGTACTTTGGCCACCTCATGCGACGAGTTGACTCACTGGAAAAGACTCTGATGCTGGGAAAGGTTGGGGGTGGGAGGAGAAGGGGACGACGGAGAATGAGATGGCTGGATGGCATCACCGACTCTGTGGACATGAGTTTGAGTGAACTCCGGGAGTTGGTGATGGACAGGGAGGCCTGGCGTGCTGTGATTCATGGGGTCGCGGAGAGTCAGACACGACTGAGCGACTGAAATGAACTGAACTGAACTGATGCTTTTGAACTGTGGTGCTGGAGAAGACTCTTGAGAGTCCCTTGGACTGCAAGGAGATCCAACCAGTCCATTCTAAAGGAGAGCAATCCTGGGTGTTCATTGGAAGGACTGATGCTAAAGCTGAAACTCCAGTACTTTGGCCACTTCATGCGACGAGTTGACTCACTGGAAAAGATTCTGATGCTGAGAGGGATTGGGGGTGGGAGGAGAAGGGGATGACAGAGAATGAGATAGCTGGATGGCATCACCAACTGGATGGACATGAGTTTGAGTGAACTCCGGGAGTTGGTGATGGACAGGGAGGCCTGGCACGCTGTGATTCATGGAGTCACAAAGAGTCGGACATGATTGAGCGACTGAACTGAACTGAATATTCCATTGTGTCTATATACAACAATTTCTTTATCCATTCCTCTGCTGATGGACATCTAGGTTGCTTCCATGTCCTGGCTATTGTAAACAGTGCTGCGATGAACGTTGGGTATATGTGTCTTTCAATTCTGGTTTCCTCGTTGTATGCCCAGCATGGATTGTTGGGTCATATGGCAGTTCTATTTCCAGTTTTTTAAGGAATCTCCACACTGTTCTCCATAGTGGCTGTACTAGTTTGCATTCCTGCCAACAGTGTAAGGGGGTTCCCTTTTCTCCATGCCCTCTCCAGCATTTATTTTTTGTATACTTTTTGATGGCAGCCGTTCTGACTGGTATGAGACGGTACCTCATTGTGGCTTTGATTTGCATTTCTCTGATAATGAGTGATATTGGGCTTTTTTTTTTTTCATGTGTTTGTTAGCCATCTGTATGTCTTTTGTGGAGAAATGTCTGTTTAGTTCTTTGACCCATTTTTTGATTGGGTCGTTTATTTTTCTGATATTGAGCTGCATGAGCTGCTTGTATATTTTGGAGATTAATTCTTTGTCAGTTGTTTCATTTGCTATTATTTTCTCTCATTCTGAAGGCAGCCTTTTCACCTTGCTTATAGTTTCCTTCAACGTGCAAAATCTTTCAACTTAATTAGGTCCCATTTGTTTATTTTTGTTTTTATTTCCATTACTCTGGGAGGTGGGTCATAGAGAATCTTTCTGTGATTTATGTCAGAGCCTCTCCATTATCCTGCCTGGAGAATTTCATTGACAGAGAAGCCTAGCACATTACAGTCCATACAATCACAAAGAGTCAGACATAACTGAAGCAACTTAGGATGCATGCATATGGCCAAAATTAATTTACTATGAAGGTTCCAAGAATATACAATGGGAAAAGGACAATCTCTTTAATAATGGTGTTGGGAAAACTGTGAGAGCCACTTGAAAAAGAATAAAACTTGACCACTGTCTTGTACCATACATAAAATTAACTCAAAATTGATTAAAGACTTGAATGTGAGATATGAAGCCATAAAAGTCCTAGAAGAAAATATAGGTTGTAAAATACCTGGCACAGGTTTTGGCAATGATTTTTTTTTTAATCTGACACCAAAAGCAACAAAAGCAAAAATAAGAAAGTGGGACCACATCAAACTGAAAAGCTTCTGCATAGCAAAGAAAATCAGCGAAATGAAAAGGTACCTCCTGAATGAGAGAAAATCTTTGCAAATCATATATCTGATAAGGGGCTAATATCCAAAATACATGAAAAATTCATAACTCAATTACAAAAACAATTAAAAATGGGCTGAAGTTCTGAATAGACATTTTTCTGAAGAAGACATACAAATGGCCAACAGGTACATGAAAAGATGTTCAGCATCATTAACCATCAAGGAAGCACAAATCAAAACTGCAATAAGATATAGCCTCACACCTGTTAGAATGTTTATTAATCAAAAGATAAGAAGTGAGTGTTGGCAAGGATGTGGAAGAAGGGATAACTTGTGCATTATTGGTGGGAATGTGAATTGGTACAACCACTGTGGGAAACAGTATGGAGATTCCTCAGAAAATTAAAAGTAAAACTACCTTGTGATCCAGCAATTCCACTTTTGGGTATTTATCTAAGAAAGGAAAACAGTAACTCGAAGTGATATATGAACCCCTATGTTCCCTGCAGCATTATTAACAATAACTAAGATATGGAAACAACTGAGGTGTCCACCAATGAATGAATGAATAAAGAAATTGTGGTATATATACACAATGGAACATAATTAAGCCATAGAAAGAATACAGTCTTGCTAATTGTGATAGGATGGATGAACCTCAAGGGTGTTCAGTTCAGTTCAGTTCAGTTCAGTCGCTCAGTCGTGTCCGACTCTCCGCGACCCCATGAATCACAGCACGCCAGGCCTCCCTGTCCATCACCAACTCCCGGAGTACACTCAAACTCATGTCCACAGAGTCGGTGATGCCATCCAGCCATCTCATTCTCCGTCGTCCCCTTCTCCTCCCGCCCCCAACCTTTCCCAGCATCAGAGTCTTTTCCAGTGAGTCAACTCGTCGCATGAGGTGGCCAAAGTATTGGAGTTTCAGCTTTAGCATCAGTCCCTCCAATGAACATCCAGGATTGATCTCCTTTAGAATGGACTGGTTGGATCTCCTTGCAGTATAAGGGACTCTCAAGAGTCTTCTCCAACACCACAGTTCAAAAGCATCGATTCTTCAGCAATCAGCCTTCTTCACAGTCCAACTCTCACATCCATACATGACCACGGGAAAAACCATTGCCTTGACTAGACGGACCTTGGTTGGCAAAGTAATGTCTCTGCTTTTTAATATACTATCAAGGTTGGTCATAACTTTCCTTCCAAGGAGCAAGCATCTTTTAATTTCATGGCTGCAATCAGCATCTGCAGTGCAGTGATCAAGGGTATTATGCTAAGTAAAATAAGTCAGATGGAGAAAAACAAATTGCATATTATCTCACTTATACGGGAAACCTAAAGAGTGAACAAATAACTTTAAAAAATAAACAAAAACCAAACTGCTAGTTATAGAAAACAGATTGGTGGTGGAGGATAAGGTTGAGAGAAGTGGATAAAGGGGTCAAAAGCTAAAATGAAAAAACCTTGAAGAATAGTTAGTCCAGAGACACTCAAGTCTTGAGAAAATTGATCTATGGAGCTAAAGCTCATGGTTGCACATTCAGGGTCTACTGGTAGTGATAGTAAGTACTGGTGCAGTGTAATGGTAATATCTTTAGAGTGCCATTGGCATACATTCCTGTGATCTGACTAACAAGATCCTTCTATCAGGAAATACATATGACATATTTTATTCTGACTTAATGTTATTAATAGATTTGTATATTCTTTGAGCATTTTTCCCAATACTATTTTTGTCAAGGCAATGTTTGCAATGATTAGTGATTTTACTTGGCAGTTGTTTTCCATGATATTGCATTGTGTTGTCAGCTATTTGGAGAGATTCCAAGTTATTTTTTTTTAAACTCTTTTAAATGCCATTTGTGCCTAAGAGGCCTGAATCTGCCAAAGCTTCTTGAGCATTTTTATTATTGGTATGCATGCACAGCACTGTTCTTAGCAGTAATCAGAAAAACAAAGTGAAAAAGTAACAATTTTTTTAGTGGATCTGACATATACTGAAACTAAAATAAGTTTTCTATGAGAAGAGTTTCTTTTTATTTATGTACTTTCACTCATTTTAATCAAAATGGCAGATATACTTCGTTCATTAACTAATGGAATATTTATTGAGAACCAACTATAGGTTAAGTGTTACTCTTTCCTGGTGCTCAAATGGTCAAGAATCTGCCTGCAGTGCAGGAGACTGGGGCTCAATCCCTGGCTCGGGAATATCCTCTGGTGAAGGTCAGTCAGTCAGTCAGTTCAGGCGCTCAGTCCTGTCCGACTCTTTGCGACCCCATGAATCACAGCATGCCAGGCCTCCCTGTCCATCACCAACTCCCAGAGTTCACTCAAACTCATGTCCACCAACTCATGTTGGTGATGCCATCCAGCCATCTCATTCTCTGTCGTCCCCGTCTCCTCCCACTCCCAATCACTCCTAGCATTAGAGTCTTTTCCAGTGAGTCAACTCGTCTCATGAGGTGGCCAAAGTATTGGAGTTTCAGCTTTAGCATCAGTCCTTCCAATGAACACCCAGGATTGATCTTCTTTAGAATGGACTGGTTGGATCTCCTTGCAGTCAAGGGACTCTCAAGAGTCTTCTTCAGCACCACAATTCAAAAGCATCAATTCTTCAGCGATCAGCTTTCCTCACAGTCCAACTCTCACATCCATATATGACCACGGGAAAAACCATAGCCTTGACTAGATGGACCTTGGTTGGCAAAGTAATGTCTCTGCTTTTTAACATGCTATCTAGGTTGGTCATAAATTTCCTTCCAAGGAGTAAGTGTCTTTTAATTTCCTGGCTGTAATCAGCATCCACAATGATTTGGAGCCCCCCAAAATAAAGTCTGACACTGTTTCCACTGTTTCCCCATGTAGTTCCCATGAAGTGATGGGACCAGATGCCATGATCTTAGTTTTCTGAATGTTGAGCTTCAAGCCAACCTTTTCACTCTCCTCTTTCACTTTCATCAAAAGGCTTTTGAGTTCCTCTTCACTTTCTGCCATAACGGTGGTGTCATCTAGCTACCAATTCCAGTACTTTTGTGTGGAGAAATCCATGGACAGAGGAAGCTAGCAGGCTATAGTCCATGAGATCACAGAGTCAGACACAACTGAGCCTCTGACATACAAGTGATGTTCTAGGGACAGAGAATGCAGCAGCGAACCATCTTAGACAAGGTTTCAGCTCTCGTAAAGCGTATATGATAGTGTGGTCCAGGTAATTTATATAAACAGAGATATTTATATCATACTCTCAAATAGTGATAAGTACAAAGAATAGGAGGTTTCTAAATCGGCATGTTGGCTCTCTCATATACGAGCAGTCAGAGGAGGATTCTCTGAGGAGGTGACTATGAACTGAGATCTGAGTGAAAGAAAGTCAGCTAAGGCAAAATCAAGGGTAAAGACACTCAAGCAGAGGATGCAGCAAGCAGAGAGACCACGGGGAAAGCCTGCGGTGTAGGAGACAGTGAGGATGACAAGACCCTCAGGGGCACGGGGGCACGGCTCTCTGAAGCTTAGTTTCCTGAGTGTAAAATGAAGGTTAGAACACCGCCCTCATAACAGAGAAGGAGCACACCTACTGTGTTAAGAGAATGGGAGCACACCTACTGTGTGCCAATGCCAGTGACGTGAACTACAAATGCAGGCTCCTGTTTGGTGCATGCAGAAAAGACCTGACTCATGCTCAGCATATAATTTTTATAATTATGATATTTTACTCCTGAATAGATGAACAGTTTATTTTTTAAATTAATTTATTTTAATTGGAGGCTAAATAGTTTATAATATTGTGGCGGTTTTTGCCACACATTGACATGGTTCAGCCATGGGTGTACATGTGTCCCACCATCCTGAACCCCACTCCCACCTCCCTCCCCACTTCATTCCTCTGGGTTGTCCCAGAGCACCAGCTCTGAGTGCCCTGCTTAATGCATTGAACTTGCACTGGTCATCTACTTTACATATGGTAATATACATGTTTCGATGCTATTCTTTCAAATCATCCCACCTTTGCCTTCTCCTACATAGTCCAAAAGTCTGTTCTTCACATCTGTGTCTCTTTTGCTGTCTTCAATATAGGGTAATCATTACTGTCTTTCTAAATTCTATATATATGCATTCAGTTCAGTTCAGTCGCTCAGTCGTGTCTGACTCTTTGCCACCCCATGAATCACAGCACGCCAGGCCTCCTTGTCCATCACCAACTCCCAGAGTTCACTCAAACTCATGTCCACAGAGTCGGTGATGCCATCCAGCCATCTCATTCTCTGTCGTCCCCATCTCCTCCCGCCCCCAATCCTTCCCATCATCAGAGTCTTTTCCAATGAGTCAACTCTTCTCATGAGGTGGCCAAAGTATTGGAGTTTCAGCTTTAGCATCAGTCCTTCCAATGAACACCCAGGACTGATCTTTAGAATGACTGGTTGAATCTCCTTGCAGTCCAAGGGACTCTCAAGAGTCATCTCCAGCACCACAGTTCAAAAGCATCAATTGTTCAGCGCTCAGCTTTCTTCACAGTCCAACTCTCACATCCATACATGACCACGGGAAAAACCATAGCCTTGACTAGACGGGCCTTTGTTGGCAAAGTAATGTCTCTGCTTTTTAACATGCTATCTAGGTTGGTCATAACTTTCCTTCCAAGGAGTAAGCGCCTTTTAATTTCATGGCTGCAATCAGCATCCACAGTGATTTTGGAGCCCCCAAAAATAATGTCTGACACTGTTTCCACTGCTTCCCCATCTATTTCCCATTAATATACTATATTGGTATTTCTCTTTTTGACTTACTTCACTCTGTATCATAGGTTCCAGTTTCATTCACGTCATTAGAACTGACTCAAATGTATTCTTTTTATAGCTGAGTAATATTGCATTGCATATATATACTACAACTTCCTTATCCTTTAGTCTGCTGATGGACATCTAGGTTGCTTCCATGTCCTGGCTATTGTAAACAGTGCTGCAGTGAACATTGGGACACATGTCTCTTTTGATTCTGGTTTCCTTGGTGTGTCTATCCAGCAGTGGGATTTCTAGGTCATATGGCAGTTCTATTTCCAGTTTTTTAAGGATAGGTGAACAGTTTATAGTTACACTTTGCAAAATATTTCCATGTGTCTTATACAATATATTAGATCTTGGAATCAGTGTGCAGCATTCCTGGTCAGAATTTTATGTATCTGGTCATTTGCCAGTGAGCATACCATTATCTCTTTATGGCTCATCCTGAATTAAAAGGTAATTACTGTTGAGACAGGTTGTAAAAACCAAAGGCAACTGTTCAGAATCCGAAGTACCCTTGTCATAGGAAGTTGTTATTTAGGAATATTCTTCATGGAAAATTTCAACTATGTATGCATAAGTATTTGAAGAATTGAGGTATATACTCAGTCTATAGTGAAATAGTTTTATCCTGGGCAGTACATCCTAAACCTATAGTGAAATAGAGTTAAATCCTAAGAATCTACATCCTTGTAGAGCATATTGTTTCAATACATTTGGAATAACATTATATAAACCTAGACTCATAATGGCTTAGAGGGAGAAGGCACTTTCAAGATTATCTAGTCTATTAATTTTTTACATCACAAACTATACTTCAAAGAATATTTCATTGGATATTAACAAGCATTACACAGACACACACAGTTGAAAAGCAGGATTTTAGAAGTTTTGTGGCTTTCTTTTCTGTGGGACTTAGAGCTTTTTCATGTTAATATATGGTGAATTCTCAGATCAAGAATATAATTTATAACATGTTTAAAATGTATTTAACCAATTACCATATCCTCATTTCCAACTCATGGATCAGTTTTCAATATCTCATTTCACCAACATCTCATGGAATGCAGTATAGAAAAGATGACCTACTCTTTCTACACAACACAGGAATATTCTCTTTAGCATCTATTATTTGTGACTATTTACTTTTGGTTTGAAAAATTCTTGTAATGTAGATCTTCCAATCCCATATGTATAGATATTTCTTTGTACCTAGTACTCAGTACTTTAGTTCAGCTTCCTACAGATATCATGACAATAATTAATACCTAGGGAGCAACTATTATTGCTATAAACTTTTTTAAACCCTTTATGAGTTCATTGAATATGTATAACCTATATATGGTTTTGGAGAAGGAAATGGCAACCCACTCCAGTATTCTTGTCTGGAGAATCCCAGGGATGGAGGAGCCTGGTGGGCTTCCGTCTATGGGGTCGCACAGAGTTGGACACGACTGAAGCGACTTAGCAGCAGCAGCAGCAGCAGCAGCATATATGGTTTAGTCACTAAGTTGTGTCTGACTCTTGTGACCCCATGAACTGTAGTCTGCCAGGCTCCTCTGTCCATGGAATATTCCAGGAAAGAATACTGGAGTGGGTTGCCATTTCCTTCTCCAGAGGATCTTCCTGACCCAGGAATCGAACCCTGGTCTCCTGTATTACGGGAAGATTCTTTACCAACTGAGCTATGAGGGAAGCCCATAACCTATATGGTAGGGTACTATTTTTAATCCCCCTTTGGGAGCCTGGTGGGCTACAGTCCCTGGGGTCACAAACAGTTGGATATGACTGAGCGACTAAGCTCAGTCAAGAAATCAGGGGGAAAAAAAAAAGAAATCTGTGCAAACATAAAAAGAAACACATTTGAGTCAGTTCTAATGAGGTGGGTGAACCTAGAACCTATTACACAGAGTGAAGTAAGTCAGAAAGAGAAAAATAAATATCGTATGTTAATGCATGGATATGGAGTCTAGAAAGATGGTACTGATGAACCTATTTGCAGGGCAGCAATGGAGACGCAGCCACAGAGAACAGACTTATAGACAAGGGCACGGGAGAGGAAAGAAAGGGTGACATGAATGGAGAGAGCAGCATGGAAGTATATACACTCACACATATAAAACAGAGAGCCAATGGAAATTTGTTGTGTGACTCGAGGAACTCAGATCACAGCTCTGTAACAACCTCAGTTCAGTTCAGTTCAGTCGCTCAGTCGTGTCTGACTCTTTGCGACCCCATGAATCACAGCACGCCTGGCCTCCCTGTCCATCACCAACTCCCGGAGTTCACTCAAACTCATGTCCATCGAGTCGGTGATGCCAGCCAGCCATCTCATTCTCTGTCATCCCCTTCTCCTCCTGCCCCCAATCCCTCCCAGCATCAGACTCTTTTCCAGTGAGTCAACTCGACACATGAGGTGGCCAAAGTATTGGAGTTTCAGCTTCAGCATCAGTCCTTCCAATGAACACCCAGGATTGACCTCCTTTAGAATGGACTGGTTGGATCTCCTTGCAGTCCAAGGGATTCTCAAGAGTCTTCTCCAGCACCACAGTTCAAAAGCATCGATTCTTCGGCGATCAGCTTTCTTCACAGTCCAACTCTCACATCCATACATGACCACGGGAAAAAGCATAGCCTTGACTAGACAGACCTTGGTTGGCAAAGTAATGTCTCTGCTTTTTAACATGCTAGGTTGGTCATAACTTTCCTTCCAAGGAGTAAGCGTCTTTTAATTTCCTGGCTGCAATCAGCATCTGCAGTGATTTTGGAGCCCAAAAATTAAAGTCTGACACTGTTTCCACTGTTTCCCCATCTATTTCCCATGAAGTGATGGGACCAGATGCCATGATCTTCGTTTTCTGAATGTTGAGCTTCAAGCCAACCTTTTCACTCTCCTCTTTCACTTTCATCAAGAGGCCTTTGAGTTCCTCTTCACTTTCTGCCATAAGGGTGGTGTCATCTGCATATCTGAGGTTATTGATATTTCTCCTGGCAATCTTGATTCCAGCTTGTGCTTCTTCCAGCCCAGCATTCCCCAAGATGTACTCTGCATATAAGTTAAATAAGCAGGGTGACAATATACAGCCTTGACGTACTCCTTTTCCTTTACCTAGAGCCATGGGAAAGGGTGGGAGGTGGGAGGGAAGTTCAAGAGGGAGGGGACACATGTACATCTATGGCTAATTCATGTTGATGTATGACAGGAATCAAACGAATAATGTAAAGCAATCTTCAATCAATTAAAAATAAATATAGTTAAAAAAAGAAATCCTGGCACAGAGAAGTTAAATATCTTGCCCAAGGACATAGCTTGTGATTTGTGGGACCAGTATTCAAATAGAGGTACTTCGGCTCCAGAGTCCAAGTTATTAATAACCCTAGTGGAAAAAATTCAGTCATCCAGCCTAGTTTAGAGCCTTTTGCAGTTTTTTCAACATGCAATTCAAACATCTTAAATCTATATTGCTTGTATGACTTTTTCTTTTCTAACTTTTATACGCCGGGCCCAGCCTTCTTCCACATGACAATATCATCATATCTTCTCTAAGTCTTCTTTCTTTCAAGTTAATTATCCCCAATTCTTTCAATTCTTCTTCAAAATAATCTGTTTCCTAGTTTAGTAATGCAGTTTGACAAATTTTCTTTTAAAATTCTCTTTCTGATATTTTGAATTAAAAAAAATAATGTAACATAAGCTTTGGAATCTGAGCTAGATATAGATGATGGCCTACTACTTCATTGACTTGTATGGGCAGAGTTCAGGTTTCCTCCCTTATAAAACTGGGAGTATAATATGTATTTTACTTACTGACTGTTAGAATTAAATGGGATGATATATATTTAGGGCATGTTTATTTGGTCTGGCATAGGGTAGGCAGCACAATAAACGTTAATTCTTTCCTCGTTTTCTTTGATGGTGCCAGTCTGGTCCATGCATGTGGGCTCTTTCCTGCCAGGTTACATTTTTACTCTGCATCTATCCATAAATCATTTTCAGTTCACTGTCTTTCTTGGAAAATGAATGAATTTTCTTATCCTTTGTTCAGAGATTCCTTCCTCTTATAATTAACTTCTTTTTCATCTTGCCCCTGAAAGATGCGGGGGGAGGGAGCAAATTCTGACTGTGTGTAGGCCAAATGATGTCTCCCCAAAGATTTCCACATCCTAATCTTCAGATCTTGTGAAAAATGTTACCTCACAGGACAAAAGAGACTTGCACATGATTAAATTTTCTATCTTGAGATAGAGATTATCCTGGATTATTTCAGTTGGTTTAGTGTAATCACAAGGGTTAATAAAAGAGGACAGCAGTAGAGTTAGAGTCTGAGAGAATGTAATGGAAGCAGAGCACAAAAGTTAGATTGCCATGCGTGGAAGATGGAGAAAGTGTCCGTGAGCTAAGCAATGTAGCCTCCAGAAGCTGGAAAGGGAAGGAAACAGACTCTCCCTAAAGCCTCTAGGAAGAATGTAGCCCAGTAGACCCATTTTAGACTTCTGGCCTTCAGAGGTGTGAGACAATAAAGTGTATTAATCCACTCTCTGGTAATTGTTTATAGTAAGAAACTTAAATGCTATATGACCCTGTGACAAGCTTTCTAAGGCTCAGTTTCCAATTGGGACTGTTGTGAAGCTTGTATGTAATACATGGGGGATTTCTCAACAAAATTCCTAGAACATAATAAACACTAAGTGTTAGAAGCAGTAAGAGAGGAAACAGTTTCAAACACTTTTGCTATTTAACTGGGCCCTATATGTAAGCCCAGTATCACCAAAATTAAACATATTATTTGTTATGTCTTTGCTTAAAACACTCTGATAGCTTTTCCTGTCTTATTTAAAATAATATTTGAAATTGTAACATGGTTCACAAGGTATTATTACACCATTCCACATGCAGTTTAAAAAGCTCATGACAATGTAATTCCAAACCCTCCCTTTGATCCTCTTTGCTTTTATTGTATATGTTTTACTTTTACTTATTTTATAAAACCCACAATAGAATATTAATATTACTTGATAAAGTTAATTATTTTGTAGCAATTAAAAATAAGGAAAAAATTATTTACCTTTGTTGCTCTGTTTTCATGGATCATCATTTATATGTGTTCAGTTCAGTTCAGTCGCTCAGTCATGTCCGACTCTTTGCGACCCCATGAATCACAGCACGCCAGGCCTCCCTGTCCATCACCAACTCCGGGAGTTCACCCAAACTCATGTGCATCGAGTCAGTGATGCCATCCAGCCATCTCATCCTCTGTCGTCCCCTTCTCCTCCCGCCCCCAATCCCTCCCAGCATCAGACTCTTTTCCAGTGAGTCAACCCGTCGCATGAGGTGGCCAAAGTATTGGAGTTTCAGCTTTAGCATCAGTCCTTCCAATGAACACCCAGGATTGATCTCCTTTATAATGGACTGGTTGGATATATGTGTAGATCCAAGTTTTGATCTCATATTATTTTCTTTCTGCTAAAGAACATCTTTTAATGTTTTTTAGTGTCTCTTGGCAATGAGATGTCTCTAAATTTTTTTTTTTTTCTGAAATGTTTCTTTTTGCTTTCATGGTTGGGAAGATATTTTCACTGATTTTAAGATTTTAGGTTGACAGATTTTTCTTTTAGTGTTTTGAAGATGTCACTCCATTGTTTTATGCTTTGCCTGGTTGCTGACAAGAAGTCTGCTCTAACGCATTGTTTTCTTTTTTTTATAGTATGTAATATGTCCGTTTCTTTCTTAGTTGTCTTCAAAATTTTCTCTTTATGGTTTACTGCAATTTGACTATTGTGTGATTGTGTCTGTTGTTTTGTTTTATTTTTATTTTGTTTTGTTTGAATTTGGTCCTTCTTACAGTTCTCTCTAAGTTTCCTGGATTTGTGGTTGGATGTAGTTAACAATTTAAAAACATTCTTGGCTTTTGTCTCTTCCAGTATTTCTCTGTCCTCTCTCATCTCCTATATGAATTCAGTTACACATATATATACATATATATAATACATATAAATATAATATATATATGCATTTGATATTGTTCAACTGTTTGATGCTCTGTTTTTTTTTTTCATTCTTTTCTCTCCTTTTTTCTTAATGAAGATAATTTACATAGATCTATCTTCAGGTTCAATAGTTCTGTAAGTCATATCAGGTCTTTGAACCTATCAGAGTAATGCTCTGATACTTTTTTCATTTCTACCATTTCTACTAAATTCTTGTTGATAGTTCCCATCTCTTTATTAAAAATTTTTCTTCTGCTTATGCATGATGTTCACCCTTTCCACTTGGGCTTTTAACATATTGTTGTTTAGACCCTAAGTAGTGTCCGACTCTGCAATCCCATGGACTGTAGCCTGCCAGGCTTCTCTGGCAAGAATACTGGAGTGGGTCGCCATTTCCTTCTCCAGGGGATCTTCCCAATCCAGGGATCAAACCCATGTCTCCTGAATTGGCAGGTATTGGCAGGTGGATTCTTTACTGCTGAGTCTGCAGGGAAATCCCGATTTTTAAAATATGAATCAGTTACTTTATAGGCCCAATGTAATGATTCAAATATCTGGGTCATTTCTGAGGTTGGTTCTATATATAAATTTTATTATCTCTTGACAGTAGCTTGTTTTCTTTCTTATTGTTATTTCTTATAATATTTATTTGAATTTAAAACAAAATATAAAATTGAGATAAATCTTATAAATATTATTTACATGCAGAAAGAGGCTCTTCTTATGTCAGGTCACTAGTGTGGGAAATTGAATCAGTCTAGTTAGGAGTTGTGCTAAACTTAGTGTCTTTGTCTATTCAGGCTGTTATACCAGAAATACCACAGAACTGGGGGCTTGTAAACAACCGAAATTTGTTTACTGCAGTTCTGGAGGCTGGGAAGTCTAACATCAAAGAGCTAGCAGATTTGGTGTGTGTCTGGTGAGAACCCATTTCCTGGTTCATAAGGAGTGTGTTTTTTTCACTGTATCCTAACATGATAGAAGGGGCAAAAGATCTTTCTGGGGTCTCTTTCTTAAAGGCACTAATCCCATTCAGGTGGGCCCTGCACTCATGGTCTAATAACCTCCTGAAGACTCTACCTATAAAAATCATCATGTCGGGGACTAGGATTTCAGCTAATGAGTTTTAGGAGGAAACAAACATTCAGTTCACAGCCCCTAGGTTTTGTTTTACAACACCTCTTTGAATTCCACAAGTGGTGGGTTGTCATTCCTTGTACTTAAAGGAAGGGCTATGATGCTGAAGAACATCCTGAGGGTTTGTATTCTTCCCAGAGGGCACCACTCTGGCATGCTTACCTGGAATTTTTGTCCATACTATGATTCCTCACCCAGTGTAGACTGCTGTTTGTCACTCACTGAGGGGATGGCAATGGGTTTCTATTGCCCTGGTCTTAGTTTGGCCCTGTACGCTGGGCCTTGGCTTTTCTTGGTATTCTGGCCTCTTCTCATGGCAGTCAAACTATGCTCTGTTTCTGTGCTTAATCTTGGGCAAACGTTTCTGGCCCTTTCCTTATCACCCCTGCTTGATACTGGGATGGGATCCTTGGAGTTGGATACTTTTCTGCTCCTCCCCCCTTTAATTTTTTGGGCTCCAAAATCACTGTGGATGCTGATTGCAGCCATGAAATTAAAAGACGCTTACTCCTTGGAAGGAAAGTTATGGCCAACCTAGATAGCATATTAAAGAGCAGAGACATTACTTTGCCAACAAAGGCCCGTCTAGTCAAGGCTATGGTTTTTCCTGTGGTCATGTATGGATGTGAGAGTTGGACTGTGAAGAAAGCTGAGCGCCGAAGAATTGATGCTTTTGAACTGTGGTGTTGGAGAAGACTCTTGAGAGTCCCTTGGACTGCAAGGAGATCCAACCAGTCCATTCTAAAGGAGATCAATCCTGGGTGTTCATTGGAAGGACTGATGCTAAAGCTGAAACTCCAATACTTTGGCCACCTCATGCGATGAGCTGACTCACTGGAAGAGACTCTGATGCTGGGAGTGATTGGGGGCGGGAGGAGAAGGGGACGACAGAGAATGAGATGGCTGGATGGCATCACCGACTTGATGGACATGAGTTTGAGTGAACTCCAGGAGTTGGTGATGGACAGGGAGGCCTGGTGTGCTGTGATTCATGTGGTCTCAAAGAGTCGGACACGACTGAGCGACTGAACAGAACTGCTCCTCCCCCAAGCATACAGAGAGGTTATTTTTTTCTACTTTTGCCTCAAACACAGTAGGATCTTTTCTGTTTCTTAAAGACCATGGATTTTACATCCCCCTTCCTTCCTCAGTGGCTTCAAGGTTTTGCTGAAGTGAGAGAAAGGACCAGGCATCTGCTAATTGCTCCCAGGTCTGTTATGCCCATGGGTTCCCTCTCTGAACTACTCTGCTTCATTCTTTCTTTCGAGTACACAGAGGAGTTCGTCAGGAGAAAAAAAGGAGAAACACCCATAAAGCAAACAAGCAAACAAAAAACCCTAAATCTGCTAGTGAGTAAAACAGGAAATAAACAATATTTGGAGTCATCAGCTCTTCCACAGAGATGCATTAGCTGATACTGTACAACAAACTCTGAAATTGTCGCTGATTTCCTCTAACCTCACTGAGGTGTGGTGGACTGCTCCTAGCTTTCATGATTTATCACAAGTGAAGCAGGTTACATGCTCTCTTTAGAGAAGGTTGTTCCTATTTGGAATTCAGTCAATTTGTTGGCCCTGCCTATCAACTCTTTGGTCAATTAAAATTAGGATTTTGTGGCTTCTACCTTAGCTTGGTTAGGGGGTAAACATCCCTTTTTCCAGGTTTCTGCATATCTAGCAGAAATATGGCTAGTATCAAGGCTAATTCTACCATCATGGAAATCAATCCTCCTCATTCATGGTTCTGGCTTCTTTCTCTCAGAGGCTTTTTCTAGATCTTATGTATCATGTCAGCTACTTTCACAGCTGAAAACTCCTGTTCTAAAGGGGTAGGGTTCACTGATCAGCTCACAAGGGTGTAGTTTCCATGTGAAGGATGCCTCCAGCTTGCAGTTGGCAGGGTAGAGACAGCTTCGTATTTAGACTTTGCAATATGCTTCTTTCTTCTTCAGACTCCCTTTCCTGATTCATCATTCTGGTGTTCAAAGTGGTTTTCATAATAATGTCATCACAGATTCAACAGAATAAAATATTCTGTTAGAAGAAAAAAAAATCCATATACCGTAAGAACAGATAAGACTCTTATTGAGGGATAAACGTGGGGGTGGGGAGGGCTTCATAATAAAGTATAGGAATTTTAATGGTGATTTTTTAAAAGATTGGTCATGATTAAATGATTTTTAAAGTAGTTTTAAAATCATTAATTTTGTCTTTTAGACCAGGAATTGGTGCCCAGTAGTCAGAGCCACATTTAGGAAAAATGTAAGCCAGGAGGTTACATGTGTCTTTTGGGGGCAGAGTCACTGTAAGTACAGAGGTGGCAGGTAAAGATAAATCTAATACACCTCAGATAAATCTAATACGTCTCACAAGGGATAGATTTTAATATAATAATTTAAAAGCATTAATCAGAAAAACAGGCTTCCTTTGACTAGGCAGAAATTAAAAGAAGGCAAAGACCACAAATGAATACTGCTTTTATTGCAAAAGTACACAGAGATAAACTCATCCCTTGAGGGATATTCCCCAACTGGATGAAGGGATTGTATGCAACAAAGGAGTCTTAATAATAATGAGCAATAATCAGCTCTTAGAGCTGACCTTTCCCATAAAATCCCCTAAGGACTTATTGTACATTGAATATTATACCAATCTGAAATAGCAAAGAGGATTGTTAGGCATAAAAAGTATTTCAGATACTGGCAGAAGCCATAAACTCTAACAGAGAATTGTTAAAGGCTATCCAGGGATTACAAAGCAAAGTCATACCTCTAAGTACTGGGTAGGTAACAAATGGGTGAAACTAGCCTGCTGTAAGACAATAGGAAGTGGTGAGCTTTGAGTGCCTTGTTTAAAGACTTTTCAAATATAAATTAAAAAACAAAAATGTTAAGGCAAATTAAATGGATCTGCAGGTTCCAGGTCCTTCTTCACCACCAGGCCCATGTCAATGACATTTTACCAGTACGGTAACCAAAACGGTCAGATACACCTATGTATCTTACTATGTCATATAATCAATTCTTATATGATATATTTACTTGCCAGCTAGAAATTGAGTCTCAGTCCTAAGATCTTGCTAAACATCTTTTGCAGCTAAGGTAACAGCAGTGCCCAAAAATCTCTTGTGGATTTAATAAATTATCAGGCAGTACTCCCCAAGTCAGAACAGTTAGTTCATCATCTAAAGGATGCTTACTTCTCTGGATTACACCAAATTTATGAACTCTAGGCAAAGAGTTCCCTTTCGCAAAGCTAAGTGAGATAGATAAGAGGAAAGATGAGTGAAGCCAGGATGTCTTTTCCCTCTTCTTGTTATTTGGAAAACACTGGCCCAAGAAAACATGTTTTATCTAATAAGCATTAACACACTGTAGAGCAATGGAGAATTTGAGTTTTCTACTCATCTGGGAGACAGCTGGGTGCATTCCTGTCTATAGGAAGAAAAGCAGCTAACATCAAGTAAATAAGGTGAGGAGAAGAAAATCTTTACAAGGAGACAAGCTGGTCAATTCTATGACTCGTAGGAATATATTATTTTGTGCTGTTTTCTGGGAGACTAAACACAGCTTCTGTATTTGGGTAGGTGTATTAGTACTCTTGCCTGGAAACCCCCATGGATGGGGCTGCAGTCTATGGGGTCACTAAGAGTTGGACACGACTGAGTGACTTCCCTTTCACTTTCGTGCATTGGAGAAGGAAATGGCAACCCACTCCAATGCTTTTGCCTGGAGAATCCCAGGGATGGCAGAGCCTGGTGGGCTGCCGTCTATGTGGTCGCACAGAGTCGGACACGACTGAAGCAACTTAGCAGCAGTAGCAGCAGCATTAGACTGAAAAGGGCTTCCCAGGTGGCGCTAGCAGTAAAGAACCAGCCTGCAAATGTAGGAGACCTAAGAGATGCAGGTTCGATCCCTGGGTTGGGAAGATCCCTTGGAGGAAGGCATGGCAAGCCACTGCAGTATTCTTACCTGGAGAATCCTATGGACAGAGGAGTCGGTGTGCTTCAGTCCATGGGGTTGCAAAGAGTCAGACACAACCGAAGCAATTTAGCATGCAGTTCAGTTCAGTTCAGTTCATTCGCTCAGTCTGACTCTTTGCGACCCCATGGACTGCAGAACGCCAGGCCTTCCTGTCCATCACCAACTCCCAGAGTTTACTCAAACTCATGTCCATTGAGTCGGTGATGCCATCCAACCATCTCATTCTCTGTCATCCCCTTCTCCTCCTGCCTTCAATCTTTCCCAGCATTAGGGTCTTTTCCAATGAGTCAGCTCTTCACATCAGGTGGTCAAAGTATTGGAGTTTCAGCTTCAACATCAGTCCTTCCAATGACTATTCAGGCTGATAGAGCATGCAAGCACACATGAAACTGAAAGCTGTGTTAAATAAAATCACAATTCTGGTAGATGCACTGAAGGAAGGTGAAACACTTGCCTTATTTGTTTGACAAGGATCTGAGAAGGCAAAGCTCGTAAGCTGCTTTATTATCTACAGAGTAAACACAATATTGCTTCCTGGGACTTCACTGCATGAATTCCAATAGATTAGAGGTAAATAATAGTGGGAAATCTTTCACATTTTCTAATATTTTTCTTAAGTAAGATCTATGATTAATGTAGCACTTTGATTTAGTCCCTTGGGGTCTGAGCTGATTTTTTTTTTTTTTTTACAGTCTTGAAAAGGTAATTCTATTATTAGATATGGTTGAATCTAAAAGTTTCTTATTATTGTACTGCTTTCAAAAACCCTCCTTCAAATATGTATGTGTGTGTGTGCTTAGTCTCTCAGTTGTAACTGGTTCTTGTGACCCCTTAGACTGTAGCCCGCCAGGTTCCTCTGTCGATGGGATTCTCCAGGCAAGAATACTTGAGTGGGTTGCCATTCCCTTCTCCAGGAGATCTTCCTGACCCAGGAATCAGGAAGTTGGTAAAGGGTCTGCCTGCAATACAGCTTTCCTGAGCTACAAAGGAAGCCCCTCCAAATATGTATAGAACTCTGTATTGACTTAACTTGGTTTTAACATAATGTTAATTAATCATGTCCAAACATAACATAAAATCCCAAATGCTAACAGCTCTTCTATAAACATGAAATCCAAGTAAATATACTAATTCAAGATAAAAACTGTAAACATAATAAAATTTAAACAAAAATATAATAAAGTAAATGATGCTGCTTTGATGACAAGGCATTTCTGGTTAAAATGTCAATAAAGTACTGATTACATCACAGTCCATCATCTTTATCCTACTGAGTATACTGTGTTGACTCAGCATCCCACAGCTTTTCCAATTCCAAACTAAAGTTTATCCTAGAGCACTTCAAAGAGCCCTCAGCATCTGTTCATAGTCTACAGTTTGAAAAAGTCTGGTACATAGGCTGTGGTACTTGCTCAATGCTCTACACTAATTGTGACACATTTTAAAAGACCCCATGTAAACAAATGAATAGAGAAAAATAAAGCAAATATAAATATGGCTTGTACTTTTAAAAAAGCAAAACATAACAAAAGTGCTGAAGGAAACTTTTTTTAAATATAGGATTTTCTCATGGGAGTCAAACTACTGAAATGATTGCTAGTACCCCGTCTCCACTAGTCACTATGTTTTCTTGTAAACATTTCACTAGTTCTTAGAGAATGATCCCATGGGAAGCCAGCTCTGAAGTGCTTTTTCAATCACCTGAGTCTGTGACCAGTGGTGAGTTTCTGGCACTCATTCTGGTGAAAGATCAATCCATGGTTAAGAAGGCTGAGGCCAGTAAGTGGGTTCTAAACCTATATTGATTGCTCAATCTGAGAAAGATTATTCAGGGAAATTACTTCTATATTTTGGGAGTTAGGAAGAAAATCACTTTGAGATAGTGCTTTAATTTACCACCTCCTGTTATTTCAGCTTCAGCTCATGTTACAGCCTGATGGGAATTAAAGACTCTTTACTCTTAAGTTGAGCTTCTTTGGTGGCTCAGATGGTGAAGAATCTGCCTTCAATGCAGGAGACCTGAGTTTGATCCCCTGGAGAAGGGAATGGCTACCCACTGCAGTATTCTTTCCTGGGGAATTCTATGGACAGAGGAGCCTGGTGGGTTACTGTCCATGGGGTCACAAAGAGTTGGACACAACTGAGCAACTAGCGCTCTCACATTCTTAACTTATAATGTTTCCCAAGAACTGGAATGAAGGATTCTACATTTAACAATTTTACTCTCTCATTTGTGGAGTGGATTTTTTAGAAGGCAGCCCTGCCCAAAGTTGAACTTTGTGTTCTGTGTTGGGACCATTAATCAGGTAATTTAGGCTGTTCTGACTGATTCCCACTTCTTTGGCTTTTGGCTCAATCTTTCCCAAGAACCTCTAGAGACTGAATATTGTTACATCATTTCTTAAATAATGTTGAATGCCTTCCAGGATATAGAATATACTAGATTTATTTCCTATGTTGTTGAGGTATTTTCTTTTTGACAGCTTTATGGTTATTTGGCAAATAAGGAGAATGATGATCTCTGGCCCTTAAAATCTGTATGCTTTGATAAATATCTAGAAGTCAGAATTATGCAACCCACAATTTTAGGATGAACTTAAATTTAAATGTTTATCATCTATAATATTCAGTATATTTAAGTGGAAACATGTAAAAATGTTGATATTAGTTTTATCATTACCATTATTACCATGTATTAAAATGCACATGTTACCCAAACTTACATTTGCCAGGGGGAGGATGGGGTGAAGGGATAGGGATTTGGGGATGGATATGTACACACTGCTATGTTTAAAATGGATAACTAACAAGGACCTACTGTATAGCACATGGGACTCTACTCAATGTTCTGTGGCAATCTAGAAGGGAGGGGAGTTGGGGAGAATGGATACATGTATATATATATATATGACTGAGTCTCTTAGCTATTTACCTAAAGCTGTCAGGACATTGTTAATTGGCTATATCCTAATACAAAATAAAAAGTTACATTTTTTAAAATGCCCATGTTAAATACACTAGGAAGAAAGATACATGTTTCTTCAAATATAAAGCTATTGGAAGAGAGAAAATACTGAATTTTGCACAGCAATTTCCACAGATATTCCTCTGCTTATATACAACTTTTGAAAGACTTCTTAATGACCATTCTTCTCTGACTAAATCCCTTTTCAAAGAAGTAGCTATTTTTTTAAACATACCCTAAAAAGTAGTTTTATTTTAAAATTTATTGTCTTAGAATGAAAAACAAAAATCTATAAACCTAAAATTCAAGAAATTTTTTGGATAACAGGATTTTTTAAAGATTTTTTTTAATGTGGACCATTTTTAAAGACTTTATTGAATCTGTTACAATATTGATTCTGTTTTATATTTTGTTTTTTTGGCTGTGAGTCATGTGGGCTCTTAGCTCCCCTGACCAGGGATCTAAACCACAAGCCCTGCATTGGAAGGCAAAATCCCAAACACTGGACCCCCAGGTAGTCCATGGATGAAAATGAAAGTCACTCAAGTGAGTCTTTACGACCCCATGAACTATAGCCTGCCAGGCTCCTTTGTCCATGGAATTCTCCAGACCAGAATA
Organism: Moschus berezovskii; assembly: GCF_049115385.1. NCBI lineage: Eukaryota > Metazoa > Chordata > Mammalia > Artiodactyla > Moschidae > Moschus > Moschus berezovskii. Next base: position 122,783,643 of record NC_142461.1, read on the forward strand.
CTAGAGTGGGTAGCTGTTACCTTCTCCAGGGTATCTTTCCAACCCAGCAATCAAACCCAGGTCTCCTTCACTGAAGGTGAATTCTTCACCATCTGAGCCACCATAGAAGCCCATTCCATGGATATCAGGATTTTTAATATAATCACTGTATGGACTGAAACAATATAGATACCTGAACTAAATTATTAGAACCCCTAGAATGTCTAAAAATACTGCCATTTTATTGCTGCCTTTATCAACTAGGATTAGCCTCATTGTTCTAAATCACCTTTTGTTAGTAAGTGAAAGTGAAGTGAAAGTCGCTCAGTCGTGTCCGACTCTTTGCAACCCCATAGACTATACAGTCCATGGAATTCTCCTGGCCAGAATACTGGAGTGGGTAGCCTTTCCCTTCTCCAGGGGATCTTCCCAATCCAGGGATCGAACCCAGGTCTCCCGCATTGCAGGCAGATTCTTTACCAGCTGAGCCACAAGGAACCTAATTATAAGATCTGCTAAGTTAAAGAGGATGTGTACATGTCAGATTGTATCTGAAGGTGTTGCTGGGAGTAAACCCACTGCCAATGTAAATTAAATAAAACACTTAAGATGCAAAAAAGGGACAATGATATGATAAGTTTTTGTTTATTTATCATACTTCAGACTCACTCTCAAGTGAGATTTTCTTTAAAAGTTGCATTAATGAGCAAGAACCATATGGCTTGAGATGGAGATATTGCAAGAGTGGCATAAATCCAGCTGTCCATTTCCAGCACATAAGCATATTTTATTTGCTGTTTAATTATTTCTAGTAAAGGAATTTGCTTATGTGCTAAGTATACACAAAATATTTCATTTTCTTCTTATATGGTTAATAACGGATATTCCATCACCCTTATTATTTCACATTTACACAGCACCTTTTGTTTGAGTAATTTATAACCAAATCATAAGACTATTTATGTAAATATTTTGTTTGCCTATTAAGCAACCTTGAAGCTTGCCATGTGTTCATATTTGTGGAGTCACAAATAATTTATAAGAGACCAGTTTACAATGAAAGGGATTTTATTAATTTCATTTTATGTTTATTCAAGTTGTAGAATTGGGAAGTGGAGGCTAAGTAAGGGAGAAACATGTAACACATCAACTTTATTTTTCTGCTAATTGTATGAAATCTATTTGTTGGGGAGGGGAGGAAAACTAAGAGAATCTATGAAATATTTTAAATGTGCTCTGAATAAAAATAATTAGTTAATGTGATACCTTTATTACTTTTAAAATCCCCAAATATTTCAAATGCTTTTTTTTTTTCTTTCAGCTACCTTTTATTCCAGTGTTTTCGTTTGTGTGAGTTCTCACTATTTGATACACTCTAAGGCTATGGTTTTTCCCGTGGACATGTACGGATGTGAGAGTTGGACTGTGAAGAAAGCTGATCGCTGAAGAATTGATGCTTTTGAATTGTGGTGCTGGAGAAGACTCTTGAGAGTCCCTTGGACTGCAAAGAGATCCAACCAGCCCATTCTAAAGGAGATCAATCCTGAGTGTTCATTGGAAGGACCGATGCTAAAGCTGAAACTCCAATACTTTGGCCACCTCATGTGACGAGTTGACTCACTGGAAAAGACTCTGATGCTGGGAAAGGTTGAGGGTGGGAGAAGAAGGGGACGACAGAGAATGAAATAGCTGGATGGCATCACCGACTCTGTGGACATGAGTTTGAGTGAACTCCGGGAGTTGGTGATGGACAGGGAGGCCTGGCGTGCTGTGATTCATGGGGTCGCGGAGAGTCAGACACGACTGAGCGACTGAACTGAACTGAACTGAACTGAGGATTAGTTCTATGGTAGTCTAGGGTCTTGGAGTCAGTGCTTCCACTCCAAAGGCTCAGGGTTTGATCTAGAAATTTCCTGTATTGTTAAAGCTGGTAAGAACATCTTCAACATTCAAAGATCCTCTATTATGCCTTAAGAAAATACTGTATTCAGGATAGAAGATGCTTGTATATTGGACCCATCAGCTTCCTCTTCAGTTTCCCTTTTTCTGATTTATGTTACTGAAAACAGATTAAATGATTCGAATCTTCTTACAGATATATGTCATAGATAGTCATCCAGGGGTTTTTGTTTCAGAACCCTACTGGTGGGCAAGAAGAAAAGTCCCGCAGATGCAGATTAATGTCTAGGAAAGAATCTTCTACTTCAATTGGAGTTTCCCAATATTCTCAGCTACCTTTTAAACTGAGATATTAATAACGTTGTGCCTGTTCTGTACATGTGCAAAAATCCTTTATTGAGGTCCACAGTGCCTCAGATCTTTATTAGACATTAGAATTTGCTCTTATATCAGAACAAGTGTTAGTTCAGAAATCACAAGATTTTAGTCCACAAATTGTGTGAATCATATATGTATAGTTCGATTTTCAGAGTATTACATAATTAAAAAAAATTTATTGGATGATACTTGCTTTACAATGTTGTGTTGTGTTTCTGCCATATATCAACATGAATCAGACATCAGTTCAGTTCAGTTCAGTTCAGTCACCGAATCGTGTCCGACTCTCTGCGACCCCATGAATCACAGCACGCCAGGCCTCCCTGTCCATCACCAACTCCCGGAGTTCACTCAAACTCATGTCCACAGAGTCGGTGATGCCATCCAGCCATCTCATTCTCGGTCGTCCCCTTCTCCTCCCGCCCCCAATCCCTCCCAGCATCAGAGTCTTTTCCAGTGAGTCAACTCGTCGCATGAGGTGGCCAAAGTATTGGAGTTTCAGCTTCAGCATCAGTCCCTCCAATGAACACCCAGGATCGATCTCCCTTAGAATGGACTGGTTGGATCTCCTGCGGTACAAGGGACTCTCAAGAGTCTTCTCCAACACCACAAAAGCATCAATTCTTCGGCAATCAGCTTTCTTCACAGTCCAACTCTCACATCCATACATGACCACGGGAAAAACCATTGCCTTGACTAGACAGACCTTTGTTGGCAAAGTAATGTCTCTGCTTTTTAATATATTATCAAGGTTGGTCATAACTTTCCATCCAAGGAGTAAGCATCTTTCAATAATTTCATGGCTGCAATCAGCATCTGCAGTGATTTTGGAGCCCGAAAAAAACAAAGTCTGACACTGTTTCCACTGTTTTTCCATCTATTTCCCATGAAGTGATGGGACCAGATGCCATGATCTTTGTTTTCTGAATGTTGAGCTTCAAGCCAACCTTTTCACTCTCCTCTTTCACTTTCATCAAGAGGCTTTTGAGTTCCTCTTCACTTTCTGCCGTAAGGGTAGTGTCATCTGCATATCTGAGGTTATTGATATTTCTCCCAGCAATCTTGATTCCAGCTTGTGCTTCTTCCAGCTCAGCGTTCCTCATGATGTACTCTGCATATAAGTTAAATAAGCAGGGTGACAATATACAGCCTTGACGTACTCCTTTTCCTATTTGGAACCAGTCTGTTGTTCCATGTACAATTCTGACTATTGCTTCCTGACCTGCATACAGGTTTCTCAAGAGGCAGGTCAGGTGGTCTGGTATTCCCATCTCTTTCAGAATTTTCCACAGTTTATTGGGATCCACACAGTCAAAGGCTTTGGCATAGTCAATGAAGCAGAAATAGATGCTCTTCTGGAACTCTCTTGCTTTCTCCATGATCCAGCATATGTTGGCAATTTGATCTCTGGTGCCTCTGCCTTTTCTAAAACCTGCTTGAACATCTGGAATTTAAGGTTCACATATTGCTGAAGCATGGCTTGGAGAATTTTGAGCATGACTTTACTAGCGTGTGAGATGAGTGCAATTGTGCGGTAGTTTGAGCATTCTTTGGCATTCCCTTTCTTTGGGATTGGAATGAAGACTGACCTTTTCGAGTCCTGTGGCCACTGCTGAGTTTTCCAAATTTGCTGGCATATTGAGTGCAGCACTTTCACAGCATCATCTTTCAAGATTTGAAATAGCTCAACTGGAATTCCATCACCTCCACTAGCTTTGTTCATAGTGATGCTTTCTAAGGCCCACTTGACTTCACATTCCAAGATGTCTGGCTCTAGGTCAGTGATCACGTTATCATGACTATCTTGGTCGTGAAGATCTTTTTTTACAGTTCTTCTGTGTATTCTTGCCACCTCTTCTTAATATCTTCTGCTTCTGTTAGGTCCATACAATTTCTGTCCTTTATCGAGCCCATCTTTGCATGAAATGTTCCCTTGTTATCTCTAATTTTCTTGAAGAGATCTCTTGTCTTTCCTATTCTTTTGTTTTCCTCTTTTTCTTTGCACTGATCCCTGAGGAAGTCTTTCTTATCTCTCCTTGCTATTCTTTGGAACTCTGCATTCAGATGCTTATATCTCTCCTTTTCTCCTTTGCTTTTCGCTTCTCTTCTTTTCACAGCTATTTATAATAAGGCCTTCTCAGACAGCCATTTTGCTTTTTTGCATTTTTTTTCCATGGGGATGGTCTTGGTCCCTGTCTCCTGTACCATGTCACGAACCTCCGTCCAGAGTTCATCAGGCAGTCTATCTATCAGATCTAGTCCCTTAAATCTATTCCTCACTTCCACTGTATAATCATAAGGGATTTGATTTAGGTCATATCTGAGTGGTCTAGTGGTTTTCCCTACTTTCTTCAATTTAAGTCTGAATTTGGCAATAAGGAGTTCATGATCTGAGCCACAGTCAGCTCCTGGTCTTGTTTTTGCTAACTGAATACAGCTTCTGCATCTTTGGCTGCAAAGAATATAATCAATCTAATTTTGGTGTTGACCATCTGGTGATGTCCATGTGTAGAGTCTTCTCTTGTGTTGTTGGAAGAGGGTGTTTGCTATGACCAGTGCCTTCTCTTGACAAAACTCTATTAGCCTTTGCCCTGTTTCATTCCGTGCTCCAAGGCCAAATTTGCCTGTTACTCCAGGTGTTTCTTGACTTCCTACTTTTGCATTCCAGTCCCCTATAATGAAAAGGACATCTTTTTTAGGTGTTAGTACTAAAAGGTCTTGTAGGTCTTCATAGAACCTTTCAACTTCGGCTTCTTCAGCGTTACTGGTTGGTGCATAGGCCTGGATTACTGTAATATTGAATGATTACTGTAATATTGACGCGAGAGACGCCGGTCCTGGCGCAACCGACCATGCAAAGAAGCTCGGCCAAGAGGAGCTACCTCATGCCTGAGGCCAGGGCCGGTGGCCGAGAGGAGCTACCCCACGACAAATAGGTGGTGGCTGCGCGGGCACAGGAGGGCCGAGAGGAGTCACTCCACGGTCAAGGTCAGGAGGGGCGGCCTTGAGGAGATACCCCTCATCCCAGGTAAGGAACAGTGGCTGCACTTTGCTGGAGCGGCTGTGAAGAGATTTTCCACGACCAAGGTAAGAGAAACCCAATTAAGACGGTAGGTATTGCGAGGGGGCATCAGAGGGCAGACACACTGAAATCATAATCACAGGAAACTAGTTGATCTGATCACATGGACCACAGCCGAATATGGTCCACTGGAGAAGGGAATGGCAAACCACTTCAGTATACTTGCCTTGAGAACCCCATGAACAGTATCAAAATGCAAAATGATAGGATACTAAATGAGGAATTCCCCAGGTCGGTAGGTGCCCAGTATGCTACTGGAGATCAGTGGAGAAGTAACTCTAGAAGGAATAAAGGGATGGAACAAAAGCAAAACCAATACCCAGTTGTGGATGTGACTGATGACAGAAGCAAGGTCCGGTGCTGTAAAGAGCAATATTGCATAGGAACCTGGAATGTTAGGTCCATGAATCAAGGAAAATTGGAAGTGGTCAAACAGGAGATGGCAAGAGTGAACATAGACATTCTAGGAATCAGTGAATTAAAATGGACTGGAATGGGTGAATTTAACTCAGATGACCATTATATCTACTACTGTGGGCAGGAATCCCTTAGAAGAAATGGAGTAGCCATCATGGTCAACAAAAGAGTCCGAAATGCAGTACTTGGATGCAATCTTAAAAACAACAGAATGATTTCTGTTCGTTTCCAAGGCAAACCATTCAATATTACAGTAATCCAGGCCTATGCCCCAACCAGTAACGATGAAGAATCAGCCATAGGTATACATTTATTCCCTCTTTACTGAATCCCCTTTCCACATCTCACTTCATCCTACCCCTCCCTCTAGGTTGTCACAGAGCGCTGGTTTGTGCTCCCTGAGTCATACCGCAAATTCCCACTGGCAATCTATTTTAAATATGGCACCGTATATGTTTCTATGCCATCCTCTCCATTCGTCCCATCCTCTCCTCCCCCTCCCCCCACTGTGTCCCCAAGTCTGGTCTCTGCCCACTGCTGCCCTTCAAGTTGGTTCCTTAGTACTATCTTTCTAGATTCCATGTATATGTCTTTAATATACGATATTTGTTTTTCTGACTGACTTCACCTTGTATAGTAGGCTCTAGGTTTGTCCACCTCATTAGAACTGAGTCAAATGTATTCCTTTTCATAGCTGAGTAATATTCCATTGTGATTACATACCACAACTTCTTCATCCATTCATCTGTCAAGGGACATCTAGGTTGCTTCCATGTCCTAGCTATCATAAATGATGCTGCAATGAACATTAGGGTACACGTGTCTTTTAGAATTGTGTTTTTCTCAGAATATATGCCCAGTAGTGGGATTGCTGGGCCATATGGTAGTTTTATTCCTAGTTTTTTAAAAGGAATATCAATACTATTCTCCATAGTAGCTGTATCTATTTGCATTCTCACCAACAGTTCCCTTTTCTCCACACAGTCTCCAGCATTTATTTTTTGTAGACTTTTTGATGATGGCCATTCTGACTGGTGTGAGATAACTTGTTCTAGTTTTGATTTGCATTTATCTGATAATGAGTGATATTGGGCATCTTTTCATGTGTTTATAAGCCATCTGTATGTCTTCTTTGGAGTAATGTTTCTTTAGGTCTTTTTCCTAGTGTTTGATTGGGTTTTTTATTTCTCTGCTATTGAATTGCATGAGCTGCTTATATATTTTGGAGTTTAATCCTTTGTCAGCTGTTTCATTTGCTTTTATTTTCTCCTTGTGAAGAAAGCTGATTGCCGAAGAATTGATGCTTTTGAACTGTGGTGTTGGAAAAGACTCTTGAGAGTCCCCTGGACTGCAAGGAGATCCAACCAGTTCATTCTAAAGGAGATCAATCCTGGGTGTTCATTGGAACGACTGATGCTAAAGCTGAAACTCCAATACTTTGGCCACCTCATGCGAAGAGTTGACTCACTGGAAAAGACTCTGATGCTGGGAAAGGTTGAGGGCGGGAGGAGAAGGGAACGACAGAGAATGAGATGGCTGGATGGCATCACGGACTCGATGGACATGAGTTTGAGTGAACTCTGGGAGTTGGTGATGGACAGGGAGGCCTGGCATGCTGTGATTCATGGGGTCGCAGAGAGTCGGACATGACTGAGAGACTGAACTGAACTGATTCTGAGGGTTGTCTTTTTACCTTGTTCTTTATTTCCTTTGCTATGAAAAGCTTTTAAGTGTATTTCAGTTCAGTTCAGTTCAGTCGCTCAGTCGTGTCCGACTCTTTGCGACCCCATGAATCACAGCACGCCAGGCCTCCCAGTCCTTCTTAGGTTCCATTCATTTATTTTTGTTTTATTTCCATTACTCTAAGGAGGTGGGTCATAGAGGATCTTGCTGTGATTTATGTCATGGAGTGTGCTGCTTATGTTTTCCCCTAAGAGTTTTATAGTTTCTGGTCTTACATTTAAGTCTTTAATCTGTTTTGAGTTTATCTTTGTGTATGGTGTTAGGAAGTGTTCTAATTTCATTCTTTTACTTGTAATTGTCCAGTTTTCCCAGCACCACTTATTGAAAAGGCTATCTTTTCTCCATCATATATTCTTGCCTTCTTTGGCAAAGATAAGGTGTCCATAGGTACGTGGGTTTATCTTTGGGCTTTCTATCATGTTCCATTGGTTTATATTCCTGCTTTTGTGCCAGTACCATACTGTATTGATTACCATAGCTGTGTAGTATAGTCTGAAGTTAGGAAGAGTGATTTTCCAGCTCCATTCTTTCTCAAGACTGCTTTGGCTATTCAGGGCCTTTTGTGTTTCCATATGAATTGTGAAATTTTTTGTTCTAGTTCTGTGAAAAAACGCCATTGGTAATTTGATAGGGATTGTGTTTTATCTGTAGATTGCCTTTGGTAGTATAATCATTTTCACAATATTGAGTCTTCCAACCCAGGAACATGGACTATTTCTCCGTTTGTTTATGTCATCTTTGATTTCTTTCTTCAGTGTCTTATTGTTTCCTGTATACAGCTCTTTTGTCTCCTTAGGTAGGTTTATTCCTAGGTATTTTGTTCATTTTGTTGCAATGGTAAATGGGATTGATTCCTTAAGATCTCTTTCTGATTTTTCATTGTTCGTGTATAGGAATGCAAGTGATTTTTGTGTACTGATTTTGTATCTTGAGACTTTATTAAATTCATTAATTACCTTTAGTAATTTTCTGATAGTATCTTTAGGGTTTTCTATATATAATATCACATTATCTGCAAGCAGGAAAGTTTTACTTTTTTTCCAATCTGGATTCCTTTTATTATTATTTTTTTCTTCTCTGATTGCCATGACTAGAACTTCCAAAACTATGTTGAGTAATAGTGACGAGAGTGGGAACCCTTGTCTTGTTGCTGATCTTGGTTCCATTACATGAAGGTTTTAATGCTTTACTCCTGCTGCTGCTGCTGCTGCTAAGTCGCTTCAGTCATGTCCAACTCTGTGTGACGCCATAGACAGCAGCCCACCAGGCTCCGCCATCCCTGGGATTCTCCAGGCAAGAACACTGGAGTGGGTTGCCATTTCCTTCTCCAATGAAAGAAAGTGAAAAGTAAAAGTGAAGTCACTCAGTCATGTCTGTGTTGGTCAAATCTTCTGACTCCCATTCCTGGTGTATTGCTTCCACATGTATTTTGTCATTTTGGATTTTGAACATATGTTAGGTGAAACTTCACTGTTGGTATTCAATAAGTTTGGGGTTGATCTTGTATCATTCATAAGGATCTTATGTTTGATTTTGCTCAATATCAAGAGGTTTCACCAGACTGTGACTACTTTTTTACATTAGTAGCAAGACTTGGGGCTCATTACCCCTGTGGGTAGTACATAGTTTACCAAACTAACCTATCATTCAAGAGGGAAGGTTAAAGTACGTTATCAAACACAGAGAAACCAAATATTCAAAAAGCTTGTCACTGAAGAAAAGAAGAGTCTGGATAGGAACAAGAATGCAGGGTCTGAGAATAAATATTAAGATTGGACAAACTTGATAAAGTTGATAGCTGATTGAAAGGAAGGAGATAGTTAAGTTGCCAGTAACAGAAAAGGCAAAGGAGAGAGAGAAGCATTGTTTGAAGAATGTGGAAAGGTTATGAGGCAGGATGGAATCGAGATCGCGAGAGAGTTAGGATGGATGAATACATGAGTAGGTGGGAGAGGCAAAAGCAACTGTGAGAAACTGAGGGGAGCAAGGAATTAGACAGAACTGAGCAAAACCCAGTAAAATAACAGATAAAGAAAGCTGACAGCCCAGTTAAAGTTTTAAATAATGAATTACTTACAGCGTGACTCTTACCTTTTCTACTTTTGAAGTAAGGAAGTATTAGATTTCTAAAACACAGTACTATATTAATCTGAGTGAAAGCTAAAATTCTCTGATGAGATTTTTTAGTCATTCAGTCTTCCTACTCATGGATTTAGAAACCTAAAATCAGTGATTCCAAAAGAAATTTGGGATGTTTGGATTCCAAATAAAGTTAGGAATATTTGGAGTATTAAACAATTTATTCAGCTATCTAAAATACTACTTACTTTCAGAGTTGGCAGATATTACAATATTAGCTTATTTTTGCTTTATTTGGTAAGGCTTAGAGACTGGCTGGGATGCTGGGCCTTGAGAAATAAGCACATAGGTAGGGGACACTCAAGTTGGTCTGTGGAGAATGCAGGCCCAAAGACTAGGATGGGAGGTTGAAATTCAGAAGAGAGATGGTTTTGGGGCAGTGATATGTTATATTTAGTTTTAAATTTTACTTTACATCCCTGGATCTAATTGTCAATCTACTTGTGCTTGGGAAACCAAAGCAAGTGATCAGTGTGTAGTCACTGGGACCAAGGAGAACTAAAGAGAGTGATAGCATCATTGAGAAGCAGTTATGGAATGCCCAGAGGTGATTGGGGCTGAGGGTTTCTCAAAGCATTGATCTGGAGCAAGATATCTGATGAGGATGTCTTTGGGGAGAAAGTTCAGTTCAGTTGCTCAGTCATGTCCAGCTCTTTGAGAACCCATGGACTGCAGCATGCCAGACCTTCCTATCCATTACCAATTCCTGGAACTTGCTCAAACTCATGTCCATCAAGTCGGTGATGCCATCCAACCATTTCATCTTCTGTCGTCCCTGTCTCCTCCTGCCTTCAATATTTCCCAGCATCAGGATCTTTTCCAATGAGTCAGTTCTTCACCTCAGGGGGCCAAAGTATTGGAACTTCAGCTTCAGCAACAGTCCTTCCAATGAATATTCAGGACTGACTTTCTTTACGATTGACTGGTTTGATCTCCTTGCAGTCCAGGGGACTCCCAAGAGTCTTCTCCAATGCCACAGTTCAAAGGCATCAATTCTTTAGCACTCAGCTTTCCTTACAGTCCAACCCTCATATCCATACATGACCACTGGAAAAACCATGGCCTTGACTAGATGGACCTTCACTTCCTATTCAACAGAGCTCAATAGGAATTATAGCTGATTTGGAAACTGGAGAAAAAGCTGACCTTAGAAAACTAGATACTTGATATCAGAGAGTTCAGAATTATCTTTCAAACCGTTTCCATTTATATTAATTTAATTAAACGGAATTATATTTTTCACATCCAGAAGATTTAGAATACATAGGATACTCTATGTAGTACCTTTTATTGATACTTAATGAACTCCCTTCAGTTCAATTCAGTTCAGTTCAGTCGCTCAGTCATGTCTGACTCTTTGCGACCCCATGAATCACAGCACGCCAGGCCTCCCTGTCCATCACCAACTTAAATTATACTTAATTGTATCTTCTCAAATCCTTTCATCATTCCTCTGAGTGTGTGTGTGTGTGTATAAATCACTCAGTCGTGTCCAGCTCTTTGTGACCCCATAGACAGTAGCCTGCCAGGCTTTTCTGTCTGTGGAATTCTCCAGGCAAGAATACTGGAGTGGGTAGCCAGTCCCTTCTCCAGGAAATCTTCCTGACCCAGAGATCAAACCTGGGTCTCCTGCATTGCAGGTGGATTCTTTACCATCGAAGTCACCAGGGAAGCTCCTCATCACTCCAAGATTAAGCTCTTAAAAGAGAGAAATACATTTTACTTACCTTTTCAGTTCAGTTCAGTTCAGTTCATTCGCTCAGTCGTGTCCGACTCTCCGAGACCCCATGAATCACAGCACGCCAGGCCTCCCTGTCCATCACCAACTCCCGGAGTACACTCAAACTCATGTCCACAGACTCGGTGATGCCATCCAGCCATCTCATTCTCCGTCGTCCCCTTCTCCTCCCGCCCCCAACCTTTCCCAGCATCAGAGTCTTTTCCAGTGAGTCAACTCGTCGCATGAGGTGGCCAAAGTATTGCAGTTTCAGCTTTAGCATCAGTCCCTCCAATGAACATCCAGGATTGATCTCCTTTAGAATGGACTCGTTGGATCTCCTTGCAGTATAAGGGACTCTCAAGAGTCTTCTCCAACACCACAGTTCAAAAGCATCGATTCTTCGGTGATCAGCCTTCTTCACAGTCCAACTCTCACATCCATACATGACCACGGGACTAGACTTGACTAGACGGACGTTGGTTGGCAAAGTAATGTCTCTGCTTTTTAATATACTATCAAGGTTGGTCATAACTTTCCTTCCAAGGAGCAAGCGTCTTTTAATTTCATGGCTGCAATCAGCATCTGCAGTGATTTTGGAGCCCAAAAAAACAAAGTCTGACACTGTTTCCACTGTTTTTCCATCTATTTCCCATGAAGTGATGGGACCAGATGCCATGATCTTTGTTTTCTGAATGTTGAGCTTCAAGCCAACCTTTTCACTCTCCTCTTTCACTTTCATCAAGAGGCTTTTGAGTTCCTCTTCACTTTCTGCCATAAGGGTGGTGTCATCTGCATATCTGAGGTTATTGATATTTCTCCCAGCAATCTTTATTCCAGCTTGTGCTTCTTCCAGCCCAGCGTTCCTCATGATGTACTCTGTATATAAGTTAAATAAGCAAGGTGACAATATACAACCTTGACGTACACCTTTTCCTATTTGGAACCAGCCTGTTGTTCCATGTCCAGTTCTAACTGTTGCTTCCTGACCTGCATACAGGTTTCTCAAGAGGCAGGTCAGGTGGTCTGGGATTCCCATCTCTTTCAGAATGTTCCACAGTTTATTGTGATCCACACAGTCAAAGGCTTTGGCATAGTCAATGAAGCAGAAATAGATGTTTTTCTGGAACTCTCTTGCTTTCTCCATGATCCAGTGGATGTTGGCAATTTGATCTCTGGTGCCTCTGCCTTTTCTAAAACCTGCTTGAATATCTGGGAGTTCTTGTCAGCCTTTAATGTCAATGCCAATATTACCAATCCCGGAGTTCAAATCTTGAATCAGAGTCTGATTTATATCACATTATATGCTGCTGCTGCTGCTAAGTCACTTCAGTCGTATCCAACTCTGTGTGACCCCATAGACGGAAGCCCACCAGGCTCCCCCTTCCCTGGGATTCTCCAGGCAAGAACACTGGAGTGGGTTGCCATTTCCTTCTCCAATGTGTGAAAGTGAAAAGTGAAAGTGAAGTTGCTCAGTCGTGCTATTTCTTTTCAATTGATTTTTTTTCAAAAACTCCCAAGTCTGCTTCCAGCTCATTTAGGTCATGTGATCTCTAGTCAAATCAAAGTATTTCAACCACAGAAACCCTTACTCCCTTGAACAATGTCTCTCATTTTTCCTCTAACACCATCTACTCATTTCCCCTTGATATTCTGCTCCTGCTTTTCCTGTGTCTGGAATTTTTTCCCTGATTATTTGAGTCCTACATTCACTTACAACTTAAATCCCATGTCTTTCTCACCTACTGAATATTATATATCTGCAATCTTGGGCCTTCAGTTCAGTTCAGTCGCTCAGTCATGTCCGACTCTTAGCGACCCCATGAACCACAACACGAAAGGCCTCCCTGTCCATCACCAGCTCCCGGAGTTCACTCAAACTCATGTCCATAGAGTCGGTGATGCCATCCAGCCACCTCATTCTCTGTCGTCCCCGTCTCCTCCTACCCCCAATCGCTCTCAGCATCAGAGTCTTTTCCAGTGAGTCAACTCGTCACATGAGGTGGCCAAAGTATTGGAGTTTCAGCTTTAGCATAAGTCCTTCCAAGGAACATCCAGGATTGATCTCCTTTAGAATGGACTGGTTGGATCTCCTTGCAGTCCAAGGGACTCTCAAGAGCCTTCTCCAGCACCACAGTTCAAAAGCATCAATTCTTAGGCCAACCAAGGTCCATCTTGGGCCTTAGTGGGGAGAAATAGCTTAGTGTTTTCTGTGCATTTCTTACCATACTGGTACTTACTAAGACCCCCCCATGTACTTAACATTTAATAAGTATTTGTCGAACTGCATCGAAATAATGTCCACCCAGGCAATTCCATGTTATTAAGGAAAGGATAACATAGGAAAATACTAATATAGCATGAATAAGCTATAGTATTCATATCTCTAATTTTAGCTATAGGCACTGAAACTACTAGATCGGAATTCTTTTTTATTCTAAATCCTCATGGGCTTGACTAAAGAAGTTTATATTACACCAGTGGATGTCAGTAGAATCACTAGTTAAAACAACAGGACTGAAACAATGAAATGAACTTTTGCATAATAGACTTCTTTATTCCACATTATCTTTCAACAGTTGTTTTAGTTCAAGTAGTTAAAATGGCCATTGAGTACAGTAACTGTGAATTTTATTAGGATTCCTGTGTATTTCTCTCTCTCTCTCTCTAATACACACAAACACACACACACATATATATGATTTGTGTATTTATCCAATGCCTACTTACCTTGTGTGTCATCTTTAGCAATAAAACTTACTATTAGACTTTTTTTCTCCTCATGAAAGTGAAGTGAAAGTGTTAGTTGCTCAGTTGAGTCCGACTCTCTGTGACCTTGTGAACTGTAGCCCGCCAGGCTCCTCTGTCCATGGAGTTCTCCAAGTAAGAATACTGGAGAAGGTTGCCATTTCCTGCTCCAGGGGATCTTTAGAACCAGGGATAGAACTATAGTTTCCCACATTGCAGGCAGATTCTTTATCACCTGAACCACCAGGGAAGTCCCTCATAAATCATATTTACAATCCCTCTGCCCAGTATCCTTCTTAAGCTACATTTCTAACACTCTTGGTTTAGTCCCATCACGTCAAAATATTCCCAGTTTAAAGTCTCAATTTAATTATTTCCTTCTCCATCAAGCCCATAGTACTATCTCCCACTCCCCCATATTTCTTACTGATCCTATTTTCTTGTAGTCAGAATCACCTAATTCAGTGCTGACCTGCATAGTGTTTTCCATAGCTGTTTACTTGCTATATGAGTATTTCTGTTTTGTTTTTATTCTCTTATACATTGTCAGTACTTCTAAAACTTAGTTTTTTATCCCTGATTTTTTCAATCTGAAAGAATGCATGTTCAATTAAATTCCTGTTGGCTGATTATTAATTAGTACATTCTTAGCTAATAAAAATAAAGTTTACCAAAGTTGAAAATAAATAGGAATGTAGTGATGCTACTAGGAAACAAAAAAGGTGTCCTCATTCTGTTATTATTATAGTGCATTATGTAAATTACAGCATTTATTCAGAAAGAAAAACAATTGGTGATAATGATACTACCTGAAAATTTCTATTATTCATTGTGTATTTTTTCTTATATAATCACTAGTATTTAACTTATTTATTAATTGTAAGCTTTTTTATTTAAAAAACCCTCTATTGATGTGAGTTATAGTATTGATTTCTGCAAATAGACTAATCGTCTATTTGAATTATGGAAAACGGCACTGATCTTGTCTTGTTCTGTTTACTAGTTTCTTTTAAATCAATCTTTCAGATACTCAGCAGTCATATTATTACCAATCTCACTTTAAAAGGATTTATGCTCTTCTATGCCAATTTACATTCAGGTGTAAAATGTCAAAGACAAATTTGAGTAGAGAAATTGGTGGAAGCAATTCAATATTACTATGTTTAAAAAGAGATTACTGGTTGTATTCATATTCATTGTATTTCAGCAGGATTCTGACTTGAAAATCAGAACATTAGTCAATTCTATAATGACACAGTACCTAGAGGACTATAAAGACAAATTCAGGGCAGATCAATAGTATTATGTAAACAATAAATTTCATTAATAATATAAATATAATATTTGAAAAACATTATCAAATCAAGCGTATTCCATGTTTCCGCTAGAGCACTAAGAGTATAATTAGAATTAAAAGTTTGATAAATGAATATTATGTGGTATTGCATCCAATAGATTGGGAAAGAAGTGAATTTTTGAGCCTTATTAGATACATCTGTGGAGAAGGAAATGGCAACCCACTCCAGTGTTCTTGCCTGGAGAATCCCAGGGCCAGAGGAGCCTGGTGGGCTGCTGTCCATGGGGTCGCACAGAGTCGGACACGACTGAAGCGACTTAGCAGCAGCAGATACTTCTGAGATATAAATAAACTCTTAAGATAAAATTTAACTCTAGTCTATGCCATCAAGTTATATCTATACCACTTAGAAAAACATTAATGCATAAAGAGGATCAGTGGTCATTTGGAAGGAATCATAACTGGTAAACTGAAATTGTCAACACAAAGCCACATGCTAGTCAAATATTCTTGACCCCAAGAGAATTCTTCAACTTCCTATTGATATCTGGACCACCTGTAAAGTAAGGTACAAATTAGAGTTGTTTTAAGGCTGCCAAGATTTTTATTACAGGAAATGTTTTTGATAAGTTTCAATGTCAGTCCTGCTTTATGATAGAAACTAAGGGAAGCAAAGGGACCTCTATACCTAAGGTCTGTGTGTAGGTCTTACTAGAGGAAAAAACATACCCTTGGCAGAGTGATGGGCTATTAGGGGTCTCTCAGTAATAACAGAAACTTGGATGAGGTGGTCTATAATAGCATTTTCTTCAAGTTTTAATGCTTTATGTGGTATCCTCTATGAGTCATCCCATGAGCTTAGTGCCTGACATGGATCTAATCTCAGAAGTCAAATTTCTAATAAAAATATGTAATTATTATTTTTTGAATAACGTACTTGTGGAAATAGTCTAGGGCTTATATTTCCATGAAATATGGTAAAGGCTACATTATATTTCAAGTGCTCTAGCATGTGTCTTCCTTAGGATATTATTTTACTTAGTACATAAGCTAACTGATCACTGGGGACTTTGTTTCCTCTGAGTAGTTGTTGCTTGGCGAAGAGACATATGGTTGCATGCATTTAAATTCTTCATTAAAAATGTTTACAGGAGGGAAAAAGTAATATTCTCCAAAATGGCAAACATTATAGACGGTTGCAGAACTCAGCTTCAAAGAGTTTTATATCATTACACTACTACTTAGAAATAAACATTATGCCTAAGCAAGTTGTTTATACAAATGACAAGTAACTCACTTCCCTGAATAAATATTTAGGTTGAAGGTATTCCCCAAGCATTCCATTATTCTAATTTACATGGGATAGAGGGAGAGAGTGTATTTAATCATATAATTATACAGAATTTTAAGGAAGAGAGGATGTTTTATTGGTGTTTTACTGTTTTAGTGGAAAAGCTGTAGAATATTTTGTTAGTTTTGTGGTTAAATGTGACTGTATTTGCTTTCAGCAATTAAATAATTTGATTTAGAGTTTGATCTTAGTTAATGTGCCATCCACTTCAGCAGTCATAGTTGGCAACACAGTTTTCATTCTGAGGTAGGTATGAGTAACTGAAGTGTTCCTCCTACCATCTTCTGCTGGCCAGCTCCTGTTCATACAAAAGAAGTCAGAATGCTAAGAATGAGTGACAAAGCTAGACCAATAAATAGGCCAATTCAACAACTCTTGGGGATGCTGAAACCCTATCTTGTTTAAAAAAGTATCCTTTAAAAAGAACCAGTTTGTCTAGAGAACAATAAAAAGTAGTGGTTGAAATATTTGTGAAAGAAGGAGGTTGTATTACTCTTTTTTTATCTCAGAAAGAAAAAAAAAAAAGCAGCAGCAGCAGCTTCAGGTGAAGTTCCAGGCAGTAAGCTGGATAAGCATTTGGATAAAGCACAGAGGATGCTGGATGCTGGAATACCAAAGGGAGCTCTAATCTGGGTAAGCGTCTGACTGACATTCACATCAGCAGCAGAATTACAGCAGTAAGCTTCTTTCCTTTTGAAATTTATGGTCCAATGACGATACCAAATAGAGAAACATTTCTTAATAGTCAGGGACAGAAATTTAATCAAGAGTGTGCCGTCAACTGAACTCCAGTTTTCCCACTTAGATTGCCTATCCTCCTGCTTTAAAAATAATGGTACACACGTTACTCTAGACATGGTTCCTTTTTTTAGACTTCTTCGGCTTAATAAATACCTGTCAAATTTACTTCAGTCTGCAGATAAAGCTCAGCAGTCCTGCCAAGAGTTCTGATGTTATAGTTTAGACTATAGGTCATTACCAACTCAGCTCCTGATTTCTAAATATCTGCTTAGCAGGATATTCAAGGCCATTTATGACCTTTGAAACAAAACAAAACACCAGAATGTTTCTAATCTCAACTCCAATTATTCTCATTAATGTTTTCTACAATCCTGCCAAATAAGTGACTCAACTTTTTTAATTTTCAGGTTTTATATGGAGGTTATACAAGTCAATATTTTAAAAGGTAGGGAAAATGATCCAGAAATGTATTATAAATAAATAGAAAATTAACAAGAGAACTCCCCATACTCTGCTCCAACATATATACACATACACACCTTTCCTCTAAATAAAATAGACAATGGAGCACAATAAATTCCCATATATGGGAAAAGACTTTAAAGTTAAAATTAAAAAGATACAAATCAAAACATTAGGACTGCATTTTCACTTCAGATAGAAATTTTTTTGTTATTTTCTATTGTTAACCAGGATATTAATTGTAACACAAGGAGACATTCTCACACTATTAATGGAAATGCAGTGGGGTATTTATTTAGTCAGCCACTTTGGGGGTATATTTTTAATTTTTAAAATTACCCTACATCCAGTTTGACTTTTGTGTGTGTAGAGTTCTATGAATTATAACCTGTATGTTGATTCAATGTCACATAAATGGAATCATACAATATGTAACCTTTGAGATGGGCTTCTTTCATTTAGCATAATGTCTTTAAAATTCAACCAAGTGTATATGACAATGCTACTCAACAGTACTCTTTTGAAGAATGAGTTGTCAATTTTTATGAAGTCCAATTTATCAGTTGCTTTTAATGTTTCATAATTTCAATTTTCAAAGAAACTTTGTGTGTACTTCAAGAAAGCAATAATTTTTCCCATGTTTTCTTTAAAAGTTTTGTACTTTGGTCTTTAATTCATTTTAAGTTGTTTTGTGTGTTGTGTGAGTTGGAGTTGTGTTCACCACATCCTCCTGCCCTCACCATTTGGATACCCTGTTTATTTAGGGTTATTTTTTCCCCAAAAGACTCCTCTTTCTCTATTTTAATTGCCTTGATTCTTTTGTCACAACTCAGTTGAACAGACATGTATTGAACTGTTTCTTGACTCTATTCTGTTGCACTGATCTATGGAACAGAATTTTAAGAATTCCAAACTGTCTTGGTTATATGATAGCTGTAAAATAAGTCTTGAAATCAGGTAGTCTAAATCTTTAAACTCAGTTGTATTCTAAAATTTCTATTTTTACTCTTAGTTAGTTAGTTCAGTCGCTCAGTCGTGTCCGACTCTCCGCGACCCCATGAATCACAGCACGCCAGGCCTCCCTGTCCATCACCAACTCCCGGAGTTCACTCAAACTCATGTCCACAGAGTCGGTGATGCCATCCAGCCATCTCATTCTCCGTCGTCCCCTTCTCCTCCCGCCCCCAACCTTTCCCAGCATCAGAGTCTTTTCCAGTGAGTCAACTCGTCGCATGAGGTGGCCAAAGTATTGCAGTTGCAGCTTTAGCATCAGTCCCTCCAATGAACATCCAGGATTGATCTCCTCTAGAATGGACTGGTTGGATCTCCTTGCAGTATAAGGGACTCTCAAGAGTCTTCTCTTAGCTGTTCCTTTTCTCCAGGAAATCCTCCCAAACCAGGGATCCAACCTGGGTCTCCTGCATTGCAGGCAAATTCTTTACTATCTGAGCAACCAGGGAAGCCCCTTGTTTATTTTAGAAGCTTTTAAAAAATTTTAGCAACTGTATTTTTCAGTTTTAAAATTCCAACTCTATCTGTTTTTAATTTTTTTTTTTAATTTGTACACTTATCTTACAATTCTATTGGAGAAGCAAATGGCAACCCATTCCAGTATTCTTGGCTAGGAAATCCCATGGACAGAGTCTGAGCCTGGTGGGTTACAGTCTGTGGGGTTGCAGAGAGTCAGACATGACAGCAGCTGAGCACACATATATATTATAAACTCAATTATATATTTACATCTATATAATCAATTTTCTTTATTCACTCATCCATTGATGGACACTTAGACACTTAGATTGCTTCCAAATCTTGACTATTTTGAATAATACTATTATGAATGCTGCTAAGTCACTTCAGTCGTCTCCGACTCTGTGTGACCCCATAGACGGAAGCCCACCAGGCTCCCCCATCCCTGGGATTCTCCAGGCAAGAACACTGGAGTGGGTTGCCATTTCCTTCTCCAATGTGTGAAAGTGAAAAGTGAAAGTGAAGTCGCTCAGTCGTGTCCGACCCTTAGCGACCCCATGGACTGCAGCCTACCAGGCTCCTCCATCCATGGGATTTTCTAGGCAAGAGTACTGGAGTGGCTTGCCATTGCCTTCTCCGACTATTATGAATATTGGAGTGCAAATACCTCTTTGAGACTTTCTTGATTGGCAGGGCTTTTTTCAGTATTTCGAATATAGCATGTCACTGCCATCTGTCATTCAAAGTTCCTGCTGAAAACTCTTCTCATGATGTTATGGGGGTTCCCTTGTCATGTGACAAGTTGTTTTCAACTTTTTATAATTTTAATTGTGTGTCTTGGTGTGGGTCTCTTTGGGTTCTTCTTATTTGGAACATTTAGGACTTTCTGGATTTGTATATCTTTGTTTTTCCCAGAATAGGGAAGTTTCCAGACATTTCTTTGAATAAACTTTCCACTTTCATTTCTCTCTCTCTTATTCTGGGATTGTAATAATGCAAATGTTGGTCTGCTGGCTGATATACCATGATTTTCTTAAGCTGTCTTCACCCTTTTTTGCTGGTTTTTTTTTTTTTTTTTGCTCTTCTGACTGGATGAATTCAACTGCCCTGTCTTTGAGTTTGCTCATCTTTTCTTCCACTTCATATAGTCTGCTATTGAATCCCTCTATTGAATTTTTCAGTTCAGTTATTGTATTATTCAACTGTGTGACATGTTTGATTCTTTCTTATATTTCCTACTTCTTTGCTGAAATTCTCACTTAGTTCATGCATTGTTCTCCTGATCTTGGTGAGCATATTTGTGACCATTATTTTGAACTCTTTATTAGGTAAATTATGTGTCTCCATTTCATTAAACTCTGATTTGGAGTTTCATTTTGTTCTTTTGTTTGGAAAGTTTTCTCTCTTCTTCATTATCCTTGGTGTTGTTGGTTGGTTTCTGGCCTTAGATAAAACAGTCACCTTTCCCAGTCTTACTGGAGTCTTCCTGTGTAGAGATAAGTTCAGTTCAGTCGCTCAGTCGTGTCCAACTCTTTGCGATCCCATGAATCACAGCACGCCAGGCCTCCCTGTCCATCACCAACTCCCGGAGTTCACTCAAACTCATGTCCACAGAGTCGGTGATGCCATTCAGCCATCTCATTCTCTGTCGTCCCCTTCTCCTCCTGCCCCCAGTCCCTCCCAGCATCAGAGTCTTTTCCAGTGAGTCAACTCGATGCATGAGGTGGCCAAAGTATTGGAGTTTCAGCTTTAGCATCAGTCCTTCCAATGAACACCCAGGATTGATCTCCTTTAGAATAGACTGGTTGGATTTCCTTGCAGTCCAAGGGACTCTCAAGAGTCTTCTCCAGCACCACAGTTCAAAAGCATCAATTCTTTGGTGATCAGCTTTCTTCACAGTCCATCTCTCACATCCATACATGACCACTGGAAAAACCATAGCCTTGACTAGACGGACCTTGGTTGGCAAAGTAATGTCTCTGCTTTTTAACATGCTATCTAGGTTGGTCATAACTTTCCTTCCAAGGAGTAAGCGTCTTTTAATTTCCTGGCTGCAATCAGCATCTGAAGTGATTTTGGAGCCCAAAAAATAAAGTCTGACACTGTTTCCACTGTTTCCCCATCTATTTCCCATGAAGTAATGGGACCAGATGCCCTATTATTTAGCCCAGTCTGAGCTCTAGGTTATCTCTCAAATCATCTCATTGTGTAAACTGCCTTTTTCTACTGTTATTTTAGTGGCTTCCAGTCGTGGAAGGTGTGTCAAAACCTGTCATTGTCTTAAAATAGAGGATATCAGTCAGCACAGAAATGCAGGTTGACTGTAAAAGAAACCCTTAGACAGCAGCTTTTAGAGTATTCAAATATACCTATTTCAGGGGAAGACTTGAAATGGCCAGTTCTGTTTATTCCCTCTGCGTTGAGCCCTGGGAGATAGCCGGTTAATAACTATTTGTTTGTTATAGTCGTGTGGGACTATATTGAATATGCTTCTGCTTTGAGTGGGTCAGAAGTGTGGAGAAGGCACCTGCTGCCTCATGGAGAAGCTGAGAACTGTGTGTCCTCTCCCGGATGTCATTACACTGGGTGTGGGGTTTTTGGTAAGAGTGTGTCTCAGCCTTCCCTGTCCATATTGATGTAGGTTTGTTTTCATTTGCCTAATGTGTAGGAGTCTCTTGGCTATCTTCTGGATTTCCTTCAGAGGAATTTGTTCCATGTGTAGCTAAGCTGTTGATTTCTTGTGTCCATGGGAAGGGGTAAATTCAAGAGCTTCCCATGTTACCATATTGGATCATAACTCCATATTTTCTGTTTGTAATGTCTATTATTCTGTTGAGGAGATTTTTTTTTATTCACTTTAAGTATTTTTCATTTATCTCATGAGACTCAGTTATAATGGACTATAAAGACTTTGACTAGTAGTTTTAACATCTGGGATATCTCAGGGTTCTTATCTCTTGATATCTTTTCACTTGAGATTTCCCTTGACATTTTCTGCTTCTTTTTATGTCACATGATTTTGGATTGTGACTTGGATATTGTTCAGACTCAGAGTCCTGTTATAGGTCTCAGAATATATTGTTTGCATGTTAACAGGCCATCAACCTGTCTAGGGTGGTCTCATACATCTGTTTGTGTCTTCTGTGGACAGTCAGTCAGATTTCAGTTAACTTTTCTTAAGTCTTTTGTATCAGGATTTAGGTCCATCTTGTAAATGCATTATTGAGGGTTTAGGCTGAGCTTTGTAAGGATTCATATTGAGAATTAGGCAGTCTCTTGGAGATTTCTCTCCTTAAGACTTCTTAACAACCCCCCATCCCAAACTGTCTGTTCATAGAGCTCTTTTCCTGATTCAGTTCAGTTCAGTCACTCAGTTGTGTCTGACTCTTCGCGACCCCATGGACTGCAGCATGCCAGGCCTCCCTGTACATCACCAACTCCCGGAGTTTATTGAAACTCATGTCCATTGAGTCGGTGAGTCCATTGACTCCATCCAGCCATCTCATCCTCTGTCATCCCCTTCTCCTTCTGCCCTCAATCTTTCCCAGGGTCTTTTCAGGGTCTTTTCAAATGAGTCAGCTCTTCACATCAGGTGGCCGAAGTATTGAACTTTCATCTTCAACATCAGTCCTTCCAATGAACACTCAGGACTGATCTCCTTTAGAATGGACTGGTTGGATTTCCTTGCAGTCCTAGTGAGTCTTTTCCAATACCACAGTTCAAAATCATCAATTCTTCAGCACTCAGCTTTCTTTGTAGTACAACTGTCACATCCATACTTGACTACTGGAAAAACCATAGCTTTGACTATATGGACCTTTGTCAGCAAAGTAATGTCTCTGCTTTTTAATATTCTATCTAGGTTGGTCAAAACTTTTCTTCTAAGGAGCATGTGTCTTTTAATTTCATGGCTGCAGTCACCATCTGCCATGATTAAAAAATAAAGTCTGCTGCTGTTTCCACTCTTTCCCCATCTATTTGCCATGAAGTGATGGGACCAGATGCCATGATCTTAGTTTTCTGAATGTCAAATTTTAAGCCAACTTTTTCACTTTCCTCTTTCACTTTCATCAGGAGGCACTTTAGTTCTTCTTCACTTTCTGCCATAAGGGTGGTGTCATCTGCATATCTGAGGTGATTTATATTTCTCCCAGCAATCTTGATTCCAGGTTGTGCTTCATCCAGCCCAGCGTTTCTCATGATGTACTCTACATATAAGTTAAATAAGCAGGGTGACAATATAAAGCCTTGACATACTCCTTTCCCAATTTGGAACCAGTCTGTTGTTCCATATCCAGTTCTAACTATTGCTTTCTGACCTGCATACAGGTTTCTCAAGAGGCAGGTCAGGTGGTCTGGTATTCCCATCTCTTTAAGAATTTTCCAGAGTTTACTGTGGTCCACACAGTCAAAGGCTTTGGCATAGTCAAAAAAGCAGAAGTAGATGTTTTCTGGAACTCTCTTGCTTTTTTGATGATCCAACACATATTGGCAATTTGATGATCTCTGGTTCCTCTTACTTTTCTAAATCCAGATTGAACTTCTGGAAGTTCACGGTTCACGTACTATTGAAGCCTGGCTTTCCTGATTTTTCTGGCCAAAAAGATTATTTTCTATCAGGTTTTTTAAAGCCCACAATGACACATTACTCTGAAACTGGGACTTTTCTTAAGGTGTTACTTTTGCTTGCCACATAAGTCAGTGAATCCAAGATGCGGTATTGGGAAGATAAAGGGACTTAATTTGATAGCCAGCTGACTGAGAAGATGGCAGTCTCATGCTTCAAAATAACCATCTTGTCAGGGCCTGGATGTCAGATTCTTTTAATGATCAGACGTGGGGGGAGGTGAGGAAACAAAGTAAAAAGATCATTTGATTTCTGCAAATGTCTCCTAGAATGGCAAGCCTTGGATAGAGGATGTATTAGTTTCACTTCCTTACAGTCATTTCATGGGTGGTGTGAAATGGGATATCTCCTGCTATATCAACAAACAAAGATGTCACATTTATCTGTGATTCTGGCCTCCCTACAGGTGAATTTATGGGCCATGCTGGTAAATAGCAGAAGAGAAATGCAGGGCACTGTGCCATTTGCCACACAAAGAATTCAAGAGTGTCACAGTCCTTCACAGGTCTTCCCAGGTGTCACTAGTGGTGAAGAAAAAGTGAAAGTGAAAGTAGCTCAGTTGTGTCTGACTCTTTTCAACCCAATGGACTATACAGTCCACGGAAATCTCTAGGCCAAAATACTGGAGTGGGTAGCCTTTCTCTTCTCCAGGAGATCTTCCCAACTCAGGGATCAGATCCTGGTCTCCCACATTGCAGGTGGATTCTTTACCAGCTGAGCCACAAGGGGAGCCCACCTGCCAATGCAGGAGATGTAAGAGACATGGGTTCAATCCGTGAGTCAGGAAGATCCCCTGGAGGAGGGTATGGCAGCCCACTCCAGTATTCTTGCCTGGAGAATCCCATTGACAGAGGAGCCTTGTGGGCTGCAATCCATAGGGTTGAACAGAATGTGGAGGAGGGCATGACAGCCTACTCCAGTATTCTTGCCTGGAGAATCCCATGGATAGAGGAAACTGGTGGGCTACAGTCTGTAGGGTAGCACAGAGTGAGACATAACTGAAGCAACTTAGCATGCACGTACACACAGTCCTTCACAGGTGGGCAGGGTCAGGTTATCTCCCTGAGGCAGGTCACTATGTAGGCTTATAATAACAAAAGTGGAAAGAGGGGGGTTAAAGTCACAGGAGCAGATCCTGCATAAATGCAAAATGAACCCTTCCCAGTTACAAAGGTAAAGCTGGGAAAGAAAATAACACATTGGCCATTTCTCTAGGTTTTTCATTCTTCTGAATGATCTCCCTCTGTTTATTGTAGAATTTTCAACCAGGTTGGTGACTATGTAGTGACCCCATGGACTATACAGTCCATGGAACTCTCTAGGCCAGAATACTGAAGTGGGTAGGTCTTACATTCTCCAGGGGTTCTTCCCAACCCAGGGATCAAACCCAGGTCTCCTGCATTGCAGGCGGATTCTTTACCAGCTGGGCCACCAGGGAAGCCCAACTAGGTAGTTAGATGTTGATTTTTCTGTTTTATACAGAATTTTTAGTTTCAATAAGAGGAAAGGATGGGCATTAGGGTGATATGCCATCCTACTAGAACCAACTCCTTCATCTTCTTTGGACAATTATTTTTTAAAATAAGTGATAGATAACATACAATTGAGCCATTTAATTAAGGATACATCAGTTGAAATCTAGATGTATAGATTGTAAATGTATTTATTTTTCTGAAATGGTCACTTTTTTTTTTTCTGTTTTAAGCTGGATTTGAAATTTGGGGGAAAGTCAGAGCTATTTCAGAGCCCCTAAATGCATATTTATGTGCAATTTCCTAATCTTTAAATGTCAAGTTATCAAGCTGCTCTCTGATGAGGCTTGGCTAATTCTTTTTTTTTTTAATTGGAGGCTAATTACTTTACAATATTATATTGGTTGGTTTTGCCATACATTGACATGAATCCGCCCCGGGTGTCCATGTGTTCCCCCTCTTGAACCCCCCGCCCACCTCCCTTCTCCCCTTATCCTCCCTCTGGGTCATGCCCGCATACCAGCCCTGAGCATCCTGTATCATGCGTCGAATCTGGACTGGTGATTCGTTTCACATATGATAATATACATGTTTCAATGCCATTCTCCCAAATCATCCCACCCTCACCCTCTCCCACAGAGTTCCAAGGACTGTTCTATACACCTGTGTCTCTTTTGCTGTCTCGTATACAGGGTTATCATTACCATCTTTCTAAATTCCATATATATATATATGCTAGTATACTGTATTGCTGTTTTTATTTCTGGCTTACTTCACTTTGTATAATAGGCTTTGCTAATTCTTAATTCAGACTTGCTCTCTAGCGATTTCAGTTCATTTATATGTGTTCAGTTCAGTCGCTCAGTCGTGTCTGACTCTT
The DNA here is from genome assembly GCF_049115385.1 of Moschus berezovskii. NCBI lineage: Eukaryota > Metazoa > Chordata > Mammalia > Artiodactyla > Moschidae > Moschus > Moschus berezovskii. The sequence goes on from NC_142461.1 coordinate 122,810,045, forward strand.
CGCGACCCCATGAATCACAGCACGCCAGGCCTCCCTGTCCATCACCAACTCCCAGAGTTCACTCAAACTCATGTCCATCGAGTCGGTGATGCCATCCAGACATCTCATTCTCTGTCATCCCCTTCTCTTCCTGCCCCCAATCCCTCCCAGCATCAGGGTCTTTTCCAGTGAGTCAACTCGTCACATGAGGTGGCCAAAGTATTGGAGTTTCAGCTTTAGCATCAGTCCTTCCAATGAACACCCAGGACTGATCTCCTTTAGAATGGACTGGTTGGATCTCCTTGCAGTCCAAGGGATTCTAAACAGGAAAGATTCTATTAGTGTTTTGAACAAGGATTGCCTTTTTGTATTGTCTGCTATTTGCTCTGACTTTCACTTTAGTAACAGCCAGTTCACTAGTAGGGTCTGCCTCCTGTTCCTTCACACTTGATTGTGTTTATTGCCACTTACTGTGGGGTGTTCTTTCATTAAATCCTTCGTAATGTGTTGATAGCTTACCTCCTCACAACCAAACCTACCTTCAGTGCTTCATCAGCTTGTCAGATACTTACATTCTGCCTTATAGCTTTTCAGTCTACCTTTTTGCTGTGGCTGTTACTGATGGTAACAAATGTAACCTGCTGCTGCTGAGTCACTTCAGTCGTGTCCGACTCTGTGTGATCCCATAGATGGAAACCCACCAGGCTCCCCCGTCCCTGGGATTCTCCAGGCAAGAACACTGGAGTGGGTTGCCATTTCCTTCTCCAATGTGTGAAAGTGAAAAGTGAAAGTGAAGTCGCTCAGTCATACCCGACCCCTAGCGACCCCACGGACTGCAGCCTACCAGGCTCCTTCATCCATGGGATTTTCCAGGCAAGAGTACTGGAGTGGCTTGCCATTGCCTTCTCCGAATGTAACCTGATAAGCCCCCTATTTTCCCAAGCCCTCCAAGTGAGGAACAGTAGCTTTCTTAGCCTTTCTAGAATTGAACTGCTTCCTTTTGCCTGGAGACCTACATACTATCCTGGCAGTGATGGCTACCTCACAAATGATGCCTATTGGCAACATTGTCCCCTCCCCCAACAATTGACTCCATATCATTAATTAAAATCAGATGATAGCACAAACCAGGAAACAATATACTGACCCAAAGGACTATAACGTTTGGCTAATGTGTTCCAGCTGGAACTATGGAAACATATGTGGGAGACAATGTTGAGGGAATTGGACCAGAGAGGGGAGATATAAGGCTGGGTAGGGAGGACTGTATTGGCAGCACTCTTCTATGACTCATGGTTTAATATTCTGCAAGGACACTTGGAGTTGGCCCTAATATGCTGCTGGGACGGCTCCTTGAGGCATGGACACAATGATATGCAGTTAACTGGAGAGAGACGCTAGCACTGCCTTGACAGAATATTAAGAAAGGGATTTGAAGGCTTGAGAAGGGAAGGTTATAGATTGGGTTCGCCATGTGAGAAGAGAGTAGCCTCTAGCTGACTAGATTCCTCAACAGGGCCAGGAAGAAACTTCCTTCATTAAGACATCAAGAAATAAAGACCTGGTGAGTGTTTGCATTTTTGAAAAGCTTACAGGGGGTTGTTATCTCCTACCGTCAAGCCAGTGTTGACAGTAGGGGTTATTGCCATTTAACTAGGCTCTTTAGTATTAGTTGAATAAATAGGCTTCTAAAATAGAAAAGGATCAAATAACAGAATTTATTTGATGGCAGCAAGATGTAAAATAGGCAGTAAAGTCAGAACAGCAACCAGGATGCCTTGACTAATATAGCATTGTCACCCTGCTTATTTAACTTATATGCAGAGTACATCATGAGGAACGCTTGGCTGGAAGAAGCACAGACTGGAATCAAGATTGCCGGGAGAAATATCAGTAACCTCAGATATGCGGATGATACCACCCTTATGGCAGAAAGTGAAGAAGAACTAAAAAGCCTCTTGATGAAAGTGAAAGAGGGGAGTGATAAAGTTGGCTTGAAGTGCAACATTCAGAAAACGAAGATCATGGCATCTGGTCCTATCACTTCATGGGAAATAGATGGGGAAACAGTGTCAGACTTTATTTTTCTGGGCTCCAAAATCACTGCGGATACTGATTGCAGCCATGAAATTAAAAGACGCTTACCCTTGGACTGCAAGGAGATCCAACCAGTCCATTCTAAAGGAGATCAGTCCTGGGTGTAAAGCTGAAGCTCAAATACTTTGGCCACCTCATGAGAAGAGTTGACTCAGTGTAAAAGACTCTGATGCTGGGAGGGATTGAGGGCAGGAGGAGAAGGGGATGACAGAGAATGAGATGACTGGATGGCATCACTGACTCGATGGAGGTAAGTTTGAGTGAACTCTGGAAGTTGGTAATGGACAGGGAGGCCTGGCGTGCTGTGATTCATGGGGTCACAAAGAGTCGGACACGACTGAGCGACTGAACTAAACTGAACTGAACTGATGTTCTTAGAAATGAAATAGAGATGCAGCTGACTAGGGTTTTGCCTGAAATGCTCACCTAAAATTAATAATAATAAAAATCCAGGGCCAACAAGCAGAAGGTTGATGTCAACCATTGCAATGGAAAATTATTCTCCCTTAGCAAGTTCTAGAAATAACTGAGTTCTCATAGTCACAGCACATTGATTGAAGCAATGGCAAGTCCCCTGTGACTGGCAATTAAAGTGAAATAAAATGAGGTATAACTGTATAATGAAGGTTAAGTTACAGGGTCAGAATGACTACATGGCTTTTGACAAGATTTGATAGGTAAATTAAAGAAATAGTGTTGAGATGAAATAAGTTCAGGTGTGAGAATTTGTCACTAATTTGCTCAGTACTTCAAGTTAAACTTTGGATTTCTTTTATAAAGTGTACTATTTATTTGTAACATAAAAACATTACCTCTGTACTTGAATTTAATCACATTCTTTTTCATTTGATATTTATGTTTTGTTTATTCCTAGAAAAAACAACTCTTCAAAGTTGAGGAGTAAGGTATATTATGATTTCTGTTCTTATGTAGGGGGAGGAACAAGCTGCCAGATATCTCTGGATTTCTCTTTCCTTTTACTGAGTTTAATCTCTTACAATTTACTTGCAAAGATAGTAACCAACTAAAAATATAATGGCAAAAATTAATCATTACAGAAATGACATCAACAATAATTATGACAATATTTCAATATAAACTTAACAAAAATGACCAGGACCTATGTAAAAATGGTTGTAGAACTTGAGGCACAAAATAAAACATTCCTTGATACAAAAGCCTCAATATTTCAAACACTTAAATCATCTCCAAATTATGCATTTAAGTACATCTCATTCAAGACCCCAGGTTCTTTTTTTTTTTTCCAAAGAAATCCTAATATTATAAATGTTGCCTAAAAGAGTAGTGTAATCATGGCTTCCCTGCTGACTCGGACAGTAAAAAATCTGCCTGCAATGCAGGAGACATGAGTTCAATCTTCGGGTCAGGAAGATTCCCTGGAGAAGGGAATGGCTATCCACTCCAGTATTCTTGCCTGAAAAATCCCATGGACAGAAGAACCTGGCAGGCTACAGTCCATGGGGTCACAAAGGGTCAGACACAACTGAGCAACTATCACTCACTCATGTATATTGTGGCTAAAAAACCAAATATTTTATAGAACTTGTGCTCTTCCCTCTGACTTGGCCCCTTCACCTCATCCTGTCTAGCAAGCATTATGTTTTCCATTCCTCATTTAGAGTTTTCCTTAGAGATCAATGACTTTTTCTTAAATCCGCAATGTAGCAGTCCTCCCCTGAGCCTCTGACCCCTGTCAGCACTTCTATTTCTGTGTGCAATTTTAGATCAACCCTGATAGAACAAATTGGTTCACAATTCTGCTCCACAGAGTTGAGAGCTATCCCCATTCAGGTCTCACCAGGCATACCATCAAAAGGTTAAAGTGGCGGCTTGAAAGATATATATCAGATTGAAAGCTAATGTGGTTATTTGAAAGATATATGCCAGAAATCATGCTTTATGATGAACATACTAATTCAAAAGGAGTGATTAGGAACTTACTTATAACTAGAAATTGTTTCACAAGAATTTAGATCCACAACATCCATTACATTTTTCTATTTGTGCAATATTTATTTGACATTTTTCCTCCGAAAATTGTCACATCTTCAAAAAAGTTAACATTTGGCTATATTTGCTTTATGTTTTTTCCTTTCTTGCTTCCTATTTCTTTTCCCTAGAATCTATCCCTGATTACTTTAGTGTATATGTCCTAAGTATAAAGGCATTTTTGTACATAATTTTCAGTGTTTTATTGCACCTAGGAAAATAATGTCATTTAGCATTTAGTGCAATCCAAACTTTCCCAATTGCCCCTGAAATATTGTTTTTCCTTCTCAAACACTTTTTTCAGAGAAATACGGGGAGGAAATAAAGAACATTTTCACCTTGGTGTTACCTTCTGATGTTGTCTGGAGCAGATCTCTTTCCTTCTTTCTCTTAGATGGTGGTTTTCATTTCTTATTTCTACACAGAGTTAGGACTAGTTGACTAGATGACAGCCATGGCCTGCATTTGTCATCTTTTGTACAGGAATATCTCTGTGTGTTAACTAGCTGTGTAGGGAGACTTGAGAAAATGATGCACGATGCCTATTCTCTGACTCAGAAAAGAGGAAAGAATCTGATTTTTATTCCTAGTGCTCTGGGCACATTTGAGTACTTATTTCAGATTTACCTTGATATAACAAATTGGTTGTGCAATACCTCTCCACAGAGTTTGAATCTCATCAAACTGCCAACAATAAACATTTTATGTCTGGAGGCACTTTGGACATTTGTGGCGTTTTTCTTTGTATAAATTGAGTAATATACAGCTTAACTCCTTCCCATTGCTGACTGCAATGTCTTTAAAGCTTATGTTATTTTTTGCATCATTTTTTAGTTCAGTTCTTACTTTTGAAAGTGTCATTGTCCCCCATACCTTTCTTTCCAGATGCTTTTTAGAAATGGTACATTTCCTCCTTGCTAGAATATTTTCCTGAAGCCAAAAGTATGATATTGATGTCAACTTTTGTGATGTGTGAATTTTTATTTTCTATGTCTTTTAACAGATTTGTAAATTTAAAAAAAAAACAAAGAAGGAGAGTAATTGCTAATTTTAGAGTAGAATCATTTGGAGAAATGTCAAGGTTAATTTTCAGGGGAAATTAATGGTGAGACCATTGGACTGTGAAAATAAAAGGAGACAATTTGACTGGGTTAAATATTCAGCTATGACCTTGTAGAATAGCCTTTCAATTTGGCACCTAAAAGACAGACCAGTGACCCAAATTGGACTCTTCTTATAAAAATTTTCTTAGGACTAGTGGAGTTAAATTATGATTTTCCTGAGAACCATCCTTCCCAACTTAAGGGCAATTATGTGATTTTTAAGTAGGCCAAGCTTTGGCTTGTGCAGCAACTGAGCCTCAAATAGAACTTTCTCCTTTGAGTGTGGTAATAGGATTAAGTGGGAAGCTCTTAAGAGAAGCAAATAATAACAGCAAACATAAGCTTGAAATATAATGATGCACATTACATTTTAATATAATACTTTAATGATATTTGAGCTTTGGCAAATGTATTATAGCGTTTCAGCATCTGAATGGATTGTTTGTTCTCGAGTGCTGTGTTTGTTACACAAAATCTTTATAAACCTTTATTAACTTTAATACTATAACTGAGTTCTACTAAAAAAAGTACCTAATTTACATAGAAAAGCGAGTGGAAAATGTGCTTCACATTTCAAAAGATCATGGCAGGACTGCAATTTGTCTTGTTATTCATGAATTTGAGATTCTACAAGCCAAAGAATGGCATCCCACTTCACCTGAGCACACTGTTCTACAGCCTTCTAGGAATGATGTCATTCTTCTCCCATGTCATCAGCTTCTCAGAGACTACACACCATTAATTGAAACCTTTGAAGTTCTTTGCACAACATAGACTAAGGGCTTTAGAATTTTTCTATTTTATTCAGTAAGCAGAGGTGGAGCATCTCTCTTCCTAGGTAAGGTGCTAAGAAATAAAACCTCCATCATCCTCCTACTCTGCCCTTGGCATAATTGGGCACCAAAATATGTGTAATCTTAATGCATATACACAATTATAAATTTTGGCTAATTATAGAGATTATAATGTAGACTGCTCGAAATGCTCCACTCGAACATCCAGTGGCCAGCTGGCAGTTCCTTTGGGCAGCAGCTGGTTTCTGATGTCCCTTTCTCCTCGATCACTGAGTTCTCTACTTTGACTGATGCTTAGAACTTCTGCAGGCTCACTGAAGAGTTTAAAGGAGAAGTCCCTCTTGTCCATAAAAAACTTTTCACAACACTAATCTTTCCCTAGTAGAGGGCAACATACGGGCATGGAGGTAGAACTTTTGCTGTGCCTGCTGGTTAGATAGAAAACTTGACTTACTTGAGCTGCTAGTCTTGCCTCTGAGATTGTAAATGCATTTAAACTGGCATTTGCCTGTTGCCTCAATTCTTGTTTCTTGACATTGCAGGGTGATCTGTGGCCCCTATCTGGGAATGTGGCTGAGCACCCACTCAATAAGGCTTCTCAGGCTGTGTGCTCTCTTATTTACACTCCCAGACCAGTGTTCTCTCCATGCAAGCACTGATCTTCCTTTGTGCTAAAGATGGGAACCTTTGCTTTCTCTAATAATCGGTTTCAAATCAGGAGTAAGAGAACTTTAACTCAGTCGGGGTAGAGGGCAGAACATACGGTGCAGTGAATAAACAAAGAGCTAGAAGGCTTTTGTCAACCTAAAATACTCCCTGCGATTGTTTGATAAAATAATAATAATTACAGTGACGGCTGACGCTTGTTACTGAAAACCTGTAATTTCTAACAGCTGTAGCACAACCATGACAGCCACCAGCGCGTGTAAAATAAAATGTGCATTTCTCTGAACTGAGATTGCACATATATGTAAATATCCTTCTTATTGTACCTGCTTTATTAAACTAGTGATTACCTGAAACACCATCAAGCTTTATACATTTTCAAAACTTTTATCTTTTGAGCTCTGAAGAAATTATGAAGCCAATGAATTATTTTAAGTAAATAAATTAATAGGGCTTGTCATAATATAGTTAGATGATATTGGTTATTCCATGGCTCAAATTATACAGACACTGCAAACCTATTATTAACAGTTATTCAACAGGCAGAAATTTTCCCTTTCCCCCAGCATTAGTACTATTAACTGATAATAGTAGGAGAGGGGGGTTGCATAGGTAATTTTCATAATAACCAACTAGTACATTACCAATTTTGCATTTTAACTGTCATTATAGCTTATTAAGGGGAAGAGGAGAACATCCACAGTTCGCTTGTTAAATTTTGACAGATTTTATATTATTTAACATCATTTGCTAAATAAATACATAAGTGCAAGGAAGACTTGGGGAAAGTAAAATCGATCAGGTACCTACCACAAGGAACATTAATTTATTACATGTTAACTTGAAATAAGAACTTTGAGACTGGAATAAACATATAACTATAGGTATTCAGAGACGACAGTTTTCCATTTGAGATAGGAAAAGCTTCCAAAGGAAGAAGCTAGGACTTGTGTGATTGCAAGTGATGACAGGAATAAACCCTGGTGTTTGGAAACTTCTCTCTTTTTAAAGCCTCCCTTCCCAGGACGGAGCTCCATCCTTACCTCTTTTGTCTCTCTTTTTATCTTTTATGTTTTTTCCTACTTTCTTTCGAAGACAATGGGCTGCTTTCCTAAGTGTCTGATGTCCTCTGCCAGCATTTAGAAGTTGTTTTGTGGACTTACTCCACGTTCAAATGTTCTTTTGTTGAATTTGTGGGGGAGAGAGAGTCTCGCCATCCTATTCCTCCGCCATCTTATTACTCAGCCATTAAAAAGAATGCATTTGAACCAGTTCTAATGAGGTGGATGAAACTAGAGCCTATTATACAGAGTGAAGTAAGCCAGAAAGAAAAACACCAATACAATATACTAACGCATATATATGGAATTTAGAAAGATGAAAATGATAACCCTGTATACGAGACAGCAAAAGAGACACAGATGTATAGAACAGTCTTTGGGACTCTGTGGGAGAGGGTGAGGGTGGGATGATTTGGGAGAATGGCATTGAAACATGTATATTATCATATGTGAAACGAATCGCCAGTTCAGGGTCGATGCATGTTACAGGATGCTCGGGGCTGGTGTGTGGGGATGACCCAGAGGGAGGATAAGGGGAGGAGGGAGTTGGGAGTGGGGTTCAGGAGGGGGAACTCATGTACACCCAGGGCGGATTCATGTCAATGTGTGGCAAAACCAACCAATATAATATTGTAAAATAATTAGCCTCCAATAAAAATAAAAATTAAAAACAAATAAATAAAATAAAAAAAAGAAATAAACCCTGGTTAGTTTAAAACAAGAAATGTGATTTGTTTTGCTGGAGTTGTTTAGATATTTGGGGGTCAGAGTAAGGAGGAGAACAGAGCTTGGATAGAAAATGAACAGTATTCCTCAGAATTTCAAGGAGATATTCAGGGCAGATAAGACCATGGGTGGGTATAGCAGACCTTGTATTTAGCTGGTTCTGGCTGATTTTAAGAGGCAGAAATACAGAGGGAGGGAGGGAATCTGGGCGAAAGAGTGGTAGGGGCAAGAGTGTGGACTTGGGATGCTTTAGGTGAGAACACACATTGTTCACTTGGGTGAGGCAATTACATGCATATTCTCGACATCTCCAATTTATGGAAGAATGTGAATCTGGAGACAAAACTAGTTCTATAGGTAAATTTATACCAGAATATGGTTATATTTCTTTCTTTTTCCTCCAGGAGATTTTGATATTATTATATATGTAAATGTAAAATTGAGGACATCAATGAAATGAATTAAATCATCCCTAGGTTGGTTTGAAATCATAAATATGTTTGAAAACAATTCTACATGCTGATTTTTTCATAAACAATTTGATATCCCTTCATAACTTGGATGGAGCTACTTAGCTCAACAGGGAGGAAGAGAAAAAGCACAATGTTGTGGTCTCTGGTCCTGAGAAAAGATAGTGGTTGATTAAATGCCAGTTGGTTGTAAATGATAACCCACATAAACAGTGGGAAGTCATTATGCTTAAGCAGTGAATTCCAATTTAATTTTATGGCTTTTGGAATAAAATCCCCTTGGCCAGTCAGCAGAAGCTAAGGAATGGTGACAGAGCTGTTAGGAGGGCTGTTTCTGTGGCCAATTCTGATGTGGCCTACCTCTGCAGCAAGTAACTGCCTATCTAGATTCCTTTCTCGTTCTCCTGATGGAGTAATTTTACTATGTAATCATCAATGTATAGATCCTAAATTCATGTAAAAGCCACACCACCAAATTTGTTGGTTTGATGTCCATGTTTTTCAGTTATCTATTGTGTTGCTGTACAGAAAAATTCTGCAAACATAGTGCCTTTATATATAAGAAGTTTGTATGTCAGGATTCTATCAGGGCTTAGCTGTCTGATTCTTCTGCTTCATATGGTATCGTGTGGAGTCCCTTGGTGGTACCCAGTTGCTGTCTTGGACATTCTGAAGGAATCAAGACTGCTTTACTCACAGGTTTGGTGTTTCGATGGTAGCAGTTGAAAGTCTGGGCTCCACTGGGCTCCTCTTTTTCTCCATGTAGTTGTAGGACAGCTTCATGTAGTGTCTTCAGTGGGATTTCAAACTTCTTATGAGGAGGCTCGGGTCTCCAAGAGATTGATGTGGGAACTGCCAGTCATCCTAAAGATTAGGTATAAGGCGGGAATAACGTGACTTCCACTGTGCACTTTTGGTTAAAATAGTCAAGGGCCAGCCCAGATTGAAAAGGTAGGTAAATATAATTTATCTCTTGAGGATTTCCAAGAATCTGGCTCCTTTCAAGTATAAACAGAATATACTAAGGAAAGGAATCTTCCAAAAGTCCCAAACTGTGAATATGTATAATTACATGACCTTTTCAGGCCACTGGAAAATTATTACTTATGGTCAAACTATTCTTTCACCTCAGTGAACAAGTGCAGTCCTTCTGAACAAGTGCTGTCCTTCTGAACAAGTGCTATCTAAGAGAAGATTACTACTGGGTCAAATAACATTTTAAAAAGTAAGAGATCATTATAGATTTCTCCCTATGAAAATCTGACATACTGAACTGCTATTTCACTGGTACCTTGACCTCTGCTCCTTTTGTGACCACTTGGATTGGGTTTGCCTTCTAAGGCAATTCCTCCTCAACTAGTTATTTGATATTCATGTTCTTGGCTTTTTTTAAACACTAAATTCTATAGTTTATTTGTTGGATGTTGTAGATGTGTATCCCCGGCAACAGATGCAATATACCCTGTTGTCCTGGCAGCACACAAACTTGAAGTACCTCAGTGCTTCTCCTAACCCTGTTAAGACGGTTGTTTTGGCACTTACTGACAGTAATTGCAGTAACATGAAAGATGCCTTTTGGCATTGATTTGGCTTTACAGTCAGAAGACCAAAAGAGACTACCTTTAAACAATGTGTGCTGGGGTTGTTGATCTAATCTGATCTACACCGGGGTTTATATAATGATGCAAGTTGTGTTAGGCAGGCATCTGGAACTGTCTGGCTGAATGAAAATTACTGGAAATCAGAACACATCAGGCAAAATTAGCATCGCAGTTAAATGGCACCAATATAGGTGCAATATTGGCTGACTGCTAGAATATGTCACATGCAAGACAATCACACTCAGTAAAAGAAGAAAAGTTACATAGGAATGGTGTGAGAACAGGATGTATCATAGACTACTGATGAAGTAGCCATGATAGGGTTGAATTTATTCAAGCACTTACAAAACCTACCAAGAGACATTTCTAAGTATTTTGAAACATTTTGGGGCAGAAGAGGAAGGACATAATGAGAAGTGAAGCATAGTTTATAAATTTTACTTTGGGATATCTTTCTCTGCTTCTGTACTTCAGTTCAATAAGCATTTATTGGGAACCTTCCTACACTGTTGATGGGAACATAAATTGGTACAGATGTATGGAAAACAGTATGGAGGTTCCTTAGAAACTAAAAATAGAACAGTCATATGATCCAGCTATTCCACCCCTGGCTATATATCTGGAGAATATCATGTTTTGAAAAGATGCATGCACTCCCAATGTTCACTGTAGCGCTATAGTCAAGACATGGAAGCAGCCTAAATGTCTATCAACAGATGAATGGATAGAGAATATGTGGTACATATAGACAGTGGAATATTACTCAACCATTAAAAACAATGAAATAATGCCATTTGCAGCAACGTGGATGGACCTAGAGATTACCATACTAAGTGAGGTAAATCAGACAGGGAAAGACAAATATCATATGATATTACTTATATATGGAATCTAAAACACTGATACAAATGAACTTATTTACAAAACAGAAACAGACACACAGAGTTTGAAAACAAACTTCTGGTTACCAAAGGGAAAAGTGTGGGAAAGAGATAAATTAGGAGGTTGGGATTAATATATACACACTACTGTACATACAATATATAATCGACAGGGACCTACTGTATAATAGCATAGGGATCTCCACTCAATACCTTGAAATCACCTATATGGGAAAAGAAACTGAAAAAGAATACACACACACACACACACACATATACACACACTTATACATAGATGTATAACTAAATCACTTTGTACACCTTCAGCTAACACAACATTGTTATAGTTAACACAATATAAAATTAAAAATTAAAAACAATAAGCATTTATTAACTTATACCTGTTGAACATGTTTTCCCTTATTTGTACATTCAATGGGATTTACTGAGACATTGCTACATACGAGGCACAGGGCCAGGAGCTAGACACTTGCTGGTGAGCAAAAGTAGGCACAGTTTCAGGCTCAAGGGAGCTTTTAGACTAGTTAGGGAGATAATGCAATTGAGATAACTGCTACTCTTATTCAGTTCAGTCGCTCAGTGGTGTCTGACTCTTTGTGACCCGTGAATTGCAGCACGCCAGGCCTCCTCTTCCATAACCAACTCCCGGAGTTCACTCAAACTCATGTCCATAGAGTCGGTGATGCCATCCTGCCATCTCATTTTCTGTTGTCCCCTTCTCCTCCTGCCCCGAATCCCTCCCAGGATCAGAGTCTCTTCCAATGAGTCAACTCTTCGCATGAGGTGGCCAAAGTATTGGAGTTTCAGCTTTAGCATCAGTCCTTCCAATGAACACCCAGGACCAATCTCCTTTAGAATGGACTGGTTGGATATCCTTGCAGTCCAAGGGACTCCCAAGAGTCTTCTCCAACACCACAGGTCAAAAGCATCAAATTCTTTTTTTTTTTTTAAATTTTTAATTTATTTAATTTTTATTGGAGGCAAATTATTTTACAATATTGTATTGGTTGGTTTTGCCATGCATTGACATGAATTCGCCCCAGGTGTACATGAGTTCTCCCTCCTGAACCTCCCTCCGACCTCCCTCCTCCCTTTATCCTCCCTCTGGGTCATCCCCGCACGCCAGCCCTGAGCATCCTGTAACATGCATCGACCCTGAACTGGTGATTCGTTTCACATATGACAACATACATGTTTCAATGCCATTCTCCCAAATCATCCCACCTCACCCTCTCCCCCAGAGTCCCAAAGACTGTTCTATACATGAGTGTCTCTTTTGCTGTCTCGTATACAGGGTTATCATTTGCATCTTTCTAAATTCCATATATATGCGTTAGTATATTGTATTGGTGTTTTTCTTTCTGGCTTACTTCACTCTGTATAATAGGCTCCAGTTTCATCCACCTCATTAGAACTGATTCAAATGCATTCTTTTTAATGGCTGAACAATACTCCATTGTGTATATGTACCAAAGCTTTCTTATCCATTCGTCTGCAGATAGACATCTAGGTTGCTTCCATGTCCTGGCTATTATAAACAGTGCTGCAGTGAACATTGGAGAACATGTGTCTCTTTCAATTCTGGTTTCCTCGGTGTGTATGCACAGGAGTGCGATTGCTGGATCATATGGCAGTTCTATTTCCAGTTTTTTGAGGAATCTCCACACTGTTCTCCATAGTGGCTCTACTAGTTTGCATTCCCACCAACAATGTAAGAGGATTCCCTTCTCTCCACATCCGCTCCAGAATTTATTGCATGTAGACTTTTGGATGGCAGCCATTCTGACTGGTGTGAAATGGTATCTCATTGTGGTTTTGATTTGCATGTCTCTGATTATGAGGGATGTTGAGCATTTTTTCATGTGTTTGTTAGCCATCTTTATGTCTTCTTTGGAGAAATGTCTGTTTAGTTCTTTGGCCCATTTTTTGATTGGGTCATTTATTTTTCTGGAATTGAGCTGCAGGAACTGCTTGCATATTTGAGATTAATCCTTTGTCAGTTGCTTCATTTGCTATTAATTTCTCCCATTCTGAAGGCTGTCTTTTCACCTTACTTATAGTTTCCTTTGCTGTGCAGAAGCTTTTGATTGTAATTAGGTCCCATTTGTTTATTTTTGCTTTTATTTCCAATATTCTGGGAGGTGGGTCTTGGAGGATCCTGCTGTGATTTATGTCGGAGAGTGTTTTGCCTACATTCTCCTCTAGGAGTTTTATAGTTTCTGGTCTTATAGCTCTCTAATCCATTTTGAGTTTATTTTTGTGTATGGTGTTAGGAAGTGTTCTAGTTTCATTCTTTTACAAGTGGCTGACCAGTTTTCCCAGCACCACTTGTTAAAGAGACTGTCTTTTCTCCATTTTATATTCTTGCCTCCTTTGTCAAAGATAAGGTGTCCATAGGTGCGTGGATTTATCTCTGGGCTTTCTATTTTGTTCCATTGATCTATATTTCTGTCTTTATGCCAGTACCATACTGTCTTGATGACTGTGGCTTTGTAGTAGAGCCTGAAGTCTGGCAGGTTAATTCCCCCAGTTCCATTCTTCTTCCTCAAGATTGCTTTGGCTATTCGAGGTTTTTTGTATTTCCATACAAATTGTGAGATTATTTGTTCTAGTTCTGTGACAAATATCGTTGGTAGCTTGATAGGGATTGCATTGAATGTATAAATTACTTTGGGTAGTATACTCATTTTGACAGTATTTATTCTTCCAATCCATGAACATGGTATATTTCTCCATCTATTAGTGTCCACTTTGATTACTTTCATTAGTGTTTTATAGTTTTCTATGTACAAGTCTTTGTTTCCTTAGGTAGATATATTCCTAAGTATTTAATTCTTTTCGTTGCAACAGTGAATGGAATAGTTTCCTTAATTTCTCCTTCTATTTTCTCATTATTAGCGTATAGGAATGCAAGGGATTTCTGTGTGTTGATTTTATATCCTGCAACTTTACTGTATTCATTGATTAGCTCTAGTAGTTTTCTGGTAGAGGCTTTAGGGTTTTCTGTGTAGCGGATCATGTCATCAGCTAACAGTGAAAGTTTTACTTCTTCTTTTCCAATTTGTATTCCTTTTATGTCTTTTTCTGCTCTGATTGCTGTGGCCAAAACTTCCAGAACTATGTTGAATAGTAGTGGTGAGAGTGGACACCCTTGTCTTGTTCCTGACTTTAGGAGAAATGCTTTCAGTTTTTTTACCATTGTGGATAATGTTTGCTGTGGGTTTGTCATATTGTAGCTTTTATTATATTGAGGTATGTCCCTTCTATTCCCACTTTCTGGAGGGTTTTTATCATAAATTGATGTTGTATTTTGTTGAAGGCTTTCTCTGCATCTATTGAGATAATCATATGATTTTTATTTTTCAGTTTGTTAATGTGGTGTATTACGTTGATTGATTTGTGGATATTGAAGAATCCTTGCTTTCCTGGGATAAAGCCCACTTGGTCATGATGTATGATCTTCTTAATATGTTGTTGGATTCTGATTGCTAGAATTTTGTTAAGGATTTTTGCATCTATGTTCATCAGTGATATTGGCCTGTAGTTTTTTTTTTTTTTTTTTTTTTTTGTGGGATCTTTACCAGGTTTTGGGATTAGGGTGATGGTGGCCACATAGAATGAGTTTGGAAGTTTCCCTTCCTCAGCAATTTTCTGGAAGAGTTTGAGTAGAATAGGTGTTAGCTCTTCTCTAAATTTTTGGTAGAATTCAGCTGTGAAGCCGTCTGGACCTGGGCTTTTTTTTGCTGGAAGATTCCTGATTACAGCCTCTAGTTCCATGCTTGTGATGGGTCTGTTCAGATTTTCTATTTCTTCCTGGTTCAGTTTTGGAAAGTTGTACTTTTCTAGGAATTTGTCCATTTCTTCCAGGTTATTCATTTTATTGCCATATAATTGCTGATAGTATTCTCTAATACTTCTTTGTATTTCTGTGTTGTTGGTTGTGATCTCTCCATTTTCATTTCTAATTTTATTGATTTGGTTCTTCTCCCTTTGTTTCTTGATGAGTCTGGCTAGTGGTTTGTCAATTTTATTTACCTTCTCAAAGAACCAGCTTTTGGCTTTGTTGATTTTCGCTATGGTCTCTTTTGTTTCTTTTGCATTTATCTCTGCCTTAATTTTTATGATTTCTTTCCTTCTACTGACCCTGGGGTTCTTCATTTCTTCCTTTTCTAGTTTCTCTAGATGTAGAGTTAGGTTATTTAGTTGACTTTTTTCTTGTTTCTTGAGGTGTGCCTGTATTGCTATGAACTTCCCCCTTAGCACTGCTTTTACAGTGTCCCGGAGGTTTTGGGTTGTTGTGTTTTCATTTTCATTCATTTCTATGCATATTTTGATTTCTCTTTTGATTTCTTCTATGATAAGTTCATTATTCAGCAGCGTGTTGTTCAGCCTCCATATGTTGGCATGTTTAATAGTTTTTCTCCCATAATTGATATCTAATCTTACTGCATTTTGGTCAGAAAAGACGCTTGGAATGATTTCAATTTTTTTGAATTTACCAAGGCTAGATTTATGGCCCAGGATGTGATCTATCCTGGAAAAGGTTTCGTGTGTGCTTGAGAAAAAGGTGAAATTCATTGTTTTGGGGTGAAATTTTCTATAGAGATCTATTAGGTCTAACTGCTCTATTGTATCATTTAAAGATTGTGTTTCCTTGTTAATTTCCTGTTTAGTTGATCTAACCATAGATGTAAGTGGGATATTAAAATATCCCACTATTATTGTGTTATTGTTAATTTCCCCTTTCATATTTGTTAGTAATTGTCTTACATATTGCAGTGCTCCTATGTTGGGTGCATAAATATTTATAATTGTTATATCTTCATCTTGGATTGATCCTTTGATCATTATGTAGTTTCCTTCTTTGTCTTTTTTCACAGCCTTTGTTTTAAAGTCTATTTTATCTGATATGAGTATTGCTACTCCTGCTTTCTTTTGGTCTCTATTTACATGGAATATCTTTTTCCAGCCCTTCACTTTCAGTCTGTATGTGTCCCTCGTTTTGAGGTGGGTCTCTTGTAGACAACATATATGGGGTCTTGTTTTTGTATCCATTCAACTGGCCTTTGTCTTTTGGTTGGGGCATTCAACCCATTTACATTTAAGGTGATTATTGATAAGTACGATTCCTTAGCCATTTTCTTTATTGCTTTGGGTTCGAGTTTATACACCCTTTCTGTGTTTCCTGTCTAGAGAAGATCCTTTAGCATTTGTTGGAGAGCTGGTTTGGTGATGCTGAATTCTCTCAGCTTTTGCTTGTCTGTAAAGCTTTTGATTTCTCCTCCATATTTGAATGAGATCCTTGCTGGGTACAGTAATCTGGGCTATAGGTTACTTTCTTTCTTCACTTTAAGTATGTCTTGCCATTCCCTCCTGGCCTGAAGAGTTTCTTTTGAAAGATCAGCTGTTATCCTTATGGGAATCCCCTTGTGTGTTATTTGCTGCTTTTCCCTTGCTGCTTGTAATATTTGTTCTTTGTGTTTGATCTTTGTTAATTTGATTAATATGTGTCTTGGAGTATTTCGCCTTGGGTTTATTCTGTTGGGGACTCTCTGGGTTTCTTGGACTTGGGTGATTCTTTCTTTCCCTATTTTAGGGAAGTTTTCAACTATCATCTCCTCAAGTATTCTCTCATGGTCTTTCTTTTTGTCTTCTTCTTCTGCGACTCCTATGATTCGAATGTTGCAGCGTTTAACATTGTCCCAGAGGTCTCTAATATTGTCCTCATTTCTTTTAATTCGTTTTTCTTTTTTCCTCTCTGTTTCATTTATTTCTACAATTCTATCTTCTAGCTCGCTTATCCTGTCTTCTTCCTCTGTTATTCTACTGTTTGTTCCCTCCAGAGTGTTTCTGATCTCATCTATTGCATTATTCATTGTATATTGACTCTTTTTTATTTCCTCTAAGTCTTTATTAAACCTTTCTTCCATCTTCTCAATCCTTTTCTCCACTTGATTTTTCTGTAACTCCATTTTGCTTTCAAGATTTTGAATCATTTTCACCACCAAAATTCGAAATTCTTTATCAGGTAGATTCCCTATATCTTCCTCTTTTGTTTGTGTTGGTGGGCATTTATCTTGTTCCTTTACCTGCTGGGTATTTCTCTGCCTCTTCATCTTGCTTATATTGCTTTGCTTGGGTTAGCCTTTCCCTCTTCTGGCCATTTGTGGAGTTCTCTTTATTATGTAGTTACCTCGTTGTTTGTGGGGTTGTACAGGTGACTTGTCAAGGTTCCCTGGCTAGGGAAGCTTGTGTCGGTGTTCTGGTGGGTGGAGCTGGATTTCTTCTCTCTGGAATGCAATGAAGTGTCCAGTATTGAGTTATGAGTTGTCAGTGGGTTTGGAGTGACTTTGGGCAGCCTGTATATTGAAACTCAGGGCTAGTTTCCTGTGTTGCTGGAGAATTTGCATGGTATGTCTTGCTCTGGAACTTGTTGACCCTTTGGTGGTGCTTGGTTTTAGTGTAGGTATGGAGCCGTTTGATGAGCTCCTATCGATTAATGTTCCCTGGAGTCAGGAGTTCTCTGGTGTTCTCAGGATTTGGGCTTAAGCCTTTCGCCTCTGGTTTTTGGTCTTATTCTTGGAATAGCCTCTAGACTTCTCTATCTGTCATTTCCAAGGTGGTGCCCTCTGTTTTAGCTTCTGTCTGCTGGTGTCTTCAGTGTCTAATTTCCGCCCTGATACTAGGGGGGTGGGTGGACACTTTTTAAGGCTCAGTTGTTCAGTCCTGTTCTGGGAAGGGAGGAAGTCTGCAGACGAATATCTCTGGCGTCTGTGGGGAGTACTCGTAGCGTCTCAGTCACACTTGGTTTGACCCCGCTCGCAGCACGTGTGTTGTCCCAGTCTATACTGCACAGGCTCTAGGTTGCTCTGCTGGGAACTGTCTGAGGCTGCCGCCGGGTTGTATGCACTTCCCAGGTCTGAGCAGCTCAAGTTCAGGTTCTTGGGTGCTCCACAAAGGCGCAGACTTGGTTGGGCCTGCGTTTTGTGCCTTCCCCGGTCCGAGCAGCTCAGGGGACCAGGTGTTTGGTGAGCACAGTCGCTGCGACTTATTGCCTCCCCAGTCCCTGCCACTCTGTTTTCTGGGTGTACAACTGGCGCACCTTCTCAGGGGGATATTGACCGGCCCAAGCCCAAGAAGTCCTGATTAGCAACAAGCCTGCCTGCAGTTTGTATCGGATGCCTTTCTGGGGCCGCAGTTGCCTGCTCCAGCTCTGGCTGCCCTCCCTGCCTGCATCGGTGGGGGATGGGGGATGGGCTGACCACAGCCGGCTCGCTCTGCTCAGTCCTTTGTTCTGTGAGCGGGGCTGGCAGAGTCTTATGTTAGAGCTTTCCGCCTTTTCGTGGGGAAGCTATCCCAGTCTGCTTTGCTCTCCCCAGTTCTCACAGCATTCAAGTTCTTTTGATGAATTTGTGGGGGAGAGAGTTGTCTCGCCGTCCTATTCCTCCACCATCTTGTTCAGGTATGGGGGCTTCACTGTAGGCTTGCTGACGAAGAACCCACCAGCCAGTGCAGGAGATGTGTGCTCAGTCCCTGGGTCAGGAAGATCCCCTGGAGGAGGAAATGGCAACCCACTCCAGCATTCTTGCCTGGAGTATTCCATGGACAGGGCAGACTGGTGGGTTACAGTCCAGGGAGTCACAGAGTCAGACACAACTTAGTAACTAAACAGCAACAACATGACTTCCTTTATCCCTGTTTCAGCCATGGATGTGTAGATGGAACTGGCCAAGTCATTGGTCTTCTCTTTTAATTTTCTGCTAGTAACTCCTCCCAATCAATAAACATCATTTTCTTCCTGTTTTTCCCTTTCTACCAGTCCTTCAGCCACAAAAGTGGGTTGATAGCGAAACAAAGAGGAAAAGCATCAAATTCTTTGGCGATCAGCTTTGCTCACAGTCCAACTCTCACATCCATACATGACCACTGGAAAAACCATAGCCTTGACTAGATGGACCTTTGTTGGCAAAGTAATGTCTCAGCTTTTTAATATACTATCTAGGTTGGTCATAACTTTCCTTCCAAGGAGTAAGCGTCTTTTAATTTCATGGCTGCAATCACCATCTTCAGTGGTTTTGGAGCCCAAAAAAATAAAGTCTGACACTGTTTCCACTGTTTCCCCATCTATTTCCCATGAAGTGATGGGACCAGATGCCATGATCTTAGTTTACTGAATGTTGAACTTTAAGCCAACTTTTTCACTCTCCTCTTTCACTTTCATCAAGAGGCTATTTAGTTCCTCTTCGCTTTCTGCCATAAGGGTGGTGTTATCTGCATATCTGAGGTTATTGATATTTCTCCCAGCAATCTTGATTCCAGCTCATGCTTCCTCCAACCCAGCGTTTCTCATGATGTACTCTGCATATAAGTTAAATAAGCAGGGTGACAATATACAGCCTTGACATACTCATTTTCCTATTTGAAACCAATCTGTTGTTCCATGTCCAGTTCTAACTGTTGCTTCCTGACCTGCATATAGGTTTCTCAGGAGGCAGGTAAGGTGATCTGGTATTCCCATTTCTTTCAGAATTTTCCACAGTTTATTGTGATCCACAGAGTCAAAGGCTTTGGCATAGTCAAGAAAGCAGAAATAAGAGTTTTTCTGGAACTCTTGCTTTTTTCCGTGATCCAGAGGATGTTGGCCATTTGCTCTCTGGTGCCTCTGCCTTTTCTAAAACCAGCATGAACATCTGGAAGTTCAAATGTTTTGCTGAAGCCTGGCTTGGAGAATTTTGAGCATGACTTTACTAGTGTGTGAGATGAGTGCAATTGTACAGTAGTTTGAGAATTCTTTGGCATTGCCTTTCTTTGGGATTGGAATGAAGACTGACCTTTTCCAGTCCTGTGGCTCCTGCTGAGTTTTCCAAATAGAATTTAGTTGTGTGTTCCAGAGGAGGAGAGAAACTTTTAACCATCTACAAAAAAATCTGTGAATGAAAAGAACATGTGCTGAACACGGGAAGATGGCGGAGGAATAGGACAGGGCGACAACTTTCTCCCCCACAAAATCAGCAAAAGAACATTTGAACGCTGAGTAAATCCCACAAAACAACTTCTGAATACCAGCAGAGGACATCAGGCACCCAGAAAAGCAGCCCATAGTCTTCGAAAGGTGGTAGGAAATAGTATAAAAGATAAAAAGAGAGACAAAAGAGGGAGGGACAGAGCTCCGTCCTGGGAAAGGAGGCTTAAAAAAAAAAAGAGAGAAGTTTCCAAACACCTGGAAACAGGGGTGAGTCTGTGGATAGCCTTGGAACCTCAGAGAGCCACATAACTGGGAGAAAAAAGACATAAATAATTAAAACCCACAGACTAAGTGCCCAGAGGATACTCTCAGCGGAGGGGCGGCACAGACACCCGCACCCCCCACTCACAGGCGGGGGCTGGACAGGGAGGCACAGGCGGCAGCGCTTAGAGGGAGGACCAGGCATGAACGTCCCGAGGGCAAGCTGAGGGCACTAACAGGAGGCAGCTAAGCTGAATGTGCAGCAAAAAGCCCCAACCTAAGACTCTGCTAGCTTTGCTCACAGAACAAAGGACTGAGCAGAGTGAGCAGGCTGCGGGTGGCCCATCCCCCAGCCGACACAGGCAGGGAGGGCGGCCAGCGCCAGAAGGGGCAACCGCGGCCCCAGAGAGGCTTCCCATACCAAGCTGCAGGCAGGCTTCCTTGTTAACCAAGACTTCTTGGGTTTGGGCTGGTCGATATCTGCCTGAGAAACTACGCCGGTTGTACACCCAGAGAACCGAGCGACAGGGACCGGAAAGGCAATAAGTCACAGCGACCGTGCTCACCAAACACCTGGTCACCTGAGCAGCTCGGACCAGGGAAGGCACAAAACGCAGGCCCAGCCAAGTCTGTGCCTTTGTGGAGTACCCAAGGACCTGAACCTGAGCCACTCAGACCTGGGAAGTACATGCAACCCAACGCCGGCCGTGGACAGCTTCCAGCAGAGCAACCCAGAGCCTGAGCAGCATAAACAGGGAAAGCACACATGCCGCGAGTTGGAGCATTCCCAGGTTAGCTGAGACACTGCAGGACTCCCCACAGACACCAGTGATATTTGTTAGCAGGGTTCCTCCATCCCCACAGCAAGATAGAACAGGTGAGCCGGTGTCAACAACCGCCCCCGGTGTCAGGACGGGAATTAGACACTGAAGAGACCAGCAAACAGAAGAGCTTTTACAACAGAAGGAACTGCCTTGGAAGTAGCAGAGGGAGAAGTCTTGAGCCTACTGAAAAAATAAGACTGAAAACCAGAGGCAGAGGCTTAAGGCCAAATCCTGAGAACACCAGAGATCTCCTGTTCCACGAAACATTAATTGATAGGTGCTCATCAAATGCCTCCATGATACACTGAAACCAGGCACCACCCAAGGGTCAACAAATTTCAGTGAAAGACATACCACACAAAATCTCCAGCAACACAGGAGAATAGCACTGAGCTTCAACATACAGGCTGCCCAAAACCACCCCAAACCATTGACATCTCAAACTCATTACTGGACACTTCACTGCACTCCAGGGAGAAGAAATCCAGCTCCAACCACCAGAACACCGACACAAGCTTCCCAAACCAGGGATCCTTGACAAGTCACCCATCCAACCCCACACACAACGAGGTAACTGCATAATAAAGAGAACTCCACAAACTGCCAGAGGACGGAAAGGCCACCCCAAACACAGCAATATAAACAAGATGAAGAGGCAGAGAAATACCCAGAAAGTAAAGGAACAAGATAAATGCCCACCAACACAAACAAAAGAGGAAGATATAGGGAACCTACCTGATAAAGAATTTCGAATTTTAATTGTGAAAATGATTCAAAATCTTGAAAGCAAAATGGAGTTACAGATAAATCAAGTGGAGAAAAGGATAGAGAAGATGCAAGAAATGTTTAGTAAGGAATTAGAGGAAATAAAAAAGAGTCAATTTTCAATGAATAATGCAATAGATAAGATCAGAACCACTCTCGAGGAAGCAAACAGTAGAATAACGGAGGCAGAAGACAGGATAAGCGAGCTAGAAGACAGAATGGTAGAAATAAATGAAACAGAGATGGAAAAAGAAAAACGAATTAAAAGAAATGAGGACAATATTAGAGACCTCTGGGAAAATGTTAACCCTCCAACATTCGAATAATAGGAGTCCCAGAAGAAGAAGACAAAAAGAAAGACCATGAGAGAATACTTGATGAGATAATAGTTGAAAATTTCCCTAAAATGGGGAAGGAAATAATCACCCAAGTCCAAGAAACCCAGAGAGTTCCTAACAGGATAAACCCAAGGCGAAATACCCCAAGGCACATATTAATCAAATTAACAAAGATCAAACACAAAGAACAAATATTAAAAGCAGCAAGGGAAAAACAACAAATAACACACAAGGGGATCCCTATAAGGATAACAGCTGATCTTTCAATAGAAACTCTTCAGGCCAGGAGGAATGGCAAGACATACTTAAAGTGATGAAAGAAAGTAACCTACAGCCCAGATTACTGTACCCAGCAAGGATCTCATTCAAATATGGAGGAGAAATCAAAAGCTTTACAGACAAGCAAAAGCTGAGAGAATTCAGCATCACCAAACCAGCTCTCCAACAAATGCTAAAGGATCTTCTCTAGACAGGAAACACAGAAAGGGTATATAAACTTGAACCCAAAACAATAAAGAAAATGGCAACGGGATCATACTTATCAATAATCACCTTAAATGTAAATGGGTTGAATGCCCCAACCAAAAGACAAAGGCTGGCTGAATGGATACAAAAACAAGAACCTCATATATGTTGTCTACAAGAGACCCACCTCAAAACGAGGGGCACATATAGACTGAAAGTGAAGGGCTGGAAAAAGATATTCCACGCAAATAGAGACCAAAAGTAAGCAGGAGTAGCAATACTCATATCAGATAAAATAGACTTTAAAACAAAGGCTGTGAAAAGAGACAAAGAAGGAAACTACATAATGATCAAAGGATCAATCCAAGATGAAGATATAACAATTATAAATATTTATGCACCCAACATAGGAGCACCGCAATATGTAAGACAATTACTAACAAGAATGGAAGGGGAAATTAACAATAACACAATGATAGTGGGAGACTTTAATACCCCGCTCACACCTATGGATAGATCACCTAAACAGAAAATTAACAAGGAAACACAAACTTTAAATGATACAATAGACCAGTTAGACCTAATAGATCTCTATAGGACACTTCACCCCAAAACAATGAATTTCACCTTTTTCTCAAGTGCACACGGAAGGTTTTCCAGGATAAATCACATCCTGGGCCATAAATCTAGCCTTGGTAAATTCAAAAAAATTGAAATCATTCCAAGCGTCTTTTCTGACCAAAATGCAGTAAGATTAGATATCAATTACAGGAGAAAAACTGTTAAAAATGCCAACATATGGAGGCTGAACAACACGCTGCTGAATAATGAACAAATCATAGAAGAAATCAAAAGAGAAATCAAAATATCCATAGAAATGAATGAAAATGCAAACACGACAACCCAAAACCTCTGGGACACTGTAAAAGCTGTGTTAAGGGGAAAGTTCATAGCAATAGAGGCACACCTCAAGAAACAAGAAAAAAGTCAACTAAATAACCTAACTCTACATCTAGAGAAACTAGAAAAGGAAGAAATGAAGAACCCCAGGGTCAGTAGAAGGAAAGAAATCGTAAAAATTAGGGCAGAGATAAATGCAAAAGAAACAAAAGAGACCATAGCAAAAATCAACAAAGCCAAAAGCTGGTTCTTTGAGAAGGTAAATAAAATTGACAAACCACTAGCCAGACTCATCAAGAAACAAAGGGAAAAGAACCAAATCAATAAAATTAGAAATGAAAATGGAGACATCACAACTGACAACATAGAAATACAAAGGATTATTAGAGAATACAATCAGCAATTATATGGCAATAAAATGAATAACTTGGAAGAAATGGACAAATTCTTAGAAAAGTACAGCCTTCCAAAACTGAACCAGGATGAAATAGAAAATCTGAACAGACCCATCACAAGCACGGATTTAGAGGCTGTAATTAGAAATCTTCCAGCAAAAAAAAGCCCAGGTCCAGACAGCTTCACAGCTGAATTCTACCAAAAAGTTAGAGAAGAGCTAACACCTATTCTACTCAAACTCTTCCAGAAAATTGCTGAGGAAGGGAAACTTCCAAACTCATTCTATGAGGCCACCATCACCCTAATCCCAAAACATGGTAAAGACCCCACAAAAAAGAAAACTACAGGACAATATCACTGATGAACATAGATGCAAAAATCCTTAACAAAATTCTAGCAATCAGAATCCAACAACACATTAAGAAGATCATGACCAAGTGGGCTTTATCCCAGGAATGTAAGAATTCTTCAATATCTGCAAATCAATCAACGTAATACACCACATTAACATACTGAAAAATAAAAATCATATGATTATTTCAATAGATGCAGAGAAAGCCTTCGACAAAATTCAACATCCATTTATGATAAAAACACTTCAGAAAGTGGGAATAGCAAGGACATATCCCAAGATAATAAAAGCTATATATGAGAAACCCACGGCAAACATTATCCTCAATGGTGAAAAACTGAAAGCATTTCCCCTAAAGTCAGGAACAAGACAAGGGTGCCCACTCTCACCACTACTATTCAACATAGTTCTGGAAGTTTTGGCCACAGCAATCAGAGCAGAAAAAGACATAAAAGGAATACAAATTGGAAAAGAAGTAAAACTTTCACTGTTCGCTGATGACATGATCCGCTGCACAGAAAATCTAAAGACTCTACCAGAAAACTACTAGAGCTAATCAATGAATACAGTAAAGTTTCAGGATATAAAATCAACACACAGAAATCACTTGCATTCCTATACACTAATAATGAGAAAATAGAAAGAGAAATTAAGGAAACTATTCCATTCACTGTTGCAACGAAAAGAATTAAATACTTAGGAATATATCTACCTAAGGAAACAGAAGATTTGTACATAGAAAACTATAAAACACTAGTGAAAGTAATCAAAGAGGACACTCATAGATAGAGAAATATACCATGTTTGTTGATTGGAAGAATAAATATTGTCAAAAAGAGTATACTACCCAAAGTAATTTATACATTCAATGCAATCCCTATCAAGCTACCAACGATATTTGTCACAGAACTAGAACAAATAATCTCACAATTTGTATGGAAATACAAAAAACCTCGAATAGCCAAAGCAATCTTGAGAAAGAAGAATGGAACTGGGGGAATTAACCTGCCAGACTTCAGGCTCTACTACAAAGCCACAGTCATCAAGACAGTATGGTACTGGCATAAAGACAGAAATATAGATCAATGGAACAAAATAGAAAGCCCAGAGATAAATCCACGCACCTATGGACACCTTATGTTTGACAAAGGAGGCAAGAATATAAAATGGAGAATAGACAGTCTCTTCAACAAGTGGTGCTGGGAAAACTGGTCAGCCACTTGTAAAAGAATGAAACTAGAACACTTCCTAACACCATACACCAAAATAAACTCAAAATGGATTAGAGAGCTAAATGTAAGACCAGAAACTATAAAACTCCTTGAGGAGAACGTAGGCAAAACACTCTCCGACATAAATCACAGCAGGATCCTCCAAGACCCATCTCCCAGAATATTGGAAACAAAAGCAAAAATAAACAAATGGGACCTAATTAAAATCCAAAGCTTCTGCACAGCAAAGGAAACTCTAAGCAAGGTGAAAAGGCAGCCTTCAGAATGGGAGAAATTAATAGCAAATGAAACAACTGACAAAGAATTAATCTCCAAAATATGCAAGCAGTTCCTGCAGCTCAATTCCAGAAAAATAAATGACCCAATCAAAAAATGGGCCAAAGAACTAAACAGACATTTCTCCAAAGAAGACATAAAGATGGCTAACAAACACATGAAAAAATGCTCAACATCCCTCATCATCAGAGACATGCAAATCAAAACCACAATGAGATACCATGTCACACCAGTCAGAATGGCTGCTATCCAAAAGTCTACATGCAATAAATTCTGGAGAGGGTGTGGAGAGAAGGGAACCCTCTTACGCTGTTGGTGGGAATGCAAACTAGTACAGCCACTATGGAGAACAGTGTGGAGGTTCCTCAAAAAACTGGAAACAGAACTGCCATATGATCCAGCAATCGCACTCCTGGGCGTACACACCGAGGAAACCAGAATCGAAAGAAACACATGTACTCCAATGTTCATTGCAGCACTGTTTATAATAGCGAGGACATGGAAGCAACCTAGATGTCCATCTGCAGATGAATGGATAATAAAGCTTTGGTACATATACACAATGGAGTATTTTTCAGCCATCATAAAGAATGCACTTGAGTCAGTTCTAATGAGTTGGATGAAATTGGAGCCTATTATACAGAGAGAAGTCAGCCTGAAAGAAAAATATCAATACAGTATACTAACACATATATACGGAATTTAGAATGATGGTAACCTTAACCCTGTATAAGAGACAGCAAAAGAGACATAGGTGTATAGAACAGTCTTTGGGACTCTGTGGGAGAGGGTGAAGGTGTGATGATTTGGGATAACGGCATTGTAGCATGTATATTATCATATGTGAAATGAATCACCAGTCCAGGTTCGACGCATGATACAGGGTGCTTGGGGCTGGTGCACAGGGATGAACTTGAGGGAGGATATGGGAAAGAGGGAGGTGGGAGGGGGGTTCAAGAAGGGGAACACATGTACACCTGGGGCAGATTCATGTCAATGTATGGCAAAACCAACCAATATATTAATGTAAAGTAATTTGCCTCCAATAAAAAAAAGAAAAAACATGTGCTTTCAGATGTGATAAAGAAAATAAGTATAAGACATAATATCATCATGCAACTTACAGTTTTTTTGGTGAAATATGCTGATGAAATATTTAAATAATACTGCAAGGCAATCTGTATTTGAATGAAATAGAGTATTAGAGGAGAAATCTTTTGCCATCATTGAATACAATCCCATTCTTTATGTAAAAAAAAAAAAAAAATGGATGTCCAAGTTTTCGTGATCCAGAACGTGGGATATCTTCCCATTTGTTTGTATCTTTGATTTTTTTAAAAAATCAAAGTCTTATAGTTTTTATTATATAGATTTTTCACTTCCTTGGTTAAATTTATTCTTAAGTATTTTATTGTCTTTTTTCCTTTTGAGAGTGAGATTGTTTTATTTCTTTTTCAGATATTTCATTGTTAGTTTATAGAAGTATAATTGATTTCTGTATATTGATTTTATATTATGCAACTCAGCTGAATTTGTTGATTAAATCCAACAGTTTTCTAGTAGAGTTTTTAGGATCTTCTATATATAAGATCATATTATCTTCAAACAAAGGCAACTTTACTTCTTTCTTTCTGATTTGATTGCCTTTATTTTCTTGCTTGATGTCTCTAGCTAGGACTTCCAGTACTATGTTTAATTAGAGGAGTTATAGTGGGCACTCTTGTAAAAGTATTAAGTTGATGCAAAAGTAATAGCGGTTTCAGATCCTGAATTTTAAATCATTATAGCTAGGCCACCAGGGAAGCTCTTTCACTTTCACTTTTCATAGCTAGGCTTAAATATATCCTTATTAATCAAAATATTAACCATTACAATCAACACATTTCTGCCAATGAGAACTAAGTTTGTTTATTTGTGTAGCATAAAAATCCTTGCTTTGAAATTCTATAAACTCTTGGAAAGCATTATTCTGTGACCTGATATTTGTGAAAGCATTTTCCCTGCAAAAATGCTGTTAAGATGCTTGAAGAAGTGGTAGCCAGCTCGTGAGAGGTCAGTTGAATATGGTAGATGAAGCAAAACTTTGTAGTCCAATTCATTAAACTTTTGAAGCACTGGTTGTGTGATGTGTGGTTGGGCATTGCCATGGAGAAGTGGGGCCTTTCTTTTGACCAATGCTTGCTGCAGGCATTGCAGTTTTCAGTGCATCTCATCTTCTTACTGAGCATTCCTCTCAGATATAATGGTTTTACCAGGATTCAGAAAGCTGTAATGGCTCAGACTGGCTGCAGACCACCAACAGTGACCATGACCATTTTTTGGTGAAAGTTTGGCTTTGGGAAGTGTTTTGGAGCTTCTTCTCAGTCCAGCCTCTGAGCTGGTCATTGCTGGTTGTCATATAAAATCCACTTTTCATCACATGGTCCATTGTTGTTGCATAGAGTAAGATGACACTTCACAATGATGATTTTTTTTTTAAATTTCCAGTCAGCTCATGAGGCCCCTATTTATTGAGCCTTTTCACCTTTCAAACTTGCTTCAAATGCCGAATGACCATAGAATGATCGATGCTGAGTTCTTGGGCAACTTCTTGTTTAGTTGTAGCAGGATCAGCTTCAGTGATGCTCTTGGCTGTTGTCAACTTCTGATGGCTGGTCACTGTGCTCCTCATCTTCAAGACTCTCATCTCCTTTGCAAAGCTTCTTGAACTACCACTGTGCTGTACGTTCATTAGCCTTTCCTGGGCCAAATGCATTGTTGATATTACAAGTTGTCTCCGTGGCTTTATGACCGACCATTCTGAACTTGAATAAGAAAATCACTTGAATTTGCTTTTTGTCTAATATCATTTCCATAGTCTTAAAATACATACAAAATAAACAGCAAGTAATAAGGCCATTAGCAAAAACCATAAACAAAGAAATGCACATTAAAATGGTGTATAACACAACCACATTTATTTAAGAATGCATTCCAATATCAAATGGCAAATTTCAACAATGCAAAACCACAATTGCTTTTACACCAACCTAATACTTTCGTTGGTAAAATGGCTAGTAAATATCACAACTGGGTTACATATTTTTCAGAGAAATTTGTAATGCTCAGTGTTCATGTCCTTACCTACAAAATTGATTCTTTTTTCTATTTACCAGAAGATAAGCCCACATTTCCACTTAGAGGTGCTTATTCCCAGTACTAAAACTTCTTTTGAGAAAGTCAGTCAAAAGGGCCTGGATACTCCATCAAATTTCACTCTCCACAGCTGGTAAATACTATGTGCCAGACAAACTCATGCATGAAGTCTGACCTTGCTCTATTGGTCTTTTAGTTTAGGGCCAAAACTCTTACAAATACATTTCAGACCTATCTTTCTTGGATTCTTGGAAATGTTCCATTTGGCCATGGAGGCTGACAGAATTGAGCAGTTTGTACCATCAGGGATGCTGGAAGCTGAAGCTGGGCTAGTTTTAAAGTCACTCATATAGGAGAAAGTAGTAACCTTCATTGTGTAACTCTATACATTATTAAAAACCTCTTAGACTGGAAAAAGTCAAAGTTTGGCCAGCTTTTTTGGAAACAGTTTCTGAGATAAGAGAAGGAATTGGAGGTAATCTAGTAGAAACTATCAGTCACTAGACAATTTGGTACCTATATCTTGTTCAACCTTTATTTTATTATGTTTTCTGAAAGTGATATGAATAATATGTAATTTGCAAATCAGGGGGTTGGAGAATTGAGGGTGGGCACAGTTTTAATATAAGTAAAATTTCAGGGATTAATGGGATTAGGTAGTGCCTCTCAAAATATACTTTGTAGATGTTTTGTTTCCTAATCCCCTAGAGAGTCTAATGAAATGAAGATTCCTGGGTCACTTCTAGATTAAGACTGAAACTCGGGTTTTTAACCTCTGAACCTGCATGTTAAACAGAATTCCCTTTATTTTAAAGAATGACTGCTAGAGAAGGATGGAGAAAAAGCTAAACAATGGTATTAGAATACAAAGCATCAAATTACTCATATGCATTTCCTAAAGCATGTTAATTTACCAAGTAAAAGTTTACTTAATAATTCCAGATTTGGATCTAATAAAAGGCCATCTCTATACATGATCAGATCAAATATATTATTTATTCTTGCTTCTTTCAGACAACTAGTCAAAAAATATTATTTGCCTGCTGTGATTGCTGTTTGCTAGAATCAGCTGTCATGGATTATGTTAGGCATGTCAGAGGCCTTGTGAGAATCAGCTGTCAGGCAGGAAATAGAATTGTACAGTTGCTATGGGTCAAAGAAGAGAGTGCTTTTGCTCTTAGAATTTTGACATTGTGTCAAGGGTTGTGTAACTAGTTACATTTAGCAAAGTGAGGTTCCCAGAAAGTCTCACGAAAAATTCTAAAGCACAAAATATCTGATTATGAAATATTCATATTATGAGTCTAATATTCCTTATGGTAATTAGGAGATACTAAGTAAACATTTTTCATGCTAAATCCAATCCTAAGATTTTTACGAAGGCTTTTAGAGGGACTCACACTTGAAACTGTGAATTGGACTTTCTTGAAATTATTATGTATTCTAAGTAGATGCTACTAAGTTGATTCTGTTGAGTTTTTTAACTGGTAATATTAAAAACTATAGAAGGAGTTCAGTAAGTTCTTTTGGAATTAATGCTCAGTTAAGAATCCAGAAAGAAAAGTGAAAGTGAAAGTCGCTCAGTCATGTCCGACTCTTTGCGACCCCATGGACTATACAGTCCATGGAATTCTCTAGGCCAGAATACTGGAGTGGGTAGCCTTTCCCTTCTCCAGGGGATCTTCCCAACCTAGGGCTTGAACCCAGGTCTCCCGCATTGCAAATGGATTCTTTCCCAGCTAGATCACCAGGGAAGCCCAAGAATACTGGTGTGGTTAGCCTATCTCTTCTCTAGCAGATCTTCCGGATCCAGGGTCTCCTGCATTGCAGGCAGATTTTTTTTACCAGTGGAGCTACCAGGGAAGTCCTAGAATTCTTGGTTAATAAATGCCAAATTATGAAATTACCAATCTTGGCATGCCATCAGTAGTGGGGAGTTAAATGCTAAGACTCTTATTTCTTTCTTTTAGCTTCTACATATTCAGAGGTCATATATTAGCCACATAGAATATATTTGGCTTGTGGATATATCTAATTTGGAAAACAGAGCTCGTTAACTTTTTTAATTAAGGGAAACAATATGAAAATTGGACGATTCCACACAAAAACTCAGCTTTCTGGATTCTCGTGAAAGGTCAGATTATAAGCCACGTTCCCCTGTGGCAGAAGTCAAGAATTGCCCTGAGTGGATGCACAAGTGCTCTCCAGCATGAACCTGTTTACTCATTTATACTACCTGCTTCTGAGTTTGTGAAACTTCAAAGTCTTGAGGCTCCTTCTTGTTAAATTGATCTGTCCATCCTTTAAATTTCCAGTATCCTTCACTTAGGATCCTCTTAAGAGGAAAACTTACTCTCTGAGAAAAAACAAGCCCCTTGATTACATTTAGTAAAGATGTATGTATATAAGAAATATACAGAGGCGCTCAGAGGCACACAAAATCCATCTAGATTTATTAAGCTTAAAAGCTGTATTCCTTTTTTCTGTTGGGGTAAGAGCCAGAGTCAATAAAATGAAATATAATAGGGAGATATGTGAACTCCTGGATTTACTAAGGTATGAATACACAAATTCAAATACCTACTTACAAAGTCAATTAAGAAATGCAAGGTCATGGAGATATAATTTGGCAGTATTTTTATGAAGATAGTATCAGTAAGTGAAAAGTTCAATGTGCATCAGTAGAGTGATACGACTACTTTTGCTGCTGCTGCTGCTGCTAAGTCACTTCAGTCGTGTCCGACTCTGTGTGATCCCCATAGACGGAAGCCCACCAGGCTTCCCTGTCCCTGGGATTCTCCAAGCAAGGACACTGCTTTTAACAAGTTGCAAAAAGAGGCATTTAAAAAGAAGTGTACAAGGGATGGAAACTGTGGCCTTTGGACTCTGTATTTGGAAACTGGGTATGGAGGGATGTTTTCTCTGAAGTATTCAAAAGACATTGACCACAGAGTTTCAGGAAATGTGAAAACAGGTGACTGAGATGGATCAGAGTCTAGAATTACGTCATATAAAGAATGATTGACAAAGCCATATGTTTTAATCAGAGAAGATGGAAACAGGTTAGGGAAAATAGGCAAGGCCTTTAAATATTTGAACAGCTGTTATACATCTGAGGGTGTACACTTATACTCTTTGACTCCAAAGAAGAGAAAATGAGAAAGACTCTTGTAGTTTTTTACTTATTTATTTATTTTACTTTACAATATTGTATTGGTTTTGCCATACACTGACATGAATCTGCCTCGGGTGTACATGTGTTCCCCATCTTGAACCCTCCTCCCACCTCCCTCCCCATCCCATTCCTCTGGGTCATCCCAGTGCACCAGCCCTGAGTGCCCTGTCTCACGCATTGAACCTGGACTGGCGATTCATTTCACATATGATAATATACATGTTTCAGTGCCATTCTCCCAAATCATCCCACCCTTGCCCTCTCCCACAGAGTCCAAAAGACTGTTCTATACATCTGTGTCTCTTTTGCTGTCTCATGTACAGGGTTATCGTTACCATCTTTCTAAATTCCATATATATGCGTTAGTATACTGTATTAGTGTTTTTCTTTCTGGCTTACTTCACTGTGTATAACAGGCTCCAGTTTCATCCACCTCATTAGAACTGATTCAAATGTATTCTTTTTAATTGCTGAGTAATAATCCATTGTGTATATGTACCACAGCTTTCTTATCCATTTGTCTGCAGATGGACATCTAGGTTGCCTCCATGTCCTGGCTATTATAAACAATGCTGCGATGAACATTGGAGTACATGTGTCTCTTTCAATTCTGGTTTCCTCGGTGTGTATGCCCAGGAGTACGATTGCTGGGTCATACAGCAGTTTTTAAACTGTGGGACAAGGCAAACTGTAGATTGTTCTGACAAGTAACACTGAAGACTGTGTATTGAGAACTAAAAAATCCATGTTAACAGATGGATTTAGACCACTTGGTAAAGACATCATGATACAAGGGCCAAAGACAGACAAAACAGAGTGTTGAAAAGTAACTTTCTTTTTATTAGAATTGTAAAAGTTTACAAAAGTTACAAAGACATCAGACAGAAAAAGGCCTAATTAAAACTACCTTGAGTCCTAGCATTTCGATAAAGACTATTAACAATTCTGGTTATAGGCTTTCAAATTGCTTATGACATTATACATAAAAAATTCTTTTGAGATTATACTATAGAAATTTTCCTGTAGTATTTTTTCCTCTTTTGAAGACACTATTTATTTAATTTTTTTTTTTTTGGCCATACAACATGTAGGATCTTAGTTTCCACATGGTGGATTGAACCCACCCCCCAAGCAGTGGAAGGGTGAGCCTTAACCACAGGATCGCAGGGGAAGTTCTAGGCGGTGTTTCTTTTTCCACTTCAAAATACATAAATGCCTTCTTCTTTCACATTTATATGTGTATTTAAATTATCAGTAGCATGTTTTATTATACTATATTTCTATATAGTAATTAAAAGCTAAAAATTCATTTGTCATTGGAAATCTATGCTGTTTCCTATTGTAAGAAACCATGAAAAATGATAAAATATATAATTATGTCTATAGGATATATTCTCAAGTGGGATGATAGTATCAAAGTGTATGCATTCTTTTTAGGGACTGTGACATATATTACAATATTCCTACAAAAAGTGTTTCACAATTTATACTCCTACCAGTTGGTAATGATGGAGACATTTTTCTGAACATTTATACTAAATTCAATGTTATCATTGAATTTAAAAGTTTTTTCTAAGTTTAACTGTTTCTGTAGTTACATATATATATTTATTTATTAAAATGTTGTATATTTTAAACATATTACATTTATATTTACATTTTAAATAAATGTAAGTTCATATGTTTAGCACATATTTTTAGATTTTCACATTTTTCTTATTTTCAGAAGTTATTTTTAGGCTATTAGCCCATTGTCTTCATATGGTTAAATATGTCTTCTTGTTTATCATTTATATTTCAAGCTTATTTGCGATATACACATATATCAATAACTGATGGATCTAAGATTTTATCCTACTTAGAAGTTAATGAGTTAGCTTGTCACAATTTCATGGACACTGGCAAAAGACACGAGACTTCTGGTTCACAGAAAATGTATAGTTGAATACTTAAAGCAATAGTAGTCAATAGAATGTCAACATTTCCTTTTTTTTTTTTAATTTTTATTTTTATTGGAGGCTAATTATTTTACAATATTATATTGGTTGGTTTTGCCACACATTAACATGAATCTGCCCCGGGTGTACATGAGTTCCCCCTCCGGAACCCCACTCCCACCTCCCTCCTCCCCTTATCCTCCCTCTGGGTCATCCCTGCATACCAGCCCCGAGCATCCTATAACATGCATCGACCCTGAACTGGCGATTCGTTTCACATATGAAAATATACATGTTTCAATGCCATTCTCCCAAACCATCCCACCCTCACCCTCTCCCACAGAGTCCCAAAGACTGTTTTATACATCTGTGTCTCTTTTGCTGTCTTGTATACAAAGTTATCATTTGCATCTTTCTAAATTCCATATAAATGCATTAGTATATTATATTGGTGTTTTTCTTTCTGGCTTACTTCACTCTGTATAATAGGCTCTAGTTTCATCCACCTCATTAGAACTGGTTCAAATACATTCTTTTTAATGGCTGAGTAATACTCCATTGTGTATATGTACCACTGCTTTCTTATCCATTCGTCTGCAGATGGACATCTAGGTTGCTTCCATGTCCTGGCTATTATAAACAGTGCTGCAATGAACATTGGAGTACATGTGTCTCTTTCAATTCTGGTTTCCTCGGTGTGTATGCCCAGGAGTGTGATTGCTGGATCATATGGCAGTTCTGTTTCCAGTTTTCTGAGGAATCTCCACACTGTTCTCCATAGTGGCTGTCCTAGTTTGCATTTCCACCAACAGTGTAAGAAGGTTCCCTTCTCTCCACACCCTCTCCAGCATTTATTGCATGTAGACTTTTGGATAGCAGCCATTCTGACTGGTATGAAATGGTACCTCATTGTGGTTTTGATTTGCATGTCTCTGATGATGAGGGATGTTGAGCATTTTTTCATGTGTTTGTTAGCCATCTTTATGTCTTCTTTGGAGAAATGTCTGTTTAGTTCTTTGGCCCATTTTTTGATTGGGTCATTTATTTTTCTGGAATTGAGCTGCAGGAGCTGCTTGTATATTTTGGAGATTAATCCTTTATCAGTTGCTTCATTTGCTATTATTTTCTCACATTCTGAAGGCTGCCTTTTCACCTTGCTTATAGTTTCCTTTGCTGTGCAGAAGCTTTGGATTTTAATTAGGTCCCATTTGTTTATTTTTGTTTTTATTTCCAATATTCTGGGAGGTGGGTCTTGGAGGATCCTGCTGTGATTTATATAGGAGAGTGTTTTGCCTACGTTCTCCTCTAGGAGTTTTATAGTTTCTGGTCTTACATTTAGCTCTCTAATCCATTTTGAGTTTATTTTGGTGTATGGTGTTAGGAAGTGTTGTAGTTTCATTCTTTTACAAGTGACTGACCAGTTTTCCCAGCACCACTTGTTGAAGAGACTGTCTTTTCTCCATTTTATATTCTTGCCTCCTTTGTCAAACATAAGATGTCCATAGGTGCATGGGTTTATCTCTGGGCTTTCTATTTTGTTCCATTGATCTATATTTCTGTCTTTATGCCAGTACCATACTGTCTTGATAACTGTGGCTTTGTAGTAGAGCCTGAAGTCTGGCAGGCTTAATTCCCCCAGTTCCATTCTTCTTTCTCAAGATTGCTTTGGCTATTCGAGGTTTTTTGTATTTCCATACAAATTGTGAGATTATTTGTTCTAGTTCTGTGACAAAGATCGTTGGTAGCTTGATAGGGATTGCATTGAATGTATAAATTACTTTGGGTAGTATACTCATTTTGACAATATTTATTCTTCCAATCCACGAACACGGTATATTTCTCCATCTGTGAGTGTCCTCTTTGATTACTTTCACTAGTGTTTTACAGTTTTCTATGTACAAGTCTTTTGTTTCCTTAGGTAGATATATTCCTAAGTATTTAATTCTTTTCGTTGCAACAGTGAATGGAATAGTTTCCTTAATTTCTCTTTCTATTTTCTCATTATTAGTGTATAGGAATGCAAGTGATTTCTGTGTGTTGATTTTATATCCTGCAACTTTACTGTATTCATTGATTAGCTCTAGTAGTTTTCTGGTAGAGTCTTTAGGTTTTCTGTGTAGAGGATCATGTCATCAGCGAACAGTGAAAGTTTTACTTCTTTTCCAATTTGTATTCCTTTTATGTCTTTTTCTGCTCTGATTGCTGTGGCCAAAACTTCCAGAACTATGTTGAATAGTAGTGGTGAGAGTGGGCACTCTTGTCTTCTTCCTGACTGTAGGGGAAATGCTTTCAGTTTTTCACCATTGAGGATAATGTTTGCCGTGGGTTTGTCATATATAGCTTTTATTATGTTGAGATATGTCCCTTCTATTCCCACTTTCAGGAGGGTTTTTTTCATAAATGGATGTTGTATTTTGTCGAAGGTTTTCTCTGAATCTATTGAGATAATCGTATGATTTTTATTTTTCACTTTGTTAATATGGTGTATTACGTTGATTGATTTGTGGATATTGAAGAATCCTTGCATTCCTGGGATAAAGCCCACTTGGTAATGATGTATGATCTTAATGTGTTGTTGGATTCTGATTGCTAGAATTTTGTTAAGGATTTTTGCATCTATGTTCATCAGTGATATTGGCCTGTAGTTTTCTTTTTTTGTGGGGTCTTTACCAGGATTTGGGATTAGTGTGATGGTGGCCTCAGAGAATGAGTTTGGAAGTTTCCCTTCCTCAGCAATTTTCTGGAAGAGTTTGAGTAGAATAGGTGTTAGCTCTTCTCTAACTTTTTGGTAGAATTCAGCTGTGAAGCAGTCTGGTCCTTGGCTTTTGTTTGCTGGAAAATTCCTGATTACAGCCTCTAGTTCCGTGCTTGTGATGGGTCTGTTCAGATTTTCTATTTCTTCCTGGTTCAGTTTTGGAAGGTTGTCCATTTCTTCCAGGTTATTCATTTTATTGCCATATAATTGCTGATTGTATTCTCTCATAATCCTTTGTATTTCTATGTTGTCGGTTGTGATCTCTCCATTTTCATGTCTAATTTTATTGATTTGGTTCTTCTCCCTTTGTTTCTTGATGAGTCTGGCTAGTGGTTTGTCAATTTTGTTTACCTTCTCAAAGAACCAGCTTTTGGCTTTGTTGATTTTTGCTATGGTCTCTTTTGTTTCTTTTGCATTTATCTCTGCCCTAATTTTTACGATTTCTTTCCTTCTACTGATCCTGGGGTTCTTCATTTCTTCCTTTTCTAGTTTCTTTCGATGTAGAGTTAGGTTATTTAGTTGACTTTTTTCTTGTTTCTTGAGGTGTGCCTGTATTGCTATGAACTTCCCCCTTAGCACTGCTTTTACAGTGTCCCAGAGGTTTTGGGTTGTTGTGTTTCCATTTTCATTCATATCTATGCATATTTTGATTTCTCTTTTGATTTCTTCTATGATTTGTTCATTATTCAACAGCGTGTTGTTCAGCATCCATATGTTGGCATTTTTTATAGTTTTTCTCCTGTAATTGAGATCTAATCTTACTGCATTGGGGTCAGAAAAGATGTTTGGAATGATTTCAATTTTTTTGAATTTACCAAGGCTAGATTTATGGCCCAGGATGTGATCTATTCTGGAAAAGGTTCCGTGTTCGCCTGAGAAAAAGGTGAAATTTATTGTTTTGTGGTTAAATGTCCTATAGATATCTATCAGGTCTAACTGGTCTATTGTATCATTTAAAGTTTGTGTTTCCTGGTTAATTAACGGTTTAGTTGATCTATCCATAGATGTAGGTGGGGTATTAAAATCTCCCACTATTATTGCATTGTTGTTAATTTCCCCTTTCATATTTGTTAGTAATTGTCTTTCATATTGCGGTGCTCCTATGCTGGGTGCATTAATATTTATAATTGTTATATCTTCATCTTGGATTGATCCTTTGATCATTATGTAGTTTCCTTCTTTGTCTCTTTTCACAGCCTTTGTTTTAAAGTCTATTTTATCTGATATGAGTATTGCTACTCCTGCTTTCTTTCGGTCTCTATTTGCATGGAATATCTTTCTCCAGCCCTTCACTTTCAGTCTGTATGTGTCCCTCGTTTTGAGGTGAGTCTCTTGTAGACAATCTATATGGAGTTCTTGTTTTTGTATCCATGCAGCCGGCCTTTGTCTTTTGGTTGGGGCATTCAACCCATTTACATTTAAGGTAATTATTGATAAGTATGATCCTGTTGCCATTTTCTTTATTGCTTTGGGTTCGAGTTTATACACTGTTTCTGTGTTTCCTGTCTAGAGAAGATCCTTTAGCATTTGTTGGAGAGCTGGTTTGGTGATGCTGAATTCTCTCAGCTTTTGCTTGTCTGTAAAGCTTTTCATTTCTCCTTCATATTTGAATGAGATCCTTGCTGGGTACAGTAATCTGGGCTATAGGTTACTTTCTTTCTTCACTTTAAGTATGTCTTGCCATTCCCTCCTGACCTGAAGAGTTTCTTTTGAAAGATCAGCTGTTATCCTTATAGGAATCCCCTTGTGTGTTGTTTGCTGCTTTTCCCTTGATGCTTTTAATATTTGTTCTTTGTGTTTGATCTTTGTTAATTTGTTTAATATGTGTCTTGGAGTATTTTGCCTTGGGTTTATCCTGTTGGAGACTCTCTGGGTTTCTTGGACTTGGGTGATTATTTCTTTCCCCATTTTAGGGAAGTTTTCAACTATTATCTCCTCAAGTATTCTCTCATGGTCTTTCTTTTTGTCTTCTTCTTCTGGGACTCCTATGATTCGAATGTTGGAGTGTTTAACATTGTCCGAGAGGTCTCTAATATTGTCCTCATTTCTTTTAATTCTTTTTTCTTTTTTCCTGTTTCATTTATATCTACAATTCTATCTTCTAGCTCGCTTAACTTGTCTTCTGCCTCTGTTATTCTACAGTTTGTTCCCTCCAGAGTGTTTCTGATCTCATCTATTGCATTATTCATTGTATATTGACTCTTTTTTATTTACTCTAAGTCCTTATTAAACCTTTCTTACATCTTCTCAATCCTTTTCTCCAGGTTATTTATCTGTAACTCCATTTTGCTTTCAAGATTTTGAATCATTTTCACCATCAAAATTCGAAATTCTTTATCAGGTAGATTCCCCATATCTTCCTCTTTTGTTTGTGTTGTTGGGCATTTATCTTGTTCCTTTACTTGCTGGGTATTTCTCTGCCTCTTCATCTGCTTATATTGCTTTGCTTGCTTATATTTGCTTTGCTTTGCTTATATTGCTTTGCTTTCCTTTCCCTCTTCTGGCCATTTGTGGAGTTCTCTTTATTATGTAGTTTCCTTGCTGTGTGTGGGATTGGATGGGTGACTTGTCAAGGTTCCCTGGTTCTGGTGGGTGGAGCTGGATTTCTTCTCTCTGGAGTGCAATGAAGTGTCCAGTAATGAGTTATGAGATGTCAGTGGGTTTGGAGTGACTTTGGGCAGCCAGTGTATTGAAGCTCAGGGCTATTTTCCTGTGTTGCTGGAGAATTTGCATGGTATATCTTGCTCTGGAACTTGTTGACCCTTGGGTGGTGCTTGGTTTTAGTGTAGGTATGGAGGCGTTTGATGAGCTCCTATCGATTAATATTCCCTGGAGTCAGGAGTTCTCTGGTGTTCTCAGGATTCGGGCTTAAGACTCTTGCCTCTGGTTTTTGGTCTTATTCTTGGAGTAGTCTCTAGACTTCTCTGTCATTTCCAAGGTGGTTCCCTCTGTTTTAGCTTCTGTTTGCTGGTCTCTTCAGTGTCCAGTTTCTGCCCTGATATTAGGGGGCGGGTGGACACTTTTTAAGGCTCAGTTGTTCAGTCCTGTTCTGGGAAGGGAGGAACACTGCAGACAAATATCTCTGGCATCTGTGTGGAGTGCTCGTAGCGTCTAGGCCACACTGTGTTTGCCGCCGCTCACAGCGCATGTGTTGTCCCAGTCTACACTGCACAGGCTCTAGGCTGCTCTGCCGGGAACTGTCCGAGGCTGGCGCTGGGTTGTATGCTCTTCCTAGGTCTGGGCGGCTCAGGTTTAATTTCTCAGGTATTCCACAAAGTCACAGACTTGGTTGGGCCTGTGTTTTGTGCCTTCACCGGTCCGAGTAGCTCAGGTGACCAGGTGTTTGGTGAGCACGGTCGCTGCGACTTATCGCCTTCCCAGTCCCTGCCACTCAGTTTTCTGGGTCTTCAACCGGTGCACCTTCTCAGGCAGATATCGACCGGCCCGAGCCCAAGAAGTCTTGATTAGCAGCAAGCCTGCCTGCAGTTTGTATCGGATGCCTTTCTGGGGCTGCCGTTGCCCCCTCCGGCTCTGGCTGCCCTCCCTACCTGTCTCGGTGGGGGATGGGGAATGGGCTGACCGCAACCGGCTCGCTCTGCTCAGTCCTTTGTTCTGTGAGCGGGGCTGGCGGAGTCTTAGGTTAGAGCTTTCCGCCTTTTCCAGGGAAGCTATCCCACAGTCTGCTTTGCTATCCCCAGTTCTCTCAGATTGCCCTTGTGGTATTGAAGCCCAGTCCTCTCTCTAAGCAGTTCAGCCGGCTCCTCCCTGCCCAGCCCCCGCTTGCTAATGGTGTATGCAGGTGTCTGCGCTGCTTCTCAGCTGGGAGTTACTGTTTGGTGGGTAATCTGTGCGTTTTAATTGTTTCTTTCTTTTTCCTCTCAGTTATGTGGCCCTCTGAGGTTCCAAGGCTCGCCACAGATTCATCAGTGAGAGTGTTTCCTGGTGTTTGGAAACTTCTCTCTTTTTAAAGCCTCCCTTCCTGGGATGGAGCTCCATCCTTACCTCTTTTGTCTCTCTTTTTATCTTTTATGTTTTTTCCTACCTCCTTTCGAAGACAATGTGTTGCTTTTCTGGGTGCCTGATGTCCTCTGCCAGCATTCAGAAGTTGTTTTGTGACTTTATTCAGCGTTCAAATGTTCTTTTGATGAATTTGTGGGAGAGAGAGTGGTCTCGCCGTCCTATTCCTCCGCCATCTTATTCCTCAATAGAATGTCAGCATTTCCTTTAGCTGATTTTACAAGCCCCAGTTCCCACAGGGCAACATGACAAGGGCCAGGTGATGTTTGCACATGTAACATCCTTGTTTTACAGGATAGTAACCCCAAGCTTAGAAAACCCCAATATTTTATAATAGCAAGAAATCTGATCGGTATTTGCCCTAGAGGGAGACATACATG
Source organism: Moschus berezovskii (assembly GCF_049115385.1). NCBI lineage: Eukaryota > Metazoa > Chordata > Mammalia > Artiodactyla > Moschidae > Moschus > Moschus berezovskii. The sequence continues at coordinate 122,851,627 of NC_142461.1, forward strand.
TTGAAGAGCAGACAAACATAACTTATCTCTATTTCCCAAGGCTGTTGCTGAACAAACATTCTTGAAAAGCTAATTTAGAAAAACTTTTCAGTGCTTTGGTTCCCAAAACATGCAGAAATATTATGGACCATTGGAGAACTGTATTCTGACAATATGTGCCACAAATAATTCCAAAATTATATAGTAGAATTTATCACTCTTAAATAGCTCCTTTTATTATTAGACTGAAAAGGTTTCCCCCTTTTTTGAGATTGTTATTAAACTGCTGAGTCAGAGAATTCCCACTCTAGTACTTATCAGAAAGTGAAAGTGAAAGTGAATTTGCTCAGCCATGTCAGACTCTTTGAGACCCCATGGACTGTAGCCTACCAGGCTCCTCAGTCCATGGAATTTTCCAGGCAAGAGTACTGGAGTGGGTTGCCATTTCCTTCTCCAGGGGATCTTCCTGACCCAGGGATTGAACCCGGGTCTCCCACATTGCAGGCAGATGCTTTACCATCTGGGCCACCAGAGGGGTCAGTACTTATCAGAAGTTACTACTAATGTATTCCAACAGAAGAGATCTGCTTCATGAAGGGATTTCCAGGCCCCCCATTATCTTGAATATTCAAACGATTTTTTATATTTATTAATAATAGACTATTTGTTTACCATATAAATAATTGCCCAATTCAAGTATAATTCATAAAGGAAGATACTCCTTGTTCATCCTTTAGCTTTGATAATTCTGCCACACCACATTACTTATAAAAATTTACTAATATATATTTAGTACCAACTGCCTGTCACGGACACGACTGAAGTGACTTAGCAGCAGCAGCAGCAGCCTGTCAGTAATTGTTCCAATTCCTTCACATATATTAGTTCATTTTGTTCTTGCAATAATCTGAGATAGGTACTATTCTTCCAGTTTCACAAATGCATAACTGAAACTCAGAGGAAACAAGGAATGTATTCAAGATCAAATTCTTGAACTTGAGAATTATAATCACAATTCATTCATTTCAACAAGGAACTTTTCTATTGTCTCATGTCCTTGGAAATAAAGGAACAACTTAGGTATACATCAGAGGTGATCCTGCAATGCTGAATTTTTATGTATCTGTAACCCTCTACTTCTGCTCTATTGACTATGCCAAAGCCTTTGACTGTGTGGATCACAATAAACTGTGGAAAATTCTGAAAGAGAAAGGAATACCAGACCACCTAACCTGCCTCTTGAGAAACCTGTATGCAGGTCAGGAAGCAACAGTCAGAACTGGACATGGAACAACGGACTGGTTCCAAATAGGAAAAGAATTACGTTAAGGCTGTATATTGTCATCCTGCTTATTTAACTTATATGCAGAGTACATCATGAGGAACGCTGGGCTGGAAGAAGCACAAGCTGGAATCAAGATTGCCAGGAGAAATATCAATAACATCAGATATGCAGATGACACCACTCTTATGGCATAAAGTGAAAAGGAACTGAAAAACTTCTTGATGAAAGTGAAAGAGGAGAGTGAAAAGGTTGGCTTGAAGCTCAACATTCAGAAAACAAAGATCATGGCATCTGGTCCCATCACTTCATGGGAAATAGATGGGGAAACAGTGGAAGCAGTGTCAGACTTTTTATTTTTTTGGGCTCCAAAATCACTGCAGATGCTGATTGCAGCCAGGAAATTAAAAGATGCTTACTCCTTGGAAGGAAAGTTATGACCAACCTAGATAGCATATTTAAAGCAGAGACATTACTTTGCCAACAAAGGACCATCTAGTCAAGGCTATGATTTTTCCCGTGGTCATGTATGGATGTGAGAATTGGACTGTGAAGAAAGCTGATCATCAAAGAATTGATGCTTTTGAACTGTGGTGTTGGAGAAGACTTTTGAGAGTCCCTTGGACTGCGAGAAGATCCAACCAGTCCATTCTAAAGGAGATCAATCCTGGGTGTTCATTGGAAGGACTGATGCTAAAGCTGAAACTCCAATACTTTGGCCACCTCATGCGACGAGTTGACTCACTGGAAAAGAGTCTGATGCTGGGAGGGATTGGGGATGGGAGAAGGGGATGACAGAGAATGAGATGGCTGGATGGCATCACGGACTCTGTGGACATGAGTTTGAGTGAACTCCGGGAGTTGGTGATGGACAGGGAGGCCTGGCGTGCTGTGATTCATGGGATCGCAAAGAGTCGGACACGACTGAGCGACTGAACTGAACTAAACCCATCTAATAAAAGTTACACAAGAGAGAAGAAATGCTTTCTCACACACAGTCACGTACAGTGTATTGCATGTAATTTCAATATTACTTTAAATGACATATCTGATATTAATTTATAGTGGTATAGGATGAGCTGTATGCATTTTATGTTCAACTATTTACTGTGCTTTTATTTATCCTTTAGTTCTTTAAATCTGGCAGCAGATATTTTTTAAAGTTAATTTATCATCAAATGTTTAGGGAAAATGCTCAATGAGATAAAATTAGAGCATCTATAGTGAATCTCACTCGGGAGATGGGATTATATGGCCTTACCTTTATCCATTAATGTGGAACCAGAATGGAATCTGCTTACAATGCTGGACTGTGCAATCATAGAGCTAGATTCCAAACCCTGGCTCCACACAATAGTTATTTTATAAATATTTAGCAACTGGTAATGAAGGCATTGTCCAGTCAGAATGGACGGAGTCTGTGAAGACCTGAGCTAGCTGCACCAGCTTGTAACCAACTCTGGCTCTGTCCCTCCACCAGCTATGTTTTTATCTGTAAAATGAGCAGTAGCAGTAGTCATTATCTCACAGGATTTTTATGAGTATTAGATGTGATAATATAAATAAAGCACTTAGGACAATGTTTAGTAGAAAGAGGTACTCATCGTCTGTCATCAGCAGTAGCAGCAGCAGCATTATGACTAATAGTTGAAGAGTTTTGGAGGAACTTCAGAATTTTAGTTAAAATGTTTAAAACTCTCTACTTAAAGAAAGACAGGGAAGACCTTGTTAAATTTGTGAATGGTGCAAGTCTCTAAAGAATATCATTTGTACTGAAGAATTAAGGATCAGAGAAATGTTGAAAAACCAGCAAGAAAGGCAGGAGCTAATACAATGATATTCGGTAGGGATAAATACCAAGTTCTGCATGTTAGTTATTCTATTAAAAAACGACCTGTTTATAGAAATGGGGGGAAACAAGAATTAAGGGGATTCTAGTGAAAAATACTCCAGGATTTTAGCTAAACACGCAATAGGAAATGTGCTGTTGCCCCTAACTATGGTTGATAGGATTTTTGACACAGTGGCCATGTTAACGCTACCACTCCCAGTGGACATATTGCTCCTGAAATATACTGAGTGCCAGGCACTAGGCTGTAGACAGACACATGGATTTATTAGATTTATTCAGAAAACTGTGAGGGAGGGTGAATACCAAAGATTCTCAAAACCAGGAAGGGTAACCAGGTGTGTTTTGCTGAGTTATACAGAGACCTAAGGGAGAGCTGATGGTGATTTTCTAATGCCTGGCTAGCTTTCACATGGATGAGTTTACTGTGCTCTGGCAGGAAGGAATAGAACCAATCAGTGAAATTCATAGAAAGGTAAAGCAGCTCTACATAAAATATGCCTAAAATAGATCTACCTACTTACAGATAAGGGAACTTGTTTTTTTTAAGTTGTGTTCAAAACCAGAGGGTATAGCAGTTGGGTAAAGAATGCTGTAAAGGGAATGTTGTCATTGGTGAGAAGTTTGTAATCTCTTTATTTTAAAGAGAATAAAAATATTTTAGTTACCCCAGAAAGAAGATTTTATCTCAACATAAGAATCTTCTAACAACTAGAATTGTTGAAGTATGGAATAGGCAGCTTTCTGACAAAGTGAGTTTCTACCTTTGGAACTGTTCACTGGATGATGTAGTTATTTATTCTTGGCAAGTGATGGGTACTTGGAAAGTTTCATTCCATTGAATGAATTATCTCCTGTCAGGAATGTTGTTTGAAGGATTCTTGAAATATTGGAAGATGTACTGTGTGAAATCTAAGGTTTCCAGTTCTAAAGTTTATTTTTATTGTATCTGTCTTGTATCCAGTGTATTTTATCTTATTTGTTCCATATTGAATTCTCTCAATGCCCACCTGAGAAATTACTCTGTTTACTAAAACCAAATCAATATTATATGAACCAAACATGATTGCTGTTCCAGAAGTTCTTTATTGCTTTTGCAGAGCTTCTTAGTTTAATTTGATTTTATTATAAATAAATTTTAGTGATGTTTGTTCATTCTTAGATTTTCCTTGCTTATCCCCAAATCTTGTAAATGTAGAAGATAGTATTGGGGCTTCAGATACTCATTAGTATTATAGAGTGTGTTTGAACACAGATTTTTCTCTGTAAAATATGTGGATTAGACTTTTCAGTTCAAAAGAATATATAGTTATCAGCTATTAGATATTTAATTATTAGGTCACAATATATCTTTGACTTTTATTATTATGAAAGTTGCCTATTAATTTATAAAATAGAATAAAAACCATACACATGAAGAGGAAAATAAATATCACTTACTGGTTTAGTTTCCCAGGGCCGCCTGAACACATGACCTCAAATTTGGTGACTTAAAACAACAATAAAAATGTGTTCTCTCACAGTTCTGGAGATAAGAAATCCAAAATCAAGGTGTCAACAGGGCTATGCTTCCTCTGAACACTCTGGGGAAGAACCCTGCCTTGCTTCCTCCTAGCTTCTGGAAGCGCCCAGCAATCATTGGCATTCCTTTGTGGCTGCGTCACCCCAATCTCTGCCTTTTCTTCACATGGCCTTCTTCTGCTTTGTCTTTGTGTATCGTCTCTTCTTATAAGGGCACTTCTGCTGCTGCTGCTGAGTCGCTTCAGTCGTGTCCGACTCTGTGCGACCCCATCGACGGCAGCCCCTGTACCTGGGATTCTCCAGGCAAGAACACTGGAGTGGGTTGCCATAAGGGCACTAGTCATTGGATTTAGAGCCCACCCTAATCCAGTCTGGCCTCATCTTAACTAATTACATATACATGAGTGCTTAGTCACTTCAGTAGTGTCCGACTCTCTGCAAGCCTATGGACCATGGCCTGACAGGCTCCTCTGTCCATAGGATTTTCCAGGCAAGAATACTAGAGTGGGTTGCCATTTCCTTCTCCAATAACTTATGCAAAGACTCTATTTCCAAATAAAGCCACATTTTGTGGTTTCACATGTATATGACGTTTGAGGGGACTCTATTCAACCCCCTATACCTAAAGTCTAATTTCTGTTCATATTTTGATGCACATGCTTTCATTTTTATTTCGTTCAGGTCTATTATGAAATTGGGATCTTGGTACACATCCTGCTTTGGACCTGCTTACTTCATTTGATATTGTGAGTTGATACTGTGGTATTAACTAATTATCTACACTTCACATTTCCAGTGTACCAAGTATCAACCAATACTCTGTTGATGAATTAGTTGGTATATTGCCCACTCCTTTTTGCTATTATAAATGAGGTTATGAGAACTTCCTTGTATACAAATCTTTGGATAAATCAGTGATTATTTCCTATGATATGAAGTTGTATGCTACATATACAATTGCTTAGGCCAAGAGTGTATATTTTTTCCAAGACATTTTAATAATATTCAGCTTACACCATCTGATATTCTGAATGGCAGGTCAGTAGACTGTGTTTATGTCTTTTTGAAAAGAACTTATTTCCAGGAAAAATTTTATTAAACTTCCAGCATGTCATCTTGTCAATATTTACATCAATATTTAATATATTAATGCTATGAGTAGTTTATGTTCCAGATTAGATCTTGAAATAGGTAGTTTTGACTTTGGGCAAATATTGTATATGACTAATCTGAAAGGACTGCTTCCTTTTCTGTCTTTTCTAACCCCAGTCATTTCCATGTGTGTTTGATCTTCAATCATAGTGTAGATTCTAGAGATAGTTTTTAGCAAGCAGAGAGCACAATGTTCCTAAGGCTTCCTTTCCATTGTGCTTTGAAATCTAGACGTATGACCAGAAATGTCTATAGTCCTTCTAAAAAGTGATCAGAATCATTAATTATGTCAAAATAAATGCATTGAAGATATACTTTTAGGATTTTAAACTTTTTGAAACCAAATAATTTATTTATTCTTTTAATAGAAACATTTATTTCTATTTTGGTGGGAGAGGCATAAATTTAGATGCTGAGAGGTATAGGTAGTATAAATCAAGAAAACTAAGAAATTATGAGTGCTGTAAATCCTATAAACAGACTGAAAACAATGCTTCTGATGTTGTTGCTATTCAGCTGCAAGTCATGTCTGACTCTTTGAGACCCCCACGGACTGCAGCAAGCCAGGCCTCCCTATCCCTCACCATCTCCTGGAGTTTGCCCAAGTTCATGTCCTTTGAATCAGAGATGCTTCGGATGTGCTTACATCTAAAAAAGCATGTTTTACTCATTTCTAATTTCTTGCTATATGTGAAAAATGGGACTGTAGTTGCCAGGTAAAAATTTTTGTGAAAATCCCAATTTTTAATCATAGATAAAATTGTAGAAAAATTTTATAGGAAAAAAAACCCATACTTTTGTGGAGAATATTTGCCTTTATAGAGTCAGTCTATGACTTCTGTTCTAAATTTTGATTTTTGTTTATGGAGCTGTTCACTTTTCTAATGAGTTTACTGTTATATTTTTTTAAAGCCAGAGTTTTAGTTTGACACCCCTCACCCTTAACTAACTATAAGGCATTGCGCGTAGGGGGGAAAAAAGATATTCAGATTGTTGTGGTATACTTTCCAGGCATGCTAGCATGCAGCTGGTCAACCTTAAAATTGTAATGTCAACTTAAATCCCTTTTTTGGCAGTCAATTATTTTTGTATTTCAAACACCCCAAAGGGTCAAAAAAGGAATTTTACTCTTCATACACAAAAGCCCTCAATCTTACTTATTGGAAAAAGATAGGAGTCTCAATAATTAGACATGGAGGAAATCAGGATATCCAACTAATAAGTCAATTGGTTTCATTTACAATGAATGATTTAGATTAAATATATTTAAAGTCATTGACTCACATAGTTGTATATTGAAGTTAAGGTCGTAATTTTAGTATTTTACTTTCCTTTTAAAAAAAGGTACTAGCCCTAAATGCATTTATTTTTATAATAATCCTCCTATTCATAAAAATTATATATATATAAATTTCCCAAAGTGATCATGCTATAATTCAATGATTTCATATGCAAGTGCTAGCTTCACTGCTCAAAATATAGAAGAATAAAAGATTTTAAATGAATTTTTAAAGGCAAAACTGACAAATCTATAAGGTGCATTTTGCTATTGTATAACTGTAAGCATGCCTATAGGGATGACCACTTTCTATTTACTGCACTACACTCATAAGAACCCTTTTGGTTAGCTGTCTTAAAATTTAAATCAAGACTATTTATTTGAAATATATATATATATATATATATATAGTATGTTCCCATTCTATTTCATGCAAATATTGAGATTTGTCTTCTCTACCTACTTAACTGATATTTCATATTTGATTCTCAAATACTTTGACATGGTGAATAATCATACCTGAGAAATTGTACTTCATTCTTTCAATAATATAACCTGTGTTCCAAACCCCATGTAGCAGATTAAAATTAGCACACTTTCAGTTATTTAATGTTAAAAATTTGTGTACTTCATGAGGTCTTTTATGGTCATCAGTTCAGTTCAGTCGCTCAGTTTTGTCCGACTCTCCGCGACCCCATAAATCACAGCACTCCAGGCCTCCCTGTCCATCACCAACTCCCGGAGTTCACTCAAACCCATGTCCACAGAGTCGGTGATGCCATCCAGCCATCTCATTCTCTGTCGTCCCCTTCTCCTCACACCCCCAATCTTTCCCAGCATCAGAGTCTTTTTTTTGGGCTCCAAAATCACTACAGATGCTGATTGCAGCCATGGAATTAAAAGACGCTTACTCCTTGGAAGGAAAGTTATGACCAACCTTGATAGTATATTAAAAAGCAGAGACATTACTTTGCCAACAAAGGTCTGTCTAGTCAAGGCTATGGTTTTTCCCGTGGTCATGTATGGATGTGAGAGTTGGACTGTGAAGAAAGCTGATCACCGAAGAATTGATGATTTTGAACTGTGGTGCTGGAGAAGACTCTTGAGAGTCCCTTGTACTGCAAGGAGATCCAACCAGTCCATTCTAGAGGAGATCAGTCCTGGTTGTTCATTGGAAGGACTGATGCTAAAGCTGAAACTGCAATACTTTGGCCACCTCATGCGACGAGTTTATGGTCATAGGTGATGTAATAATGAATTCTACTCCTGTATCATTCACAGTTACTATATATACTGCCATGATGAATATGTGGAGGAAAAAATAGTCAGGTTTATACACATACAATTTTGTATATTCTGATTCTGTACCAATTGATTTATTTTTTATAGGAAAGAAAAAAAGACAGCTGTGATAAAGCAGCAAGAAGACCAAGAGTTTTATCATCAGTACTCAAGGTCATTGAAACTGCTAGCTTACCAGTTTACATGGCTGACAATATACTGGAGTAATAATTTTCTTAAACCATTCTTTTCTGTAGCTTTGGTATTAAAGTGCCAGTACTATGAATAATAAAGGGAGAATCATAAAGGAGAAAACCAGAACGTTTCAGTTGTGCTTGTGTTACCTAAAGAAGCAATGAGCAGGCAGAGGTAACCAGCCAACCATCACTTGGATAGTGTTGATTTATAACCATCCATGTTTGCATTTTGTGTTTTTCATACATAAATGTATTACCAAAGGTGAACTATTTTACTATTTACTTAAATAATACCATCCCAGATATACTAGAAATTTCTGTAATAGATATAACTGAGTTGCATCTATCAAAGAAAAGAAGAAAAATCTTAAATCAATAACCTAAATTTACATCTTAAGAATCTAGAAAAGGAAAAGGAAACAAAATCCAAAGCAAGCAGAAGGAATGAGGTAATAAAACTTAGAGCAGAGATAAACAAAATAGAGACTAATGAAATAATAGAGAAACATCACCAAAACCAAAAATTACTTCTTTGAAAAATCAAAATTGACAGTTAACATATTACATATCAAATGAAATTTAGAAATTCTCATGAAGATATAGCTACTGACAGATTCATGCAGAGTACATCATGAGGAACACTGGGCTGGAAGAAGCACAAGCTGGAATCAAGATTGCTGGGAGAAATATCAATAACCTCAGATATGCAGATGACACTACCCTTATGGCAGAAAGTGAAGAGGAACTAAAAAGCCTCTTTATGACAGTGAAAGAGGAGAGTGAAAAGGTTGGCTTGAAGCTCAACATTCAGAAAACGAAGATCATGGCATCTGGTCCCATCACTTCATGGGAAATAGATGGAATAACAGTGGAAACAGTGTCAGATTTATTTTTTGGGGCTCCAAAACCACTGCAGATGTTGATTGCAGCCATGAAATTAAAAGACACTTACTCCTTGGAAGGAAAGTTATGACCAACCTTGATAGTATATTAAAAAGCAGAGACATTACTTTGCCAACATAGGTCCGTCTAGTCAAGGGTATTGTTTTTCCAGTGGTCATGTATGGATGTGAGAGTTGGACTGTGAAGAAAGCTGATCGCCGAAGAATTGATGCTTTTGAACTGTGGTGCTGGAGAAGACTCTTGAGAGTCCCTTGTACTGCAAGGAGATCCAACCAGTCCATTCTAAAGGAGATCAATCCTGGGTGTTCACTGGAAGAACTGATGCTACAGCTGAAACTGCAATTCTTTGGCCACCTCATGTGACGAGTTGACTCACTTGAAAAGACTCTGATGCTGGAAAAGGTTGGGGGCAGGAGGAGAAGGGGACGACAGAGAATGAGATGGCTGGATGGCATCACTGACTCTGTGGACATGAAGTTTGAGTGAGCTCCGGGAGTTGGTGATGGACAGGGAGGCCTGGCGTGCTGTGATTCATGGGGTCGCAAAGAGTCGGACACGACTGAGCAACTGAACTGAACTGAACTGAACTGACAGATTCAAGAGGAAAGAGGAAACCTCAATTGATGTATTAACAAATAAAGAGATTAAATAAGATAAAAAATATATCACAAAGAAAGCCTGAGCCCAAATGGCTTTAGGGATGAATTCTACCAAACATGTAAGGAATAAATACAATGAATCCTTCACAAATTCTTCTCAAAAGTAGAAAAAAAGGGACTATTCCCCAGTTCACTTTTATAAGGCCAGTATTACAATGATAACAAAAACAAAGCCATAACAAGAAAACTATAGACAAGTATCTGTTACAGATGCAACAATTCTTAAAATACTAACAAACTGATTTCAGACACATGACAAAGATTATACATGATGACCTAATGGGATTTATCCCTGGGAGTCAACATTGGGCTGACATTCAAAAACTATTAATGTAAGTCACCATAGCAAAAGACTAAAAGAAAAAAGTATATGATAATTTCAGTTAGTAGAAAACATATTGATTAGTATTTAAAATCTAAATAAATGGTAAGATATCCCATTTTCACAGATCAGAAGAATTAATACTGCAAAGGAGGCAATACCTGCCATGTACAGATTCAACACAATCCCCCCAAAATTCCATCTGGCTTATTTATAGTCATTGACAAGTTGATCCTAAAATTCACATAGAAATTCAAGGGTCTAAGGTAGCCAAAACCATTTGAAAAATAGAAAAAAATTGGAGAAATCACATATCCTGATTTCAAACCTGACTCCAGAATAACTTCCAGTTTTTGGTTCTGCACATAAAGAACTTGAAGTCACCAGTCAATGCTAACAAGTAAAAATGCTAACCAGAATTAAAAATCAATAACTCTCCTATGATCTATAACGGAGGGCAGGGCACAACAAACAGCTGCTCTCAAGACAGGAGAGATGAACAGGGAAGTACAGAGATTTGTGGCTCATTAGAACAGAATCTGATGAGTAAAAACTACCACAGGAACCAGTGCTGGGGTAGGACAAGCTGAACGATAACTGATGAATTGCTTGAACAAGTGAACAAGTCTCAGAGTTAAAAATCCCGGAAGCAGAGAGTCACGGGGAGAGGTGGGGTGCTCCACAATATTATGAGATTTATCTTCAGTAAATCAACCAGATACCCGCAATAAATATCAGAGAAAAAAATTCTGTCTTGCTTCTGGAAGGGTGAGGGAAAAAGGGAAATATTTTTAAATAGGCCAGAGCACTCTGCTCTTCTTAACAAAGCCTGCCTTCAGGGAAAACTACTTAACCAGAGTCTAACTTACTGGGGTTTTATCAGTTTAACTGAACCAGGAAAGAAAAACACCCAACTTACACTCACTGTTGCTGTCCTGTCTCACCTAAGCTGTGAAAAAGAAATTGAGAAACACATGTTAAATTCACAGTTCAAAGGCACAGACATTAAAACACTGACCTAATCAAAGACTAGAGAATGTTTTCCCTATTCCCATATCTCACCACCTTATTAGTAAAGGCTTATTTAGAGAGGTTTCTTTTACCCAGTACATAATGCCTAGCTATTCAGAAACAATTTTGAGACACACCAAAAGGCAAACAACAACAATAAAAAATAACTTTAAAAGACAGTGTCATTAGTTCAGTTCAGTTCAGTCGCTCAGTCGTGTCTGACTCTTTGCGACCCCATGAATCACAGCACACCAGGCCTCCCTGTCCATCACCAACTCCCAGAGTTCACTCAAACTCATGCCCATTAAGTCGGTGATGCCATCCAACCATCTCATCCTCTGTCGGCCCCTTCTCCTCTTGCCCCCAATCCCTCCCGGCATCAGAGTCTTTTCCAATGAGTCAGCTCTTCACATCAGGTGGCCAAAGTATTGGAGTTTCAGCTTCAACATCAGTCCGTCCAATGAACACCCAGGACTGATCTCCTTTAGGATGGACTGGTTGGATCTCCTTGCAGTCCAAGGGATTCTCAAGAGTCTTCTCCAACACCACAGTTCAAAAGCATCAATTCTTCGGCAATCAGCTTTCTTTATAGTCCAACTCTCACATCCATATATGACCACTGGAAAAACCATAGCCTTGACTAGATGGACCTTTGTTGGCAAAGTAGTATCTCTTCTTTTTAATATGCTGTCTAGGTTGGTCATAACTTTCCTTCCAAGGAGTAAGTGTCTTTTAATTTCATGGCTGCAATCAGTATCCGCAGTGATTTTGGAGCCCCCCAAAATAAAGTCTGACACTGTTTCCACTGTTTTCCCATCTATTTCCCATGAAGTGATGGGACCAGATGCCATAGGGAAGAACAAATCTGACTCCATCATGGATGTTTCTTTTACTTTAACCTTTGTAGTCTATTGCTTTTGGTGCAAGCTAAGAGTGTTGCCTCAATATGCAAGAAAATTTGGAAAACTCATCAGTGGCCACTGAACTGGAAAAGGTCAGTTTTTAATCCAATCTCAAAGAAGGGCAATGTCAAAGAATGTTCAAAGTACTGCAGAACTGCTGTCACTTCACATGCTAGCAAGGTAATGCTCAAGATCCTTTAGGCTAGGCTCCAACACAGTATGTGAACTGAGAACCTCCAGATGTACAAGCTGAAATTAGAAAGGCAGAGATAGAAGAGATCAAATTGTTGACATCCACTGGATCATAGAAAAAGCAAGGGAATTCCAGAAAACCATCTACTTCTGCTTCATTGACTACACTAAATCCTTTAACTGTGTGAATCACAACAAACTGTGGAAAATTCTTAAAGAGATAGGAATACTAGACCACCTTACCTGCCTCCTGAAAAACCTTCAAGCAGCTTAGAAGCAACAGTTAGAACAGAAACCTGCAAGAAGCAACAGTTAGAACCAGACATGAAACAATATATTGGTTGAAAATTGGGAAGGGAGTACTTTAAGCCTGTATATTGTCACCCTGCTTATTTAATGTATATGCAGAGTTCATTATAGAAAATGCCAGGCTGGAGGAAGCACAAGGTGGAATCAAGATTGTTGGGAGAAATATCAATAACCTCAGATATGTAGATGATACCACTCTAATGGCAGAAAGTGAAGAGCAACTAAAGAGCCTCTTGACAAACATGAAAGAGGTGAGTGAAACAGCTGGCTTAAAACTCGACATTCAAAAAAGCAAGATCATGGCAACCAGTCTCATCACTTCATGGCAAGTAGATAGGGAAAAAAATGGAAACAATGATAGATTTTATTTTCTTGGGCTCCAAAATCACTGCAGATGGTGACTGCAGCCATGAAATTAAAAGACTCTTGCCCCTTGGAACGGAGAAGGCAATGGCAAGCCACTCCAGTACTCTTGCCTAGAAAATCCCATGGACGGAGGAGCCTGGTAGGCTGCAGTCCATGGGGTCGCTACGAGTCAGACATGACTGAGCAACTTCACTTTCACTTTTCACTTTCACACATTGGAGAAGGAAATGGCAACCCACTCCAGTGTTCTTGCCTGGAGAATCCCAGGGACAGGGGAGCCTGGTGGACTTCCGTCTAAGGGGTCACACAGAGTCGTACATGACTGAAGTGACTTAGCAGCAGCAGCAGAAGCTCCTTGGAAGAAAAGCTATGAAAGACCTAGACAGGCTATTAAAAAGCAGAGACATCATTTTGTTGACAAAGGTCCCTATAGTCAAAGATATGGTTTTTCCAGTAGTTGTGTATGGATGTTAGAATTGGACCATAAAGAAAGCTGAGCACTGAAGAATTGATGCTTTTGAACTGGTGCTGCAGAAGACTCTTGAGAGTCTCTTGGACTGCAAGGAGATCAAACCAGTTAAGCCTAAAGGAAATCAACCCTGAATATTCATTAGAAGGACTGATGGTGAAGTTCCAATACTTTGACCACCTGATGTGAAGAGCTGACTCACTGGAAAACACCCTGGTGATGGGAAAGATTGAGGGCAGGAGGAGAAGGGGATGACAGAGGATGAGATGGTTGGATGGCATCATTGACTCAATGGACACAAGTTTCAGCCAACTCCAGAAGATAATGAAGGATAGGGAATCCTGGTGTACTACAGTCCATGGAGTTGCAAAGAGTCAATACAACTGAGTGGCTGAACAACAAGAACGTTGCCTATTGCCTGAAATATATAGGATAGCCAAGGCTCTGAGCCTTAAAGATATAACATTTTCCCATTCAAATAGACACAAAAAGTTTCAGAACAGGAAATAACATTTGTCTTGGAGGTTTATAGGAACACTTTGACTGGACCTACATGGACAGATGCAAGAACGAAGGATTCTGGCACCAAGAAGTTTGCAACAACAAATTGCACCCCTCCTCTCTTAGTGTTAGAGAAAAGCCTGAGTTATAACTCAGGTAAGATGGTTCTTTGGGACCCTAGTCCACCATCTTCTCTGTCTACTGGCTTTCAGAATTAAGTTGCTCTTCCTTGCCCCAACAACTAATCTCTTGATTTTTTGGCCTGTCATGCAGTGAATGGTACAAGCCTAGACTCAGTAACAGTGGCAAGCACTAGAACCAAACATTGCAGGGCTGATGGAATTACCAAACTGGAATTTTAAATGACTGTGATTAATATGATAGGGACCCTAGTGGATAATGTATACAGAAGGCAAGAAAATATGGGCAATGTAAGCAGAGAGAATGAAGACACTAAGAACACACCAAAAAGAAAGTCTAGTGATTGAAAAGAAAAAACAAACCAAAAAAACTGTAGTGGAAAAAAGAATGCCTATAATGGACCTTCCCTGGTGGCTCAGAGGTTAAAACGTCTGCCTCCAATGCAGGAGACCCAGGTTCCATCCCTGGGTCGGGAAGATCCCCTGGAGAAGGAAATGGTAACTCACTCCAGTATTCTTGCCTGGAGAATCCCATGGACGGAGAAGCCTGGGAGGCTACAGTCCACGGGGTTGCAAAGAGTCGGACACGACTGAGTGACGGAACGGAACAGAACAGATTCTGCACATGACTAAAGAAAGACTCTTTCAATTAAAAAGGATATATCAATAGGATCCTCAAAGAAAAAAGAAAAGGCAGGAAAAAAGAAAGCCCACAATAGATTATCCATGGACGATGGGACTGTGGAATGTCTAACAAAGTGTGACATAATTTGTAATGGGACAACCAGAGAAGAAGAAAGAAAAGGAGTATTTGAAGCAAATGATTCAACATTAGAAAATCAATTAATGTAATCCATCACATCAACAGACTAAAAACTGAAAATCATATGATCTTATTAATAGATGTGGAAAAACAATCAACAAAATCTAACACCCATTAATGATAAAAAAAAATCCAAATTAACAAGGAATAGAGGAGAATTTTCTCAATTTGATAAAAAGCATCTACAAAAAACCTACAGCTAATAGTCTTCCCATTATGATAGGGTACAGGACAAGGAGGTCTCCTTTCATGACTCCTTTTAACATTGAATCAGAAGTTTTTATTAATGCAACAATGTAAGAAAAAGAAATAAAAGGTATACAGATAGGGAAAGAAGACACAAAACTGTCTTATTTCACAGATGGCATAGATAGAAAATACAAAATAGCTGACAAAAAACCCTTGGAAGGAATAAGCAGTTATAGCAAGACTGCAGGATACAGGATTAATATAGAGAAGTCAGTTGCTATGCACCAGCAACAAACAAGCAGAAATTGAATCTAAAACAATATCGTTTGTATTAGCACCCAGGATGAAGTACTTAGATATAAATATATATGTGTGATTTGTATGAGGGAAATTACAAAACTCCAATGAATGAAATCAAAGAAGAATTAATTGGTAAGACATTCCATGTTCATGGATAGGAAGAATCAATATTGTCAAGATGTTAGTTGTTCCCAACTTGTCTATAGATTCGGTGAAACCCCAATAAAAATCCCAGCAAGTAATTTTATAAATAATGACACACAAAATTTAAGGTTTCAGTGTGGAGGCAAAAAAAAAAAAAAATCTCAGAACCAACCGAGTCTGGAAAGAAAAGAACAAAGTTAGAGACCTGACACTACCCAACTTCAAGACATATTATAAAGCTACAATAATGAAGACAGTTTGACACTGGGGAAAGGACAAATATATCAATGGAAAAAATTTTAAAAGAGCCCAGAAATATACCCCATGAATATAATCTGTTTATATTTGACAAAAGAGCAAATGTGACACAATGAAGTAAAGGTAATCTCAACAAATTATGCTAACGTTCATATTTTGTATGTGAATATAGAGACAGATATTACTGCCTTCACAAAAATTAATTCAGAATGGATCATATACCTAAATGTAAAATTCTAAGCTAAAAAACCCTCAGAAGACAATATAAGAGGAAATCTGGATAAGCTTTGTTTTATTATACAAAAAAAGATACTTTGCATTAAAAAAAAAAAACTAATTTATAAGCTGGTCTTCATTAAAACTAAACTTCTTTCTCTGTTTAAAAAAAATGAAAGAATGAGAAGACAAATCAAATACTGAGAGGAAGTATACCTGCCAACACATGTTATCTTTTTGATTACAGCCATTCAAACAGATGAAGCCAGATATAGAAAAGCAAATACTGTATTATACCACTTATATGTGGACTCTGAAAAAAAGAAATCAAACTCACGTAGAGACAGCAGATTGGTGGCTGCCAGAGGTAGGGGTAGGGGTGGGCAAAATGAGTGAAGGGGATCAAAAGATCCAAACTTCCAGTTATAAGATAAATATGTCCTGGGAATGTAATATATATCATGGTGACTATAGCTAACAATTCTCTTCTGTATATTTGAAAGTTTCAAAGGGAGTAAATCTTAAAATTATTTTTTTCTTGTGATGAGAACTTTTAACTCTTTGGGAAAAGAAAAGAAAGAAAAACAGTGAGACACTTTTGAGTGAAAAGTTTGAAATAGTATGAACAGTTACTAGCCATGTAATTTGACTCTGGCTCTTAGAACTTTTCTGAAATATATGGAAATTCCCAACATGAGAAATAGTTGTAATTAACCACTGACAAAGGAAAACAGACAATGGAAGTAATCAACTCTGTCTACTAAATAAAGCAGTTAAAACTACTAGAATCATCATAGGCACTATTAGACTGGACAACATTAAGTAAGAATGGAACTAATGTTTCCAGGAGTGAAGAAGCAGACCTTTAGATTCGATCTTCATTGTTTACTTTTTGGGGATATTTCAAGTACTTCTGCAAATATGTTAACTCCTTCTCACAATAGGAGACAGCATGATTTGAAAGAAAAAGAAAGTATTAGAAGTGCCCCCTCCCCCTACTCAAGTTCCAATTTTCAAAAACTGGCTCTGGGGCAAGTCACTTAACCTCTCAGAGGCTTAGATTTTTCATCTGCAAAATACATTTAATAATATATTATTGAACAACATGTGAGGGTTAAATGAGACTTTTAGGGTACATAACAGAACCTGGCATATAGTAAGGATTAAATAAATGCATGTCAAACAGATTAATGTATTAAATTAAATAAATGGCCTGTGATTTGGGATATTTTTCAAGATATAGATTTTATTTTAGAAATTCCAATTCTTTCACCAAACTCTAGTGATCTGAAAGAGTATATGCTTAATGCAGAGATGTCCAAAGTAGTTTACCTATTGGGAGAACCTAGTTCAGTGACCTGTAAAAGCATTCCACACTCTTTGCTGAGCATTAATGGATTTTATATCTGTACCTTCATATGGAAAATGTTCTTGAGAATGTCAGGTTTGTAGTGCACAGTCTCCTCCTTGAAGACAAAATGTCAATTTACATCCCTAAGTTAAGGATTCTCCACAATAATGCTGTTTCTTCTTAAAATGAGAGGAACAAAGAGAGTATTTACTGATCTTAAATAGGTCTTTTTTGAAATATGCTCAAAGCTTAAGTAGATCTTTCAGATGCTGACCTATGTCCACTTGAGGTTTTTTTTCATTATGTGACTGTTTATTTCAATCTCCCAGGTATATTAATATTTCAAATAAAAATAATACAAAGAATGAAATATTGCCACTTGCAGCAACATGGATGAACCTAGAGATTATTAAGTCAGACAGAGAAAGACAAATATCATATGATATCACTTACATGAAGACTCTAAAAAAAGTTATACAAATCAACTTATTTACAAAACAGACTTACAGACATAGAAAACAAATTTATGATTACCAAAGGGGGAAGGGGAGGGGGAGAGATAAACTAGGAGTTTTGGATTAACAGATACAAACCATTATGAAGAAAATAGATAATCAGCAAGAATTTAGAGCATAGCACAGGGAACTATAATCAATATGATGACCTATAATGGAATAAGCTCTAATGGAAAAGAATCTGAAGCTGTATACTTGAAACTAGCATAATATCAACTATTGCTACATTTTTTAAAAAACAGAAAGAAAAGTTCTGCTGCTGCTGCTGCTGCCAAGTCGCTTCAGTCATATCTGACTCTGTGCGACCCCATAGACGGCAGCCCACCAGGCTCCTCCGTGTATTTTATTTTTGAAATTACTTCAAAATGACCAAATATATCAGAGAAAGCTATGTGAAAGAAAGAGAAGAGGAATTTTAAAATATAGAGGTGCTAATCAGAGGGAACAAGATCAACTAATAGAAGTCAGGTAAAAGTTAAGCTTATCAAAGTTTAACCTAATTTTCATCCAGTCCTAGAGATATAATATGATTCTCAATTGCAAGTCATTTCAGTTTAACAAATGTAATGCTTACTATGTACATGGCACTATTGCTAGCTACCTGACTTCTCTCATTCCCTACTCTGAGTATTGATAGATGTGGTCCTTTTAAAAATACATTACTACTTTCTAAAGGAAAAAATAAACAAATGGGACCTAATTAAACATAAAACTTTTTGCAATGCAAATCACTGACAAAATGAAAAGACAGTCTACTGAATGGGAAAAAATATTTGCCAATGATCTACAAGGGGGTAATATTTTTTTAATTAATTCAGTTCAGTTCAGTTCAGTTCAGTTTATTTAATTGAAGGATACTTACTTTACAACATTGTGATAGTTTTTCTCTTTCAACATGACTCAGCCACAGATACACATGTGTCCCCCCATCCTGAATCCCTTCTCATCTCCCTCACCGACCCTATCGCTCTGGGTTGTCCCAGAGCACCAGCTTTGAGTGCCCTGCTTCATGCATCAAACTTGCCTTGGTCATCTATTTTACATATGGTAATATACATGTTTTAATGGTATTCTCTCAAATCATCCCACCCTTGCCTTCTCACACAGAGTCCAAAAGTCTGTTCTTTACATGTCTGTCTCTTTTGCTGTCTTGCATATAAGATCATCATTGCCATCTTTCTAAATTCCGTATATATGTGTTAATATACAATATTGGTGCTTCTCTTTCTGACTTACTTCACTCTGTATAATAGGCTCCAGGTTCATCCACCTCATTAGAACTGACTCAAATGCATTCCTTTTTATAGCTGAGTAGGCTAATAGAGTTTTGCCAAGAGAACGCACTGGTCATAGCAAACACCCTCTTCCAACAACACAAGAGAAGACTCTACACATGGACATCACCAGATGGTCAACACCAAAATCAGACTGATTATATTCTTTGCAGGCAAAGATGGAGAAGCTCTATACAGTTAGCAAAAACAAGACCAGAAGCTGACTGTGGATCAGATCATGAACACCTTATTGCCAAATTCAGACTTAAATTGAAGAAAGTAGGGAAAACCACTAGACCATTCACATATGACCTAAATCAAATCCCTTATGATTATACAGTGGAAGTGAGAAATAGATTTAAGGGACTAGATCTGATAGATGGAGTGCCTGATGAAATATGGACGGAGGTTCGTGACATTGTACAGGAGACAGGGACCAAGACAATCTCCATGGAAAAGAAATACAAAAAAGCAAAATGGCAGTCTGAGGAGGCCTTACAAATAGCTGTGAAAAGAAGAGAAGCGAAAAGCAAAGGAGAAAAGGAAAGATATAGGCATTTGAATGCAGAGTTCCAAAGAATAGCAGGGAGAGATAAGAAAGCCTTTCTCAGTGATTAATGCAAAGAAATAGAGGAAAACAACAGAATAGGAAAAACAATAGATCTCTTCAAGAAAATTAGAGTTTCCAAGGGAATATTTCATGCAAAGATGGGCTCAATAAAGGACAGAAATGGTATGGACCTAACAGAAGCAGAAGATATTAAGAAGAGGTGGCAAGAATACACAGAAGAACTGTACAAAAAAGATCTTCACGAACAAGATAATCATGATGGCGTGATCACTGACCTAGAACCAGACATCTTGGAATGTGAAGTCAAGTGGGCATTAGAAAGCATCACTGCGAACAAAGCTAGTGGAGGTGATGGAATTCCAGTTGAGCTATTTCAAATCCTGAAAGATGATGCTGTGAAAGTGCTGCACTCAATATGCCAGCAAATTTGGAAAACTCAGCAGTGGCCACAGGACTGGAAAAAGTCAGTCTTCATTCCAATCCCAAAGAAAGTGAATGCCAAAGAATGCTCAAACTACTGCACAATTGCACTCATCTCACATGCTAGTAAAGTCATGCTCAAAATTCTCCAAGCCAGGCTTCAGCAATATGTGAACCATGAACTCCCAGATGTTCAAGCAGGTTTTAGAAAAGGCAGAGGCACCAGAGATCAAATGGCCAACATCCGCTGGATCATGGAGAAAGCAAGAGAGTTCCAGAAAAACATCTATTTCTGCTTCATTGACTATGCCAAAGCCTTTGACTGTGTGGATCCCAATAAACTGTGGAAAATTCTGAAAGAGATGGGAATCCCAGACCACCTGACCTGCCTCTTGAGAAACCTGTATGCAGGTCAGGAAGCAACAGTTAGAACTGGACATGGAACAACAGACTGGTTCCAAATAGGAAAGGAGTACGTCAAGGCTGTATATTGTCACCCTGCTTATTTAACTTATATACAGAGTACATCATGAGGAACGCTGGGCTGGAAGAAGCACAAGCTGGAATCAAGATTGCTGGGAGAAATATCAATAACCTCAGATATGCAGATGACACCACCCTTATGGCAGAAAGTGAAGAGGAACTCAAAAGCCTCTTGATGACAGTGAAAGAGGAGAGTGAAAAGGTTGGCTTGAAGCTCAACATTCAGAAAATGAAGATCATGGCATCTGGTCCCATCACTTCATGGGAAATAGATGGGGAAACAGTGGAAACAGTGTCAGACTTTATTTTTTTGGGCTCCAAAATCACTGCAGATGCTGATTGCAGCCATGAAATTAAAAGACGCTTACTCCTTGGAAGGAAAGTTATGACCAACCTTGATAGTATATTAAAAAGCAGAGACATTACTTTGCCAACCAAGGTCCGTCTAGTCAAGGCTATGGTTTTTCCAGTGGTCATTTATGGATGTGAGAGTTGGACTGTGAAGAAAGCTGATTGCTGAAGAATCGATGCTTTTGAACTGTGGTGTTGGAGAAGACTCTTGAGAGTCCCTTGGACTGCAAGGAGATCCAACCAGTCCATTCTAAAGGAGATCAATCCTGGGTGTTCATTGGAAGGACTGATGCTAAAGCTGAAACTCCAATATTTTGGCCACCTCATGCAACGAGTTGACTCACTGGAAAAGACTCTCATGCTGGAAAATGTTGGGGGCGGGAGGAGAAGGGGACGACAGAGAATGAGATGGCTGGATGGCATCATCGCCTCATTGGACATGAGTTTGAGTGAACTCGGGAGTTGGTGATGGACAGAGAGGCCTGGCGTGCTGTGATTCATGGGGTCGCAGAGAGTCGCACACGACTGAGTGACTGAATTGAACTGAACTGAACTGAATATTCTATTGTGTATATGTACCATAACTTCCTTATGCATTCATCTGCCGATGGACATCTAGCTTCCTTCCATGGCTTAAGGGGGTAATATTAAAAATATATAAATACCTCATGCAAATCAACATTAGAAATATAATCTGATTAAAAATGTGCAGAAGACCTGAAAAGACATTTTCCCAAAAACAAACAGACAGCCAACGAGCACATGAAAAGATACTCAACATCACTTATCAGAGAAATACAGATTAAAAGCACAACGAGATGGTGATCATCAAAAAGAACACCAATAACAAATGTGGTGAGGATGGTGAAAAAAGGGAACCCTCGTACATTGTTAGAGGAACTTTAAATTAGTGCAGTCACTGTGGAAAACAGTATGGAGAATTCTCAAAAAACTAAAAGTAGAATTACAATATCATCACGGAATTTCACTCCTTTGTATATGTCCAAAAACCACAAAAACACTAACTCAAAAGGATACATGCACTCCAATTTTCATAACAGCATTGTTTACAATAGCCAAATTATGGAAGCAACCTAAGTGGCCATGAACAGATGAATGGATAAAAAATGTGATATATTTCTAGCATATATTCCATATAATGGAATACCACTCAGTCATAAAAAGAATGAATTTTGCCATTTGTAACAACATGGATGGATTTGAAGGGTATTATGGCATCACCAACTCGATGGACATGAGTTTGGGTGGACTCCAGTAGTCGGTGATGGATAGGGAGGCCTGGCGTGCTGCAGTTCGTGGGGTCGCAAAGAGTCAGACACGACTGAGCGACTGAACTGAACTGAACTGATGCCAAGAGAAATAAGTCAGAGAAAGACAAGTACTGTATGATATCACTTATATGTGGAATTTAAAAGACAAACTAGTTTATATAATCAAAAAAAGAAAGGGAGAGAAACTCACAGATATAAAGAACAGAGTGTGGTTACCAGTAGGGAGAAGGAAAAGAGTAGGCGCAAGACAAGGGTAGAGAATTAAGAGGTACATACTAGAGGTCTGGCGAAAAAGTACATTCAGCATTGTAGGAAAAGCTGAATGACCTTCTTGGCCAACCCAATACTATGTATTAAATAAATGAACTACAGGGATATATTGTACAGCATAGGGAATACAGTCAGTACTCCATAGTAACTATAACTGGAGCACATAACCTTTAAAAATTGTGAATCACTAGGTTGTACACTTGAAGCTTCTGTAATATTGTACATCAACTACACCTCAATAACTTTTGTAATTTAAAAAACCACTATTGCTTTTCAGTTGCCTCTCAGAGTATTAAATACAATGAATCATGGTATTTAAAAAAAAAAACAACACTTGCCTCTCAGAGTATTAAAGACAATGAATCACGGTATTCAAAAACAAAAACTTCTGGGTTTCAAAAAATAACTTCAAGTAAATGATAAAAACTATATCTGGTAAGGGACCACATATATTTCATATTCTGTAAAGCAGTTTGTATCCATAAAATATAGAGGACTCTTAAAACACTAAAAAAGACAGCCTAATTAAAACATAGGCAAAAGGTTTACACCAATATTTCTCCAAAGTAGACATATAAATGGCCAATGAGCATATGAACAAATGTTCATCATTTATCGTTTACGCAATACAAAAAGAAACATAATGAGATACAAGGTCACAATCAGTAAGATGACTAACATACAAAAGATAGAGAATATCCAGTGTTGGCAAGGATATGGAGAAATTGGAACCCTCAATAAATCTCTGTAAATGTAAAATGGTACAACCAGTTTGGTGGTTAGTTAAAATATTGAACAAAACATTACTTCAGTTCTGTTCGGTTCACTCACTCAGTCATGTCTGACTCTCTGCAACTCCATGAATCACAGCACGCCAGGCCTCCCTGTCCATCACCAACTCCCAGAGTTCACCCAAACTCATGTCCATCGAGTCGGTGATGCCATCCAGCCATCTCATTCTTTGTCATCCCCTTCTCCTCCTGCCCCCAACCTTTTCCAGCATCAGAGTCTTTTCCAGTGAGTCAACTCGTCGCATGAGGTGGCCAAGTATTGGAGTTTCAGCTTTAGCATCAGTCCTTCCAATGAACACCCAGGATTGATCTCCTTTAGAATGGACTGGTTGGATCTCCTTGCAGTCCAAGGGACTCTCAAGAGTCTTCTCCAGCACCACTTATTATCTAGCAATTCCAAGAGAAAGGGAAAACAGAAGAATACCTCTGAACAAAAATTTATACATGAAGGTTCATAGAAACATTATTCACAAGAGCTAAAAGGTGGTAACAATTCAAATGTCTAAAAGTTGGTGAATGGATAAACGAAAATTGTGTGTACATAAACACAGTATCATTCAGTTATAAAAATAAATGAAGTTCTGGTATACATGCCATAACATAGATAAATTTTAAAAATGTGCTAAATGAAAAATGTCAGACAGAAATGGGCATACGCCTATGATTCCATTTATATGAAATTTCAGAATAGACAAATGCACAGACATAGAAAACAGAATAGCTTTTGCCAGGGCCTGGGATAAACATGGGTTACTGTTAATGGATACACAAGTTCTTTTTTAGGGTGATGAAATGTTTTAAAGTTAGTAGCAATGGTTGTTCAACTCTGTGAATATCTGAGTTACACGCTTCAAAAGCATGAATTTTATGGTATGAGAATTATATTTCAATAAATCTGTTATTATGGAAAGCAGTCTGAGTCATCTTTAGTTTCAGATCTACTCTATTAAAAAATGGACACTTTCACTTGTAACCACACAAACACATGAACACCCAAGATCATGGTTTATGAATATTTGGAAATGTGTATATTTGACTATTCCATAATTGATGAAAAAATATTCTGGTGTTAAAAATCAGCCAGTCATTTCTCTGTACATCTATAGATCCCTGGACTGTCATAAAACTTATTTGATTATTTCTGGTATTCATCCAACATAGTATCATGCATATGGATCATTCCTAGAAAGGCTCCCTATACCTTCAAAACTAAGAAGACATTAATAAATTATATTGAATTTTATTAGGCCAAGGTTGTTGTTCAGTAGCTCAGTCGTATCCAACTCTTTGTGACCCCATGGACTGCAGCATATCAGGCCTCCCTGTCCTTCACTGTACCTCAAAGTTTGCTCAGACTCATGTCCATTGAGTCAGTGATACCGTCCAACCATCTCATCCTCTGTTGCCCGCTTCTCCTCCTGTCCTTAATCTTTCCCAGCATCAGGGTTTTTCCAGAGTCAGCTCTTCACAGCAGGTAGTCAAAGGTTTAGAGCTTCACTATTCAGGACTGATTTCCTTCAGGATTGACTGGTTTGATCTCCTTGTTGCCCAAGGGGCTCTCAAGAGTCTTCTTCAGCACCACAATTAGAATTCTTTGCTGCTTGGCCTTCTTTATGGTCCAGCTCTCACATCCATACACGACCACTGGAAAAACCATAGCTTTGACTAGATGGACCTTTGTTGGCAAAGTAATGTCTCTGCTTTTTAATATGCTGTCTAGGTTGGTCATAGCTTTTCTTTCAAGATGCCAGTGTCTTTTAGTTTCATGACTACAGTCACCATCTGAAGTGATTTTGGAGCCCAGGGAAATAAAGTCTGTGATTGTTTCCATTTTTTTCCCATCTATTTGCCATGAAGTGATGGGACCAGATGCCATGAAGTTAGTTTTCTGAATGTTGAGTGTTAGGCCAGCTTTTTCACTCTTCTCTTTCACCTTCATCAAGAGGCTCTTTGGTTCTTCACTTTCTGCCATTCGGGTGGTGTCATCTGCATGCATGAGGTTACTGACATTTCTTCCAGCAATCTTGATTCTACCTTGAGCTATATCCAGTTTGGAATTTTGCATAATGTACTTTGCATATAAGTTAAATAAAAAGGATGTCAATATACACCCTTTGATGTACTCTTTTCCCAATTTTGAGCCAGTCCATTGTTCCATGTGGGACTTCCCTGGTGGCTCAGACGGTAAAGAGTCTGCCTACAATATTGGAGACCCAAGTTAAATCCCTGGGTTGGGAAGAGCCCCTGGGGAAGGAAATGGCAACCCGCTCCAGTGTTCTTGCCTGGGAAATCCCATGGATGGAGGAGCCTGGCGGGTTACAGTCCATGGGGTTGCAAAAAGTCGGCTACGACTGAACGACTAACACACGTTGTTCCATGTATGGTTCTAACCGTTGCTTCTTGACCTGCATGCAGGTTTCTCAGGAGGCAGGTAAGGTGGTCTGCTATTAGGTCAATGCTGTTTTATGAAGAATTTAAGTATAAACTTTTTCAGCCAAAGGCATATCTTTATATCATTTAACATGTGCCGCTAGTTATCTAGTTATGAGAGGTGAAAAAAAGTTCCAATTAAAATATTTGCACTGTTATTCTTTCCCCCAAATTAACTCAACCTGGACCGTATTATCGCTTCTGCCAAGCAGTAAATTCATCCACTTTTATAGGTCATGCTTGTTTTTCTCTTCCACAAAATTCTTATCTATTTCACACAGGCGCTCTCTGAGAAGCCACTAGTAAGAAAAGAGCAACAGATGTGTGAATTCTCTAGCACCTCTTTCTGTCCACGTTTTCTTTTAACTTCTCCCTTGTTCAATTACCACTTTGGAGCTCAAGTCATTTTCTAGTCAACAGCTTTCTGTAGCTTTTGACTGAACCAAGAACTAAGGAGACCCTCTAAGGAAAATCAAGTCATGACTGGCCGTTTACAAAAGAATCAATTATAGTCAAAAATATACCAGTTTGTTTTTCTTGACAATTAAACTAGTGCAAGAAAACTAGCTTGTAAATACTGGGATTGACATAGTACATGAAGACAACAAATTAAATTGTCAGCTTCATATGAGAAAATAGTATACAACTAATTAATATTTAGGATCTTGTGATGCATGTCATATAATCAGCAATGTATAGCGGAATAATTTAAAATTTACTTTAATATTAACTCTAAAGAATTATTATAAGTGTTAGAATAAAGTATCAACTTTATTCTAATATTTCAATCATATTCCATAATATTAAGACTCCTCATCATTATATGAGTGGCAAATCATAAACTTTATTATAATAATAAAAATTGATCTGATGAGTCTATGCTTTATTCAGGATCTAGTTCAAGAGTTAAGAGAGTTTATCACAATTGCTGGTACTCTCTCAAATGAAGGGTCAATAACTGAAATGAAGTCAGATTTATGAAGAACAATGAATTTGGTGTATAAATCCTTGAGAAATGACAGAAACAGAAGGACTATACAATGTATATACTTTGTTTTGCATCTTTCTTATTTTTAAATATGAATATTGTAGCTGTGATTTTCCCACTAAATGCTGCTTTCACAATCTGCTCTAAATTTAGCACGTTGTGTTTTTGTTTTCAATCATACCTACATATTTTCTAATTGTGATTTTCTCTTTGACCCACTGAATGTTAATTTTCAAATATTTGTGACTTTTCTAAGTTCTATTAGATAATGATTTCTAGTTTTATTCTATTTTTGTAGTCAGATATTAAACAACATATTTTGAATGATTCTAAACAGTTTACATTTATTATGGCTTTTTTATGGCCTGATAAACATTCTCTACTGGAGAATAGCCATGTGGGCTTGAGAATAATGTGGAATCTTTTGTTGTTATATGGAATATTTTAAATACATATATACCCGTTAAGTTTAGTTGATTTGTAGTGTTGTTCAAGTTTTATATTCCTTATTTCTTCTGATATAATCATGTCGTAGAAGACTTACTTGAAATGGAGTCTTGAATTCTATATTCCTGTTGAATTGTTTATTTCTCTTATTAAATTCATACATTTTTGTTAACATATATTTTGAGTTTCTGTTGTTTGATATATATTGGTTATAATTATGCCTTTCTAATATATTGACCATCTTATTATAAAATATCCTCCTTTTTCTTTAGTAACAACTTTTGTCTTTAAGTTTCTTTTGTATGATATTAACATAGCCATGATACCTCTTTTGCTATTTGCGTGGTATATATTTTTCCATCCTTTTAATTTTCATAATTTTAATTTGTCTTTTAAAGTGTGTTTCTTTTAAACAGCATGTAGCTGGAAATTGTTTCTTATCCACTTTGCTAACTTGTTTTCTGATTTTTTTATATATCATTTGTATGTTTTTTCTTCCTTTGCTCATCCATTCTTCTTTTGTGTTAAATATTTTCTAATATTTCATTTTCATTCCCTCATTTATTTTATGGATGGAGAAGCCTGTAGGCTACAGTCAATGTGGTCACAAAGAGTAAGGATGTGACTGAGTGACTTCACTTTATTTATTTTAATATATTTTTGATTATATGTAATCCCCAAGTACCCCTGGGTGTTACAATCAACATGCTGACACCAATGATGTAGTTCGAATTAATACCTGCTTAACAATTGAAGGCAGGAATTTTGCACCAACATATCTATATTTCCTCTCCCTCAGTTCAGTCAGTTCAGTTCAGTTCAGTTCAGTCTTTATACATTAATAATTTTATATTACATACTTGTGCATTACAAGCATCAACATAGTTTTATAATTATTGCTTTATTCAATTGTTGTTAAACAAGGTAAGAAAATAAAAAACATACTTAGTCTCTTTTATCTGTACCTATATAGTTAACTTCTCTTTTCTTATTTTTGTGGATTCAAATTTTTTGCTGCTGCTGCTAAGTCACTTCAGTCGTGTCTGACTCTGTGCGACCCTATAGACGGCAGCTCACCAGGTTCCCCCATCCCTGGAATTCTCCAGGCAAGAACACTGGAGTGGGTTGCCATTTCCTTCTCCAATGCATGAAAGTGAAAAGTGAAAGTGAAGTCACTCAGAGGTGTCCAACTCTTAGCGACCCCACGGACTGCAGCCTATCAGGCTCCTCCATCCATGGGATTTTCCAGGCAAGAGTACTGGAGTTGGGGTGCCATTGCCTTCTCCGAAATTCCTTGCTAGTGTCCTTTTATTTCAGTCTGAAATACTCCTTGTGTTAGTTCTTGTGGGATACATCTGTTATCAATTAATTCTGTTTTTATTTATCCAGAATATATCTCAACATCTTAATTCTTGAAGAATAGTTTTGCTGAGTATGGAATTATTGATTTCAGCACTTTGAAAATGTCATCCCACTGCCTTTTGGACTTCATACCTGAAGATGAAAAATCATCTGTTAATTTTATTGAGTGTCCCTTGTACATGTTTGGTCATGTCTTTCTCGCTACACTGAAGATTATTGTCTTAGGCTTTCAAAATGTTTACTGTTATGTGTGAAACTGGATTTCTTTGAGTTTATTACTTGGAATTTATTGAGCTTCTTGGATAGGTAGATGAATATTTTTTTATCATTTCAGGAGTTTTATGCAACTGATTCCTCATATATTCTTTCTGCCCCTTTTTTTCTCTTCACGCCTTCAGAACTCTCAATTTTTATGTTATCCCATAAGACTGAGTTTCTGCTCATTTTTCTTCATTCTTTTTTATTTTCGGTACTTCAGAAAATATTCTTAACTGACCTATCTTCAGGTTTGCTAGTTTTTCCTTTGTTCAGCTCATAGCTGTTGTTGATACTTTCTGGTACTTTTTTTTTTCTCACTTAAATTGTTTGACTTTAATACCAGTATTTCTATTTCACTCTTTAAAAAAAAAAAGTTACATCTCTTTTTTTGTTATTTTCTATTTGGGACATCTTCCTCTTATATCCATTCATTTTTTAGACATTGTTTCCTTTAGTCCTTTCAACATATTTATGATGAATGGTTTAATGTCTTTTTCTATTAAGTAACATCTGGGCTTCTTTAGGGACAGATTCTATTAACTTCTGCATATGCAATATACTTTAGTGTTTCATTTCACGTCTCATGATTTTTTTATTGAAAATTGGGCATCTTTACTAATATATGGTTACTCTGGAAATCACATCCCACCCAGTCTATCTTCACAAAGAATTGTCTTTCTGTTTGAACTGAACCAATTCTGTACTCTTTGTCACGTGTAGCCTCTGATGTCTCTGTTTAGTTACCTCAGTGGTGAGCTGATGATTGGATAGAGATTTCTTCAAGTATAATGAATCAATAATTCTCCCAGTATTTTCTAAGGGGATTTGTGTGCATGTTTGGACACAAATGCTCTGGCAATTTACACTATATCTTAACTTTCACTTCCTGACTATGCAGAGCTATCAGTGAGAGCTTAGGACTCTTTTGAGGCTTTCCTCAGTACTTACACAGTCCTGAATACAGTCTTTCCTGAATGTAGCCCTGCACATATGGGTGGCTTCTTTTCCAAGAAAATGTCAGAACTTTTAAAAGCCTCATATGGACACCTAATTTCTAGTGTTTCCTTTTATATTTTCTGGTGAGCCTCTTGATTTCCCCAACTGTTATAAGTACTTCAGAAGCAGCTGCAATCTTAAACAATTGCCCCTAATTATTTTAGACAAATACCACCCCTCCCAAAGGGCTTTTCTCATCGAGTAAGTTCTGAATCAGGTGAAATAAATACAAGTCCTTTAAGTGGTGGTTTTCAGGCAGCTGTCGGGCAGATCAACTAACAATAATTCTTTGACTTTGTGGGGAGCCCTGAATTCATTCTGCTCCATCAAATGACTGCTAAACTGAAGATTTTCACAGTAGATTGCAAAGCTGTTGGTTTTCAAGGATATCACAGAGGTGGTAAGAGCAAATGGGGACAGGGCAAGTTAAGACACCACAAAGCTCACTGCTTTTTACCAAGATTGAGCCAATTTTATTGAATGAATGTTCCTTGGATTATTACAGACCATTGGTTAATTTTCTGAGTTTTGAAGGAGCTGATTTTGGGGGGTTTTCATATTGTTCTAATTGATTTTATGAAAAAAATTTTATGCCATGGATATATTTTATATCTTTGTCCATGTAAAAGGCACAAAAATGATCTTACATTCAGTATAATCTGTAGAACTGCCAATAAGGGGATTTGTGGTTTATATTGCAAATTGGCCTCAAGTAGAAGACACAAAGAATTATCTCACTCCCCTCACCTGTTATTAATGATAAAAAAGGGGAAATTGAGGTTCAAGGCCATTATACTTCTCAGGGGGTGAGCAAAAATTAGAAGCCAGTTCCTCTTTCCTCCCAACCCTGTGCTTTAATATACTGCATTAAATATGTTTATTTACTTTGTAATGTGAAATGAGAAGCATCAGAATCTTTATTCTCAACAAGATTGAGGCAAGTAGCTCTTCATTCCTTCTTTGGAAGGTTGACAATTAATCTAAGTCTGCTCAGGAACAGTGGGAACATCAATCTCTTTATGTCTGCAGTTTATGACTCGCTACCATTATTCAGATTTTTTTTAGGTTACACCATTATTAGGCTACTTTTCAAGTACATGTTTCATTTGTTACTAAGAAAGCAAAGTTTAGTACTGTCAGCTCATCAAACTTCAAATCCTATATGTCAGGGAGCACATCAAAGCCTAATTCAGGAAAGACAGACATTGATTCTTGTATCAAATATTTAAGACCAGCCAGTAGATATACTATAATTCTCTTTGAAAGTGAAAGTGTCAGTTGCTCAGTCCTGTCCAGTTGTTTGTGACTATAGCCCACCAGGCTCCTCTGTCCATGGAACTGTCCAAGCAAGAATACTAGGTGAGTTGCCATGCCCTTCTCTTTGAAGAGCTCAAATTGCACACCATCTGTAGAATGACATCTTGGGTCATCTTGTTTCATCCCTTAAATATACATCTCTTGTAAATATATTTTTCCTAATTACTAAAGTTATTAAAAATTAGATTATTTAAAATAATGTGATTGTATTGGTAACTATTTTAATAACTTATTTGTACTTAATTGATGTGCTGTAGTATGTTGTATTCACTGTGTCATATACTGTTTGATTTCCACCTCAAGGTAAGATGTGCCCAAATATAGAAAGTATTACAAATGAATGCTTATTTCCAGTTACCTATAAACAACACAGGGTTAGTATACTGCTTCCAAAAGTATAAGCTAGGTAAATAAGAGAAATGAATAAAGTTTACAAAAGTTAGGAAAGCATGTGCCAGGTGCTATCTCACTGAATATGGAGACCAGTTCATTCAGTAGTCAAATGAATGTTTGAGTGACCAAGATACTCCAAGGACAGTTCTTAGCTCTAGGGATAGAGGTGGGAGCAAAACAAAAATCCTGTGGCTATGGCATTTATATAATAGTGGAATAAACAGTAAATATACAAACAAGTAAATTAGAATGCAAAATCAGGTAGTGATAAATGCTAGAAAAAATTATAACAAGGTATGGGGTTAGAGACGAGTTGGTATTAAGAGGGTTGTCTCTTAGGAAATGATATTTGGGTAGTACATGAACATAGTAATGGAATGAGCCATGTGATTTCCTGGAGAAATATTGTTTCAGGAAGTAGTTACAGTGATTATAAAGATTCTCAGGTAAAAAAGTGAAACTTGCAAAAAAGGCCAACAGAGTGTCATGAGCAAGGAGAAAATGACAGGAAATGTAAGTGAGAATTTAAATTGAGCCCGATAAGGTAAAGACTAAGATTTTATTCTGAATGTTGGAAAACTACTAAACAGTGTCCAGGAGCTGGGTTCAGTTTAGCCGCTTAGTCGTGTCCAACTCTTTGCGACCCCATGAACCGCAGAACGCCGGTCTTCCCTGTCCATCACCAACTCCCAAAGCTTGTCCAAACTCATGTCCATTAAGTCAATGATGCCATCAACCATCTCACCCTCAGTTGTCCCCTTCTTCTCCTGCCTTCAATCTTTCCCAGCATCAGGGTTTTTTCCAATGAGTCAGTTCTTCACATCAGGTGGCCAAAGTATTGGAGTTGCAGCCTCAGCATCAGTCCTTCCAATGAACATTCAGGACTGATTTCCTTTAGGATGGACTGGTTGGATCTCCTCGCAACCCAAGGGACTTTCAAGAGTCTTCTCCAACACCACAGTTCAAAAGCATCAATTCTTTGGTGCTCAGCTTTCTTTATAATCCAACAATCACATCCATACATGACTACTGGTAAACCACAGCTCTGACTAGCCGGATCTTTGCTGACAAAGTAATGTCTCTGCTTTTTAATATGCTGCCTAGGTTGGTCACAACTTTTCTCCCAAGGAGCAAGCGTCTTTTAATTTCATGGTTGCAGTCACCATCTGCAGTGATTTTGGAGCCCAAGAAAATAAAGTCAGCCACTGTTTACATTGTTTCCCCATCTATTTGCCATGAAGTGATGGAACTGGATGCCACAATCCTAGTTTTCTGACTGTTAAGTTTTAAGCCAACTTTTTCACTCTCCTCTTTCACTTTCATCAAGAGGCTCTTTAGTTTTTCTTTGTGTTCTGTCATAATGACCTGGGTGATGTGATATAATTTCCATTTAAACATTTCTCTGGCTACTATGGGAAGAACTGGCTGTTGATTTACCAGAGCAGAGGCTGAAGACTTCTTGGGGTACCAGGTGATGAATCCAAGAGAGAGACATTAGGTTATGGCAGGGTATTATTCAAATCTAGTTCTACCAATATTCATTAGATGGGTTTGAAGAGAAGTTATGACACCAGATTTTTGACATAAGATGCTTTATGGCAGTAACCACTGTGATAAGAATCTCTAGAGGAAAAACATGTTTGGCAAGGGGTAGGGAGGTGAATCAAGGGCCCAGTTTCAGATTTTCAAGGATTGAAACACCCATTAGACATCCTAGTACAAAGTATTAAAAACAATTCAGAGGAAAGATTCATTCTGGAAATAGAAATCTTCAACAATAGAATGTGTTGAAGGCCTTTGGAGTGGATAGGATCATCTAAGAGTAAGGGGTCTATAGCATGTCAAGGGCGGGGGGTGGGGGGGCGGAGATGAAGTTCCAGCAGAGAAGACTGAGAAATAGCAACCATATAGGTAAGAGAAAAATCAGAAGTATATGGTGTACAAAATTCCAAGTTTATATATATATATATATATTTAAAGGAGGAGACAGAGATGATCTGTATCAAATGACACTGATAGTTTTGAGCTAAGAGGGTGAAAGGAGAGCAGAAAGAGGTGAGGGTAGAGAGATGAGGCTGGGACTGATAGATAGTATAGCGTGCTTTTATGATGATGTCAGTGATACAGAGAAGAGGAGCAAACCATGCTGTAATGAGAGAGAAGAGAAAAGAGATAATTGCCTGAGGAAAGTCCTTGATTAGACAGAGGTGGGACTCAGTATGTGAGAGAAGTGGGTCTATGTAAAACATGGACAGTGAATCCACTGAGTCACCGCAGAGGCAAGCATACAGTTTTAGAGATGCTGGTGGGTTGGAAAATTTGGTGGCAGAACATGAAGAATGACTCTTCTGATTCATCTTTTTGATGGAACAGGAATGTCATCTGCTCTGAGAACAGTTTATATTTCTCTCCCCTTCAGTCGACTCTTTGTCAAAGTTAGAGATTTTGTTTTCTATATCATTAGCATCTGACCCAGCACCCAGCACACATTAAATACCTCATGAATGATTGTAAACTGTAAATGAAGTGGGTTTCATCTTTACTTAGTAGGCAATTTAAATGTGTTTGATGTCTATTTTATTGAAGTAGAGTTAAAGATAGTGTTTATAGAAGGCTGATTTTGAGTATCTTACCTCAAAGCCAGATTCTCATGTGCTGACATTTGTTTTATTTTATTTTTGTTCTTTTTGTTTGTTTGTTTTGTTTTAGAAGTCAAGGGCAAATGATTCTCTCAGACCAGTTCGAGACTATGTGTAGACAAAACATTCAATGGAGTATGTCCAAAGAACCAGAATTTTCCCCTTTTCCACTGAGATAAACATGTAAATGGCTTATAACATTGTCAATGATGATCCTAACTTGTAAAAATATGTTTTAACAATTTTCCAGGTGAAAGGTGACATGGAATGTGAAAATTTTGCCTGCTTTGAAAGGAGTAAATCATTGTACACATTTTTCTATGTTGACTTGAGGTTTTCTAACAAAGTTTTCTTAGCCTCAACACTTGACAGTTTAGTGTGGACAGTTCTTTAATTCTTTGTTGTAGGGATGAAAGGGGAAGGTGGGTCGACGTTCTAAGCATTGCAGGATGTTTGTATGTTTGGCATCTGTCCACAAAAGACAGTGGCACCCCTCTCAACTGTGGGCACTGTCAGTGTCTCTAGACATTGTCAAATGTTCCCTGTAGTCAGAGTGGGAAGTGGGGGAGAAAATTGCCCTGGTTTGAGAACCACTATTGAAACAATGATGACTCAGCTAGTAAATCTGCCTGCAATGCAGGAGACACAGAGATGCAGGTTTGATCACTGGGTCAGAAAGATCCCCTGGAGGAGGGCATGACAACCCACTCTAGTATTCTTGCCTGGAGAATCCCATGGACAGAGGAGCCTGGTGGGCTACAGTCCATGGGGTGGCAAAGACTCAGACATGACAAAAGTGATTGAGCATTCACACATTTAAATAGCACAAACAAAAAACTCTTCTGAGGACAGTTTTTTTGGAGTTTTTATCTAATGAGGGCATGGTTATGAATGTATAATCATAGGGATGGCAATTGAGACAATTGTCATTTCACATGCACATAATACATTATAAAACATGCAAAGCTAAAGACTCATCAGTTAGAATATAGCTATAGTTGTCATGTGGAAGAGGAACTCAATTGTCAGAAGTATATTACCAGAAGGCAGACCTATGAGCAATGGTGCTAATTATAGAGAGATATAGTTTGATATGTGATAAGGACCATGGTTTTGATGATTAGCAGTGTTTAAAAATAGAGAAGTGCCCCAGAGTTCCCTTTCAGTTGCCAATCAAGCCAATATCACAAGGTAACATTTTAGGAATATCACAGAGGGAGAGAATATCACCGAGCATTGGTTGTGTTTGAGATTCCATTCAATCTAGTGAGTCCAGAAAGAACAGGAGGGCCATGGGAACATCCAAATGAAGTTGTATCAGACAAAAGAGATAGTGAATGAAAGCAAAGGAGCCATAATGGGAAACAGCAAAGTCAGAGTAAGGCATTAATCTTCAGCAAGAATAGCTCAGGGCGGAGGGAAGAGAGACAATTCAAATGTGAGTGTCCTCATTTTCGAATTCTCTGTGACTCTGGCCACATAATTTGAGGCAATTCCTTGAACTATTTTGATGGTGGCTAAATATCAATAACCTCAGATATGCAGATGACACCACCCTTATGGCAGAAAGCGAAGAGGAACTAAAAAGCCTCTTGATGAAAGTGAAAGAGGAGAGTGAAAAAGTTGGCTTAAAGCTCAACATTCAGAAAACAAAGATCATGGCATCTGGTCCCATCACTTCATGGGAAATAGATGGGGAAACAGTGGAAACTGTGGCATACTTTATTTTTTTGGGTTCCAAAATCACTGTGGATGCTGATTGCAGCCATGAAATTAAAAGATGCTTACTTTTTGGGAGGAAAGTTATGACCAACCTAGACAGCATATTAAAAAGCAGAGACATTACTTTGCCAACAAAGGTCCGTCTAGTCAAGGCTATGGTTTTTCCCGTGGTCATGTATGGATGTGAGAGTTGGACTGTGAAGAAAGCTGATCACCAAAGAATTGATGCTTTTGAACTGTGGTGTTGGAGAAGACTCTTGAGAGTCCCTTGGACTGCAAGGAGATCCAACCAGTCCATTCTAGAGGAGATCAATCCTGGGTGTTCACTGGAAGGACTGATGCTGGAGCTGAAACTTCAATACTTTGGCCACCTCATGTGATGAGCTGACTCACTGGAAAAGACTCTGATGCTGGGAGGGATTGGGGGCAGGAGAAGGGGATGACAGAGAATGAGATGGCTGGATGGCATCACCGACTCTGTGGACATGAGTTTGAGTTGATGATGGACAGGGAGGCCTGGCTTGCTGTGATTCATGGGGTGGCAAAGAGTTGGACACGGCTGAGCAACTGAACTGAACTCAACCTACACCTGACATTATTCTCCTGTGATACTCATGAAAAAGGCCAATGAAGTTAATATTTGTTCCTTGGTTTCCTACATCGTTGATTCAGATGCAGACTTACTATGAGGCTAGTTGAGCTTAAGCTCAGAGCTGTCTTTTGATTGGGTTGCTTCCAAGGACCAGAGATGACCTTAGCAGTGTATTTGTACGGCTTATGGTTTTAAAATATTTGCAGACAAAGGCATTTTGACTATTCTCGGTGAAGAATTCTATCTCCTACTAGGATCCTAATTCTATCCTGTCCTGTATGACAAGATTTGTGTGACTACAGAAATTTTGAGGATGTAGGCAAGGGAAGTAAACTCAGGGATACATTTAGTTTGGGTAGACACATTACTGTTTGTAGTTTAGGAGATATATTTATGAGGTATGTTATCACATCTGTGAATCAGAGTAAGGCTTGCTTCTAGAAATTTTCTGCTGTATCACCTCACTTGGTGTCTTGTCAGAAATGTGCAGGATTGGAGGTCATATCTTGATATGAACTTGTCCCAGAGATCCTGTTGTGGGATATATGTGGAAAGACAAGAGAAACAAAGGTAGAAATGTACAGAGTCAGAGTTATCTGTGATAAATCCTTCCAAAAAGCTGATGTGTGCAATTGTAAGCAGCAGATACAGCTCTTACTGATATCAGGTCTAAACAGAAGTTTCTCTCCCATCAGAAATATTTTCAGTAATAAGTATCAATAATTACAAATGTACTATGCATATTGGCCTTTCCAGGTGGCTTCAGAGATAAAGAATCCACCTGCCAATGCAAGAGACATAAGTGGTATAGCTTTGATCCCTTGATTGGGAAGATTCCCTGGAGGTAAGCATGGCAACCCATTCCAGTATTCTTGCCTGAAGAATCCCATGGACAGAAAAGCCTGGTGGGCTATAGTCCATGGACTCACAAAGAGTTGGACACAACTGAAACGACTTAGCATGCACACATGTACTATGCATATAATATTTTAAAGAGACCATTAAATTTATTAGAATTGCTAGTATGGAAAGCACAAACCTGAGGTATCAAAAAGGGTACATATAAGTGTGAAAAGCCATATTTTATACATTTCAATGATCAATAATAAAAAAAATAGTTTTCAATCTATTATATTAAACACAAATTATCATTTTGTTTTCTCTATGGAAAATAGTATCACAAAATTATGGTTATACAAAAAGGTAATAAAAGTATAAGCTGAAAATTTTACAAAAAAACTTTAGATTGTATGTCAGATATTTATTAAATTTTTATTATTATCTTGGAATTTGTATTTTTGAGCTATTTGTCAGTCTTTTAAAGTTTGTGATTATTATGATTTCTTTCCTCATTCTAAATGCATGTTCATTCTTTTCTGCCAAATTATGTATTTATGATTTATTTATTTTTCCTATAAAAGGTCATTGAACTATAAGCTTTAGGTCAGATAAAACCCAAGTGTGTCCTTTGGATATATTTTCTAATAGTTTCAGACTTAGTTTCTTGTGAAGGAAAACTGCTTGCTGGCCCCTGGATGGTCATTGTGTGGTTGGTAAATAGGGGCTGGGTCATGGAGAAGATCTGGATGCCTCAGGCATTATAGCCATTTCTAATATCCTCCAAAGTTCACCAACACCAGAATTCGAGTACCATAGGAAATTATGGAATCTTTTGTAATAATAGTGTAAGAGTTTTCATTTATGTATGCCTTTGCAGTTTATGGATATTTATATTTACTTTGCTACACTATATATTCAAAACAGTTCTGCTGGATATCACAAACTTGGTAATATAGAGACCACTCCTAGAATCCTGATTTCTAGCCTAAGTGATTATTCCCACCACATTATCTGGTAAGGGGCACAGTGAAATTTTGAACAAATGTGCCAGTTTTAGTGGCAAAATATTAAGTCCTTTCTAAATGATTCCATGGAGAAGGCAATGGCACCCCACTCCAGTACTCTTGCCTGGAAAATCCCATGGATGGAGGAGCCTGGTGGGCTTCAGTCCTTCGGGTGGCAAAGAGTCAGACACGACTGAGCGACTTCACTTTCACTTTTCACTTTCACACATTGGAGAAGGAAATGGCAACCCACTCCAGTGTTCTTGCCTGGAGAATCCCAGGGACAGGGGAGCCTGGTGGGCTGCTGTCTATGGGGTCACACAGAGTTGGACATGACTGAAGTGACTTAGCAGTAGCAGCAGAAATGATTCCAGGTAGACCTACTTCTCAGTGTGTGATCTACTTTCCTGGCACAAAAATAAATTACTATGAACACTTGACTCACATTATATCTCTAATTATAACTGAATCTGTTGATATTTTGTAGGCAAAATCAAGATTGCACGATTCTGATTTAAAGAACTGAAAGGTATGAAAATGCATAAAAAGATGTACTTCATAGGGATATGAGAGCTTGCCACAGTGGTAAAGAATCCCCCTGTCAACACACAATATGTAAGAGACACAAATTTGATCCCTGGGTTGGGAAGATCCCCTGGAGGAGGTAATGGCACCCTACTCCAGGATTCTTGCTGGGAGAATCCTTTGGACAGAGGAGCCTGGAGGGCTACAGTCCATGGGGTCGCAAAAGAGGTGGACATAACTGAGCTTCTGAGCACATATCGGGATATGGCATTGAATATTTTATGCTAGGTTATCTTTCCTGTTGAATCCATCACTTCTAAATAAGAATGACTATGACTATAAAAGCAAGATGGAAGTGAAAGTAGGGGACCAAGAAATTCATAGTTGATATGAAACCCCTTAGTAAACCATGCTCCCTACCTAGGTCTCTGTCTTTAATACCCTGCTATCTTCCCAAACCTCACAGTAATTCTGCAGCCTTTTGCTTCTCTTTGGGCATGAAGATACTGCGCAGCATCACCACCTGACATCAGCCACCTCACCGTTCTCTCCACATTTGTGATTTTTTTCCCTGACTCTCTGGGGAGCTATCCCTTGGTGTTCTTCACACACACACACACACACACACACACACACACACACACGGAGGTAGTTGGTGGTAACTTTGCATGTTTTGTCACTTTTACTTCCTTATTTTGATATCTCAAGGAAGTTGCATACCCCTGAAAATTAGTTGACTTTCCTTTGCTTTGGTGAAATTATACAACGTCTATGATTTTATGGGGCTTTAATCCACCTGCTACTCTCAAAGCTAAGCAAGATGGCAGACACACTTGACATGTGAAGTCACAGAACAAGTGGGGAGAGAGAGCACTAGGGCAGTGGTAAATATAACATGGTAAAAAATAGAGAGAGAATGTATAAGTCAACATGATAGCACCCAACAAATAAAATAATTTGCCCTTTTGGATCTCAAAGCTGCAAGATTCCCAGAAAATTGTCATCTTCTTTCTCCCTGGACCTCCCATTCCTGTCATGACATTAAATCCTATAAGGAGATCTGCAAGTGGCCTTTTCACCTCCATACTTAACAGGATGCTTTGTGTACTCTATTGAAGTCCTAACCTGGCCTCAAAGTACTTTCCCATCTCTTTCCCTGATTCTACATACTTCTTTCAGGGTAACTTCCCAAAACTGCTTCTCTGTTCAGTCTATTCCCCTGAAAAATGTCTCCCCATTGACTATATTTGCCTTAATGTTCTTACACTTGGCAGGAGTGCAAAGATCTCACTGATGTCATGCCACCACTTTTCTTGCTCACTCTCTTTAATTTTACTGGAGCTTCCAAGTAAAGTTGGACTACTTCCTGTTCCTGGCAAGTTTCTGTTACCCCGGGCTTTGCCCTTTCAATCTGCCTGGAACCCTTTCCCTGTGTCTAATGTAAGGCAACCTCATTGTTCAGGTATCATCTTAAATGTTACTCCCTCTCAGAAACATTTCTACTTTAAACTTAAATAACTGTCCATTGCTCTCTCATGCCACTAGGCATAGTCTAACCAATACTGGCGATATTTGTGTATTGGCTTTATTTCTATAAGTGAAGTGAAATGAAAGTCACTCAGTAATGTCTGACTCTGTGACCACATGAACTATACAGTCCATGGAATTCTCCAGGCCAGGATACTGGAGTAGGTATCCATTCCCTTCTCCAGGAGATCTTCCCAACCCAGGGATTGAACCCAGGTCTCCCTCATTGCAGGTGGAGTCTTTACCAACTGAGTCACCATGGAAGCCCTTATTTCTATAAGAAGACTGTAAGCTTTGTAAGACTTGGGCATACATGTTAAGTCGCTTTAGTCATGTCCGACCCTGTGCAACTCTATGGACTGTAGCCAGCCAGGTTCCCCTGTCCATGGGATTCTCCAGGCAAGAATACTGAAGTCAGTTGCCATTTGAAAGTGTTGTAATAATTTTTATGTGTTCATGGTTTATAGAATACCATGTACATATTAGGCACTCAACCAATATTATTTATGTTTTACAGCTAAACGTAAAACATGAACCAAGTGACTGGAGCAACTCAGAGAAAAAGAGACAGCTAGACCAATTGCTGTTGTATATATATATTTATATATGGAGACATAAAGTCATACAGGAAGAAATAAGGTTGTCTGAAAGTACTTCATCCCGGTTCATTTCATGCACGTTCCTAAAAGTCACTCCTTATATTCTGGTACTTCTGAAACTATTTGCTTGCCTTCCAAATCCATTTAGCACAGATTTCACCCTTACAAACTGTTGAGAGGTCACAGGAAGGTACCTGAGAGGTGAATCGCTTTAGGATCCACTCCTCTCCCCCCTGCCCCTAAGGTAATCCTGATGGATCTGATGTGATTACTTTTGTACCCAGGGAATGTACTCCACAAAACATCATTCACCTTGAACTGAAGTTCACCATTATATGAGGTCAGAAAGGGCAGAGACTGTGGAAAGTTTTCCATGAGGGATCAAAGCTATATACTTAGCTGAGCTATAAAGCAGCATTATGGCCCAGAAAAGCTAAAACTTCATATTGTGATTGGCTTCAACTTTCTTTTTCCTATCCTTTACCAGATAGAGCGGATTTACTGTGAATCTGAACGAGCTTGGCTGACACTTCAGAGCTTCACATTTGTACAGGCCAGAGCGATGTTGTGTTTGTAACTTTGTGTTTTCATACTTCAAACTCCACTTCAAGTGTCACAAAACATCGATCTGCTTCAACATCTATATCTTCTGTGCATGACTCTAGTATTGCTAATCCTTTGAATTTGTGGCAATTTAGTTGATAGGAGTTAGTAGCCTTAAGTCTTTATTTTGATGGGGCAAAAGTCCACATGGGCTTCCCTTGCTATGCCTTTTATTCCACATTTATCAGTACAAAAACAGAAAGAACGGACATGTAAATTGGCAGCTTTCATGAAGTGGCAATTAGAAAATAACCTGTTTTCATTTAAACCCAGAAGAAAGCAATAATTTGTACCAAAATTAGGGATATCATTTCAATATTCAGATGGCACCACCTTAATGGCAGAAAGTGAAGAGGAGCTAAAGAGCCTCTTGATGAAGGTGAAAGAGGAGAGTGAAAAAGCTGACTTAAAAGTCAACATTCAAAAAACTAAAATCATGGCATCCGGTCCCATCACTTCATGGCAAA
Organism: Moschus berezovskii; assembly: GCF_049115385.1. NCBI lineage: Eukaryota > Metazoa > Chordata > Mammalia > Artiodactyla > Moschidae > Moschus > Moschus berezovskii. Next base: position 122,893,898 of record NC_142461.1, read on the forward strand.
TAGATGAGGAAACAATGGAAACAGTGACAGACTTTATATTCTTGGGCTCCAAAATCACTGTGGATGGTGACGGTAGCCATGAAATTAAAAGATGTTTGCTCCTTGAAAGAAAAGCTATGTCAAACCGAGACGGTATTAAAAAGCAGAGACATTTGCGTTGCTGACAAAGGTCTATATAATCAAAGCTATGGTTTTTCAAGTGGTCATCTATGGATGTGAGAGTTGGACCATAAAGAAGGTTAAGTGCTGAAGAACTGATGCTTTCGAATTGTGGTGTTGGAGAAGACTCTCAAAAGTCTTCTCCCTTTGACTACAAGGAGATCCAGCCAATCAATCTCAAAGGAAATCAACCCTGGATATTCATTGGAAGGACTGATGGTGAAGCTGCATCTCCAATACTTTGGCCACCTGATGCACACAGCTGATTCATTGGAAAAGACCCTGATGTTGGGAAAGCTTATAGGCAGGAAGAGAAGGGGACGACAGAGGATAAGATGGTTGGATGGCATTACTGACTCAATGTTCATGAGTTTGAACAAACTCTGGGAGATGATGAAGGACAAGAAAGCCTGGCATGCTGCAGTCCATGGGCTCGCAAAGATTCGGACACAACTGAGTGACTGAACAAGAACAACACTTCTAAATCTAACATGAAAATAATATGCATAGCAGACCAAGGACCATAGGAAGGAGGAGAGACAAGGACAAAATAGAAACGCTATTATAGATAGTGATTGAGAGAAAAGGTGTGCAATATATTTGATCAAAGGCTGATTCACTAATAGCTGGGAGCCTATTTTCCTTGGGTCTTTTGTGTTCCTGCCAGTCTTATGAATGAGGCATTAACTGTGTTTTGTTCAGGACTAATTTTTTCAAAGGTGTATAACTAGCAAATATCCTTGGAAGATAGAGAGTGCTTTCCCTCCAAGGCAAAGAACAGTCATGGTTATGGCTGATTTCTTTCTTGTAGTACAACCCCCTGTACGCGCAGACATCATCTTGGCACCCTGAAGGATTTGGAGGCAGGGAACTGACACAAATATGCTGACACTCACGAGGCCTCCTGTGATATGAGAGATAGTGCCCTTTGTCTCTGATCCAGGTATCTTGTGTCTTCTTCCAGCGTCCACAAAACTACAGTAGACTAATTGTTTGCTTGCAAGTAGGACAAAATCTCAGATCTTCTCAGCCCTTAAGAGTACCACACTGTGAGTTTATACAACTTAATAAAAACACAGCCAAATAGAAAAACGGGCAACTTTATAATGAATACTTAGTATAAAATAGTAAAATGTAGCTATTCTTTAATATCTTTGGATGCTCAGTTGGTCAGTTGAGTCTCATTCTTTGAGACCGTGGACTGAGCCACCAGGCTCCTCTGTGCATGTGATTACCCAGGCGAGAATACTGGCGTGGACTGCCATCATCTCCTCCAAGGGATTTTCCCAACCCAGGGATAAAACCTGCCTCTCCTGCGTTGACAGGAGGATTCTTTATCACAGAGCTGCCTGGGAACATCTTGACTAATCAGGAAATATAAAAATAATATTGAAATCACTTTTTCACAACGAGATTGTCAAAACCCAAAAAATAGCAAAGAAATGGAGAAACATACATGCATTTATGGTGGATGTAAAATGTAATTAAACAGTGCAGAAAAAATTGTACCTATTTGGCCAGTCATTCTACATTTGGAAGCTATCAACGGGAATAGTCTCCAATGTATTTGTCTAAGTGTGTATGTATTCGCACACACAAACACATATACATATAAATAAATAAAAATATATGTATATGTGTATCTGTTAGTGTGTGTGTGTGTGTGTGAGACTCTTTATAGAAGTGTTGTTTGTCAAAGTAAAATCTGGAAACAACCTGAATGCTCTCTAATAGAGGAATGTTCAGATGCAAATAGTTTATTCTACTATGAAGTGGAATGAAGTCATAAGAAAAATACATTTATCAGTATGTGCTAACCTGAAAGAATGCACTGAAATACTAAGTTATAAGAAGAAAAATTACATATGTAATATAAAAAGTGACCCCATTTTTATTAAAAAAAATATATATATATACACATACAGTTACTTTATTGTGAGCTGCTACAATAGGCAAGTAAGGTTTGGGTGTATTCAGTTCAGTTTAGTCACTCAGTCATGTCCAACTCTTTGTGACCCCATGGGTAAAGCTTGCCAGGATTCCGTGCCCATCACCAATTCCTGGAGCTAGCTCAAATTCATGTCCATCTAGTGGGTGAGGCCATCCAACCATCTTATACTCTGTTGTCTCCTACTCCCCCTGCCTTCAATCTTTCCTAGCATCAGGGTCTTTTTCAGTGAGTCAGTTCTTTGCATGAGGTGGCCAAAATATTGGAGTTTCAGCTTCAGCATCAGTCCTTCCAATGAAGATTCAGGACTGATCTCCTTTAGGATGGACAGGTTGGATCTCCTTGCAGTCCAAGGGACTCTCAAGAGTCTTCTCCAACACCACAGTTCAAAAGCATCTATTCTTGGTGCTCAGCTTTCTTTATAGTCCTACTCTCACATCCATACATGATTATAGGAAAAACCATAGCTTTGACTAGACGGACTTTGTTGGCGAAGTAATGTCTCTGCATTTTAATATGCTGACTAGTCATGTATGGATGTGAGAGTTTGACTGTGAAGAAAGCTGATCGCCGAAGAATTGATGCTTTTGAACTGTGGTGTTGGAGAAGACTCTTGAGAGTCCCTTGGACTGCAAGGAGATCCAACCAGTCCATTCTAAAGGAGATCAATCCTGGGTGTTCATTGGAAGGACTGATGCTAAAGCTGAAACTCCAATACTTTGGCCACCTCATGCGACGAGTTGACTCACTGGAAAAGAGTCTGATGCTGGGAAGGGTTGGGGGGCAGGAGGAGAAGGGGATGACAGAGAATGAGATGGCTGGATGGCATCACGGACTCTGTGGACATGAGTTTGAGTGAACTCCGGGAGTTGGTGATGGACAGGGAGGCCTGGCGTGCTGTGATTCATGGGGTCGCAAAAAGTCAGACACGACTGAGCGACTGAACTGAACTGAACTGACTAGATTGCTCATAGCATTTCTTCCAAGGAGCAAGCATCTTTTAACTTCTTGGCTGCAGTTACCATCTGCAGTGATTTTGGAGCCCCCCAATATAAAGTCTATCACTGCTTCCACTGTTTCCCCATATATTTGCCATGAAGTGATGCCATGTTCTTAGTTTTCTGAATGTTGAGCTTTAAGCCAACTTTTTCACTCTCCTCTTTTACTATCATTAAGGGGCTCTTTAGTTCTTCACTTTCTGCCATCAGGGTGGTGTCATCTGCATATCTGATGTAATTGATATTTCTCCTGGCATACTTGATTCCAGCCTGTGCTCCATCCAGCCCGACATTTCACATGATGCACCCTGTATATAAGTTAAATAAGCAGAGTGACAATATGTAGCATTGACTTACTCCTTTCCCAATTTGGAACCAGTCTATTGTTCCTTGTCCAGTTCTAACTGTTGCTTCTTGAGCTGCATACAGATTTCTCAGGAGGCAGGTCAGGTGGTCTGGTATTCCCATCTCTTTAGAATTTTCCACAGTTTGTTGTGATCTACACAGTCAAAGGCTTTGGCATAGTCAATAAAGCAGAAGTAGTTGCTTTTCTGGAACTCTCTTGCTTTTCGATGATCCAGCGTATGTTGGCAATTTGATCTCTGGTTTCTCTACCTTTTCTAAATCCAACTTGAACATCTAGAATTTCATGGTTCATGTACTGTTGAAGCCTGGCTTAGACAATTTTGAGCATTACTTTGTGAGATGAGTGCAATCATACGGTCGTTTGAACATTTATTGGCATTGCCTTTCTTTGGGATTGGAATGAAAACTGACCTTTTCCAGTCCTGGGTCCATTGCTGAGTTTTCCAAATTTGCTGGCATATTGAGTGCAGCACTTTCACAGCATCATCTTTTAGCATTTGAGATAGCTTAACTGGAATTCCATCACCTCCACTAGCTTTGTTTGTAGTGATGCTTCCTAAGGCTCCCTTGACTTTGCATTCCAGGATGTTTGGCTCTAGGTGAGTGATTACACCATCATGGTTATCTGGATCATGAAGATATTTTTGTATAGTTCTTCTGTGTATTCTTGCCACCTCTACTTAATATCTTCTGCTTCTGTTAGGTCCGTACCATTTCTGTCCTTTATTGTGCCCATCTTTGCCTGAAATGTTCCCTTGGTATCTCTAATTTTCTTGGATGTATTGGATCTCTAATTTTCTTGGGTATATTATTTAACCCCAAAGTGACTGCAAATTGACTTTCTATGCTATGCAAGAAGCTAACAACTTATACTGAATTATTATCTCATTGTCAATAGCAGCCTGATCCAGGTTAGAGTTTTGCTTTGGAATCAAATAGACTGGAGTTCCCATTTTGTTTGTATAGCTGCCTAGCTGAGTGAACCTAAATTATTTGGTCTTTCTTAGACTCAGTTTTCTTATCTGTAAATGGAACCAGCAATAGTACTTATCTCACATCTTTGTAAAAAGTGATTTTTTGTGAAGTCTATAATGTAGTAGCACAGTTCTGTTAGAGTCAGTAATGGTGTCAACAATGGAATCGCACACTTACTGAGCATTTACTATGTGACTGAGCTCAGTACATGGCACCTGTTCTTGCTTTTTTCCTTTTCTCTTGCCTTTTTCAAATAGCATGTTTCTCACCTAGTTGTCTGTAAAGGTACCTCAGATTTTTATGTTATTTCTCCACACAAGCCTGGTCAAATAATAATGGAATCAGAGCCTTGGGGTGATCATAAAGCCGTGTGTATGTTGAGTTGCCCTACCTTCAGTGAAGGATATTAGAACTGCAGCCAGTAGATGACTTAATGTGTGAGGAAAACCTCTAGCAGTGCAGCTAGGGAAACATTAACTTGTTTACAATTTGACAACTAACACAGTGGTTATATTTTACAAACGAAAGAAAAAAAATCACCCTACACCTTCCTTCGGTAAAAGCTACCGTTTCATATCAAACTGAATGCAACAAAACCCTAAAAAAATTTTAAAAGGCAGTCAGCCAAGTCTTTATTGCAAGAACATCAGAGAAATGAACCAGCTGAGCTATTTACTGTCTGCTTAAATTTCTCAACTATCGATCCTTGCAACAGAGAAGCTATTTATAGATCCTATGTCTCCTTTAAATCCTTACCTCATAGGAATCTAGCTAGGTTGGGAAAAGCCCTGTTTTGTTCAGGATTTCATAGTCTGCCTGCAGAACAAAGTTTTTAATTAATCAGGAGTCTGATTACACTCCCTGCAAGCTATTCAAGCATTGATGGTTACCATGTCAGCATTTAATGAGCATTTCCTTTGGACTGATAGTCTCCACTGCTTCATTCATTTACTTACAATTTTTGATCACCAGTTTAGGCCAAGATGTAGGTATTTGTTTCCGAGGCCATTGGGATGACAGTTAGAGAAAACAATGGAACAATTAATGTGACTTAAAATTTGGGCTTGGGAAGCTGGCAGCCTAAAATATGAAAATAAATCTGCCCCTGGAAACGATGTGTCTCAGGGAGCTGAAATTGTAGAAACCAATTGAAATCCTGGAGAGCAGGGATGATACCATAGGCACTGTCTCTGTACTTCTGGTACCCACCGGTGCTGGGTTCCTAGCGCCAGGGGAGAAGAAGGAAAGAGGAAAATGCCCAACCAAAATGTAGCAGAGTAAGACATTAATTAAAACATCCCTTTCATGCTGGAGACCAAGCTGGAGATTCATTTAAGTGCCAGAGCTTCCTTTAAACTTTTTCTAAAACCAACACATTTGATGCTTTATTTCATCTGAGACAGAATGTCACTGTCTGGGGATGGAATTAGTGCAAGTGTCCTTTCTGTTTTATTCAGGAGCCTTCTCAATCCCTCATCAAGTGACAACTTCAATAGCTATTGAAAGGAAAGTTACATGTGCACAGAACTAGAACATTTCTTGCAAGGAGCTAAGAAGGTCCGCAGGGATTTCAAGGTTAGATGTGCCTTCTCCCATTTTATTAGGACCCTGAGGTAGAAAGTAATTTATAAACTATAACACTTCTCAATAAATTGCTTAGCTTTGGGAGTATATCACCTAAGCATTCTAAGGGAAAATATTTTAATTATTAAGGCCAGCTTTTAGTTACTCTTTCAGATTTTCAACTACAGTAAGATAAAATCTCAAAACTTTTAATTTCAGGATAAATCATTTAATTAGTTTATTTTTCAGTACATGAGGCTAACTATATAAGACATATAGGGAACCTAGAAATTTTGAGTGTCCTGGTCCAGATGTAAATATAGGCAGAGAAAGAACAAGTGAGCAGAGAAATTAGGAAATGAAATAGCATCACATGGCAGTTCAGATCCCAGATTCAAGAGCAAGATGGTACTTACTGTATATCTGCTCTTTAAAAATTCCCTAGTCTCTCTAGGACTTGATTTGCTCATTTATAAAATGTGGATAATAGTAGTATCTTCTTAGAGTTGTTTTTAGGATTAAGTTATTTAATTAACCGATGTAAAGCTGTTAAAAATATACCTCATACACATTAAATACATCGTAGCAATTGTTGGAAGACACAAAAATGTTGGAAATAAAGACAAATATCAAAATGGCTATCACTTGTTAAATGTGATGAATTTGTGTTGCCTCTAAATTCACATAAACAAAAGATAGGAATCTTGTAGTTCTTCCATTTAGGAAGACCCTCATTGGGTAACTGCTAGTGCAGATTTCGGGACATCAGAAGAATGTACAGGATGCAGAAATCACAGTCATCTCCAGGGCCTGGATGTTTCAGTTCAATAGGTAGTCATGGGAAATGCTTGCCCATTCCCAAGAGTCACCGGGCAAGCAGCAGCGGTGGGCTCAGCTGGGGAAGGAATGGAGCAGTAGTTCTCAGTCCTTGTTTTGTGGCCGTAGCTTACCATCTCCCCTTTACAACTGTGTTTCCAAAGGGACAGAGTGTAACATGTCGTTGTGTTCAATCGGTAATGGATTCGGTCAACGTCTGCCAGAGTGAATGTGGAAGTGAGAGTACCCTACGACCTGGCAGAGAGCAGAGCTGATGTTTCCAGTTAAGAGGCGCAGGTAGCAGCCCCAAAGGGGAGTCAGCTGGTTGCTTGTACCTGGTCTTCCGAGGAAAGCTTAAAGGGGGCCAGTTTCAAACAGTGACAGAGCTGAAGAACAGCATGGTGCTTTAATAAAGCATGTAAAGTCTAGCGATCTGGTAGCTGTGATGGCTCACTGTCGTGGTTGACTTCCTTGACCTTGTTCGGAAATTTTGAATCCGCCTCCAGAACATTTCCCCTCATCCACATCCTCAACTGTAGCTCCTCAGAGGGCCAGCAACAGAGTTAGCAATCAGCAGACTCCTTGCCAAGGCTACAGGTGTGGTTTGTAGGTCACCAGGGAATTTTGGGTCTTCCCTGGTGGCTCAACTGGTAAAGAATCAGCCTGCATTGCGGGAGACCTGTTTCAATCCCTGGGTTAGGAAGATTTCCCTAGAGAAGGGAATGGCTACCCACTCCAGTATTCTGGCCTGGAGAATTCCATGGGCTATATAGGGAATCTTTAGTACACAAATGCAATCTTTGTGCATGTAAATTGGCATATTTGTTATGTTTTGTGTCAAAACAAATATGAGCCCTTTCCTGATATATATTCTCTCCTCTAAATCATTTGCAAAAGGGGTTGAGAAAAAGAAAATAATTATAAATTATTTTATCAGTATAAAGATGTAGAGATTTGGAGATATAGAAGGGGTGGGAAGGTGAGCATTTTCCTAAAATTTTCACATGAAACTTTTGTCTTAAGTAATGATTGGTTAATAGATTACTTTTTTGTAAGTGTACCTGTGCTCAACTGCTGAATTGCTATTAATTCTGATGGACTATGCCATTAATGGAAATTAATATCTTCACTTAGAAGCTATTTTCTTGAATGGTATTTATGGCAGGCATCCATTAGAAAAACCAGAGGCCTTGCACTTGCCATTATTTTGAAAAAAAAAAAAAAAAAGTTGTGCTGAACATAATTACAGTTATTTTTTTCTTAAGTGGAAAGCTTAGTATTAAAATTTATGTGCATGTTCCTGTATCTTTTTATGTCTCAGCAATTCTATGAAGTGATTGATTTGTTTGATTAATATAAAACTGTGACTATATTGATAACTTGAAATATATACTGTATATATATATATCAGAAGTACTTAAAATGAAAAAAAGTGTTTTATAGCAAATATAAGGACAGTAAGAATATATTTGCTGTTGATGTTTTCAGAGCAGAAAATGAAGAGGAGAATAGGGCTTACTTAAGGCAACAGAAGCTTCAATCATGCTGGAAGACTCAGGTTCTTAGTCCTAACTTAGGAACTTAACTGAAAACTTAGCCATGTCTCGGAGCCTCATTGAATTTCAGACTTTACCTATGTAAGTGAGAATGCTACTCTCTCATTCAGCCATCCCACCAAGTGTCTGTGATGGTTCAGCGATACAATACATATGAAAGCACTCCATAGACACATGGCACTGTTGATCTAACTGTGACCTTTGTGACCCTGTTTTCTTCTTGATATCAATATTTAGGTTTCTTCGCTTTAAAATTTAATTTTTTATTACACAAGGAATATATGAATATATTATCATGGAAATCCAAGTGTTATCATAATATATAGAAAAGAAAATGGAAGATCCTTGACTTCAGTTCAGTTCAGTTCAGTCGCTCAGTTGTGTCCGACTCTCTCCGTGACCCCATGAATCACAGCATGCCAGGCCTCCCTGTCCATCACCAACTCCCGGAGTTCACCCAAACTCATGTCCATAGAGTCGGTGATGCCATCCAGCCATCTCATTCTCTGTCGTCCCCTTCTCCTCCCACCCCCAACCTTTCCCAGCATCAGAGTCTTTTCCAGTGAGTCAACTCGTCGCATGAGGTGGCCAAACTATCTCCAAATCTCCTTTTATCTTTAGTGGTGTCACTATTAACAGTTTGAATTTCCTTTCATAAACTTTCTAAACATAGACACACATATACATACACACACACACACACATATATGCACTCATATGGCATACAATTTTAGTACACGTGATTTGGATCAAAAGTTTATTTCTAACTCACAAATTTACCTTATTAAAATAAAACTTTTTTTCCCCCTAACATAAAATATGACATAATTAGCACGCAGTTGTTTCAGGTAGAAGATTGATTGTGAATGGTTAAAGGAGTACTTGAAAGGTGGAATGGGTTTGGTAACTGTAAATATAAAACCCATACACAAATGAGTGGATTTCAGTTGTCGTCATGAAACCCCATTGTGTTAACAAATGGGAAATAACACTTCACGGCAACCGATCTAAAATAATCTTGATGTGATGAGTAGCACTGGTGGGTCTGCCAAGATGCACCGATTCTCAGTGTGATCACATAGATTTCATTGGTCACAAACAGAGAAAAACACATGATTGCTCTGAAAACGATGACGGCTCTGCCAGCCCAGAAATCACAGCTCAGGCTCTGTGATAGCAGACTATCACACCTGCCAGTTGACAGGTGTGCACTAAAATTTATGAAAAGCTTTTCTAGCCAAGCCATCAGCTGCTGAAAAGAATGGTAGATGCCTTGAGCCTTGACATTTATTACAGCTTTGCCAGCATATCTGTCTTGTAGAGTGTGATTTGAAAAACGATATGTCTAAGGATGATCTTAATAAGCTCATTTGTTCTGGGATCTCATTGTACTTGTGCTTGCTGATAGAAGAGGAGAGGGCCAACAATATAAATAAGGGAGGCTTCCTCGGGAAATGGCTCTAGCTATTTCAATATGGAGACAGTCTGATGTTGAACATTTCCAGTTTCCTGTACCTAAGGGAGGAATTACAACGCCACTTTGAGATGAGAGACTGTAGTTCTTTAATAACCTTGATTTCACTTAGCTTGGTCAAAAACACTGAAATTAAACCACATGATAAATATTCTGGTAAAGATCCAAATATATTAATGTTAGCCAGGAAAGATATGTCTTTGAATATATACATTTTTTAAAACTTTGCATTTTCTTTTTTTTTTTTTTTATTTTACAATATTATACTGGTTGGTTTTGCCATTCATTGACATGAATTCGCCCCGGGTGTACGTACGTTCCCCTTCCTGAACCCCCCTCCCACCTCCCTCCTTCCCTTATCCTCCCTCTGGGTCATCCCTGTGCACCAGCCCCTAGCATCAATAAATAAAGTTAAAAAAAAATTACACTGAGATAACAGAAACACATAAGAGCCCAAATTATAAGGGATGTATGTTAGTTCATTTTATTCATTAATTTCTCATATGTACTATCACAGGGTTTGTGGTGCTCTGAATAGGTTTTTGGAACAAAGTATGGCATGTATAAATGAATAAATAAATGTATATATACATAAACTTGATTAAAGGAACCAACTAAACTTTCATGAGGCAAAGCATGTTGTGAAAACTACCTGAAAAATAAAGTATTGCCACTCAAAGAGTTCTTTACAAATATTTAAAACTGTACATTTAAAATAATTATTTTAATTTTCAAATTGTGACTTGCTAGTTTTGGACATCAATATGCCTTCCTAAAATACACACACATGTGCCCTTTACCAAATTTGCAATATGTGCTGCCTGTCTGGGAGATAGGGAAAAATAAATAAATAAAAACTTTGCATTTTCTTATTAACAACCCATTTATAAAAATTCAAAATACTTTGTATATTTCCTTACTCATTGTCAAAATACCCTTGGAAGCTGAACATGGGGCCAGTATCATCCCTTATTGGTACAGGATGAATAAGAAGAAGCTAAAATGCTTAAAACAGTTTTCCCAGCCTTGTATCATGACCAGTCTACACATTTCTTGATGTTCAGTGTACTTTTTTTCTGGATAAATATAAGCCTTAGTCCATACTGCCTATATTTGAAGCTTTTTGTTTGATAAATATACTTGCCTATTAAGATTCAATAGTTATTTAAATGGGGATAATAGAATATTAAAAACATCATTATGTTACCAATACAGACAATATTTCTTATCCACAGAAAACCCAATCTTGTTTTTCTTTCTCTTAATAATAAAGAAGTATTTCATTTAATAAAAATGTTATTTTTCTTTTTCAATACAGCATGGTTTACAATAGCTAGGACATGGAAGCAATCTAGATATCCATTGGCAGAAGAATGGATAAGAAAGTTGTGGTACATATACAAAATGGAATATTCAGTTCAGTTCAGTTCAGTCACTCAGTCGTGTCTGGCTATTTGCGACCGCATGGACTGCAGCACGCCAGGCCTCCCTGTCCATCACCAACTCCCAGAGTTTACCCAAACTCATGTCCACTGAGTCGGTGATGCCATCCAGCCATCTCATCCTCTGTTGTCCCCTTCTCCTCCTGCCTTCAATCTTTCCCAGCATCAGGGTCTTTTCTAATGAGTCATTTCTTACTCAGGTATTAAAAAAAATGCATTTGAATCAGTCCTAATGAGGTGGGTGAAACTGGAGCCTATTATACAGAGTGGAATAAGACAGAAATAAAAACACCAATACAGTATATTAATGCATATATATGGAATTTAGAAAGAATGTAATGGTGACCCAATATGCAAGACAGCAAAAGAGATATAGATATAAAGAACAGACTTTTGGACTCTGTGGGAGAAGGGAAGGGTGGGATGGTTTGAGAGAATAGCATTGAAACATATATATTATCATATGTGAAATAGGTGACCAGTCCAAGTTCAATGCGTAAAACAGGGCACTCAAAGCCGGTGCTCTGGGACAACCCAGAGGGATGGGACGGGGAGGGAAGTGGGAGGGGGGCTTGAGATGGGGGCACATGTACACCCGTGGCTGATTCATGTCAATGTATGGCAAAAACCACCACAATATTGTAATTACCCTCCAATTAAAATAAATTAATTTAAAAATATTGTTTTTCTTTTTGCTACCTGTACAGCCTTTATTACAATGCAATAAGCATATCCTTTCCTGCCCACGTTTGTACCTTACAATCCCAGCCATCTAGAGGACTAGCCCTTCTGGTGAAAATAGATAACTTTTTAAAAGACTCAACAAAATTCGAGAAAGGACAGAGATACAGAGACAGAAAAGAAGTCTGTTAAAAGACTGCAAGGGGGAAGAAAACTAAGATTCTATGAAAATGAATTCTAAAATCTCAGTGAAATGAAATGGACAGTTTTTTATAGAATATTGATTACTGTAATGAACTTAGAAAAATATAACAAACATGAACAGAGTTATTGGTGTGCCCATAGCAATGGAGGAAACTGAAAAATCCGTAAGAGTTTTCTAAAGGAAAATGGGTCCAAAACAGGATGTGTTTACCAGGATTATTTCTTATTTTCCAAGGGACTAGGATCCCCATGATAAATTCTTCCAGTACATGGAAAATGATGGGGTGCTACGTGATTTATGTTAACCTGATAATTTGATAAAGATGGTACATAGAAAGAAAAGTCTGTCAGTCTCCTGGAATATACATAAATGTGTACAGACGCTCAAAATAAAATACAAGTAAGTTGAATCCAGCATATTTTTAAATGTATTTTTCTTTACAGGGATATACAGATGACTCACTACTAAGAAATTATTAAATAAGTCATATGAATTTTTTAAAAGAGAAAAAACATTATTTTAACCTCACTTAAATACTAAACAGGCAAACAGTATATTTCAAAGTTCATTTTTAAGCCTAATAGAAATGCTGCCTCTTTCAAAAAGTCGTGCTTGATTACTTTGGCTGAAAGTATCCGCTGCTTTGAACTTTTGTATCTGCATTTATTTCTTGCACTTTTCAGACATAATCCTGTATTATGGAAATTATGTATACATTCCATGATCAGTCGCACAGTCGTGTCCGACTCTGCACGACTCCATGAATCACAGCACGTCAGGCCTCCCTGTCCGTCACCAACTTCTGGAGTTCACTCAAACTCATGTCCACAGAGTCGGTGATGCCATCCAGCCATCTCATTCTCGGTCGTCCCCTTCTCCCGCCCCCAACCTTTCCCAGCATCAGAGTCTTCTCCAGTGAGTCAACTCATCGCATAAGGTGGTCAAAGTATTGGGGTTTCAGCTTTAGCATCAGTCCTTCCAATGATCACCCAGGATTGATCTCCTTTAGAATGGACTGGCTGGATCTCCTTGCAGTCCAAGGGACTCTCAAGAGTCTTCTCCAGCACCACAGTTCAAAAGCATCAATTCTTCGGCGATCAGCTTTCTTCACAGTCCAACTCTCACATCCATACATGACCACGGGAAAAACAATAGCCTTGACTAGACGGACCTTGGTTGAAAAAGTAATGTCTCTGCTTTTTAATATGCTATCAAGGTTGGTCATAACTTTCCTTCCAAGGAGTAAGCGTCTTTTAATTTCATGGCTGCAATCAACATCTGCAGTGATTTTGGAGCCCCAAAAAATAAAGTCTGACACTGTTTCCACTGGTTTTCCATCTATTTCCCATGAAGTGATGGGACCAGATGCCATGATCTTTGTTTTCTGAATGTTGAGCTTCAAGCTAACCTTTTCACTCTCCTCTTTCACTTTCATCAAGAGGCTTTTGAGTTCCTCTTCACTTTCTGCCATAAGGGTAGTGTCATCTGCATATCTGAGGTTATTGATATTTCTCCCAGCAATCTTGATTCCAGCTTGTGCTTCTTCCAGCCCAGCATTCCTCATGATGTACTCTGCATATAAGTTAAATAAGCAAGGTGACAATCTACAGCCTTGATGTACTCCTTTTCCTATTTGGAACCAGTCTGTTGTTCCATGTACAGTTCTGACTGTTGCTTCCTGACCTGCATTCAGGTTTCTCAAGAGGCAGGTCAGGTGGTCTGGGATTCCCATCTCTTTCAGAATTTTCCACAGTTTATTGGGATCCACACAGTCAAAGGCTTTGGCATAGTCAATGAAGCAGAAATAGATGTTTTTCTGGAACTCTCTTGCTTTCTCCATGATCCAGAGGATGTTGGCAATTTGATCTGTGGTGCCTCTGCCTTTTCTAAAACCTGCTTGAACATCTGGGAGTTCACCGTTCACATATTGCTGAAGCCTGGCTTGGAGAATTTTGAACATGACTTTACTAGTGTGTGAGATGAGTGCAATTGTGCGGTAGTTTGAGCATTCCTTGGCGTTGCCTTTCTTTGGGATTGGAATGAACACTGACCTCTTCCAGTCTTGTGGCCACTGCTGAGTTTTCCAAATATGCTGGCATATTGAGTGCAGCACTTTCACAGCATCATCTTTCAAGATTTGAAATAGCTCAACTGGAATTCCATCACCTCCACTAGCTTTGTTCGTAGTGATGCTTTCTAAGGCCCACTTGACTTCACATTCCAAGATGTCTGGCTCTAGGTCAGTGATCACGTTATCATGACTATCTTGGTCGTGAAGATCTTTTTTGTACAGTTCTTCTGTGTATTCTTGCCACCTCTTCTTAATATCTTCTGCTTCTGTTAGGTCCATACCATTTCTGTCCTTTATCGAGCCCATCTTTGCATGAAATTTTCCCTTGGAAACTCTAATATTCTTGAAGAGATCTCTTGTTTTTCCTATTCTGTTGTTTTCCTCTATTTCTTTGCATTGATCACTGAGGAAGGCTTTCTTATCTCTCCTTGCTATTCTTTGGAACTCTGCATTCAGATGCTTATATCTCTCCTTTTCTCCTTTGCTTTTCGCTTCTCTTCTTTTCACAGCTATTTGTAAGACCTCCTCAGACAGCCATTTTGCTTTTTTGCATTTCTTTTCCACGGGGATGGTCTTGGTCCCTGTCTCCTGTACAATGTCACGAGCCTCCGTCCAGAGTTCACCAGGCATTCTATGTGGTTTACTCCATACTAATCACCTACTCCAGTATTCTTGCCTGGAGAATCCCATGGACGGAGAAGCCTGGTATGCTACAGTCCACGGGGTCACAAAGAGTCGGACACGACTGAGTGACTGAACGGAACGGAACGGAACAGAATCACCTACTGGTAGAGATTCTATTTGTTCTTATTTCTCACAGAAACAAGTGAGAGTAGCTTCCTTAAAAATGCTTGACAACTAAATATGTGAAATTAGGTATATCCTAATTAAAGTTATAAACGCCAGAATGTATATAGATAAGAATAAAAATTATTTGTATAAGCATTTTCTTATGATATCGTATAATAATTGGGAATATCAGTGTATGCCAAAGGTCAGAATATAGGCTTTCTAACTACTTTGTCATTATGATACTTCTCAATACAAAGTGAAGTGAAACTCGCTCAGTCATGTCCGACTCTTTGTCACCCCATGGACTATACTGTCCGTGGAATTCTCATGGCCAGAATACTGAAGTGGGTAGACTTTCCCTTCCCCAGGGCATCTTCCCAACCTAGGGATCAAACTCAGGTCTCCCACATTGTAGGCGGATTCTTTACCAACTGAGCCACAAGTTCAGTTCAGTCAATCAGTTGTGTCTGACTCTTTGCGACGCCATGAATCACAACACGCCAGGCCTCCCTGTCCAACACCAACTTCCAGAGTTCACTCAAACTCATGTCCATCAAGTTGGTGATGCCATCCAGCCATCTCATTCTGTCATCCCATTCTCCTCCTGCCCCCAATCCCTCCCAGCATCAGAGTCTTTTCCAATGAGTCAACTCTTTGCATGAGGTGGCCGAAGTATTGGAGTTTCAGCTTTAGCATCAGTCCTTCCAATGAACACCCAGGACTGATCTCCTTTAGAATGGACTGGTTGGATCTCCTTGCAGTCCAAGGGACTCTCAAGAGTCTTCTCCAACACCACAGTTCAAAAGCATCAATTCTTTTCACCTTGCTTATAATTTCCTTTGCTGTGCAGAAGCTTTTAATTTTATTTAGGTCCCATTTGTTTATTTTTGCTTTTATTTCCAATATTCTGGGAGGTGGGTCATGGAGGATCCTGATCTGATTTATGTCGGAGAATGTTTTGACTATGTTCTCCTCTAGGAGTTTTATAGTTTCTGGTCTTACATTTAGATCTTTAATCCATTTTGAGTTTATTTTTGTGTATGGTGTTAGGGAGTATTCTAGTTTCATTCTTTTACAAGTGGTTGACCAGTTTTCCCAGCACCACTTGTTAAAGAGATTGTCTTTTCTCCATTGAATATTCTAGCCTCCTTTGTCAAAGATAAAGTGTCCATATGTGCATGGATTTATCTCTGGGCTTTCTGTTTTGTTCCATTGATCTATATTTCCATCTTTGAGACTCTGTGGGAGAGGGCGAGGGTGGGATGATTTGGGAGAATGGCATTGAAACACGTATATTATCATATGTGAAACGAATTGCCAGTCCAGGTTCAATGCATGATACAGGATCTTGGGGCTGGTGCACTGGGATGAACCAGAGGGATGGGATGGGGAGGGAGGTGGGAGGGGGGGTTCAAGAATGGGAACATATGTACACCCGGGGCAGATTCATGTCAATGTATGGCAAAACCAATACAATAATGTAAAGTAAAAAAAAATTAAATAAAACCACTACCTTTAGAAAAAAAAAAAGCATAAATTCTTCGGTGCTCAGCTTTCTTCACAGTCCAACTCTCACATCCATACATGACCACGGGAAAAACCATTGCCTTGACTAGATGGGCCTTTGTTGGCAAAGTAATGTCTCTGCTTTTTAATATGCTATCTAGGTTGGTCATAGCTTTCCTTCCAAGGAGTAAGCGTCTTTTAATTTCCTGGCTGCAATCAGCATCCACAGTGATTTTGGAGCCCCCCAAAATAAAGTCTGACACTGTTTCCACTGTTTCCCCATCTATTTCCCATGAAGTGATGGGACCAGATACCATGATCTTAGTTTTCTGAATGCTGAGCTTTAAGCCAACTTTTCACTCTCCTCTTTCACTTTCATCAAGGGACTTTTTAGTTCCTCTTCACTTTCTGCCATAAGGGTGGTGTCATCTGCATATGTGAGGTTATTGATATTTCTCCTGGCAATCTTGATTACAGCTTGTGCTTCTTCCAGCCCAGCGTTCCTCATGATGTACCTGCATATAAGTTAAATAAGCAAGGTGACAATATACAGCCTT
Source organism: Moschus berezovskii (assembly GCF_049115385.1). Taxonomy (NCBI): domain Eukaryota; kingdom Metazoa; phylum Chordata; class Mammalia; order Artiodactyla; family Moschidae; genus Moschus; species Moschus berezovskii. Next base: position 122,911,007 of record NC_142461.1, read on the forward strand.
GACATACACCTTTTCCTATTTGGAACCAGTCTGTTGTTCCATGTCTAGTTCTAACTGAGCCACAAGGGTAGCCCTCAATACAAAACTATGGTGTGTGTTACTCTGTGATGAGAGTTACAGCAATATTTACCCTGGGAAGATTATTTTTGCTTTTTTCTTCTTTTTCATGTTTGTAAATTCTACGCAATATTTTGTAAATATTTTTAGGCAATATGATAATGCAACAAAGAAAATTCATTTCTGAAAGTATTTGAAATTTATGGTTATATCTGTTATATTAGAAAATTCTATAGTAAATGGAAGTTCTCATTAAAATAATTACATTTCCTCTAAATAATTCAAAATGCTTTTATTAAAATTACCTCATATGCTTTTAGTTACACATGTACTCAGGCTTTCCTGGTAGCTAACAGGGTAAAGAATTTTCCTACAGTGTGGGAGACCTGGGTTTCATCAATGGGTTGGGAAGATCCCCTGGAGTAGAAAATGGCATCCCAGTCCTTACCTGGAGAATTCCATGAACCGAGGAGCCTGGTAGGCCACAGTCCATGAGGTTGCAGAGTCGGACACAACTTTGTGACTAACACTTTTATTTTCACACAGGCATTCATTTTTTTTTATGGGTCTTTAGTAGGGAATTTTTGGAGAAGGAAATGGTAACCCACTCTAGTCTTCTTGCCTGGAGAATTCCATGAACAGAGGAGCCAGGTGGGCTACAGTCCATGGGGTCGCAAAGAGTAGAATTGACTGAGTGATAACATACACACACAGTAGGGAATTATACCTTAAGGATACAATGCCAAATGACCTCATATTATATGGAATTTTCTCTATAATGCTCGCAAGAAATGTGGTCCTATAATGCTCTGATCTCCAAATTATAAATTATAGATAACTCTTCTACATATGTAGTTTACTTCTATGTTGCTATTTCATAGAGAAGCCACTTTATTGTAGTGGAAAAAGACACAGGGTTTGGAATCAGATAAATATGGTGTCTTATTACTGCTCTGGCATTTATACGACTGAGTGAACTCAGGCAAGTTACTTAATAATCCTGAGCCTCAATCTGTTCATTCCCTACATACTTAAACATCAAAGATTGAATTATGCAGTGATCATAAAAGCACCTAGTACACAGCAAGTTCTTAGACATTCTTCATTCTCTCACATGAAAGATCATGGATCATAGAGATTTCCTTGCCCTTGCTAAGTGTCCTGAGAAGTTTTTTTCTTTTGAGCATCTCGAAGAAAAAATAAAAGTTTCAGGAGAACAGGAGGAGATGTGGTATGTCTCAGTGAGTTAGCCAGTGTTTGGTACATGAGATGTTCAATCATTTGAAAAAAAGAATATGAAAATATTTCTGAGATTTTTTTCAATTTATGACAACCAAAAGCTGATTTCTAAGAATCATGACATAAAATTCCTCATTGGCCATTTTAAATGGTTAAAATTCTTCAGTATCTCTTTTGACATCCTTGCCTACATCATTATTATTCCAAATAAAACCCAAATTCATCTATATTCTTTTCTGTTTGGCCTTATAAAGTTAAATTATTTCATATTTGTTTTATTCTGCATTTATTCCTCATAATAGGATAAACCTAATAGGATATGAACATAACAATACTGGTTTAATCGTTTCCTTCAGTTGTCCCAGCTGGACCATGCAGACTTACCTTCTATCATCCCCTAAAGCTAGCTCAGATAACTCTTTGATCATTATTTAAAAAATTATTTTTGGTTGAACCCAGTTTGAAAGCATCTACCTGGACAGGGAGGCCTGGCGTGCTGTGATTCATGGGGTCGCGGAGAGTCGGACACGACTGAGCGACTGAACTGAACTGAACCTCATATTCAATTTCACTATCATCTCTTCCCCTCTTCCCAAGAATACCTGAACTTCATCGTGAAGTAGGAAAGAGGAACAGTCTTCTCCATTCACTTTCCCACTCCCTTCTAGATCAATATCTCTTTGGGAGTTGGAGTCTGGTAAGAGGGAATATGAAAGGTGGAAAAGGACCAGTGTCTCTTTCTCAGTTGGTGTTGTGGTCTTCTCTCTGCTATTGCTGCTTTTCTGGAGAATCCTGATTGATGTTCTCTTGCCAGCAGACACACAGATGCTATCACTTTCATTGAAGGAATGGTTGAGTTCTTCAGCTGCCCTATGGAGATATCCTCATTACTGCCAAGATTTTTTCACTTCTGTTTTTTCATATATACCCCAGCAGAGTACCCACAGCTACTTGTTACTGAGGTTATTTTTCCAGCAGGTGATAATCTTGGAAAAAGGTCAGGCTAACTTTCTTTGTATCTAATTGAGTCACAGACTAGACATGCCAAGTGATGTAAGCGAAGATTGCTGCATGGTTGAACTCTTCACTGCCCTGCTGTCTCCATTTCTTTTCTCTCCAGTTCAAATAAATGCAGAGAGAAGATCAGAAAATTTGATGCTGCAGAAGTATTCTGAGAGAGGAATGAAACGCCAGTCTTCTCTATGCACTGGCATCCTCAGCAGTTATGAGTGGTTCTTCAGGATCCCCTTCCCCCTGAATCTCTGTAGACTCTTCCTCTGAATACAATCAATGTCTCAGGACTCTTGTGACTCCTCCTCTCTCACAACTCTCTCCTATTTCGTTTTCAATGTATATAGACTGGGGTTAGGAAGCTCATGGATAAGAGTAGAAGGTAATAGAAATCGTTTGGCTGTCTTCTAATGAATTCAGAAGTGTCTTTCTTTTCCCTCACTAATTTTGTTATCTTCAGAATATCAAATACTTGGCAAAGTTTTGTCCTCAACTCTGGATTTTAGTAACCAGTTCTGGTGAAATAGGAAAAAAAAAAACAAACAACGATTACCATTTTGTTAATTTCTAAAAAAAAATAGTGCTGTGTTTTCTCTTCAAAATTTCAAATCAAAATGATGAAATTCTAACTTATTGTACAGCTATTATTTTGTCTTTAGACAATTAAAAATTGCAGAAATAAAGGGAAGTCTAAGAGGAGCAAATTTCTAAAAGTTTCCTCCAATAAAAGACTACAATAATCAAAGAGTGGTGGGGAGGGCAGGGTAAACAATATTAATTGAAACTAATTGCTGAAGCAAGCAAAAAAAAAAAAAAGCCCACTAATAATGCATCGTAAACTTTATTTTTTTAAATTTATTTTATTGGAGGCAAATTACCTTACATTAATATATTGGTTGGTTTTGCCATATATTGACACGAATCTGCCCCGGGTGTACATGTGTTCCCTTTCTTGAACCCTCTTCCCCATATCCTCCCTCCAGGTCATCCCCGTGCACCAGCCCCAAGCAACCTGTATCATGTGTCAAACCTGGACTGGTGATTCATTTCACATATGATAATATACATGCTACAATGCTGTTCTCCCCAATCATCCCACCTTCACCCTCTCCCACAGAGTCCCAAAGACTGTTCTATACACCTATGTCTCTTTTGCAGTCTCGTATACAGGGTTAAGGTTACCATCTTTCTAAATTCCATATATATGCGTTAGTATACTGTATTGATGTTTTTCTTTTTGGCTTGTTCACTCTGTATAATAGGCTCCAATTTCATCCACCTCATTAAAACTGATTCAAATGCATTCTTTTTGATGGTGGAAAAATACTCCATTGTGTATATGTACCAAAGCTTTCTTATCCATTCATCTGCAGATGGACATCTAGGTTGCTTCCATGTCCTGGCTATTATAAACAGTGCTGCAGTGAACATTGAAGTACACGTGTCTCTTTCAATTCTGGTTTCCTCGGTGTGTATGCCCAGGAGTGAGATTGCTGGATCATATGGCAGTTCTGTTTCCAGTTTTTTGATGAATCTCCACACTGTTCTCCATAGTGGCTGTACTAGTTTGCATTCCCAACAACAGTGTAAGAGGGTTCCCTTTTCTCCACACCCTCTCCAGCATTTATTGCATGTAGACTTTTGGATAGCAGCCATTCTGACTGGTGTGACATGGTATCTCATTGTGGTTTTGATTTGCATTTCTCTGATTATGAGGGATGTTGAGCATTTTTTCATGTGTTTGTTAGCCATCTTTATGTCTTCTTTGGAGAAATGTCTGTTTAGTTCTTTGGCCCATTTTTTGATTGGGTCATTTATTTTTCTGGAATTGAGCTGCAGGAGCTGCTTGTATATTTTGGAGATTAATCCTTTCTCAGTTGCTTCATTTGCTATTATTTTCTCCCATTCTGAAGGCTGCCTTTTCACCTTGCTTATAGTTTCCTTTGCTGTGCAGAAGCTTTGGATTTTAATTAGGTCCCATTTGTATATTTTTGCTTTTATTTCCATTATTCTGGGAGGTGGGTCTTGGAGGATCCTGCTGTGATTTATGTCGGAGGGTGTTTTGCCTACGTTCTCCTCTAGGAGTTTTATAGAATCTGGTCTTACATTTAGCTCTCCAATCCATTTTGAGTTTATTTTGGTGTATGGTGTTAGGAAGTGTTCTAGTTTCATTCTTTTACAAGTGGCTGACCAGTTTGCCCAGCACCACCTGTTAAAGAGACTGTCTTTTCTCCATTTTATATTCTTGCCTCCTTTGTTGAAGATAAGGTGTCCATAGGTGCGTGGATTTATCTCTGGGCTTTCTATTTTCTTCCATTATATTTCTGTCTTTATGCCAGTACCATACTGTCTTGATGATTGTGGCTTTGTAGTAGAGCCTGAAGTCCGGCAGGTTAATTCCTCCAGTTCCATTTTTCTTCCTCAAGATTGCTTTGGCTATTCGAGGTTTTTTTATTTCCATACAAATTGTGAGATTATTTGTTCTAGTTCTGTGAAAAATATCGTTGGTAGCTTGATAGGGATTGCATTGAATATATAAATTACTTTGGGTAGTATACTCATTTTCACAATATTTATTCTTCCAATCCATGAACACAGTATATTTCTCCATCTATTAGTGTCTTCTTTGATTACTTTCATTAGTGTTTTATAGTTTTCTATGTACAAGTCTTTTGTTTCCTTAGGTATATATATTCCTAAGTATTTAATTCTTTTCATTGCAACAGTGAATGGAATAGTTTCCTTAATTTCTCTTTCTATTTTCTCATTATTAGTGTATAAGAATGCAAGGGATTTCTGTGTGTTGATTTTATATCCTGCAACTTTACTGTATTCATTGATTAGCTCTAGTAGTTTTCTGGTAGAGACCTTAGGGTTTTCTGTGTAGAGGATCATGTCATCAGCAAATAATGAAAGTTTTACTTCTTCTTTTCCAATTAGTATTCCTTTTATGTCTTTTTCTGCTCTGATTGCTGTGGCCAAAACTTCCAGAACTATGTTGAATAGTAATGGTGAGAGTGGGCACCCTTGTCTTGTTCCTGACTTTAGGGGAAATGCTTTCAGTTTTTCACCATTGAGGATAATGTTTGCTGTGGGTTTGTCATATATAGCTTTTATTATGTTGAGATATATGTCCCTTCTATTCCCACTTTCTGGAGAGTTTTTATCATAAATGGATGTTGTATTTTGTCAAAGGCTTTCTCTGCATCTATTGAGATAATCATATGATTTTTATTTTTCAGTTTGTTAATGTGGTGTATTACGTTGATTGATTTGCAGATATTGAAGAATCCTTGCATTCCTGGGATAAAGCCCACTTGGTCATGATGTATGATCTTCTTAATGTGTTGTTGGATTCTGACTGCTAGAATTTTGTTAAGGATTTTTGCATCTATGTTTTCAGTGATATTGGCCTGTAGTTTGTGTGTGTGTGTGTGTGGGATCTTTACCAGGTTTTGGGATTAGGGTGATGGTGGCCTCATAGAATGATTTTGGAAGTTTCCCTTCCTCAGCAATTTTCTGGAAGAGTTTGAGTAGAATAGGTGTTAGCTCTTCTCTAAATTTTTGGTAGAATTCAGCTGTGAAGCCGTCTGGTCCTGGGCTTTTGTTTGCTGGAAGATTTCTGATTACAGCCTGTAGTTCCATGCTTGTGATGGGTCTGTTCAGATTTTCTATTTCTTCCTGGTTCAGTTTTGGAAAGGTGTACTTTTCTAGGAATTTGTCCATTTCTTCCAAGTTATTCATTTTATTGCCATATAATTGCTGATAGTATTCTCTAATAATCCTTTGTATTTCTGTGTTTTTGGTTGTGATCTCTCCATTTACATTTCTAATTTTATTGATTTGGTTCTTCTCCCTTTGTCTCTTGATGAGTCTGGCTTATGGGTTGTCAATTTTATTTACCCTCTCAAAGAACCAGCTTTTGGCTTTGTTGATTTTTGCTATGGTCTCTTTTGTTTCTTTTGCATTTATCTCTGCCCTAGTTTTTACGATTTCTTTCCTTCTACTGACCCTGGGGTTCTTCATTTCTTCCTTTTCTAGTTGCTTTAGATGTAGAGTTAGGTTATTTAGTTGACTTTTTTCTTGTTTCTTGAGGTGTGCCTGTATTGCTATGAACTTCCCCCTTAGCACTGCTTTTACAGTGTCCCAGAGGTTTTGGGTTGTTGTGTTTTCATTTTCATTCATTTCTATGCATATTTTTATTTCTCTTTTGATTTCTTCTCTGATTTGTTCATTATTCAGTAGCGTGTTGTTCAGCCTCCATATGTTGGCATTTTTAATAGTTTTTCTCCTGTAATTGAGATCTAATCTTACTGCATTGTGGTCAGAAAAGATGCATGGATTGATTTCAATTTTTTTGAATTTACCAAGGCTAGATTTATGGCCCAGGATGTGATCTATCCTGGGAAAGGTTCCGTGTGCACTTGAGAAAAAGGTGAAATTCATTGTTTTGGGGTGAAATTTTCTATAGAGATCTTTTAGGTCTAACTGGTCTATTGTATCATTTAAAGTTTTTGTTTCCCTGTTCTGTTGGCGGGGCTGGTGGAGTCCTGTGTTGGGGCTTTTCACAGGCTTTTCCTAGCCTTTTCGCCTTTTAGCTGCAGCATCTGCTTCACTATTTTAAGTTCGCGCCCTCAGTTTGCCCTGGGGCATTCAAGCCCGGTTCTCCCTCTAAGCACCGCAGCCCGCGCCTCCCTGCCCGGCCCCCGCCTGCTAGTGAGGGGCACGGACATCTCTGCCGCTTCTCTGCTGAGAGTTTCCTCTGGGCACTTAGTCTGTGAGTTTTAATTATTTATGTCTTTTGTCTCCCAGTTATGCGGCCCTCTGAGGTTCCACTCGCCAGTGTTTCCAGGTGTTTGGAAACTTCTCTTTTTTTTCTTTTTAAGCCTCCCTTCCTGGGATGGAGCTCCGTCCCTCCCTCTTTTGTCTCTCTTTTTATCTTTTATAGTATTTCCTACCTCCTTTGGACGACTATGGGCTGCTTTTCTAAGTGCCTGATGTCCTCTGCCGGTATTCAGAAGTTGTTTTGTGGGATATACTCAGCGTTCAAATGTTCTTTTGCTGATTTTGTAGGGGAGAAAGTGGTTGCCCCGTCCTATTCCTCTGCCATCTTCCCGTGCTCCGCATTGTAAACTTTAATATGGCTAGGTAAATACAGGTGAAACCAGCTTAACTCCAGTTCTTCTTCCAGATACAGCCATGTGCTGTTGTGAGAGGTAAGAAATGGAAATCTAAGCAAACTCTGTACATGGAAAGGTGCATAGAGTCCATAGGCGGGATAAGAACCCTCTAGTGTAAACCCTCATCCTGTCAAAAGTACACTGCTGCTGCTGCTAAGTCACTTCAGTTGTGTCCAACTCTGTGTGACCCCATAGACAGCAGCCCACCAGGCTCCCCTGTCCCTGGGATTCTCCAGGCAAGCCCACAATGACACTCAAATAGAAAGCCTGTTAATAGTGGGCTTTTCTCTGTTTTTTTTTTTTTTTTCACAATGTTTGGTTCACCTGAATACAGGAAAATGCTTCTTAAATCTAAAGGATCTCTCTCCAAAAAGTTGGTGAAGGATGGGGAAGCCTGGTGTACTGCATTTCATGGGGTTGTAAGGAGTTAGGCACAACTTAGTGATGGAATAAGACTATATATATATAAATATATATATACTCACACACACACATACATACACACAGATTGATATATATGGCAACTGCATGGCATAGATTTATTGATCTTATTGGATTTAATTGGAGCCTCAAACCTAACATTTCCCAACTTCTGCCAAAGCAGGAGATGCAGTTTCGATCCCTGGCTTGGGAAGATTCTCTGGAGATGGAAATTGCAACCCACCCCAGTATTCTTGCCTGGGAAATCTCTTGGACAGAGAGGAGCCTGGCAGGCTACAGCTCATGAGATTGCAAAGAGCTAGACATGACTTTGTGACTAAAAAACAATAAGAGACTTGTAAGTAGTTCATAGCATATAACAAGTCCGGAAGTTATTTTTATCACTTAGATATCAAAAGTTTCAGCATATAATTTCAAATATGAAATAGATTAAGAACAAATTTCTATCATACTTTCAAAAAGGAAGGTTCTGAAAACCTTCCTCCTCCTCCCCCATGACAAACAGCAATCTTCAGTACCCTCTGAAAGATTTTACTCACATCAAAAAAGTGGGATTGAACCAAAAAGAGGAACCTAGGATCAGGAATCAGAGGGTATTACACAGGAGAGAGGTAAGGAGAATTCTCTTAGTAATAATGAAAGGAAATAAAAGGATGAAAGATGTGTGCTAGCAATATATCAATATAGATTGGAGCCGAGGTGTATAGTGAGGGCTGCTGCTGCTACTGCTGCTGCTGCTAAGTCACTTCAGTCGTGTCCGACTCTGTGTGACCCCATAGACGGAAGCCCACTAGGCTCCCCCGTCCCTGGGATTCTCCAGGCAAGAACACTGGAGTGGGTTGCCATTTCCTTCTCCAACGTGTGAAAGTGAAAAATGAAAGTGAAGTCCCTCAGTTGTGTCCGACCCTTAGCGACCCCATGGACTACAGCCTACCAGGCTCCTCCATCCATGGGATTTTCTAGGCAATAGTACTGGAGTGGCTTGCCATTGCCTTCTCCGATAGAGAGGGCTAAGAAGATGAAATTGAGAGAATGACTGACAGCAGATAGTATAGAGAAAAACTAGAACACTAAGTAAAACAAAACAATTAGTTGAGAGAAGTTATAAAAGAAAAAAGAAATTATTTTATAATACACGGCTCAGCTTTTAATATTTACCTATTCATAATTACATTAAAAATGAATGTTGATCTAACTAAGAATTATAATTCCTGATATAACTAAGCTGATAATTACTGATATAAGCTGATATAACTAAGAGTAAACTGGATCCTAGATGAATGGGAAATATGTGGTTGGGGGAGAGTAGTGGCGAAAAACACCAACTCTTTATCATTTATAGAAAAAAAACATTTTTTAAATGGCAGCAGAAACCTAATGTTTTGTAAAAATACTTTTTGAATGTAATACTAAAAGATTTGATAATGGTTGCCTTTAAGGAGGATATAGAGAGAATCCTTGGGACGGTAAAATTAAAAAGTTAGAAATAATTTCTGGTACATTCTTCTATAACAAATATAAAAAACATGATATCTAGATCTATCCATATTGCTGCAAGTGGCATTATTTCATTCTTATTTATAATAAGAGTAATATTCTGAGTAATATTCTATTATGTATATATATACCACAGTGTTTTTATCTATTCATCTATTGATGGACACTTAGGTTGCTTTCAAGTCTTGATTATCATAAATAGTGTTGCTATGGACACTGGAGTGCATGTACCTTTTCAAATTATAGTTTTTTCCAGCTAGATGCCATGAATGCTATTGCTGAATCATGTGGTAAAAATATTTTAGTTTTTTAAGGAACCTCCGTACTGTTCTCCAAAATGGGCCTATCACTTTACATTGCCACCAACAGTTGAGGAGTGTTCCTTTTTAAACACACCCTCTCCAGCATTTTTTATTTGCAGACTTTTGATGATGGACATCCTGACTGGTGTGAGGTGATAACTCATTGTAGTATTGATTTGCCTTCCTCTAATAATTAGCAATGTTGAGCATCTTTCCATGTGCCTGTTCAGTTGAGTTCAGTCGCTCAGTCATGTCCAACTCTTTGCAACCCTATGAATCACAGCACACCAGGCCTCCCTGTCCATCACCAACTCCCGGAGTTCACTCAGACTCATGTCCATCGAGTCGGTGATGCCATCAAGCCATCTCATTCTCTGTCGTCCCCTTCTCCTCCTGCCCGCAATCCCTCCCAGCATCAGAGTCTTTTCCAGTGAGTCAACTCTTCGCATGAGGTGGCCAAAGTATTGGAGTTTCAGCTTTAGCATCAGTCCTTCCAATGAATACCCAGGATTGATCTCCTTTAGAATGGACTGGTTGGATCTCCTTGCAGTTCTTTGGAGAAATATCTATTTATATCTCCCCACTTTTTCATCGGGTTGTTTCTTTTTTGTTGTTGAGTTATGAGTTTTTGGTATATTTTAGAAGCTAAGCTCTTGTAAGTCGCATCTTTTGCAAATATTTTCTTCCTTTCCTTAAGCTGTCTTTTTGTTTATAGTTTTCTTTGCTGTGCAAAAACTTTAGAGATTATCTTACTAAGCAAAGAAAGTTAGACAGAGAAAGACAAATATTGTATAATATCCCTTATGTGGAATCTAAAAAATGATATAGACAAACTTATTTACAATACACGAATGTACTCACCAACATTGAAAACAAATTTTTGGTTACCAAAGGAGAAGAGGGGAAGGAATAAATTAGGAGTTTGGAATTAAAATATACACACTTCTATATATAAAATAGTTAACCAAAAAGGACCTACTGTATAGCACAGGGAACTATATTCAATATCTTGTAATAGCCTATAATTTAAATGAATCTAAACATATATATGACTGAATCATTTTACTCTATATCAGAATCTATTAATAGCACAATATTGTAAATTAACTATTTCAATCAAAATGTATTAAACAAATACAAAAAAGAAAAAAACTGATACCAATAAAAGGAAAAAGTAAATTTTACAAAAGAATTGGAGGAGGGCCATTGGGTACATTACTATAGGGTCTACTAGTTGCTCCTGTATTTCTAAAAACCTCTTCCTCCATTGTAATGGAATTTTTAGCTCAGCTCATAGAAGGCTAGAATAAAAACCATATTTATCAACCTCCTGTGCAAGTAGGTATAGCTACGTGACATCTCTAGTCAATGAGATGTAAGCAATAGTGTCCTATAAGCACTTCAAAACCTTCCTTAAGAAAAGCATTTATGTGCTATTTGCTCTCTGCTTCATCTTTATTCCTTCCTCAGCCTTCATTTCTCTCCCTATCCTGCAGCTGGGAACAAGTTTGCACCTATTCAGGATCATAAACTTCAGTCTACTCACAACTGAGTAATAAAGACAGGAGGTACCTATTCCCTGACACAGGGAGCACCCTATCCTAGACCACTAACCATCCAGAATAGTTAAACAAGAGTCATGTGGGGTTTCTCATACTCATAGTTGAAGTTAATCCTAACTGAGAAACATATTTTGCAATATTAATCTTAAACTTAAAATTCAAGATAAAAAAATGAAAAGAATCAGACATTAGAATGAGGAAGAGAATATTATGTCTCTTTTAAAATAAAAATTCTGGAGCCACTATGATCAGAAAGGTTATTAGGATAAAATAAAAAGAAGTGTTCAAGTATACATAGAAATATGATTAATAATAGATTGCAGATTAGTGGGTTAAAGAGTGACCAATAGATTTTTATAAAATATACACATATACAAATATGTATATTAAATATAGAAAGACTTGAAGCTTTTCTTGGGCTGAAAGAATGAAAATCTTACTGTTATAGAAAAAGAAAAGCAGTTTTTCATCAGGATTTGGGTACAGACACAGGAAAAACCTATTCCAAAGTTGACAGGAACCACTGTTTCTTCTGAGGTGATACAGCAACTGAAAAGTGTCAAAACAATACTCTGCATAACTATCACTTTTGTACTAATGATGCCCCTGGACCACTTTGCTGCACTCGTCTGTTACTGGGGATACACGATTGCTAAGCCATTCTTGTCTGGAGACAGCAGCCAATCCAAATTAACCCAGCTTCTCCAGTTCCACCTCAGAAACAGTAACCGATTCATGACTGATCCCAGAGCCCCTTATCTCCTCTTCATAATACTTATGTGAGAACGCAAAGCTTGCAAAAGACATTTCTCTCCTCTCTCTCTGGTAAAAGGCAACAATCCATGGTTCCTCTGGAGTGTCTCATCTAGCTAGGTCAATAAATTTGATTCTGTTGAACTATAAGCTTGTTCCTGCACTAGTCTCTGGCTGATTGGAGTTTAACAATATAATTGTATATGCAAAGTTGGAATTTTTTTATATATAAAACATCTTTCCTTGAGATAAATTTCAGATAGAGTAAAAATGAAATATTTAATGATGTAAAATCAGAAATGTACTAGAATAAAATTGCATAATTATCAATGTAATATTTTAAGCAGGTAGATTTTTTTTTTATCACTGATATCAGAGCTTCCAAAGAATAATGTTTCTAGGTTTGATTAAATAAGCATTTTAACTTTTCAGTAATAAAAGAGAAAAATAATCAGGAAAATCAAATGACAAATGGGAAAACATTTACAATATTTAAAATATAAAAAAACTAAAAGGTCTCCTTTATGAAAAGATTTTGCCAGTAAACTTTTAGAAATACAAAAGTCAGCAATGACCACAGGACTGGAAAAGGTCAGTTTTCATTTCTGTCCCAAAGAAGGGCAATGTTCAAAGAATGTTCAGACTACCACACAATTAATTGCACTCATCTCACATGCTAGCAAAGTAATACTGAAAATTTTCCAAGCCAGGCTTCAAGAGTACATGAACCATGAAATTCCAGATGTTCAACCTGGATTTAGAAAAGGCAAAGGAACCAGAGATCAAATTGCCAACATCCACTGGATCATCAAAAAGCAAGAGAATTCCAGAAAAACATCTACTTCTGCTTTATTGATTATGCCAAAGCCTTTGATTGTGTGGATCACAACGAAGTAGAAAATTCTTCAAGATATGTGAATACCAGACCACCTGCCCTGCCTCCTGAGAAATATGTATGCAGCTCAAGAAGCAACAGTTAGAACTGCATATGGAACAACATACTGGTTCCAAATAGGAAAAGGAGTACATCAAGGCTGTATATTGTCATCCTGCTTATTTAACTTATATGCAGAGTACGTCATGTGAAATGTCAGGCTGGATGAAGCACAAGCTAGAATCAAGACTGCAGGGAGAAATATCAATAAGCTCAGATATGTAGATGAAAACACCCTGTGGCAGAAAGTGAGGAGGAACTGTAATTCTCTGTAGAGCCTCTTGATGAAGGTGAAAGAGGAGAGTGAAAAAGCTGGCTTGAAGCTCAACATTCAGAACACTAAGATCATGGCATCTGGTCCCATCACTTCATACCAAATAGATGGGGAAACAATGGAAACAGTGAGAGACTTTATTTTCTTGGTCTCCAAAATCACTGCAGATGGTGACTGCATCCATGAAATTAAAAGACATTTGCTCCTTGGAAGAAAAGCTATGACAAACCTAGAGAGCATATTAAAAAGCAGAGACATTGCTTTGCTGACAAAGGTCCATTTAGTCAAAGCTATGTTTTTTCCAGTAGTCATGTATGGATGTGAGAGTTGGACTATAAAAAAGCTGAGCACCAAAGAATTGATGCCTTTGAACTGTGGCGTTGGAGAAGACTCCTGAGAGTCCCTTGGACTGCAAGAAGATCCAACCAGTCCCATCCTAAAGGAAATCAGTCCTGAATATTCATTGGAAGGACTGATGATGAAGCTGAAGTTCCATTACTTTGCCCACCGATGGGAAAAGCCGACTCATTAGAAAAGACCCTGATGCTGGGAAAGATTGAAGGAAGGAGGAGAAGGGAACAATGAGGACAAAATGGTTGAATGGGATCATCAATTCAACGGACATGAGTTTGAAAAAGCTCTAGGAGATGGTAAAGGACAGGGAAGCCTGGCATGTTGCAGTCCATGGAGGTCATAAAGAGTCAGACACGACTGAGAGACTGAATGACAAGAACAACATGCAGCTCTAAATCAGAAAAACAAACGACCCAATCAAAAATGGGCAGAAGACCTAAGCAGGCATTTTTGCAAAGAAGACAAAAAGGTAGCTAATAAACACATGAAACAATCCTCAGTATTGTTTATTCTCAGAGAAATGTAAATCAAAACTATAGTGAGGTATCACCTCACCAGTCAGAATGGCCATCATCAAAAAATCTACAAAAAATAAATGTTGGAGAGAATGTGAAGAAAAGGGACCCCTCCTACACTTTCTGGGATTGTACATTGACACAGCCACTATAGAGAACAGTACGAAAATTCCTTAAAAAACTATGAATAAAATCATCATATGATCCAGCAGTCCCACTACTGAGCATCAGTTTAGTTCAGTTCAGTTGCTCAGTCATGTCCAATTCTTTGCGACCCCATGAACCGCAGCACACCAGGCCTCCCTGTCCATCACCAACTCCTGGAATTCACTCAGACTCACGTCCATTGAGTCAGTGATGCCATCCAGCCATCTCATCCTCTGTTGTCCCCTTCTCCTCCCACCTTCAATCTTTCCCAGCATCAGGGTCTTTTCAAATGAGTCAGCTTTTGCATCAGGTGGCCAAAACATTGAAGTTTCAGCTTCAACATCAGTCCTTCCGATGAATATTCAAGACTGATTTCCTTTACGATGGACTGGTTGGATCTCCTTGCAGTCCAAGGGACTCTCAAGAGTCTTCTCCAGCACCACAGTTCAAAAGCATCAATTCTTTGGCGATCAGCTTTCTTCACAGTCCAACTCTCACATCCATACATGACTACTGGAATAACCATAGCCTTGACCAAAATCACTGCAGATGCTGATTGCAGCCATGAAATTAAAAGACGCTTGCTCCTTGGAAGGAAAGTTATGACCAACCTTGATAGTATATTAAAAAGCAGAGACATTACTTTGCCAACCAAGGTCCGTCTAGTCAAGGCAATGGTTTTTCCCGTGGTCATGTATGGATGTGAGAGTTGGACTCTGAAGAAAGCTGATCGCCGAAGAATCGATGCTTTTGAACTGTGGTGTTGGAGAAGACTCTTGAGAGTCCCTTGGACTGCAAGGAGATCCAACCAGTCCATTCTAAAGGAGATCAATCCTGGATGTTCATTGGAGGGACTGTTGCTAAAGCTGAAACTGCAATACTTTGGCCACCTCATGCGACGAGTTGACTCACTGGAAAAGACTCTAATGCTGGGAAAGGTTGGGGGTGGGAGGAGAAGGGGACGACGGAGAATGAGATGGCTGGATGGCATCACCGACTCTGTGGACATGAGTTTGAGTGTACTCCGGGAGTTGGTGATGGACAGGGAGGCCTGGCGTACTGTGATTCATGGGGTCGCGGAGAGTCGGACACAACTGAGCGACTGAACTGAACTGAACTGAACTGAACTGACGAGAAGCACCTTTGTCAGCAAAGTAATGTTTCTGCTTTTTAATATGCTCTCTAGGTTGGTCATAACTTCTCATCCAAGGAACAAGCGTCTTTTAATTACATTGTTGCAATCACTATCTGCAGTGATTTTCTGCAGTGAAAATAAGCAGTGATTTTCGAGCCTAAGAAAATAAAGTCAGCCACTGTTTCCACTGTTTCCCCATTTATTTGCCATGATGAGATGGGACCGGATGCCATGACCTTAGTGTTCTGAATGTTCAGCTTCAAGCCAACATTTTCACTCTCCTCTTTCACTTTCATCAAGAGGCTTTTTCGTTCTTCACTTTCTGCCACAAGGGTGGTGTCATCTGCATATCTGAGGTTATTGATATTTCTCCGAGCTATCTTGATTCCAGCTTGTGCTTCTTCCAGCCCAGCGTTTCTCATGATGTACTCTGCATATAAGTTAAATAAGCAGGGTGACAATATATAGCCTTGATGTACTCCTTTCCTTATTTGGAACCAGTCTGTTGTCCATGTCCAGTTCTAACTGTTGCTTCCTGACCTGCATACAGATTGCTCAAGAGGCAGGTCAGCTGGTCCAGTATTCCCATCTCTTTCAGAATGTTCCACTGTTTGTGGTAATCACACAGTCAAAGGTTTGGCATAGTCAATAAAGAAGAAATAGATGTTTTTCTGGAATTCTCTCTCTCACTACTGGGCATATACCCTGAGAAAACCACAATTCTTAAAGACCATGTACCCCAATGTTCATCGCAGCACTATTTGCAATAGGCAGGACATGGAAGCAACCTAGGTGTCTATTGACAGAGAAGTGGATAAAGAAGTATGGTACGTATGTAAAATGGAATGTTACTCAGCAATAAAAAGGAACAAATTTGAGTCAGTTCCAGTGAGGTAGATGACCCTTGAGCCTGTTATACAGAGTGAAGTAAGTCAGAGAAAAAACCAATATCATATATTGAGTTATTTATATAGAAACTAGAAAAACGGTATTGATGAACCTATTTGCAGGGCAGGAATAGAGACACAGATCTAGAGACCAGACTTGTGGATAGAGTGGGGGAAGAAGAGGGTGGGACAAAATCAGAGAGTAGAATTGGAACATATACACTAGATAGCCAGTGGGAATTTGCTAGATAAAGTAGATAGCCAGTGGGAATTTGCTCTATGATGCAGAGCTCAACCTGATGCTCTGTGATAACCTAGAAGGGTTGCAGGGGGTGGAATGTGGGAGAGAGGTTCAGAAAGGATGGGACATACCTATACCTATGGATGATTCATGCTGATGTGTGGCAGAAACCAACACAATATTGTAAAGCAACTATCCTCCAATTAAAAATAAAATTTTAAAGAGTCACAAAAATTTTAAAAATTATATTTATTAAAATGGAAATGATACATTTTTAGTAGAAAAAATATTCAGAGGTTTCCATCTATGAAATATTTGAAAAGATGCAATCCACAGTGCTATTATAGTGGTTATTAGCTGCAAGATAGAATGCAGTTATTTTTCTTTTGTTTTTCTTCTATACATTTCCTCAGTTTGTAAAATAACAAATGTGTACTTTTTGATTACATGCCAATTATTGATTCATTATTTTAATGAATAGAAACAGTAGCTTAAATCATATGCTTTTCCTTTAGAGTCAATTTGATTTTTTTCATTTTTTTTTCCAGTTAAGTTACTTCACGTTAATTATATTTTCTGTGGGGGTATTAAGATTAAACCAAGTAAGTAAATGTGACCAATACATTGAACAAGCAGTTTTCACATGGTGTAATTGCAAAGCAATTTCATTTTGTCCCTCACAGTTTGTTTATATCTGATCAGTGGGTATTATCCCCACCTTGACAACTGGATAATATATTTTCTGATTACTCTTAGGTAATAAAAATCACACATACACACACACACACATATGCACACACACATTCCCCCTCCCCACATCTCAATTCAGTAATTAAGACAGTCCTGTCTCAGATAATAATCAAACTTTTGAGACTGACAGGCAGAACCCAAATACAGGAAAATTGATCTTTCCTCTCTCTTTTCCATATTGTTATAGAGTTTCTATTTTCTATCAGATGGTTAATGGGAGAAATTTGCAGGTGGAAGAAAGAGAGAGGGAAAGGGGCAGGAGGATAGGGAAGCTATTACCTAAGATTGTTGGAGCTCTGTGAGCCTCCAGAGTTTGAAGTTGCCCTTTTCTGGGAACACATTCAGGGTTTCCTCAAATACTCTAAGAGCATCCCCTTGCAGCTTCCTGGGATGCAGGCTACACTTTTCTCAGACTGCAGCTTCGCTACAGCTTTTCTTATGACCCTTGGGTTTGGGGGCGGAACACTCTCCAAAGTGTCTTCTGTTGGGGTCCCTTTATCTTACATCATCTAATGGGTTCTAGGTCATGATGCATAATTCTCACCCAGGGATAGAGCATCTATTATCTTCTTGTTCAGCTGCAGGAAGCAGGAAGGATCTCATTTGAATATTCTGTCACATGTGGTTTTTATTTGTTCAACATATGTAAGTTGTTTTTGAAGGGAGGTGATCTGGTTCATGGCTAATGGCAAATTGCCAGCTTGGGAATCATTGTCGCTACCAATAACGTGAGAATGTTTCACATTCTTTGTATTGTTAAACACATTAGCCTGTGTTTCCCCCCACACTATGAAAAGTATCCTCAATAGAATTATCATTTATTTTATCTTTCTTCCAAATACCATTCTCACATTCTTTTCTTTAAATTGTAGACTCGTGGATTTTTAAATACTTATTTGCCTTAATTCATTTCACAATACACCTCTCACTCCCCTTTCCAAAACTCACTTTGTATTTTCCTACAAAAAGCACTGCATTGTCATAAGACATAATGTCTTAAACTTCGTGGGAGGAAGATGCTAAAGCAGTTGGCCAGGATCCATGGGATTCATTCTCTTCCTTCACCAGATGGGAAAAGGAGGCAGATGACCCATTCTAGTCTCCTTGTCAAATGGACCTCTGGGTAAATAGACTAATGTTATTTTGCTAGGAGGTATAGACCTTAATTTTTAAGTGACCATAGAGGGATATCTTTAAGGATTACATACAATAAATGAAACCCAGGAAAAATGACATGGCTCTTTGGAGAATGTCACAAAGGGTACAGAAAGCTACTGATTGAGACATTTCATAATTTAAATGTGGCCTACATCCAAGAGCCATCCTTTCAGACTTTATCTGTTATCCTAGGCTTGAGGTGCACATCTCTTGTACGTTTCTTCGTGCAAGAAGAAAGGACCGAGGGAATACTGTTAATGTCCTGGAACTCACTCTGCTTCATCCAAGCCTCTTGAATGCCTAATATTCCTGCAATTAATTCTTACTAAATAGTAAAATTTGATATTGAGTAAAACCTGAATCATATGAATCTAGTTTGACAATCTGATCCTATGTATTGACTCATTTCTTCAACTTCTCTTTAAGAGGTTCATTTTAGATTGAACTAATAACAATGAACGTTTCCCAGGACTTTAGTGACTACCTCCAAAACAGGTCATACTGATGTATTCTAGACCTTGACTTCAACTTATTCATGACTGGGATTATAGTTCTATTTTGTGAAAGGCATCTATCCGTTCTGTTCCGTTCAGTCGCTCAGTCGTGTCTGACTCTTTGCGACCACATGAATCACAGCATGCCAGGCCTCCCTGTCCATCACCAACTCCCGGAGTTCACCCAAACTCATGTCCATCGAGTCAGTGATGCCATCCAGCCATCTCATTCTCTGTCGTCCCCTTCTCCTCCTGCCCCCAATCACTCCCAGCATCAGAGTGTTTTCCAGTGAGTCAACTCGTCACATGAGGTGGCCAAAGTATTGGAGTTTCAGCTTTAGCATCAGTCCTTCCAAAGAACACCCAGGATTGATCTCCTTTAGAATGGAGTGGGTGGATCTCCTTGCAGTACAAGGGACTCTCAAGAGTCTTCTCCAGCACCACAGTTCAAAAGCATCAATTCTTCAGTGATCAGCTTTCTTCACAGTCCAACTCTCGCATCCATACATGACCACTGGAAAAACCATAGCCTTGACTAGATGGACCTTTGTTGGCAAAGTAATGTCTCTGCTTTTTAATATGCTATCTAGGTTGTCATAACCTTCCTTCCAAGGAGCAAGCGTCTTTTAATTTCATGGCTGCAATCAGCATCTGCAGTGATTTTGGAGCCCAAAAAAATAAAGTCTGACACTGTTTCCACTGTTTCCCCATCTATTTCCCATGAAGTGATGGGACCAGATGCCATGATCTTTGTTTTCTGAATGTTGAGCTTCAAGCCAACCTTTTCACTCTCCTCTTTCACTTTCATCAAGAGGCTTTTGAGTTCCTCTTCACTTTCTGCCATAAGGGTGGTGTCATCTGCATATCTGAGGTTATTGATATTTCTCCTGACAATTTTGATTCCAGCTTGTGCTTCTTCCAGCCCAGCGTTCCTCATGATGTACTCTACATATAAGTTAAATAAGCAGGGTGACAATATACAACCTTGACATACTCCTTTTCCTATTTGGAACCAGTCTGTTGTTCCATGTCCAGTTCTAACTGTTGCTTCCTGACCTGCATACAGGTTTCTCAAGAGGCAGGTCAGGTGGTCTGGTATTCCCATCTCTTTCAGAATTTTCCACAGTTTATTGTGATCCACACAGTCAAAGGCTTTGGCATAGTCAATGAAGCAGAAATAGCTGTTTTTCTGAAACTCTCTTGCTTTCTCCATGATCCAGCGGATGTTGGCAATTTGATCTCTGGTGCCTCTGCCTTGGAAGTTCATGGTTCACATATTGATGAAGCCTGGCTTGACAAATTTTGAGCATGACTTTACTAGTGTGTGAGATGAGTGCAATTGTGCGGTAGCTTGAGCATTCTTTGGCATTGCCTTTCTTTAGGATTAGAATGGAGACTGACCTTTTCCAGTCCTGTGGCCACTGCTGAGTTTTCCAAATTTGCTGGCATATTGAGTGCAGCACTTTCACAGCATCATCTTTCAGAATTTGACATAGCTCAATTATAGGTTCTGTTTTTATAGCTGACTGATTATAAATGCTTCCAACATACATTTGGTTTGTTATTCCTAATAACAATAAATGAGCTATTTAACTCAATTCCTATTGGACAATAAATGAGCTTCTCCTGATGGACTCTGTATGATATATCCATTTTTTTTTTGCAGGTTTGCGTCATCATCTTATATCTTTAGAATCATTTTAATTTTATTTCTTTTAATTTTCCCTTCATGAATTTTGAATTTTATTTGATTTTTCTGGTATGAAGTCCTGTACACAAGGTCCTTTCCAAGTTTTGCTTCTATGTGTCTAGTCCAAATCTTACACTCTGCTCTTGTCTAGAGACCCTATTGTATTACCTAGTTGGTATCCATGACTACATCACTTTATTCTTCTCTCTTTAGTCTTCTCTTTACCTGCCATTTCAAGATGCTAATAATTTGGCTTTCTTTACTGAGGGAAAAAAATCACAAAGCTAATTTAATACAAGTGATACCAGTATCCCTAACAACCATGGCAATGCCAAGTGTATAAAGAATTGGCCTTCATTTTTGGCTAGGTCTAATTAGAAACAAAGGCCCATTGGGTATGAAGTAATTTCAAGAAACATTCACAGCACTGTTTGGGAAACTGGAAGGTACAAAAATTGTATTCTAATGGTTGAGATAAGGATTGTACTGTGGTACAATGCCAAAGGGAGAAATGAGAGATGTAGAAAGACACTGTGGTTAAAGCAAAGAGGAATTAATTTCTCTTTAGTTGCAAAAAATAAGAAAGCCATAATATAAGAAGAAGGGCTCTTGGGTCACTTTACTAAGGTTGTCCTAGGTTGTCACATGTATTGGTTCTTTTGTAACAGACTTCCCTGGTGGCTCAGATGGTAAAGTGTCTGCCTACAATGCGGGAGACACAGGCTCCATCCCTGGGTCAGGAAGATCTCCTGGAGAAGGAAATGGCAACCCACTCCAGTATTCTTGCCTGGAAAATCCCATGGACGGAAGAGGCTGGTAGGCTACAGTCCATGGGGTCGCAAACAGTCTGACATGACTGAGCGACTTCACTTTCACTTTTGTGTATGGCAAGGATTACAGAGTAAAGTAAAATGTTCTGAGTAGTTGAAGTCCTCATTAAATGAAAAATTCTACCTGAGAAAGTGACCACTTCTCACCAGCTCTGCTGCCATCACTTTGCCGACAAAGGTCTGTATAGTCAAAGTTTTGGTTTTTCTGGTAGTTATGTATGGATGTGAGAGTTGGATCATGAAGAAGGCTGAGTACTGAAGAATTGATGCTTTTGAATTGAGGTGCTGGAGAGTCCCTTGGA
The DNA here is from genome assembly GCF_049115385.1 of Moschus berezovskii. Classification (NCBI taxonomy): domain Eukaryota; kingdom Metazoa; phylum Chordata; class Mammalia; order Artiodactyla; family Moschidae; genus Moschus; species Moschus berezovskii. The sequence goes on from NC_142461.1 coordinate 122,932,760, forward strand.
CTGCAAGGAGATCCAACCAGTCCATCCTAAAGGAGATCAGTCCTGGGTGTTCATTGGAAGGACTGATGCTGAAGCTGAAACTCTGAAACTTTGGCCACCTAATGTGAAGAGCTGACTCATTGGAAAAAAAAACCCTGACTGTGGGAAAGATTGAGGGCAGGAGGAGAAGGGAGGCGACAGACGATGAAGTGGTTGGATGGCATCACCAACTCAATGGACATGTGTTTGAGCAAACTCTGGGAGATATGAAAGACAGGGAAGCCTGGTGTGCTGCCATTCATGGGGTGTCAAAGAGTCAGAAACAATTGAACAACTACTGATGCCATCATCCTGGACAAATCCCCATCCCCTCTCTCCTTGACGTGGCTCTGGACTTGGGTCCCCATTTCTAAATTTGCTCCATTTACAACTCCCAGGACAACTGGAGTAACTCTGTTAAAACTCAGTGAGATCCTGCCATGTCACCTGTGCTCAAAATTCTTCAAAGACCTCTTCCTCAGAGTAAAGCCCAAGTCACCCTCGTGCCCCTCAATGCACACTTCTGCCCTCCGCATCTCAAACCTCGTCTCTGGTATCATGCCCTCCTTCACTCTTCCATGGCAATGCTGGCCACCTTGCTGTTTCTTAGTCACGCCAGACTGAACCTGCCTAGGGAGTTGGCACTTGTAGGCGTTCTTTCCCTAAGATGTGTGTGAGGCTCATCACCGCACTCCCTTTAGGTCTGCACTCAAGTCAATTTCTCAGTGGGGTCTTTCCTCCACACAGAATCTAAACTTTCAGCTCTCATTCCTCACCCCTCAGTCACATTTCACGTCACTCTTCTCTGCTTTTACTTTTTTAACTTTTAATTTATTCAATGTACTATGTATTTTATTTATTTACTTTACTTTGTGTCTCCTGGGGTAGAATGCAGACACCATGAAGGCAGGGAATCTTGTCTGCTTTGGTTACTGTTGCATCTCCCCAATACCTGGAACAGTTTCTGGCACAGTACGGATGCTAATAAATGTCTTGGATGAATTAATGTTATTATTTACAGAATCCCTATTGCTACATATTTTGTATGCTGAATTATGAATATAGTATTTAAGTTTTCTATTCATTACACAGCATGGGGAATAATTATTCAAAAAAAATTCTAAGTTTTGTATTTACAAGGTTTGCAGTGCTCCATGGTATGAAAAAATGTTTCAGAGCTGGAAACTATTTCTTCAAATTTAATTAAAATTTTAAAAATATTATAAGACAGCAGATTTTAAATATTAAAAGGCAGCAGATTTTTTCTCCATCTTGTCTTCTGACTGGAGTGCTGATGCTATAACAATTAAGAACTTCATTAGTGACCAGATGGCTGAATGATCTCACTATGGACCTTTGAATTAATTTGCATTTTCATTATAACTCTGCTTCTAAATTGTATGTATTACATTTGGTCTTTTATGTTCTTTCCAAAGAATTAGAGAATTATTTCACTGAAGAATAATATATCTTGAGAGATGGCACCTAAGTAGTATGTACATTCTAAATTTTAAAAAATTCATTACTAGTTTATTAACAAAAGTAAAAACAAAACTGAGTTGTTTGCTTTATTTCACTGCCTCTTGCCACTCTTCCATGTATCTCTATGAGAGAACCTCTCATATGGTAACCATTATTTGTTTACTAAGTAGATTTGGTGAAATTTAAAGAAAATTTCCGTTTGAAAGTTAGTTTTGTTTCTAGCTTTAATTTCTAAGCAGATCTCTTAATTTAAGAAAATCCTCTGAGAACATCCCCCTAACTCTTCTACCATCTTTACAACCAAAACCATATGAAATCAAGACCAGGTGGTAGCTGCTACCTTGGGGAAAAAATATTACAAGACCATTATGGCTTAGGGGTGATTGAACTTTCCAGTCCACTGTGCTAGAGCCATGGTCAGTGGGGAGGAAGTAGTGAATTAGAAAAGGAAACTTGGAGTTTCCTGGGAGGAAAACACTCAGGAAGAAGAAGAAAGGAAATAATACCACCTTCCCCCACCACACACACAAAGAAGATGAAGTTTGGAGTACGGATGTTTATTAGGGATCAACCCTTATGAGATGAAGGAAGGGTAAGTCGGATTGGCCAAAGGAAAAATTTGAACTGTGATTCAGGCCTGAGAGTGCCCAGGCCAGTCTGGCACAGAGCCTGGCGGTGTGTGGACTGTCAGCCACCTGTGTAAAGTGAAATGGCTGGGCCTTTGTGCTCTGTTCCTCTTTCTGTCCCCAAGTGTGGCTCCCCTGGGGGGATGGTCCTTCTCACACTTTCTCTTCAGCCACTCACCCTGAGGAAACCAGCTATCATGTGAGATAGCCGTCTGGAAAGGGTCACTTATAAGGTACTGAAGGACCATGTCATTAAGCTTGGAAATGACCCTCCAAATACCCCACACAGTAGAATCTTCAGATGCAGGTGCAGCCCCAGTCAGCAGCTTGATACAACCTCATGAGTGACCTTGAGCAAAAGACACCCAGCTAAGCCATATATGAATTGATAACCTATAAGGATCTGAGATAAATTCTTAAGCTTCTAAGTTTGGTGGATAGCTTGATAGCAGCAATAGATAACTCATACAACTGTAACAAATCCTGATGGCAGCTAGTCCTTCCCTGAAGGAGGATCTGAGTAGCACATCCTCAGTTCAGTTCAGTTCACCTCAGTTGCTCAGTTGTGTCCGACTCTTTGTGACCCCATGAATCACAGCACGCCAGGCCTCCCTGTCCATCACCAACTCCCAGAGTTCACTCAAACTCATGTCCACCGAGTCAGTGATGCCATCCAGCCATCTCATTCTCTGTCTTCCCCTTCTCCTCCTGCCCCCAATCCCTCCCAGCATCAGAGTCTTTTCCAGGGAGTCTTTGCATGAGGTGGCCAAAGTATTGGAGTTTCAACTTCAGCATCAGTCCTTCCAATGAACACCCAGGACTGATCTCCTTTAGGATGGACTGGTTGGATCTCCTTGCAGTCCAAGGGACTCTCAAGAGTCTTCTCCAACACCACAGTTCAAAAGCATCAATTCTTCGGCGATCAGATTTCTTCACAATCCAACTCTCACACAGTATTCATTATAACCATCTCTATGTATCTATTTTTCTATATATCTTTAAGGAGCTGCTCCTCCAGGATTCTTGTGGGCCTGAAAATGGAGGTTAACAGAATTAATTCCAGCCCTGCTGCTACAGTTGATCTTAGGGCCACAATTGCTTTCTTTCCCCTGCACTATTCTTTTTAGATTTCTTGCACCATTAGCCACCACTCCTGCTGATTGTGGCTTATCTGGTAGCATTACCTAGTCTGTTATTCTTCAGCCATCCAATCCCTTGGTTGCCATGTTCTTCTCGTTCTGCATTGCTATATCTGTCTCTTTACACTTAGCTTGGCAAGAGAGTACCACGAGGTCCCAAACTGGGTCAGCTGGGTCCCATAGGTATCTCTTCTAGCCCCCATTCTGTAACAGCAATTCTGTCTCTTCCTGATGATCTAATTCCTGCCAAGATGATGATTCCTTTTCTTGCCTCAGATCCCTAGACAGAGGTCATAGCTTGTAAGCTTGTATGTTTTCCTCTGATAAAACTGTCACCCTTCTGTAGTTGCAGTGACAAGGAGTACAAAGTTCTCATGGATCTTTGATTATGATTGTAAGTTGGGCAATGAAGACTCAGTTGCCAACTGAATGTGGATAAATGATGGTTGTCTCAACATTAGGGAGTCTCCTTAAGGGCATTCCCTTCCTTTTCATGTACAAAAAGAAGAAAAAAAGGGAATCTGATAATTGGGATGCCTAAGTTCTTCATTCAGTTCTTCCCATAAAATTAGGTTGGGGTTGTTGTTGAGTAAAACATACAGAGGCTTGGCCATAAGAGTTGACTCACTGGAAAAGACTCTGATGCTGGGAGGGATTGGGGGCAGGAGGAGAAGGGAATCTAATTTCAGCAACCACCAATTGGCCTCAGAAAACCTGGTCAGTCAGTCGGTCAGTTCAGTAGGAAAATATAGGTATAATTCCTGTCCTGATATCTGAAATCAGATGCCTCAAATGTCAATCCTGAGTTTGGGAAAACAGCAATTTTTTGGGCAAACTTTTGTCCCTTTAAGGCTAAAGCCTTAGCAAGTAGATGCTCTCTTCCTGTGAGGAAGCTTGAGAAGAAGAGTATAAAAGCAAATCACCCACATATTATAATGAAGTAACACTCTGCTGCTAAGTCGCTTCAGTCGTGTCTGACTCTGTGCGACCCCACAGACGGAAGCCCACCAGGCTCCCCCGTCCCTGGGATTCTCCAGGCAAGAACAGTGGAGTGGCTTGCCATTTCCTTCTCCAGAAGTAACACTCTAGGGAACTTTATGTCATCCAGTTCAGCCTTTAGAATTTGCAAAAAACTAAGGACTATTAACAGCCTTGAGTCATTACTATCCAGGTGAATTGTTTTTCCTCCCAGGTGAAGACAAAAAGGTATTGGCTAGCTTCACCAGCTGGAATACTAAAAAACACACTGCATAAATCAATTATAGTAAAGACTTCACTTCTGGTGGGAATGGATGTTAGTAATGTATGAGGGCTAGGGACAGCAGGGTGTTGAGGGATAACAATGCTGTTTATCATTCAGAGGGCTTGAATAAACCTTCACCCTTGGCCTTTAGGTTTTCTCACTGGTAAAATGAAAGTGTTACAGGGGCCAGTAAAAGGGATCATGAAGACTTGAAACTTGTAATCTTTTATTATTATGAATTTTATGCCTTGAAGGGCTTCTTCACTTATAGGATATTGATTAATTCTGGGGAGAAGTTTGTGGGGTATATTTGAATTTTAATGGAAAGTGCACTCTTAGTTTTGCCAACATCTGTTGGAAATTTTGCCCATAAGGAAGTGGTAGGTGATTTATTAAGCTCAAATGATTAGTGTTTCCAGAATGTGCTCTAGTACCATCAGAGATGAAATAAATAAAAGATGTTGAAGTGTCTTTTAATTCACCTGATTGTTTACTTTGATGACTACTGTCAAAATCTAGAATTACTTCCCCCTTTTGGGAGAATGCCAACATTATCCTCCCTCTAAAAAATCTTGATGTAATAAATGGATAAGGGCAGAGGAACCAAGGAGAAAAGGGTGTATATCTCTCAAAGAACCTTAAAAAAAAGGAAATACATTCAGAGATAGGAACCTCTTGAGGTTCATCAGAAATCTCAGTTATTTGAAATGAGTTAGTACTGTGAAACAGAGGCTGTTTTATAGTAGTAGAGTTGAGTACCAAGAGTGTGGTTCTAGTCAATTATAAATAGAAGAGATTCATCCCCAATCAGGAGAAATGTTTCTCTAAACTGTTAAGAAGAAAGATTGGAAAGAGCCCCTGTATTTCCTCAGAGCCCTTTCATTAAAAATTGGGAGGATACAGAAAAGGCTGGTTAGAGGGCTGAAGTTAACTAAAACTCTTAAATTTGTAACAGTCTCTAACACGCTGGCTTTTTGCAAAAATAGCATAAACTAGGATTTTGGTTTCGTTTAGAAGCCTTCATTTACAGGAGTTGAAGATTAAGAATTTTATCAGTCTTCCTTGGATGCAACACATTTAGAGTATGATAGAATTGGCTTGCTCAATGAACTAAATCTGGAGTGGACATAGTTTCCCATTTCATCCTGGTCCTTTTTATTAAAAGGGAAACATCCTGGTTGAGCCCATTAATAAAATGTTTGAAGCTACCCAGGTGGAATCAATGTCTAAAGGAAGACCAGAATTTTCATTAAAAACATTCTGAAGTTGATTTTAATAATCATAGATTAGTCAGATTTTTATGTGCAAACATGAATTTTGTTCTAATCAACAGAATTTGGAAAGCCCCTAGGAATTGCTAGATGTAGTTGCCTAGAGATTGTCTAAGCCTAATCATATCATAAGTTAACTGTCTGGTTTCCCAATTGTAATTCTAGATACCTTTAAGAATTTTCTCAATGCTGATCCTGGCCTTCATTTACAGTCATATGGACTAGTTGATATAAGGCAGAGGAACTAGATTGATAAGTGTGAATGACTATATTGAACTACTTGGAAAATCTGTAAGAATCTTTGATTACTTTGGGAGAACCTTTGATTACTTTGGGAGAATCTTTGATGGTGGTTTGCAGTTCAACTTTAGTCCAGGGACTATAAGAATTTAAGAGTCTAGCTTCTGGATCATCAGTTGAGTTTGGTTCAGTCACTCAGTCGTGTCTGATTCTTTGTGATCCCGTGAACCGCAGTACGCCAGGCCTCCCTGTCCATCACTAACTCCTGGAGTTAACAGAAGGCTTAATTTTAAAGGAAGACATTCTGACAAGTTCAGAGGAAAAGAGAGTGGGGATAGTTTCAGCAAAAAGGGGAAATTTGGTGAAATAATTAGTGTGGGGACTTGAGGTTACTGTGGAGACATGGGAGTAGAAGGGATGGAGGAAGATGGAAAGGGGGGAAGTCTTGCTATGATGAGCTGAGTAAGAGAGACAAGAAGGCACCAGAAGTGGAACCCAAGGGAAAAAAGCCATGGAAGAAGAGCCTGGGGCTTCAGGGGTCATTTTATCATTTGTTTGCCTCAATCAGTTTTAAAATAATGTTTTGCAGAGGGGTAGTCTTAGATTCTTGATAAGATTGAGAAACCTCAAATTACTATTTGAAATAAGCATTCCACTCAGTTCTGGAAATTTTTGAGCTATTATAATCCAATTCAGTTTTAAGGAAATTAAGCTTAGGGATTTCAGAAGTTCTCTATAATGGTATTCTAAACTGCCTTTGGTCAGGTTGGTCCCTTTGGTTAGAAATGCACATAAGAAAGGATTTCAGTTCTTAAACATAAAATAGGCTGGAGTCCATGTGTCTGGGGACCCCTCATTATATTTAGATAACTGGGATCCCATTTTCTAGAGGCCTTTCCTCTACAGTAAAGAACAATTTTCAAACAACTTAAGCAGCTTACAGCACAGCCTGCTCAGTTCAAACATCTTGCAAGCCTGAATACCAGTCAGTTCAAAGGAAACAGCTTAGTTCTGGAAGAGCGAGGTCAAAGGCTGTTTCCAAAGAATAGCCTTTCCAAAAGAGAGGTCGACAACTGAACTGGCACAGTTTCATTTAAAGTAGCCCCTTTCCAAAGGAGCTAGGCTGAAAGCATTTTCAGCCAGCTTTAGTTGAAACAGTCTGATCAGACTGACATCTCAAACTGTTTCTCACATACAGAACAAGGACTTAGTAAGAAAGATGAAAGTTTTAAATCTTGAATAAAACCTAGAGGGCTTCAAATACAAAGAGATCATGGGATCAATTCCAAGGAAAAACATGTGTTCAAATTTCAAGGCCAGAGATAAAAACAGTGAGTAACAATGGATTCAATTGGGGTACCACAACTGTTTGCTCACTAGTCCCAGAGCCATTGGGAGTCTTCTCTGGTCACACCAAAATCTTGACCTAAAACAATAGGTTGTCATATGTTACTCCAGGAAATATGGATGTATTCATGATCATCAGAGAACTGCAGTCTGGGATCTGCAACCATGTTGAGCCACATGCACGTTCCCCCACAGCAAGGGAAGAAGAATGCTTTTTATATAGAGGAAAAAGAAGTCGAGAGGGCTGTACTAAATAGTGTACGGATTTTTACTGGCTGAGTCTTTGCCAGGAAAGAAGAGGATTCTTTCTTCTTCCTGTTGGATTCTGCTATCATCATGGGGCATGAGAGCTTCAAATTCTGGTCTTCTAAATATGTTTAGTTGAGGTTTCTGTTTATTAGCTATTTTTAAAAATAGGTTCCATACTTTGGCTCAAACTTTTCATAATCCCTTATCTAGAGTGCTCCCTGAGGCCTTTGGATAAAAAAAGAAAAAAAAAAAAATCAAACCCATGCCCGGAATACATTGTTTTATTTAGTCCTATGAACATAAACTAAGGGTCCCTCTCAGATGAGATGGCTTATGTAGTTAGATGCACTCCTCGAACAGCCATATCAGGGCTCCACATTGATGTCTACTGTTGACAGATTGGAAATCCAGTAGCTCAACTGGCCTTGATATATGGGAGCCCATGGTGTTGGTGCATTCATGTTCTTTTCTGTCACTTCATTCATCTGTTCTTCAGGCCAGCACTGAGTTGACTGATGACAGAGGCTGGCTGACATTAACTGGTTGAGTTATTTTGCCTACTTGGTTGATTACTGCATCTTCTATGGTAGATATTTTTTAGTGAACATTGACTCATGATACTTAGATCTTCACACTTTATGCCCATTTACATATACCTGTCTCATAGATAACCCACATATTTAATCCAGTCTCCTACTCCTCAAATTTATAGTCTTTTTCTTTCCATATCCCCAACAGTTAGTTGGGCTTTTACCATTGTCTATAAGTCTGATGTATTATAACCTCACTGATTTTATCCAAAATGAATAAAAAGGTACACTGCACCTAATCTGTCCATTTAGAGGATTTTCTTCCTCCTCTAGCTCATCATTTGAGAATCATCGTATGAGAAGGAACATGGTGTAACAGTGGTTGATTCCAATTCTGCTTGTGCTCAGTTGCAGATATACAATTTTCACTTTATAAAGGATTGCTACTGAATTCACAGTACTTTATCATTGGTAAGTCTTATAGGACTCAACTCATGATGGACAGTTTTAGCCATATGTTCATTTTGTGATTCATGGTCAGATATTCCATTTTTACTGAAGTCCAGTAACACACCAGGAATTATTTTTCAAAAGATGTATAATTTTATACTGCAAGTGGCAATACCTTGCCCCCAAACTTCAGGAGACCCACTTTATGAATCTTTAATTGGAACTTGCCATATGGTGTGTCTTCCTACCAGTGGTACCTCCCACACCACAAGGTGGACCAGATCATATGGTCCAAGTGTGAGGGCTGCTTGTACTATAGCCAAGACCTGCAGCAGAGCTCTTTCCTTCTTTGCGACTCACTTAAAGCTGACAGTCTTATCATCCTGGATATTGATGTGAAATGCACTGATTCCAAAGATGGAAGAAGCCTACCAGCACAGTGATTGTTTATCTAAATATTACATCTTGAGTATCATGATAAGATGTACATAATGTGATCATTTGTTCTTTACTTTGAAGAGGGTGTCTTGACAGACCTTGACCATTGAGGTACTAAAATTTTATGGTTGTGGTGGGTCCCTGAATCTTAATAAAGTTTATTTCCTTCCCTCTGGAGTACATGTGACTTACTGAGACCTCCAATGTGCTTGTCATCCCTTCCTCATCTGGAAGGTTACCAGTAAAATAGATCAGGTAGTGTTTTGTATAATATCCAGATCATCCCACATGCATGAAAAGAGGCAAGAGAAATGACGTAGATTTAGGGCAAAACTCACTCTTTGCTTACTCCCATTTCATTTGCCTGTCAGAGGAGTTTCTTCCAATAAATCTCTCTCATTTCTATCCCAATTTAGCAACTATTTCTCAGAGCACCTGATCCGGCACTGTTCAGTTCAGTTCAGTCACTCAGTCATATCTGACTTTACAACACAATGGGTTGCAGCATGCCAGGCTTACCTGTCCATTACCACCTCCTGTAGCATGCTCAAACTCATGTCCATTGAGTTGGTGATGCCTTCCAACCATCTCATCTTCTGTCGTCCCCTTCTTCTCCTGCCTTCAATATTTCCAAACATCAGGGTTTTTGCCAATGAGTCAGTTCTTTGCATCAGGTGGCCAAAGTATTGGAGTTCAGCTTCAGCATCAGTCCATCCAATGAATATTCAGGACTGATTTCCTTTAGGATTGACTTATTTGAACTCCTTGCAGTCCAAGGGACTCTCAAGAGTCTTCCAAAGTTCAAAAACATTAATTCTTCAGTTCTCAACTTTCTTGATAGTCCAATTCTCACATCCATACGTGACTACTAGAAAAACAATATCTTTGACTAGACAGATCTTTGTAAGCAAAGTAATGTCTTGGCTTTCTAATATGATGTCTAGGTAGGTCATAGCTTTTCACCCAAGGAGGAAGTGTCTTTTAATTTCATGGATGCAGTCACCATCTGCAGTGATTTTGAAACACAAAAAAGTAAAGTATCTCACTATTTCTATTGTTTCCTCATCTATTTGCCACTAAGTGGTGGGACCAGATGCCATGATCTTCATTTTTTGAATGTTCAGTTTTAAGCCAGCTTTTTCATTCACCTCTTTCACTTTCATCAAGAGGGTCTTTAGTTCCTCTTCACTTTCTACCATAAGAGTGGTGTCATCTGTGTATCTGAGGTTATTGATATTTCTCCTGACAATCCTGATTCCAGTTTATGCTTCATCCAACCTGGCATTTTGCATGATGTACTCTGCATAGAAGTTAAATAAGCAGGGTAACAATATATAGCCTTGACGTACTCCTTTCCCAATTTGGAACCAGTTTGCTGTTCCGTGTCCAGTTCTAATTGTTGCTTCTTGACCTGCATACAGATTTCTGAGGAGACAGGGCAGGTGCTCTGGTATTCCCATCTCTTGACGAATTTTCCAGTTTGTTGTGATCTACAAAGTCAAAGGCTTTGGCATAATCAATAGAGCAGAGGTAGATGTTTTTCTGGAATTCTCTTGCTTTTTCTATTATCTAACAGATAATGGCAATTTGATCTCTGGTTCCTCTGCCTTTTCTAAATCCGATTTGAACATCTGGAATATCATGGTTCATGTACTGTTGAAACTTGACTTGGAGAATTTTGAGCATTACTTTGCTAGTGTGCAAGATGAGTACAATTGTGTGGTAGTTTGAAAATTCTTTGGTATTGCCTTTCTTTGAGATTGGAATGAAATCCAGTCAAGGACCTTTTCCAGTCCTGTCGCCACTGATGAGTTTTCCAAGTTTGCTGACATACAGAGTGTAGCACTTTCACAGCATCATCTTTTAGGATTTGAAATAGCTCAACTGAAATTCCACCACCTCCACTAGCTTTGTTCATGATGATGCTTCCTAAGGCCCACATGACTTCACATTCCAGGATGTGTGACTCTAAGTGAGTGATCATACCATTGTGGTTTTCTGGGTCATAAAGATCATTTTTTATAGTTCTTCTGTGTATTCTTGCCACTTCTTAATATGCTTTGCTTCTGTTAGGTCCATACCATTTCTGTCTTTTATTGTGCCCATCTCTGCATGAAACGTTCCCTTGGTATCACTAATTTTCTTGAAGAGATCTCTAGTCTTTCCCATTCTATTGTTTTCCTCTCTTTCTTTGCATTGATCACTGAAGAAGGCTTTCTTATCTCTCCTTGCTATTCTTTGGAATTCTGCATTCAAATGGGTATATCTTTCCTTTTCTCCTTTACCTTTCACTTCTCTTCTTTTGTCAGTATTTGTAAGGCCTCCTCAGACAACCATTTTGCCATTTTGCATTTCTTTTTCTTAGGGATGGTCTTGATCCCTGCCTCCTGTCAAAGTCACAAACGTCTGTCCATAGTTCTTCAGGTACTCTATCAGATCTAATTCCTTGCATTTATTTGTCACTTCTACTGTATAATCATAAGGGATTTGGTTTAGGTCATACCTGAATAGTCTAGTGGTTTTGCCTACTTAGGCTTCCCTGGTGGCTCAGAGGTTGAAGCGTCTGCCTCCAATGCAGGAGACCCGGGTTCGATCCCTGGGTTGGGAAAATCCCTGGAGAAGGAAATGGCAACCCACTCCAGTACTCTTGCCTGGAGAATCCCATGGACAGAGGAGCCTGGTCGGCTACAGTCCACAGGGTCACAAAGAGTCGGAAACGACTGAGTGACTTCACTTCACTTCTTCACTTTCCCTACTTACTTCAATTTCAGTCTGAATTTGGCAAAAAGCAATTAATGATCTGATCCACAGTCAGCTCCCAGTCTCGTTTTTGCTGACTGTATAGAGTTTCTCAATCTTTGGCTGTGAAGAATATAATCAATCTGGTTTCAGTATTGACCATCTGATGAAGTCCATGTGTAGAGTCTTCTCTTGTGTTGTTGGAAGAGAGTGTTTGCTAACCCTGCTTCATTTTGTACTCCAAGGCCAAATTTGCCTGTTACTCCAAGTATCTCTTGACTTCCTACCTTTGCATTCCAGTCCTCTATGATAATAAGGACATCTTTTTTGGGGGGGTGTTAGTTCTAGAAGGTCTTGAAGGTCTTCATAGAACCATTCAACTTCAGCTTCTTCAGCATTACTGGTTGGGGCATAGACTTATTGAATGGTTTGCCTTGGTAATGAACAGATATCTTTCTGTTGTTTTTGAGACTGCACCCAAGTACTGCATTTTGGATTCTTTTGTTGAGTGTGAGGGCTACTCCATTTCTTCTAAGGGATTCTTGCCCACAGTGTAGATATAATGGTCATCTGAGTTAAATTCGTCCATTCCAGTCCATTTTACTTCACTGATTCCTGAAATGTCGATGTTCACTCTTGCCATCTCCTGTTTGACCACTTCTAATTTACCCTGATTCATGGATGTAACATTCCTGGTTCCTATGTAATGTTGCTCTTTACAGCATCGGACTTTACTTTCATCACCAGTCCCATCCACAACTGGGCATTGCTTTCGCTTTGGCTCAATCTCTTCATTCTTTCTGGAGTTAATTCTCCACTCTTATCCAGTAGCATTTTGGGCATCTACTGACCCGGGGAGTTCATCTTTCCGTGTCATATTTTTTTGCCTTTTCATACTCTTCACTGCATTCTCAAGGCAGCAATACTGAAGTGGTTTGCCATTCCCTCCTCCAGTAAACCAAGTTTTGTGAGAACTCTCCACCATGACCCATCCGTCTTGGTGGCCCTACATGGTATGGCTCATGGCGTGATCTGACACATGTCCCCACTGTTCCAGAGAGTCTTTGACATTTAAGTTCTCCAGGTATGGATGTCAACTCTGACCTTTTGTGTGACTGTCCTTAAAATGTCTGCGTATATCTTATTTTCTACAAGTGACAGTTGTCTGAGTAAATGATCATAGATTCCTTTGGGGAAAGAGTGGAGGGATCATTATTGTGTAAACTTGATGTAGTTTGCAAGAACCTTCCCTCTACCAAAGCAACCACTTCTTCAGTCATTGTGTTATGTGCCTGAGAAATAGCTCAAGTCTAAAAGATGAATTAAGAATTGTAACTTTCATTGGGACAACAGTTTTCAGCCCTCTGATTGTTCATGCTTGAGTTCCTCTTCTATTACAAGTTGAGAGGCATCCTTGTTGGCTACATACTCCTTTCATACCTGGATTTCAATAACTGTTGCTCACCCTTTGCTGCACAAAATCTTTCTTTAGAACATCAGTGGCACTTAGAAACAGTCATCTAATTGTGCTATAGCTACTATAATTTTAAGCGCAAGCATAATCTCGTAGTCCAGTCATTAAAACTTCCATTGGTAGTGAATTAGGTGGGTGAACCAGTGCACTGGGCACAGGCTATCAGGTATTTGAGACTTACAGAATAAATAGTAGTTATAATACATTAGATGACTGAGTGTCACACCAGAGGGCCTGCTGTTTTTGACAAAGAAGGTTTTCCTGCAATTATTTTCAGTATTAAAACAGATACAGCAATTTATATGCCAGGCTGGAAAGAGGGTCAACCAAATACATGTACTTGTATGTTAATCTATTTAAAGAACTCTAATGAAAGCTTAAAGTTGTAGTATATTTGACCGTGTAGCAGATGCACAGGAACAAAAAGTAGAGTAAGACCGCTTTGATGTTTTGTTTAAATCACTTGTCGTAATATTTGTACTTGCAAAAACTGAATTTGGCTTACAAAACTTGAACGGTTTCTTAACAGTATTTACTCTTCTTTTCCTTTTTCTTACCTGTCCTTTCCAGTTTCCTTCTGTGTTCTTTTAGCTTTTCTTAAGAAACACAAAATCTTCTTATAGAGAAATACACCAACCTAGGTACACATTGCCACAAAAACAACAAACTAAGTAACCAAATGGAGAGGATTTAGTAACTGCTTCTAATTAACTATGCACTGGACTGTTGTGACCTTTAGGAGACTATGCATGTAAACATTTCAAGAGCTGGGTACATCTAGCCGGGGAGTGTTTTAATGGTGGGGAGGGGGCGGATTCTGATTTTGTTTTCTGAGATGTGCCTGGAGGTATTGAGAATTAAAAAGTGTTCCAAAGAAATTGTACAGATATACCATCATTTGTAGTCTAAGAAACCCCCTCTTCCTAACTGAGGCTGAGGACTCATTGCACGGGACACAGTATTTGAAATGTGGAAGGGCAACAGCTCTACCATACGCACACACTGGTGATCCTTGCACCCGGGTATAGAGATGCTATGATCCAGACCGGCATCACAGCAGATGGCCAGGGCTAGCAGTGGAAGCAAGTCTTATTAGGGATTTCACAAAATGACTCAGACCTGGCCAGAACCAGAAATATCTAATTCCCATTTCAATGTGATTTGTGATCTAAAACTTTGCATAAAAATAGCATCAATTGCTTTAACACTGAGGAATTATTAATAGCTTTTTAGATATATGTTAAAGCACTCTTCTTGTGGAGTACACATAGGATTTATTTCTTTTTTTCCTTATCAAATATGACCTGTATTTAATAAAACCTATTTCTCCTCCAGTCGTGGACTACAGATGCAATACTTGCATAATGCAGTGTAATGTGTCTGGCAACTGCCAAGGGCCATAAATAATGCACCTCAGTAAAGCACTGCGGTCAGGTTGCCTGTTGCATACGGGCTTCTGGGAGCCAATCTGACACAGCTGCAGGCTATTTCTACTCAGTGGTTCAGTGTACTGAGAACGAGATGCCAAGGTTTCCCTGGGCAAACCAACAGGTCAAAGCTAGGCTCTGTCGCCAAAAGTCATTATTTATTATGAAAGTGTAATGACCAAAAAAAAAAAAAAGAGAACACTAGTTAACAAACATGTACATCATTTCAGAAATTAATATATCCTAGTTATCAAAGTTTTATGAAAGGATTTTATGTTCTTCTTTAAGATTTTGAGAATAGCTTGTGTCAATTGCCTCAGGTAGTAAGGGCAAAGTTGGGTCCATGTTTGATCCCTATCTGAATTCACAAAAATCCTAAGACAACTCATGAAGGGCAAAGAAACGAAGATTTTTTTTCTTTTGTTACCATTATTATCAGATATTATTAAACATTATTATAAGAGCTAATAATTGGTATTAGAAAATATAAATGTAAAAATATCACAACATATTCAGGATAGAGTTTATGAAACCACTTCTTCTGATATTTGAGTCTTACCTTGGAGTCAATATAGTCATCAATTTTAAGACTCATAGTTGTGAGGTATGATTTTCTCTCTTTTGTTTGATCACTTGGTTAACCTGGTTGGGGGAAAAACTGTTTACAAAATGTGATGGTGACTTGATATTTTTGCAACATACTCCCTTTGGGAAAGATGGCTATATTTTTGTATGTGAAAAGTGACTTTCTTTAAAATGATAATATTACACTGAAGGAAGAAAATTCACTTTTTCATAACTTTTAAATGATCACTCTCCTAAGTATTTAAGAAGTAGATTATTTAAAGGGTTGTTATATAATTATGCTTTGCACACCTTTCTGGTTTACTGGAAGTACTTTTATTATGTGTTCCAGTATTTTCTGTTTCAGTTAATTATTAGAAGATGTAAAGAAGCTTTTTTTGTCGTGTGTTTTTATCTGGCTGGAACTTTAAAATATGAACATTATAAATGATGTGATAGGACCTCCACTATCTGAACTGTCCTGGAGAGAGAGTAATCAAGGTATTAGATAGTCTGGAATCCTTAAAACAATTTGTCATGATCTCACTTTTATGTTTGCACTTTCAATATATCTTCAACCTCTTCCATTAGACAAAGTCTTCTGTCTTGCTCTGGCTTCAGCCCCAATTTGTTTTGACTTCTGTCTCTCTCCTGCTGCCCTACATTCATTTCCCTTTGGCCTCAGCCCTGATTCCAACTCTATTCTTAACCCTTGGTTTTCTAGCTCCCTTTCTTGCCTCAGTCACAATCCAAACATTTTCAGGATTCAGGAGACCTCAGAAATGCTGGACAAGTAAGACTGAGAGTACTCCTCTCTCCTTGCTGTAAAATTAAACCAGTACAACTTGGGCAAAGGCAGAAGAACATTTATTTTTGTCCAATATGTATGCCATTTTTATCCATTTTCATTTCACCTTGCTCAAATACAGTGAAAGATTCATACTGCTCTTAGAAAAACAGCTGGGAAATACTGTTTCAATTTTTCTAGCTGTTAAATTTGAAACCCAAGTTATTTGAGTTTCTACTGAAATGATAAAATAACCTCAAGCATACAATTATTTAGAAGTGACTATTTTGTGGTTGTCATGTTGTTTGGAGGCTATTAACTGCAAATCATTCTTTGACTTTCTTGTAATAGTGTACTGCTGCAGTATGAACTAATTAAAACAATTTTGTTTTAAACTGTAGCATAGGTAAAATTCTAATTCTCACAAGAAAGACATAGTGGTAAATCAAATTTTTCCAGCATTAATTAAATATGAATTCTTCAAAAATGATAATAGGAAGTCATTTTTCAAAAGATTATATGACCCAGTTGTTTAGAAACCTAGATATATATTTAGAGATAACTGTGATACTAGGAATTAAAGTCGGTATGGTTAATTAAAAAACAAAACATCAATGTTGTCATAAAAATCTTAAGTCACACTATAGATTTTTAAATCAAAAGGTGAGGACTTTTGTTTGAAAAATATTTACTATGAGGATTAACAGCTTTTATTTATCATTGTATGTTTCTAGGCTGTGTTTATAGATGGTGTATTTATAGGCTCTGATGTGAGTGAGGTAAAATGACACCCCAATAGTGGGCTAACCTTTTAGAATATGTATTACTTAATTCTTATTCTTAAATGTCACAACAGTTGATCATTTACCCTACTGACATTTTATTAACATTTACAGTCATTTATTTTAAAAAAAGGTTTTATTTTGTTGTTGTTTTTTCAACTGCGAAGCAAAGATTTATTCTGACTGCTCTTTTTCTTTATCTTGAGTCCCTCACATCAGGCCACAATGTGGCTGAGGAGACTAGATAAATCTAGTTTTTTACTATAACTTTTAGGTTCTTTTAAAACTCCTCCCACATCAGCTGCTTATTACTAAAATATTCAAACCATGCTTTGAATGGTGGTCACTCAGAGTCCTGATTTAAGTTAAAGCCAAGCTTGTGTAATAATGGCAAAAATTAATATAAAGTATGCTAACATTATTCTGAATTTATCATGGAAATGGGCCATACCGTCTATGGGGTCACACAGAGTCGGACACGACTGAAGTGACTTAGCAGCAGCAGCAGCAGCAGCCAACCACTAACATATTTTTTCCTGAAGCATCAGGCCTAAAGGGTCAAATTGCATATGATAAAAGAACAGGAGGCTAATTACAGAATCCATGATCTTTTGATTTCTGGATCCTAAAATCACACCAATCTGGCAACTATCCATTCAGTAATGGGACCACAGGGGCACTAGAAACTCTTGCATACGTGGTATGTATCTGTCATGTTCATGAACACCTGTACTTGTGGCTGAAGGGTTCTATCGATGTCAACTTCTAATGAATGCAGGAAGAGTGGGAGAGACTGGGCAGTGTGGGTAGACCCATGTTTTGGAGACAGACAGAACAAGTGCTCTGGCTCTAACACCTTAGACATGACTTTTCCAGTCTTGATTTGATTAACTGTGAATTAGGAATAACTGCATCTTACAAGGCTAAAACTAAATGAGATAATTCAGGGGAAATGCAGAGTATAGTACTGTGCCTATAGTAAATATTAAGTAAATATGAATTGTTATTACTAGTAATATTGTATTGATATAATATTATATGTTTCTACTTTAACTATAGCATGCGTTTTCTTAGGTAATAAAACTCCTAATTAAATTGTCTAGATTCCAGCTATGGAAACACACCTCCTTATCATCTCATAATAGGAATTCAGGGATATTTTTAAAAGTAACTATGATGCAGGTTTTAGGGCCAACTTGTTCAATATTTAGTTGGAACATACACAAGAATATATATGTGGTTTCTTAATCATTATATAAAATCTATATAAGTATTTCCTCTGTCAGATAGGAGTGGAGGGAAATTTCTTCAGTGATTTTCAAAGTGTGGTTTTGTTGCCAGCCAAAATCTTGGCCTTTTCTGCCCACGGAAGCTGAATGAAAAATACAGAGACAGCGTTTGGAGGAAATAGAAGGATGGCTTTTATTTTCAGGTGGTGGAGAGCGGAACCCAGTGGGCTCATGCCTTAAGAACTGGGTCTCCCCTTCATGAGGAGTCTAGGGGCTTATATAAAGCAAGGGCTCACAGTCAGGAGTCAGTGATGAGGAACAAAGGTGATAGGAATTTGATTTATTTCTCTTGGATTGTTTCAAAGACAGTAAAAAGCTGGCATCAGTAACCCAGTAATTGAGTCTGGAAGTTAGGTGGCTCTGCCTTCATTCTGATATGTAACTACCAGGGGAAGGCTGTTGTAAGGATAAGCACCAGATAGGAGATGTGTTTGGGCTTCCCTGGTAGCTCAGCTGGTAAAGAATCCGCCTGCAATGCAGGAGACCCCAATTCGATTCCTGGGTCAGGGAAGATCCCCTGGAGGAGGGCATGGCAACCCACTCCAGTCTTCTTGCCTGGAGAATCCTCATGGACAAAGGAATCTGACAGGTTACAGTCCACAGGGTTGCAAAGAGTCAGACATGACTGAGCGACTAAGCAGAGAGGACGCATTTAGCATAGAGTCAAAGGAGCAAATGTGAACTGTAGCTCCTGCTGAGTTTAGGGGGCAGAAAAGCAAACTTCAGTTACAGACATACAAAGTTAGGAACAGTTAAAGTTAAAAAAAAAAGAAAAACTAGAAATGTTCAGGGTTGCGCACTGTTCCCTTTATCTTCTTGGTTCTCAGGAAAGGGAAAGAGAAAAACTCATTCCTCTTATTTTCCTTTTCACTTCAACAGTTTCGAGATCAGCAGCATCAGTGAAATGTGGGAATTTGTTAGAACTTGGCTCTCACACTTGACCTCCTGAATCAGAAACTCTGGGGTGGAGCCCAGCGACCTGTATTTGAAGCTTTCCTCATGATTCCAGAACCATGTTAAAAGTTTAGGATCCACTGCTTTAGTGTTTCTAGGAACAGGGGGCCAGAAATACTAATGGTTGTTATGTAGAAATTACATGAGGAAACTCCTTTAAATTAATGAGATAATCCCTGCTGTATAGTCTTTTACTATGAGAATAAATTTGACAAGTGAGTATTAATCTACGGGGTGTGCCAAAGTGAAGAACCTGAGGGTGGGTAGATTTAGGAGAAAGAAAGGTGATGATTGGGACTTCCCTGGTGGTCCAGTGGTTAAGACTTTGCCTTCCAATGAAGGCGATATAGGTTTGCTCCCTAGTCAGGGAGCTAAGATCTCACATGACTTGTGGCCTTAAAGTCAAAGCATAAAATAGAAGCAGTATTGTAACACATTCAATCAAGATTTTAAAAATAGTCCACATCCAAAAAAAAAAAAGATGATTGCCTCTGAAAGGGTTCAGTGTCTGTTTAAAGAATTTTTGCTATTGAAAGCTCCCCCTGGAATTATGTTGATTAGCGAAAACAACTCTTATGTTACATAAAATAGGACTAAAGTAGTTGGTTTCATAGGTCATATTCTTCATTTTCTTTAATTTTTTAAGGGATTATGGTCAATTTAAATTGTTTTAAAATCAAAATACAGATTAGAAAACTGAGTGAGAAAATGAACAGATAGTGGAAGTGCTAAAGAAGCTAAAGAATTTCCCGACTCAAGGCTGAATACAGATAGAAATTTCTATAATATGAGTCTGGAGTCTAGGCACTGTTGAGTCCTCATTTCAGCCCTAGCTAATTCAGTTACCTGTGCATTTTCTAAATGGAAGAATAATTGGCCTAAGAGGTCGGTGTGGTGTAATGAGAAAAGCCCATTCTTCAGAAACAAAATAGTCATAGGTCAGAGTCTCACTCACTAGCTATTTACTTTAGGCAAATTATTCAGATTTCCATGAGTCAGGTTTTAAATTTATAAAGTAAGGCAATGATTCCTACCCTTTAGGATGGTGGTTCCTCAAATGGGAAGCAGAATTTTCCCTTGGAGGGAGTTTTTGTGGTCACAGGACTGGAAGAAACAGTAACATTCAATGGGCAGGGACTGGAAGAAACAGCATTCAGTGGGCAGGGACCAGGAATGCTAGGCTCCTGCAGTATCTGAGACAGTCCCAGCATGAAGGACTGTATCATGTCCTGCACAGATTTGCAGTGTCCCCAAGATGTTCATGTAAGTGAAAATCTTCATAATTAT
Organism: Moschus berezovskii; assembly: GCF_049115385.1. Lineage (NCBI taxonomy): Eukaryota > Metazoa > Chordata > Mammalia > Artiodactyla > Moschidae > Moschus > Moschus berezovskii. The sequence continues at coordinate 122,953,096 of NC_142461.1, forward strand.
CTAAGCCTAGAATCTAACACGTAAACATTTTTGCATCATTTTAAAATACACTGAATTTTCCAAGAAATGTAAATTGCTGTCATGTAAATTGAGGGAAGATTATACATTGTTTAGTTCTTATTCTCTTATCAAAATTTGCGTATCCTTTTGGGGAAAGAAATCACATAGCCAGCAGCAAATCTCTGCATAATATTTGATTTCTAGTAAAACAGCCTTATCAGATTGCTTTTGAGGAGGATCACAATGCTATTACATATGGGTGTAAACAACTGACTATTTCATTGTGTCTTCTAATAATTATGGCTGGCAAGTCTTCATTCAAATAAACTAATTGAAATGTATTAGTGAAAAGTAGTATTTTAATATAAACTGCTTTTTTTCTCCTTTCTGTTCAGTTCAGCAGCTCAGTCATGTCTGACTATTTACGACCCCATAGACTGCAGCACACCAGGCTTCCCTGTCCATCACCAACTCCCAGAGTTTAACCAAACTCATGTCCATTGAGTTGGTGATGCCATCCAACCATCTCATTCTCTGTCATCCCCTTCCCCTCCTGCCTTCAATCTTTCCCAGCATCAGGGTCTTTTCCAGGGAGTCAGTTCTTCACATCAGGTGACCAAAGTATTGGAATTTCAGCTTCAGCATCAGTCCTTCCAATGAATATTCAGGACTGATTTCCTTTAGGATGGACTGGTTGGATCTCCTTGCAGTCCAAAGGACTCTCAAGAGTCTTTTCCAACACCACAGTGCAAAACATCAATTCTTCAGTGCTCCACTTTCTTTATAGTCCAGCTCTCACATCCATGCATGACTACTGGAAAAACCAAAGCTTTGACTAGACAGACCTTTGTTGGCAAAGTAATGTCTCCGCATTTTAATATGCTGTCTAGATTGGTCATAGCTTTTCTTCCAAGGAGCAAGCTTCTTTTAATTTCATGGCTGCAGTTACCATCTGCAGTGATTTTGGAGCCCCCCAAAATGAAGTCTGTACTGTTTCCATTGTTTCCCCATCTATTTGTCATGAGCTAAAATATTACATTAATTTTTTAAAACTATGTGTGCAGATAGGTTATATCAGCTATGAATTGTATTTCAAGATAGTAAATGTGGAATGATAGAATATTGTTCTGAAAGGAGATGTTAGTTCTGAAGACTGGGTCTGCTTTCAACTTGAGAGGATTAGATGAGGATGTGCTAGTAAGTGATTAACATAATATCTAGTACATGGTAAGTGCTCATATATAGTAACTATTCTTACCATAGGTAAGGACTGGTTGGATTGGAAACCAGTGTTAAGTCAAGGCACATAGATGTTCAGAGGCCAGTAAGTCTGTTTCTTACCTGGGAATGCAAATCTGGGCCAGCCCCATGCTAGGCATGTATGATCTCTACTTCAGGATGATGGTGAGAGCAGCCTGGAAGTTCTGAACTTAACCTTGAAACCCTAAGAGAAGGGGGAGATGGAGGAGATAGGAGCCAACCTGAACTGGGAATGATGGGAAGATTAGGAATTGGATTCAATACATTGCTTCTCAATCCACATTGGACAAACAGTAGTGCAGTGGGTGTTTCTGTTGCTACCATTACTCTTATTCTCTGAGTGACTGGTTTAGCCATATGGTTGCCTGTGCAAATCCCTCAAGTGTTATAGTTCCCGTGTTACTAGAGTTCATTATTAAAGGACAGGAAGCTTCAAGCAGCATTTTGAAAACAAGCTGACCTATCTGTCTGGGTGAACGACTGCAGTGGACCTGAAGTCTGTGCCATGCAACTGGTACATAACTGTAACACACCAGAGCTGTTCAGCAGGAACCCTACCACTATACCTAATTCCCATTTGGCTCTTGAGCTGTGACTGCTTCTCAGGACTAAGATATCAGCAGTGCTTTTGGTCAATGAAATAAACAGTTGAATTCTTGAATAAGAATTCTGAGACATTTCATGGGCTAGATGGCATCCCAAGATATGGTGACTTTCTTCCCATACACTAACCCCAGATATTATAAAACAATTTCATAAGAATTAGTTATGTGCCAAGTGCAATAATAGACATCTGTTTTGGTCAGTGTAAGAAAAACATCTCTTTCTATACCCAATCTTGTTAGAACATACTAAAACCCTCATTTAAGAAGTCTTCTGTGACTTTTTATTTCAAGGCAAGGCAACAATCTGGATGGTATTTCTTTATATGATTGCCACCATTCACCCAAGTGTGACCATTTGCTTTGTAATGTTAGCTAGTCAGAATAATATGCTAAAATATTAAGTTAGCATTTATGTAATTCTTGATGATAGTGATAACTATATAAGTAATTCAATGCATATGAGACAGTATTCTAGGTTATCATACTGAAATAACAATTGACTAGTGAATAGCATTAAACAATTTAGGACCTAGATATTTCTATTTGAAATCCTTTAAAAATGTAACAGTGTAGAAATCAGTATGGACTAGAAGGATAGACCGGGACATCTGTGTCTGAGAATATGCAGGCCAGAAATGAAAGATGATCCTGTCCCAGAAGCCAATTTACCTCTGAGGTTTGTTTGACTAGAACACTTCAAAAAAACTGAAATACACACTGTCATTTAGGAATGCATTAAACTTTCAAAATTCTGTCAATTCTGCCATAATATATTTATGTGGTAGAAATGTTCGCTCCCCTCTGTCTTTTCAATGCTATTTTGGTAAAAATAAAAAGCCTAGGAAATTTCTTTAAGGATATTCAGCTTCTTTCCTTTGACTCTTGACCTGTCATACAAAATATGTTCTTCCCTTTGTAAATGTGCATTTTTCCTGAAAGCTAATTCTGTGTAAAGCACATTCTGGATGGTACGATATCTAGTTTGTTACCAGCTCAGAAAGGAATAGACATGATTCCAACTGGGACTCCAAATCTCTACACTCATAATTGAAATATATACTGTACATGGTTCCTTTGCCTTCAACATTAATACCCATCTGCCGAAATGGCAAGGTGCCCGCTCTCTAGCTGATTGGATGGATGCCCTGGAGCACAGGTGCCTGGCAATCATGGGTTTAGAGAAATCCCTGACATAACATTGTTCATGACATTTCCTCTGCAGGACTTCTCTCCTGGGTGTGTGTTATGCAGAGGGCTCTCTCTTCCTGTCTGATGTCATGACTGCTACCGGACATCTTCAGAAAAGTGTCTGTTCATAGCTAAAAGCAAAAGACTTAGAACAAGGTGACATTTAAAAAGTAGAAATCACAATATTTTGAGTCTTGAGGTCTAGCTTACATTTTAAAAATATATTCTTTCTTAGAACATCTTAAATACCAAGTCTTTAAACTCAGAGTGTTCTTCCAGATATCATTTATTCATTACTCACATTTATGACCTATGACAGTTGGTGATATAAAGCCAAAAGTTATGCTGTAGTAGTATACATGTGGCAGTGTTTTATGAGATGTATGTGTGAAGGTTTCAAAGTAAAAGTCATCTTCTGATTATCTCCTTATAAAAGCTATTGGGGCAAAAGAATACCACAGAACATTTTTTAAAAGCTATTAACCAGTATTCTTTTTGTCCCTGCTGATTATTTCTCTTGGAAAGAAGTACCATATTGGAGTAGCTAATAAATTCTGTGTTTAATCACTCAAGGATTAGGTGCTACAGTATGGAGAAAAGAGAAACTCCATGCATTATCCTGGTTTCTAAATTCTAAGCCTTTAGTAGAAGCAAAAGTTTTCAAAGATTAGAGAGATATTTGGGAAAAACAAGAAGAGTGTAGGGCCCTAAACTAAATTTACAGTCTAGGAAACAATTCCCTTAGGTAGAGAAAGGGAGAATTAGAGAAGAAGAAATGATATATAAATGTGTTAATAGGCTGCCACTTAACAGTGAGCAGAGTTCCCTATGCTATACAGTAGGTCCTTATTGGTTTTCCATTTAAAATACAACAGTATGTACATGTCAATTTCAAACTCCCTAACTATCCCTTCCCCTGACTCTCCCTTCTGGTAACCATAATTTCATCCTCTAAGTCTGTGAGTCTGTTTCTGTTTTGTAATTAAATTCATTTGCATCATTTCTTTTTGTATTCTTCATATAAAGGATATCATATGATAGTTCTCTATGTCCAACTTCACTCAGTACTCCAGTGAAAAGTAAAAATTAAAAAAAAAGAAGAAGAAGCCTTAGAGAAGAACATAATTTGCATCCATTCTTGGGATACCCAGAGGTATCATAATTATATTATAAAATATTTTAGATTTCTTATTTCAGAGAAGAAATAACTGTGAGCTTCCTATAGGTGACAATGAGCCATAGGAAGCTTGCAGAGATACTCACACGTCAGGTTCACTGAGCTGAGGATTATTTCAAGGTTAGACCTTACCTTGTGCCCAAATGGCTCATGGATTCAAGAATTTGTTTCTCTCATTTCTTATGAATTAGAGACTTATAAATCCTCCAAAACTTTGATATAATCTTAAGAAGGAAGCGGGTTTCCCTGATAGCTCAGTTGGTAAAGAATCCGCCTGTGATGCAGGAGACCCTTGTTCATTTCCTGGGTCGGGAAGATCCACTGGAGAAGGGATAGGCTACCCACTCCAGTATTCTTGGGCTTCCCTTGTGGCTCAGCTGGTAAAGAATATGGCTGCAATGTGGGAGACCTAGGTTCAATCCCTGGGTTGGGAAGATTCCCTGGAGAAGGGAAAGGTTACCCACTCCAGTATTCTGGCCTGGAGAATTCCATGGACTAAGTTCATGGGGTCGCAAAGAGTCAGACTCGACTGAGCAACTTTCACACTTAAGAAGGAAGAATGAAACCCAAAACTCACTGAGTAGATTTCTTCTCTCTTGGGAAGATTAGAAAAAATCTTTATGTTTATGCAGTTTTATTCAATTAAAATGAAGAAGAAAATTAAGCCAGTTATATGATAATTAAGAGTAAATAACCTTCTTGAAATATATTATTACAGCAAATAATCTTCCAGGATTTCTTTTTTCTTTTTCATTTTATTCTGCTAACATGGATCGAACCTTTCTATGAATCTCAGGGAAAAAAATAGCAACAGATAGGATCCAAATATAACAAATTAGAGTTATATTTATAACACAAATTCAGCATAGTCTATTTAGGCAAGACTGACATTGTACTAAAAGCCTGATACAGATTCCATATTTATTTACTTCAGAGCACTGAATCAAGCTCAATGAAAAGTGATTTGTAAATTGCTTATTCAGTGAACTTGAATAAATAACTCACAAATCAATGTCTTACAAGAATTTGGTAACCAGCCTGTTTCATCTGAAACTGTACTACAGCCTATTGATTCCCTTCTCCGGGTAACGTTGCACAGGAAAAATTCAAAGAGAAGCAGGCCATTCTACCTACCCGTTCAATTCCAAAACAGGAGAAAAATGTGATTGGAGTTTTAAAAAGAACACTCTTTCCAACTGCCACTACCACCCTTACAACTAAGGAGGTGGGATGTTTCAAATGGACCCTGTGCTTTGGAAGACCTGGATCTGACTTTACTTCATTGCTCTTAATAGAATCAGTAGTCCACAGGGCAGTCAGATGTGTCTATACAGAGCTTATGTTCACTCCTTCTAGACTCTGTTTCAAGAACCAGAGACCCTAAGCCCACCTTTAGGTCCCTCCTGCCAAGCATGCACCACAGTGCACACTGGGTCAAGATGTTGGCAAGTGAGGGCAATTTGCAGAAGGTTTGGTTAGAGCTCGGGCAGCCAGGCGGAGGCATCCTCACCCTGAAGTATGACATACTTCATGGGACCAAAAGAGAAGGAGAAACAAACCACAGGGATGCAGAGCTAGGATAGGCGCTCTGCATGTGTCATTTTCTAGTGAACAACTCTGAGAAATCCAAAACTTTCGAATTTGAATCTGGTTTTCTCCGTTGTTATAAAGATATATTTTTTAAGGTAGGAAGATAGTTTAACATTGTGTCAGCTTAACTTATTAAATATTTAGACATATGACCTATGGGCCATCATTTGTACTCTTGCCCCAGGCTCATTAATGTTAAGGACAGGCTTACCAGCTATTACTCTCTCTACTCTTTTTCACAGCCAGACTTCTCAAAGTTTTCTTAACTTACCACATCCCATTTGCTCATCCCATATTTATTTTTCTCCTCACCTGGTCTTGCTTTAGCACTTACAATTTCAGCAAATCCCCTCTTGCTTTATTCAAGTGCTTGCATGCATGCATGTCTTCCTGTTTTAAAAAAATCCAATGAATATAATCTTCTGAACTAATCTTATTCTCTTAGCAATATTTAACAATATTGGAATCTGGGAAATCCAAAGTAAAGGCACCTGCAAATTCAGGGTCAGGTGAGTTCCCACTTCCTGGTTCCTAAATGTGTCCTTACACAGTGGAAGGGGCAAGGAAGTTCTCAAATTTCTCTTTTGTAAGGGCACTAAGAAAGCCTTCTTAAGTGAACAATACAAAGAAATAAAGGAAAACAATAAAATGGGAAATACTAGAGATCTCTTCAAGAAAATTAGAGATACCAATATATTGCTGATCCTGTTCACGACACCAGCTGTCTTGCTCTTCACACTGCTCATACTGTTCACTGAACCCAGGGTAGGCAAGGCTCAAACTAAGAGGCTGGAAGAAGACTCAAGGAGCCATAAGAACTGCAGATATGTTTATTCTCTCCTGGCTGATGCAGCAGCCATAGCAGCAGACACACTATACTCTCTCCTCTCGTGACTGACTCAATGGACACAGCTGTGGTGCATCAGTAAATGCCTCTACTTTCTCATGGAACTTGCAGAGGCATACTGCACACAACCTGTGACCAAACAAGTACCTTGTGAGGCACATGTGCAGTGCTACAAATGATCTCAGCTGTTCCATAATCACTGTTTACAGATATGGGCAAGAGGGCATGAGAGCATGGGGTGAGAGAGCCTGATTGGTGCAATCTTGTTAATTCCTGCACACCAAGGGAACATTTCATGCAAATATGGACACAATAAAGTACAGAAATTGTAGGGACCTAACAGAAGCAGATAATATTAACAAGATGTGGAAAAAATAAACAGAAGAACTGTACAAATAAGATCTTCACGACCAAGATAACAATGATGGTGTGATCACTAGAACCAGATATCCTGGAGTGTGAAGTCAAGGGGCCTTAGGAAGCATTACTACCAACAAAGCTAGTGGAGGTGATGGAATTCCAGCTGAACTATTTCAAATCGTAAAAGATGATGCTGTGAAAGTGCTGCACTCAATATGCCAGCAAATTTGGAAAACTCAGCAGTGGCCACAGGACTGGAAAAGGTCAGTTTTCATTCCAATCCCAAAGGAGAGCAATGCCAAAGAATGTTCAAGCTACTGCACAATTATGCTCATTTCACATGCTAGCAAGGTAATGCTCAAAGTCCTTGAAGCTAGGCTTCAACAATATGTGAATCAAAAACTTTCAGATGTACAAGCTGGAATTAGAAAAGAGAGGAACCAGAGATCAAATTGCCAACATCCACTGGATCACAATTCAGAAAAAATCATCTACTTCTGTTTCATTGAGAAACAGAAAGGCTTTCTGCTAAAGCCTTTGACTGTGTGGATCACAGAAAACTTGGAAAACTCTTGGGTGAAAATACCAGATCACCTTACCTGCCTCCTGCAAAACCTGTATGCGAGTCAAGAAGCGACAGAACTGGACATGCAACAACGGACTGGTTCCAAACTGGGAAAGGAATATGACAAGGTTGTACATCATCAACCTACTTATTTAACTTATACGCATAATGCATCATGCAAAATGCTGGGCTGAATGAAGCTCAAACTAGAATCAAGACTGCTGGGAGAAACACCAATAACCTCAGAATGCAGATGAGAACACACTAATGGCAGAAAGCAAAGAGGAACTAAAGAACCTCTTGACGAAGCTGAAAGAGGAGAGTAAAAAAGTTGGCTTGAAACTCAACATTCAAAAAGCTAAAATCATGGCATCCAGTCCCATCACTTCATGGTAAATAGATGGGGAAAAATGGAAACAGTAACAGACTTTATTTTCTTGGGTTCCAAAACCACTGCAGATTGTGACTGCAGCCAAGAAATTAAAAGATGTTTGCTCCTTGGAAGAAAAGCTATGAAAAAACAAGATAGCGTATTTAAAAGTAGAGACATCACTTTAACGACAGAGGTCCATCTAGTCAAAGCTATGTTTTTTCCAGTATTCTTGTACAGATGTGAAGGCTGGACCATCAAGAAGACTGAATACTGAAGAACTGATGCTTTCAAACTGTGGCATTGGAAAAGATTCTTAGGAATCCCTTGGACAGCAAGGAGATCAAACCAGTCAATTCTAATGAAATCCATGCTGAATATTCATTGGAAGGACTGATTCTGAAGCTGAATCTCTAATACTTTGGCCACCTAATTCAAAGAGCTGATTTATAGGGAAAGACCCTGATGCTGGGAAAAATTGAGGGCAGGAGGAGAGGGACAACAGAGGATGAGACAGTGGAATGGCTTCATCCATTCAATGAACATGAGGTGGAGCAAACGCTGTAAGTTAGTGAAGGACAGGGTAGCCTGGAGTGCTGCAGTCCATGGGTTTGCAAAACATTGGTCACAACTGAACAATAATAATAACAAGGGCACTAATCCCTTCCAAAGGCCCTCATCTCCAGATATCATCACACTGTGATTAGATTTCAACATGTGAATTTTGAGGGGACGCAGTCTATAGAACCTCCACTCCAGACATGGTTCAAACCTGCATCCCTAGCCTCATCCAGTGTTAGGTCAGTCTTGTACTTTCTCTTCTCTAGATCAGAATTTCTCAATTATTGTCACCATGTGAAGATTTGCAGACCTAATTCCAAAGAAACCCATATCTAAAATACACATTTATTTATTCGATAAATAAATTATCAAAACTTAAGAAGAAAATCTTAAAAGTAGCAGTTTGTTACAGTTTAGAAAACCCCCATAAGATTATAAGCAGATTTTTCTGCAAAAATTTTGCAGGATAGAAGGGAGTAGCATGATGTATATTCAAAGTGCTGAAAGGGAAATAAAAAGTGCCAACGAAGACTACTCTACCAACAAAATTGTCCTTCAGAACTTAAGAAGAGCTGAATAGTTTTCTGGACAAAAGCTGAAGGAGTTCACCACTAGATGGGCCTTACTAGAAATGTTAAAGGGAGTTTTTTAGGCTGGAATAAAAAGACACTAGCAACAGGAATACACACGAAAGTATGAAATATAGTTATGGTAACTATACGGTTAAATTCAGAACACTCCCTGTATTGTAGTGGTAGTAGTTAAATCCCTTGTAACTCCTGTATTACGAAGCTTAAAAGACAAGAGTATTAAAAATAACAATCACCTCAATAATTTTTAATTACTGAATTGTGACATCAAAAACATAAAATATAAAAATGTACAGCTTTTGAATGTATTTATAATTAAATTCGGAGAAGGCAATGGCAAGCCACTCCAGTACTCTTGCCTAGAAAATCCCATGGATGGAGGAGCCTGGTAGGCTGCAGTCTGTGGGGTAGCTAAGGGTCGGACACGACTGAGCAACTTCACTTTCACTTTTCACTTTCACACATTGGAGAAGGAAATGGCAACCCACATAATTAAATTGCTATCAATCTAAAATAGACTATTATAAGATGTTTTATGTAAGTTTTGGTGTAACCACAAAGCAAAAAAACTACAGTAGATAAAAAATAAAAATAAAGGTAATTAAGCATGCGACTAAAAGATCTTCACGACGCAGATAATCACAATGGTATGATCACTCACCTAGAGACAGACATCCTGGAATGTGAAGTCAATTGGGCCTTAGGAAGCATCACTACAAACAAAGCTAGTGGAGGTGACGGAATTCCAGTTGAACAATTTCAAATCCTGAAAGATGATGCTGTGAAAGTGCTGCACTCAATATGCCAGCAAATTTGGAAAACTCAGCAGTGGCCACAGGACTGGAAAATGTCAGTTTTCATTCCAATCCCTAAGAAAGGCAATACCAAAGAATGCTCAAACTACCACACAATTGCACTAATTTCACACACTAGTAAGGTAATGCTCAAAATTCTCCAAGCCAGGCTTCAGCAGTACATCAATTGTGAACTTCTGGATGTTCAAGCTGGTTTTAGAAAAGGCAGAGGAACCAGAGATCAAATTGCCAACATCCGATGGATCATCAAAAAAGCAAGAGAGTTCCAGAAAAACATCTACTTCTGCTTTATTGCCTATGCCAAAGCCTTTGACTATGTGGATCATAATAAACTGTGGAAAATTCTGAAAGAGATGGGAATACCAGACCACCTGACCTGCCTCTTGAGAAAATGTATGCAGGTCAGAAAGCAACAGTTAGTACTGGACATGGAACTACAGACTGGTTCCAAATCAGATAAAGAGTATGTCAAGGCTGTGTATTGTCACCCTGCTTATTTAACTTATATGCAGAGTACATCATGAGGAACGCTGGGCTGGAGGAAGTACAAGCTGAAACCAAGAGTGCCGGGAGAAATATCAATAACCTCAGATATGCAGATGACACCACCCTTATGGCAGAAAGCAAAGAAGAACTAAAGAGCCTCTTGATGAAAGTGAAAGAGAAGAGTGAAAAAATTGGCTTAAAGCTCAACACTCAGAAAACTGTGATCATGGCATCCAGTCCCATCACTTCTTGGCAAATAGATTGGGTAACAGTGGAAACAGTGTCAGACTTTATTTTTCTGGGCTCCAAAATCACTGCAGATGGTGATTACAGCCATGAAATTAAAAGACGCTTACTCCTTGGAAGGAAAGTTATGACCAACCTAGACAGCATATTGAAAAGCAGAGACATTACTTTGTCAACAAAGGTCCGTCTAGTCAAGGCTATAGTTTTTCCAGTGGTCATGTATGGATGTGAGAGTTGAACTATAAAGAAAGCTGAGCACAGGAGAATTGATGCTTTTGAACTGTGGTGCTGGAGAAGACTCTTGAGAGTCCTTTGGACTGCAAGGAGATCCAGCCAGTCCATCCTAAAGGAGGTCAGTCCTGGCTGTTCATTGGAAGGACTGATGTTGAAGTTGAAACTAATACTTTGGCCACCTGATGTGAAGAGCTTACTCATTTGAAAAGACCCTGATGCTGGGAAAGGTTGAGGGCGGGAGGAGAAGGGAACGACAGAGGATGAGATGGTTGGATGGCATCACCGACTCAATGGACATGGGTTTGCATGGACTCTGGGAGTTGGTGATGGACAGGGAGGCCTGTGTGCTGTGGTTCGTTGGGTTGCAAAGAGTCGGACACGACTGAGTAACTGAACTGAACAGAAAATATCATATCATAAAGGAAGAGAGCAAGAGAAAATGAAAGGAACAAATAAATTCCAAAAAAACCAGAGAACAGTTTTCAAAATGACAGTCAAAGGTCCATATATTAGCAATTACTTTAAATGTAAATAGACAAATTCTCTAATCAAAACACATAAAGTGTCTAAATGAACAAAAAGAAAAAGAACAAGCCACAGCTATATGTTTCCTATAACATTCATTACAGTTTTAAGGACTCACACAGACTAAAGTGAAGAGATGGAGAGAGATAAGGCGTGAAAATGGAAGCCAAACGAAAGCTGGGATAACTAGACTCCTGTCAGATACAATGGGCCTTAAGCCACAGGCTGAATGAGAAACAAAGAAGGCCGTAATAAAATGATTAAATGGCCAAACTATCAAGAGGGTATAACATTTGTAAACATTTATACCTCAGCATGCTGCTGCTGCTAAGTCGCTTCAGTCGTGTCCAACTCTGTGCGACCCCATGGACAGCAGCCTACCAGCTTCTCCGTCTCTGGGATTCTCCAGGCAAGAATACTGGAGTGGGTTGCCATTTCCTCCTCCAATGGAGCACCTAAATATATAAAGCAAATAGTAACATATATAAGGGCTTCCCTGGTGGCTCAGAGGTTAACACGTCTGCCTCCAATGTGGGAGACCCGGGTTCGATCCCTGAGTCGGGAAGATCCCCTGGAGAAGGAAATGGTAACCCACTCCAGTATTCTTGCCTGGAGAATCCCATGGACGGAGAAGCCTGGTAGGCTACAGTCCACGGGGTCGCAAAGAGTCGGACACGACTGAGTGACTGAACAGAACAGAACATATATAAAGGGAGAAATAGCAATGCAATAACATTAGGGACTTTAGTACCCCACTTTGATCATTGGATAGTTCACACAGACAGAAAATCAGATGAAAGCATTGGACTTAAACTATACATTAGATCAGACTGACCTAATACTATTGAGTAGAATGTTCTGTACATGATATTAACATATCTTATTGGAAGTCAACATGTTGGTAAAGAATACTTCATCTTCTTTATTCAAAAATTTTATGCTTGATTTTATGTTTAAAAGATATCCAAATTAATATATAAGTCTTAATTTCTACTATATATAATGCAAATAAGATTTGGTATGTGATATATAATACCTACAAGAACAATTGTTTTCCTTATCTAAAGCTAAAAATAAAAACAATTTTTTGCTGCTTTTGAAATTATTTTTACAAATTAAAAAAATTTAAAACACTATAAATTTCTTTTAAATAACTTGCTTTGAAACAAGATTGAACTTAATTTTTCTAGTGATAACTCTGTATATTTCATTTAAATAAAGGTTATATTATTTTTTTTTAATTTTAAATGTATCTATTTTTTAATTGAAGGATAATTGCTTTACAGAATTGTGTTGGTTTCTGCCAAACGTCATATAAATTGGCTTTAAATACTGTTATTTCAACATGAAAATTTATTAACATTGAATAATAAAGCTACCAAAACCATTAGCTAAAACAATATGAATGAAAAATAGAGCTTAAGCATGATTTTATATGACTTGGAAAAATGTTTGCTTCCTGAGTCACATAGCTGGCTGAAATATTGGCCTCAGCTGTTACAGAATTCTTATACACATATATTATTTTCTTGATCTCTTTTATAAGTCTGTTCATGAGTAAACTAAGAGCAGAATAATATTCACCTCTCTTACATGTTAAAAGTCTTATTTTTCACTTCATAAATATGACAAAATGAAGTTCTTAGACTGAGCATGAGAGTCAGAGAAAGGGCCAGTCACCTGGTCAGATGCTTTGTTGATGGGAAGTGAAAGCTGCTGTTTTGTTCCTCGGTTTCTCCAGGTAGCTTCCAGTAAGTCTAGAGACGGCTGATATTCTTTCTCACTCTCAAATCCGAGCAGCTTGGGAAATATTTCAAAGTTTCCTGTTGAAACATGATTTTTTCCCAATGATTCTGTTTCTTTTAAAGCCAAACATCTTGTCACCTGAAGTCAAAATATTTTCTTCAGGGCCTTGCAGAGACTTGTCCAACTGGTTCGATGTGATGAAAAAATGTTTGCTAAGCAGGTGAGTCTGCAGCTATTCTTTATCACCCAAGCACTTAATAAAATCTGGCATCCTGTGTCCTTTCAAGTATTCCTTCAATTTACCTTTCAGCTCCCACATCTTATAGATCTACTCCTATGCAAAGTATGTGGGTTTCTGCAGATAGCAGATTTATGTTGCGTGGGTTTCTGAAAAATCCTTCAGTAACAAGTTTGACATCACTGAAATTTTCTTTTCTTTTTTTCCCACAATAAATGCAGAATCTTTTACATTGATCGTTGATGGGACACCTATCAATGCAGGTATTCCCCTAAGACTTTTGTTTTCGGATATGATGGCACCACGTTAACCAAGTTTTGGCCTTTGCTTGTTTGGGCAGGCTAGATGCAACAGAGAGTTTTCTTGAAATTCACCACCCTTTAGGAATCATACAGATGCTACAGTGTGACATCTACCAATGAAATCTGTTGATTCATCAGTCTTTAATGGGAAGCTGTTGTTCTGTAGTTTATCATCCCAAAGCTCTTCAGCATCATCTGCTATGTCCTCAATATGACAACTTATCATATTGTGTTAAACGAAATCTTTTCAATTTCTCATACTTGTCAGCATTTTCCTCACTATATAGATATAGGCTGGTATTATTAGATTTTCACTAAGTGCATACTTTTTTTTTTCATTTTTCTGGTTAATAAGTTCTATTACTAAATAACTTGTCTCCTGAGTCTCTTCACTAAACATTATTATTGTTATTTTTTTTGAAAACGTGATTTTATTTTTTTAACAAAAGTTTTACTTTAAAATAATCAACTGGTCACTTTTCAAATGGCTGTGATTTGTACTCACATGACTTTCAAATTTTCCTGTAGCCACAGGTTCATTTGCATACTGTAATACAGTCACTTGATCCAAACCACGCAAAATTCATTGATAACTGTTTTTTATTGTGAACGTGAACTTATTTGGTAGTTCTTCTCACATTAGGACCAGGAAGTGACTCAGCAGTTTGCAATTCTTTGCACTAATCTTATCAGAACTATCCATAAGCTTAGGCTTAGAATATTCCTCTTCTACTTCACTCTATCTTCAAAAATTGGAATACCAGACATGTTGGAAAACATAAACAATGATAAAGTATGACAGAATGACATTGTAAATAATGATTGATAAAAAAAAATCACAAAAACATGTAACTACAACCAGTGCTAACCTACAAAACGATGTTTTCCAAAATTTATACAACACCAACATAGCCTGAGAGAAACTGAGTCATAACACACAAAAATAGCTTCTTTAGAATAAAAATGTCCCTACAGTTTTGTGTTTTACCAGTTGAACCAGGTTACTCCAATAAAGCAGTCATTGGCACAAAAGAGGAGGCATGAGATGATTTGGGGTGGACAAGCTGATGCCATCAATCTATTACCCTCTCTTTGGGGTACCACAGTGCTCACCATTTATCAATGACCTCCTACACCTCATGGAAAAGCAGAGAATACACTCTACCCTGTGACACATTCCTACTGTACACTATCAAAGCTACAAGGCAGCTAGTGAAATTCTTATTGTGGCCACTCAATCACTAGGCATCACTGCAAGTGCTAATGTTGTGTGGTATGTGAAGTTTTTATAAAGATGCCCCCCCTCCCCCCAAACTGGTAAAACCATTAGTGACACCTTGTAGAATCCTAGAGTTCCTAGGAAGCTCAGTTGAGAAACCTGCCTTAGTTGCCCTGATTTATTTGATTCCCTGGTTTGTGCCGTGTTCTCTCCACTCATGCTCTTCAATTATCATTTTTGCTTCCTGGAATGCCTCTGTCCCCTTAGCTCCCAGTTACTGAAGACTTCAGATTAGTTCACATTCCCCATTAGCCCTTTCATAGTTTCCTATATTGCCACCCCTAGTACGGAATTGGAGTTATTAGTAATGCCAGTGGTGGTTTGCCACCATTCTCTTCTATGCAGACTTAATGACATGGTAAAATTTCACTCTTCACTACAATCAAAGGCTCCAGGAATAAGGTTGACCTTGGCTTTCATGTCTTAGATTTTACTGGGGGAATATATCAACAAATCAGTGAATAAGTTGAAGCCACAGGATTCTAACAGGTGATGGGCATGAAAACTAGGTCAGTGCAATAGATTGTATTGCTGGCTCAAGATTTTTCATGAAGACTCTGCTAAGCAGGTATGCATTATGCAGACAGACAGGAAAGAGGCCCAAAGAAATGTCACAACCATATCAATTTTTGTTTTAAAAACTGTCTTTCGGGGCATAAATTGCAATAAAATATTGGGACTACAGTCAGAGTTCCAACTCTATGTGACACAAAGTACTCAATTTTCTGGCATGAAATTTGTAATGCCAATTGTGTGGATCAGCATTTGTCAGGTAGTGTTTTGTTTGTTTTTTCTTTCTCAAAATTCTAGAAATAAAATGACCTACGGTGCAAAGAAGGCAATTGTCTTTCCAACAACACTGGCCTTGAAGGAGGACCTTGGCTATGTTTTGACCATGATTTGTACTATCCTTACAGAAATCATATGTCCTTTTCCTGGGAAATAGGGATTGAGGAAATGAGAAGAAGTAAACAAGTGAGGCTCTGAATTTCAATGCTGTGTGTATATTTTATTTAAATGATTATGGCAGGGAGTTTTTAAAATTGCTTTCATGCAAAGGCATTCTCTGGCAGAAGGTAAAAGCTTCAAGTTAAGCAGTTATTAATCTCTTCCCAGAGACACTGCTCTATAGTATGAAACACTGCCTCTGTACTTTCTAGACTCTGTGCCAAGTTAAGAAATGGATTTTGGAGTTAGAGACTAAATATAAGACTTCTAGATTTGTGATGAATAAGAAGTGTTTCCATTCAGTAAAGTTTATAAAAGGAACACCTGTTTGTGGTTTAGATCAGGATTTTTGAATTCTGATTAGTCCAAATTCTATTCTTGGATTTCTCTTTTCTAAATTTTTTAGTTTAAAATATTTTTTCCTTTGAGATATAGTTGATTTATAATGGTGTACAGTAAAGTGATTCACAGTTTTTAAAAATGATACTCCATCATAGTTGTTATAAAATATTGACTATATTCCCTGTGCTTTACAATATATTTTTGTGGCTTACTTATTTTATGCATAGTAGTTTAGACCTTTTAATCCCTTACCCCTATCTTGCCCCTCCCTCATCCCACTGGTAAGCAATGGTTTATTTTTTGTACCTGTGAGTGTGGTTATTTTTTGTTATATACATTCAGTTCAGTTCAGTTTCTCAGTCATGTCCCGACTTTTTGAGACCCATGGACCACAGCACACCAAGGCCTCCCCGTCCATCACTAATCCCGGAGTTTACCCAAACTCATGTCCATTGAGTTGGTGATGCCTCCAACCATCTCATCCTCTGTCATCCCCTTTTCCTCCTGCCCTCAATCTTTCCCAGCATCAGGGTCTTTTCAAATGAGTCAGCTCTTCGCATTCAGTTCAGTTCAGTTTAGTTCAGTCGCTCAGTCATGTCCGACTCTCCACGACCCCATGAATCATAGCATGCCAGGCCTCCCTGTCCATCACCAACTCCCGGAGCTCACTCAAACTCATGTCCACAGAGTCAGCGATGCCATCCAGCCATCTCATTCTCTGTCGTTCCCTTCTCCTCCCGCCCTCAACCTTTCCCAGCATCAGAGTCTTTTCCAGTGAGTCAACTCTTCGCATGAGGTAGCCAAAGTTTTGGAGTTTCAGCTTTAGCTCTTCGCATTAGGTGGCCAAAATATTGGAGTCTCAGCTTCAATATCAGTCCATCCAATGAACACTCAAAACTGGTCTCCTTTAGGATAGACTGGTTGGACCTCCTTGTAGTCCAAGGGACTGTCAAGAGTCTTCTCCAACATCACATTTCAAAAGCATCAATTCTTCTGTGCTCAGCTTTCTTTATAGTCCAACTCTCACATCCATGCATGACTACTGGAGAAACAATAGCTTTGACTAAACAGACCTTTATTGGCAAAGTAATGTCTCTTTTTTTAAAATGCTGCCTAAGTTGATAATAACTTTCCAAGGAGCAAGTGTCTTTTAATTTCATGGCTGCAGTCACCATCTGCAGTGTTTTGGAGCCCAAAAAAATAAAGTCAGCTGCTGTTTCATGGCTTCCCCATTTATCTGACATGAAGTGATGGCACTGGAGGCCATGATTCTTAGTTTTCTGAATGCTGAGCTTTAAGCCAACTTTTACACTCTCCACTTTCAATTTCATCAAGCGGCTTTTTAGTTTTTCTTCACTTTCTGCCGTAAGAGTGGTGTCATCTGCCTATCTTAGGTTATTGATATTTTTCCCAGCAATCTTGATTCCAGCTTGTGCTTCTTCCAGCCCAGCATTCCTCATGATGTACTCTGCATGTAAGTTAAATAAGCAGGGTGACAATATACAGCCTTGACATACTCCTTTCCCGATTTGGAACCAGTTTGTTGTTCTGTGTCCAGTTCTAACTGTTGCTTCCTGACCTACATACAGATTTCTCAAGAGGAAGGTCAGGTGGTCTGGTATTCCCATCTTTTTCAGAATTTTCCACAGCTTATTATGATCCACACAGTCAAAAGCTTTGGCATAGGCAATAAAACAGAAATAGATGTTTTTCTGGAACTCTCTTGCTTTTTCGATGTTGGCAATTTGATCTC
This sequence comes from Moschus berezovskii, assembly GCF_049115385.1. Lineage (NCBI taxonomy): Eukaryota > Metazoa > Chordata > Mammalia > Artiodactyla > Moschidae > Moschus > Moschus berezovskii. Next base: position 122,971,123 of record NC_142461.1, read on the forward strand.
TGGTTTCTCTGCCTTTTCTAAAACCAGCTTGAACATCTGGAAGTTCATGGTTCACGTATTGCTGAAGCCTGGCTTGGAGAACTTTGAGCATTACTTTACTAGCATGTGAGATGAGTGCAATTGTGTGGTAGTTTGAGCATTCTTTGGCATTGCCTTTCTTTGGGGTTGGAATGAAAACTGACCTTTTCCAGTCCTGTGGCCACTGCTGAGTTTTCCAAATTTGCTGGCATATTGAGTGCAGCACTTTCACAGCATCATCTTTCAGGATTTGAAATAGCTCAACTGGAATTCCATCACCTCTACTAGCTTTGTTCATAGTGATGCTTCCTAAGGCCCACTTGACTTCACGTTCCAGGATGTCTGGCTCTAGGTGAGTGATCACACCATCATGATTATCTGGGTCGTGAAGATCTTTTTTGTACAATTCTTCTATGTATTCTTGCCACCTCTTCTTAATATCTCCTGCTTCTGTTAGATTCATACCATTTCTGTCCTTTATTGTGCCCATCTTTGCATGAAATATTCCCTTGGTATCTCTAATTTTCTTGAAGAGATCTCTAGTTTTTCCCATTCTATTATTTTTCCTCTATTTCTTTGCATTGGTATCTTAGGAAGGCTTTCTTATCTCTCCTTGCTATTCTTTGGAACTCTGCATTCAGATGGGTATATCTTTCCTTCTCTCCTTTGCTTTTTGCTTCTCATCTTTTCACAGCTATTTGTAAGGCCTCCTCAGACAGCCATTTTGCTTTTTTCCATTTCTTTTTCTTGGGGATGTTCTTGATCCCTTTCTCCTGTATAATGTCATGAAACTCCATCCATAGTTCATCAGGCATGCTATCAGATCCAGTCCCTTAAATCTATTTCTCACTTCCACTGTATAATCATATGGGATTTGATTTAGGTCATACCTGAATGGTCTAGTGGTTTTCCCCACTTTTTTCAATTTAATACACTAGTTTGTTGTATTTTTTATATTACACCTACAAGTGATAACATACAGTACTTGTCTCTGTCTGACTTAGTAAACTAAAAATAGAAGTACCATATGATTCAGATTTCTCTTTGACCTTGGTAATATCTTTTTATTCTATTTTGTAGCATTACAGGATATATTAAAATATTTAAAAGACATGTGAACTGTTAAGAGATAAAATGTTTTCTATTTACTTGTGACTTTTTCAAGTAAAATTATTCTACAAAATACCTTTACTGTTTTCCCCTTCTAAATTATCATTCAAACTCAGCAAAAATATCAGTATCCAAAAAAAACTAAGAAAACTTTATATATCAAAAGAAAAATTGAAACAAGTCTCACAAGAAAAGTAAACTTACATTTTACTTCTCAAAAATTTAAAGTCTCAAAAGACCTTTTCAAACATGTATTAATATGTCAGCAAGCTATTAACCAAAAATTGATTTTGGTGGACAATATATTGTGGAAACATTCCACTGTGAGAATGATTCAGTCAATGCAAAACCTGCTTTATTTTCCAGTGCCTGAGTCAGGCACTATGTGAATATTCAGCTAATCAATGTGTGATTTTGGTAGAAATGATTCCTCAAATTCTAGTATTCAGTTCAGTTCAGTTCAGTCTCTCAGTCGTGTCCAACTCTTTGCAACCCCATGGACCACAGCACGCCAGGCCTCCCTGTCCATCACCAACTCCCGGAGTTCACTCAAACTCATGTCCATCGAGTTGGTGATGCCATCCAGCCATCTCATTCTCTGTCGTCCCCGTCTCCTCCCACCCTCAATCCCTCCCAGCATCAGAGTCTTTTCCAGTGAGTCAACTCGTCACATGAGGTGGCCAAAGTATTGGAGTTTCAGCTTTAGCATCAGTCCTTCCAACGAATACCCAGGATTGATCTCCTTTAGAATGGACTGGTTGGACCTCCTTGCAGTCCAAGGGACTCTCAAGAGTCTTCTCCAACACCACAGTTCAAAAGCATCAATTCTTTGGCAATCAGCTTTCTTCACAGTCCAACTCTCACATCCATACATGACCACGGGAAAAACCATAGCCTTGACTAGACAGACCTTGGTTGGCAAAGTAATGTCTCTGCTTTTTAATATGCTATCTAGGTTGGTCATAACTTTCCTATTGTGGGGTTGCTTTGTGTAAACAAAGAATTTGGTTCACTTCCCGATGATTGCTTTCATTTCTTCTAGTGTCGCTTGTGGAAATCAGCATTCCACAGTTTAGTTGTGAATTCTCAGAATGTAAGCAATAAAGAGCTCTCTAACTAGAATAAATAATCCACAGTCTATGAAACTAGAATCAGCCAGGACAGAAATAGTCCTTAACGCTAACACAGATTTCCTTATTCTCCTAACAAATATGTTTCACTGGGATCATTTAATTAATAAATGTATTTTGAGAAAAAGCATGAAAAAACTCTAGTAAAAGAGTAAATTAATCCAGGAATGTATGGGCGCATTCAGCACAGAAGATTATGTCCTGTCAGTAGAAGGAATTTTCCTTCTAACTCACTTCTAACTTCTCACTTCTTACAGAATATAAATGAAAAGAAACTGTGTTTCAACATTTTATGAAATGCAATAACTTTAGGTTCCATCTGATTTTTCCATTCCTTTATTGCTTTTTAGAATTTCAAGTTTAAAGACAGATAAAAACTGGAAGATACTAGAAATGTCTGTTTTTCTGTTGCCTGGAGAAAGAGAGTAGTGGTGGAAGGACTATGAGTACCTGTGTAAACACGTTGATGAACAAGAGGGTCTCATGGGACAATCAGAGAACAACTTGATTTTGTTTTTTCACTGTTCAGACTTTTTGCATGAGAATAGCATTTACCCTGCTCCTTCATAAAATCTGGGACAAGCCTGCAACTTTTGGTCACTCAGAGATGATGAAAATTCCCCCAACAACTTCAAGGCACAGATAACATCTCATTTCCTTAATTAATATACCCAGCCTGATGTATTAATTAACACTCTAGATTTATAAGTTAATTGTCTCCCTCCTTGGACCCATCTGGCTGGCTTTCTATAGTAGGAAATGATGGGAAGTTCTTGGCGAGATACTCTCTCAGTCTAGAAGTTCCACCCTCTATTTCATCTAATAGAGTTTTTGATCCTTCCATGGTTAGAATATGGATGAGGGCAGAGGAAGGAAAGTTTTACTTGAAGAAAGCTTTTAAGATTTGGCATCGACACTCTCTGTTTCTGTCATGTTACTTTCGTGAGCTCCCTGGAGATGCCTCATCTTTAGGGATCACTCATCATCAGTGGACCTGACAGAGCTAACACATCTTCTCAAACTACTTCCTTATGTCTTCTAGAGCTCCTTAGACACTGGCATATTACTTCCACTTTCTTTCTGCTCAACTTTTCTTAGCTCTCAAAGCAGGGTTTTAGTAACGCTTCTGTTACCTGTGTCCCAAGAGGCTGATATTGTGGAATGTATTCATATGTCAGCAAGCTATTAACCAAAAATTGATTTTGGTGGAGAACATGTTGCGGAAACATTCTACTGTAAGAATGATTCAGTCAATGCAAAACCTGCTTTATCTAGGAAGCCCTAGGGAAAGCACTGAGGAGAACCTAGTCCCCTTTGCCCTGGGAGACATGCAATGCAGGGCCATCCCAGTGCAGCTACTTCCTCCCCGCTTCCTCCCCAGGCGTTGGCCAGTCCCAGTGTTATGAGCCTTGATTTCTTAGGTGTGAAGTAGACAGCAACCCTCTGAGTCTTCCCTGACAATGGGGACACACCCTTTGAGTGCTGCCTTAGAAGCACTATTTCCTAGGCATGAGATAAGCAAGAAAGCAACTCCCACTTCTACTTGGGAGGGGATCTCTGAGAAAACCAGCTCTCTCTGAGTTCCCAAATGTTTTATGTGCTAAATGTGGGTAAGAGATTAGTAATCACAGAACTGGTCCTTGGCCTTCTCCTTTGAACTCTTCCATGTTTATCTTGTACCTCAATTAGAATGTGATATTAATTATTTGGAGGCTTCATTCCACTGCAACATCCTGTTACATCTGGTTCTCATTAGAGATTACAGTTTGGCTTCTTGTGTAAATAATTAACAAATGCTAGGGTTTATGTTTAAATTTTTGCTTTCTTATTGATGAAAGCTGAGGAAGAGTAGATCAACTCACCCCATAAACACCATTCTGATGCTACAGTTATCTTGGGTGTTATCAACATTTGTTTTCTGGAACTTTGTTCTAATCTTTCATATATTTCTACCCTTATTTTTATTTATTTCTCTTCTAAAACCTTTTACTTATAAAATCCACATTTCAGTCAATTTAAAAATAGACCCATGGGTTCTGGAAACCAGCTTTTTCAAACTTCACTGAAACTATGGTGGGTCATTTCTTTATGCTTTCTTCCATATCTTAAATGACATCAGCTTTGAAGGAGTCTCTCTACTGAGTCTTCAGACCCCTTTCATCCCTCCCTTCCTCCATCTACACCTTTTTCCTTCCTTTCCTTTTTCTCATGACTATTATATATTTATGTATTGAGTTTCTACTATGTGCTGGACATGATACTAAAGGCTTAGGTATCTCCCATTTCATAGAAACAATACAACACACACACACACACCCCTTTCCTTGATCTTATGTGCTTCTTTAGTTACCACCTTCTCTCTCTCTTTTTCTTATTTTCATTCATTGTATGCTATATATTTCATAGCCCTCAATTTTCCTTCATTCGTTTCTTTTGGTTCATTGTTTCTTTCTTTTTTTTTAGATGTTCAAATTTTTTTTTAATTTTTTAATTTTAATTGGAGGCTAATTACTTTACATTATTGTATTGGTTTTGCCGTACATTGACATGAATCTGCCCCGGGTGTACATGTGTTCCCCATCCTGAACCCCCCTCCCACCTCCCTCCCCATCCCATCCCTCTGGTTCATTCCAGTACACCAGACCTGAGGTTTATTGTTTCTTATGAGCAGCCTCATTTTGGGGCTTAGAAACAGCCTTTTGCTTTTCCATAATGGTTGTCTCCATGTGCTGTGGTTACTCCCATATGAGTGATGTGACCATGATCTCTGTCAGCAACTTGAAAGTTTTGTTCACCTGATATGTTCAATGATCAGAGAATCCACTTCTTAGTCCTGATGTTTCTGCATTTTTAGGCACATGTAGCAAAGTTTCAGCACTCTCTTTGAGCTACTGACACCATTTCAAACTGTACTCTAGTTGGAGGATGCCAGCCAGCTACCCTATTACATGGAATGCATGTGATATATTTAAGAACAAAATAAAACACTCCCTCAACCCATAACCCTCTCCACTTATTGGCATACCTCTCTGCTCTTTCACAGCCAAACTTCTTGTAAGTCTTATTCATACTCTACTTTCTCACCTCCCATTTACTCTTAAATGCTTTCTAATTTGGCCTTTGTACTCATCCCACTATTTAAACTGCTTTCTTGCCAAAGTCCTTTTTGCGAAATGCATGGAGCCTTTTTTATTCTTTATTCTGTTTTAATTCTTGGCAGTGTTTGGCACTGTTGTCTGCTTCCTACTTGTAAAAAAAATGGTCCTTTCTTTTGCCATTCATTTTCCTACCCTCACCCCTGTTTTTTCTTGAGTTCTTTCTCCATATTTTTGGAGAATTTTTAAATTCTGACCATCCTTAAAATGTGGATTTTCTTAGGGGTCTTTCCGCTTTTAAACCATTTACTTTGTCACCCTAAACTCTCAAACGGAACAAGTTTATCCTCTTTAGTCTTTAACGTCCATCGTTTTCTAATAAACTCCCAATCTATTGTCTTAGGTGGCTCTTCTGAACTCTAGTCTCTCCTAACCAGCTACCAGTTGGGTATATCCACTTGAATTTCCCATGCAAACTTTAAATTTGTTGTCCAGTATTGAAACTGTTTCATCTTTTAAACTTGTTATCCATCGTTTGTTTGTTCTCAGTGAAAGATAACATCCTCTCCACGTGGTTCAAGCCAGAAATCTGGCTCCCTTTCTCTCACACCCACATGCAATCAACCCCAAACCACAGTTCTGCCTTTACACTGCTGCTCTGATCTCTCTGCTTCTGTAGTACTGCTCTCTCTCCAGCCCTGCCCATTCTACACCCTTTCTTAGCGTACGGCAGCAGCTTCTCAACACTTCTCCAGGACTTCCATATTGCCTTCCCTTCTGGACATGGTCCAGACAGAGGGACCTTCCAGCATCAGTTTCCACAGCCCCTCCTTCTGGAAATGTCTACCTCCAATCACATGATGGTGGACCTCTGAAGCCCTACATTTATTACTTCTTCCTGATGATACTCCAATAAGATGGACACATGAGTTAGTCAGATACTCTTCCATGGGAACTGGGGTTAATACTAACTGTTAATGAAGTTTTATTATATATTTGGCCTTGAAGAACTAAACCATGTGGTCGTTATGAGGCAGTATCTGCTGCCATGTGCTGGGCTGTGCTTAGTTGCTCAGTTGTGTCCAGCTCTTTGTGACCCATGGACTGTAGCCCACCATGCTCTTCTGTCCATGTGGATTCTCCAGGCAAGAATACTGGAGTGGGTTGCATGCCCTCCTTTGGGGGATCTTCCCAACCCAAGGATCTAGCCCAAGTCTCCTGCACTGCAGGCAGATTCTTTACCATCTGAGCCACAAGGGAAGCCCAAGAATACTGGAGTAAGCAGCCTATCCCTTCTCAAGGGGAACTTCCTGACGCAGGAATTGAACTGGGTGCTCCGGCATTGCAGGAGGATCCTTTACCTGCTGAGCTACCAGGGAAGCCCGCCACGTGCACACAGAAGCAAAAAATTTAGCTCAAGGAGAAAGAGGGGAGTCTATATACAGTAAGGAGCAGAGATAATATTCCATTGCCCCAGAAAGAGAGAGCGGCAAAGCTGACTTCTCTGATGGCTTTAGAGCTCCCAGCTCTAGCGCCTCATGAGGCTCATCCCGTCTTTCAGGTTCATGATTTATCCCCGAGTCTATTATTTCACAGAATGGATCTGAGCTCCCCAGCTGGTATGCTGAAGATTTGTACTTCGATATTCACTCCTCAAGCCCTTAGGGCAGCTGGAGTCCCCAGGCTGATTGCCTCCTGCCACAAGCAGCCTCGTCTGTTTTCCCCAGGGTACTGTACAAATATTATCATTTTCCTTCTGTGCCGGGATAAAAAAAAAAAAGTGGAAAAGTACTATAGTATATAGTTAAGAAATGTCTCCCTTTTGCTTAAGTCAGCTCAAGTGGGATTCTGTTCCCCGCCCCTACCCCCACTGAGAGCTTTGACTAAGACTTCTTGCCAGAATATAGACTTGAGCTGATTTTTCTCCAATGTAAAACCATACAGTGCTTCTCTAATATCTTGGGGGTTTAGTTCACATTCCTTGATATAACATATAAAGAAAGAAGGTACTCTTTTCAGTGAAAAATATGCCAGACTTCCTATAATTGTGGGTTATTGCACATGTGTTGTAATACTTCCTCCACTCCTCTCTCTGCTTAGTTAAAACCTACTGATTTGTTATTTCTGTTCTTTTCAATCTAGATGTCTTGTGCTTTGGAAAGGATTCCTCTGACTTGCAAATTTAAGGCTCAGGATCCCTCCTAAGCTATGCCTTCATAGAAGACTATGGACTAGACTTCTATGTGGCTGTATTTCACTGAATAGTAATTTCCCATTAGCTTCCCTAATCTTTGCCTTGAAGGCAGAGTCAGTATCTATTTTGTTTGTTATTGTACTCTCAGCAGCTTGCAGGGGAGGTGAACAATAAATATTTCTTGTGAGAGTGACGCTGTTGACAGTCCTTGGGTTTTTCCTTATTCATTTGCTCTTCCATTCTCTTTCAAAATCATTTGAAACTTTCCCCATTGTCTCCAAGCCCTCTTCTCACTCCCACCACTTACATAATCTCCTTTCCCATCCACTTGGGGACCCGAGGTTGCCACAGGCACCCTTCCTCCATGCCCCATCCTTTCTTGCACAGTCCCCCAATCTATGGTACAGTTTCCTCTATTTCCCAAAAATGAAGTGCTCTCCTATCTGTTCACAAACAACTCCATTTCCACGTTCTTCAACCTACTTCATTATTACCTTTTCCAGGACAACCATCATTCTTCTGTCTTTTATATCTATATCTTGATTCTTCCCCTAAATCTATAAACATATGCAGTTTTTCCATCTTAAAAAATTAATGAGTTCTTTTCTCTGGGAGTACTGAGCTGAATTGAAGTTTTAAATATTCCCAATGCTTTCATATTATTTTGCTGTATAATCCCTTCTAAATGGAATTAGCAATTTTTCCTCTCCATTAAAATAAAATCTTAACCTTCAAGGTTGGCACCATTATATCCACGAAATCTTTCTTTATCTTAACTGAATGTAATCACTTTCCAAACCTTTCTTGAGTCTTTTATTAAAATTTATCTCACATCATATTTTTTTAGCATATTTGTTTCAACAACTAAGTCTCCAGAGCAACAACTTAATGCCTCAAAATTCAATGTAAACTTATTGAAGGTAGAGACTATATCTTACTCATTTTTATATTTTAACAGTATCTAGTGTAAGTCAACGGAGAAGGCAATGGCAAGCCACTCCAGTACTATTGCCTAGAAAATCCCAAGGATGGAGGAGCTTGGTAGGCTGCAGTCCATGGGGTCGCTAAGGGGCGGACACAACTGAGCGACTTCACTTACACTTTCACACATTGGAGAAGGAAATGGCAACCCACTCCAGTGTTCTTGCCTGGAGAATCCCAGGGACGGGGGAGCCTGGTGGGCTTCCGTCTATGGGGTCACACAGAGTCGGACACGACTGAAGTGACTTAGCGGCGGCGGAGGCAGTGTAAGTCAAAAGGTAAGAAAAATGGTATAATTGCAATAATAATAATATTTAATATAATTTACCATGTGCTAGGCAATTTTTACAGACTGTCTAATTTGCATGAAAACTGTTGAAACGTACTATTATTATCCCATTATAAAAATAAGGCAAGCTACAAAAGGTATACACTTGTCATAATGGAGGTATCAGGTTGGATCTTGATTCAACCACCCACTGGCAGTTAGCTCTGGACAGTTATTTAGCCTTCGTACAGCTTATCTGTGGTACTTCATAAGGTTGCTGTAAATATCCTCTTTGGTACATGAAAATACTCAGTAAATACCTGTTGAAATAAGTTAAATATCTCTACATCTGGTTTCCATCACAGATAAGGATAAAGAATGCATTATTCCCATGTGCCTTGTAAATTGTTAATCGAGTCTTGAAATGTGGTTTTGTCTGTCCTATCTCTATAAGTGTATTGAGCCTACATAGAATACCTGGAGACACTGAAATAATGGAGTGGATGATGTGGCCCTGTCTCATCATTTCTTTAAACAACCAAGAATGCACTAATGGCAGAAGCCAAGAGTAGAAAATGAAAACATTGGGTATTATTTCCAATACGATGATGTTCCAGTTACTGTGGCTAATATTATGCAAATGTATTTTAGTAAAGGGCTTCCCAGGTGGCACAGTAGTAAAGAATCTGCCTGCAGTGCAGGAGACGTGGGTTCTATCCCTGGGTCGGGAAGATCTCCTGGAGAAGGAAATGGCAACCCACTCCAGTATTCTTGCCTGGAAAATCCCTGGACAGAGGAACCTGGTGGTCTACAGTCCATGGGGTAGCAAAAGAGTTGGACATGACTTAGAAACTAAACAACAAAAACATTTGCGTAAAACAACCATTTATTAGCAGTGGATTATGAGAATTAAAATGTACAGCACAAAGAGAACAGCTTATCTACGCTCTACAATGCCTGGGGCCTTAGTTGGGAGACACAAGGCTAGGGGCTAGAATTATCTGAAGGCTCATAGCAGGCAGTTGTGAGTAGATATCTGTAACAGAACTCTGTTTTTCTCCATGTGGAACTCTGTAGTCTCCCCATGTGGGCTAGTATGGGCTTGTTTCCTGCCTGGTGGCTCAGTTCCCACAGTGACTGGGTCAGAGAGAGAGGGCAGAGAAAGAGAAAGGGATCTTCATCAAGTGTTGATATCCCATTACAAGAAGAGTATGTAAGATGGGACATATATTGGTGCAACTGTCTTGGGAAAATGCAATCTGCCATAGAAGAGATATATACAGAGTTGGCATTTTTGCCATTACTAAGATTATTAAATGTAAGCTTTAAGTTGTAAGCTTCAAGATATAAGCATATAAAAATCAAGGTGATGTGTTTGACCATTTTTTATCTTAAGGTTGACATTTTAATAACATATCCAATATTTATTTGTTCCAAGTACAATAAAAATGGCAAGATTTCATTTTAGGTGGTAGGCAAAATGATAGAGAGGGGGGAAATACTCTGGTGCCTTTTGAGTTATTACAAATTAAGTACTTTAACAGTTACACTGCCTGCTTTCCCAAGGATGTCTCCATTCCCAAATTTTCTTCCCCAAGAATATATTTTCTTTTTCCATATTTTCAAATATTAGATGAAATAGGGACTTCCAAAGTGGCTTAGTGGTAAAGAATCCACCTGACAATGCAGGAGATGCAGGAGACACACATTTGAGGCTTGGGTTGGCAAGATCCCCTTGAGGAGGAAATGGCAACCCACTCCAGTATTCTTGCCTGAAAAATTCCACGGACAGAGGAGCCTTGTGAGCTACAGTCCATAGGGTCCGCAAAGAGTCAGACAAGATTGAGCATGTGTACATGCAGATGAAATAGAAGAGTTGGAATGTTTTTCTATTGGCACTGTTTGATGTCATTCTTCTTAACCCAAATGTTATATTTTTTCTTTAAATTAAAATGTTGAAGATTTCATCCTTAATCTTTCAAGAATCTCTGTCAGAGGACCATAGTAGAGAAAACAACTCTTAGGGTCACAGAGTCAAATTTTGATCCAGTTAAAGAATCAGCCAAATTAGTACTCCAGAAAGAAATTCAATTCTCTACACTTTATTGATTTCATCACAACGTTCTTATGAATTTTTCTTCCTCATTTGATCTGAAGTATCTTTAATAGTCTTTTATTCCAGAATTAGAGTTACCTGCTAAATAAGGTAACAAATTTACAAAAGAATTTAACTGATATTTATAGTACTCCGTCAAAGCAGATTTTGGTTAGAGAATGATTCAGTTCAGTTCAGTCGCTCAGTCGTGTCCGACTCTTTGAGACCCCATGAATCACAGCACGCCAGGCCTCCCTGTCCATCACCAACTCCCGGAGTTCACTCAAACTCATGTCCATCGAGTCGGTGATGCCATCCAGCCACCTCATTCTCTGTCGTCCCCGTCTCCTCCCACCCCCAATCGCTCCCAGCATCAGAGTCTTTTCCAGTGAGTCAACTCTTCGCATGAGGTGGCCAAAGTATTGGAGTTTCAGCTTCAGCATCAGTCCTTCCAATGAACACCCAGGATTGATCTCCTTTAGAATGGACTGGTTGGATCTCCTTGCAGTCCAAGGGACTCTCAAGAGTCTTCTCCAGCACCACAGTTCAAAAGCATCAATTCTTCAGCAATCAGCTTTCTTCACAGTCCAACTCTCACATCCATACATGACCACAGGAAAAACCATTGCCTTGACTAGATGGACCTTTGTTGGCAAAGTAATGTCTCTGCTTTTTAATATACTATCTAGGTTGGTCATAACTTTCCTTCCAAGGAGTAAGCGTCTTTTAATTTCATGGCTGCAATCAGCATCTGCAGTGATTTAGGAGTCCAAAAAAATAAAGTCTGACACTGTTTCCACTCTTTCGCCATCTATTTCCCATGAAGTGATGGGACCAGATGCCATGATCTTTGTTTTCTGAATGTTGAGCTTCAAGCCAACTTTTTCACTCTCCTCTTTCACTTTCATCAAGAGGCTTTTGAGTTCCTCTTCACTTTCTGCCATAAGGGTAGTATCATCTGCATATCTGAGGTTATTGATATTTCTCCCGGCAATCTTGATTCCAACTTGTGCTTCTTCCAGCCCAGCATTCCTCATGATGTACTCTGCATATAAGTTAAATAAGCAAGGTGACAATATACAACCTTGACATACTCCTTTTCCTATTTGGAACCAGTCTGTTGTTCCATGTCCAGTTCTAACTGTTGCTTCCTGACCTGCATACAGGTTTCTCAAGAGGCAGGTCAGGTGGTCTGGTATTCCCATCTCTTCAGAATTTTCCAGTTTCTTGTGATCCACACAGTCAAAGGCTTTGGCATAGTCAATGAAGCAGAACTAGATGTTTTTCTGAAACTCTCTTGCTTTTTCCATGATCCAGTGGATGTTGGGGAGAGAATGACTGGGGAGCCACAAACACTGGCATGGAAGGGGTATACAGACTGAGGATGGGACACCTGAAGTCAAGCTTCATCTATCTCTGTCTCTTTCCCAGGCCCATTTTGTACATGGCCTTAGTTTAGATGTAGAAGAGAATATTGAAGTTGAACAGAAACGTATAAGGTATTAAGCAATATGAGTGTATGGCCAGACATTCCAAGGTAACCTAATTTCAAGCAGAGTAACTGAGCTATAGGATGACAGAAGAATGGCAGCAGACCAGCTAACTTGGCAGACAGAGTTCAAAGTTTACGCAAAAGTTTTGACATGAAAAACAGATGTACATATAACAGTTATGGGGCTTTGTCTATGAGAAGGACCAACTATTTTTCAGGTGAGACCTCAGAAAGCGATGGGAAAAGAAAGTTACCTTTGAATGTTTTAAGCCAATGACAGTATCCCTGCATTCCTGGAATTCTTAAGTCTCTATGATCCAAGAGAATGAGGAGCTTCTAGATGATCTTATGAAATATTTTGTCATGAAATTTATTGCATGATGTTCAGGATATTTATCTCCTTGCTTAGATAGAAAACTTAAATATCCTATATATTTTTAAAGCTGAACACTTAACATATATCTTGATACTATGATGCAAGAATAACCCCTGAGCTAACATTTTAGACAAAAGAGAAAATGATTGGAGAAATATTGTAAGTATGTAGATGGAAGAGGATGTACCAATTAACACAGATAAAGATCAAAGATATAAAATGTGTGAAAATGATCTTTTCAGCTGTGAAGCACTAAAAAGGTACAAATATAAAGGTAGTGGTATTATAAAGAATATTGTAATTTGCAGGAAACTTTGGTTATAAGAACAAAGCTGAGTAGAAGTTTCTGAATGATTCAAAATCTTTTTTGAAATGACTTTAAAAACTTCTTAAAAAGTGTTTTGACTTCTAAAATTTTTCTACAAAGGAAATACATACATTTTTAAAAGAATGAACAAGTATTAAACAATTTATTTTCCATTTACCTCCCTGTGTTGACTTTCAGAGTCATTATTTTCCCACCATTCTTTAAATATAGACCTTAATCCTTTCTACTCCTAATCAGCTTTTCATAGAGCAATATAAAGACAGGATAACAGGGCACACATATCCCAGAAAAGAGTTCTTTGTCCTACAGCAGTAGCTAGGTAGATGTTAGACAATTATGAATTAAAAAGCGTAATAATCATTGAATATAGTGCATCAAGGAAACTATGTAGCAGAACTAATTACTGTTCAGGTATTTCATACTTTTATCAAATGATTGAATTTTCAAATGGTTACTGGTCTCTAGTGTAGTTGTTTTACACTAGATTGGAAAATAGTTTTTAAAAATAACTGTAAAACATCAACTTGGTTCTTACAATATGTGTTGGCTCTGCCCACCATAACCCAGGCGGCTTCATTTCCAACAGGAAAAGAGGATGAACTCAAAGGAGGAGAGTTTGGGGGTGGAACTCTCTGGATTTAAGGCTGTGATTCCTGGTTCCAGGACTTCATAGCTCTCAGTGTTCGGACAGGTGGCAAAATTTCTCTGAGCCTTATTTTCCTCATCTAGAGATAAGAAAATTTGTTATTTGTTACATTACAAAGTTTCGGAAAGGGTTAAATTGGTTTAACTATGTAAAAGACAATATATTTTGTAAATAGAATTGTAGCCTCTAACCCTTTGGATTGGAGAAGGAAATGGCAACCCACTCCAGTGTTCTTGCCTGGAGAGTCCCAGGGACGGGGGAGCCTGGTGGGCTTCCGTCTATGGGGTCACACAGAGTTGGACACGACTGAAGTGACTCAGCAGCAGCAACCCTTTGGATATATCAGGGGCTATAACTCTGACACGCAAACCCCATCTGATGCTGTTTGATTTACTCAGTTATCTCTCATTGGTAAAACTACTTCCATACTTTTCCCTTCCTCTGTATGTTGCACTAAGTTGGTACAGAAACACAAATCACTTTTATTCAACACTTTAATATTAAATGAAATCTATGTTTCAGGGGAATAGAGCTCACATGACTCTATATAACATAAATAAGAATAATATTAACATAAAAGATATATGTAATATGAGAAATAAATGATAAATGTATAAGTTCATGTTTAATTCCATACACAATTGTCTTTATGCCCATTTTCTAGCTTTTAATAGGTTTCCCTGATATCATTTGGGCCTTGGGGATAAGGACTGTGTCATCTCCAAGCCTGGTCTAATTTATTTAATCATATAAAATGCATGTTTTCATTTTCAAATGAGTAAAGTGCTGAGAAAATAGTGTTGGCCATGTTGCATATAGCAGACGTGTGGATGCTAAGAGCCAGTGTAATTTAGGCAAATGGCTGTGTTTACAGAGTAGCAAAACTAATGCTTTCTGACAGTTGCTCTGGCCTTTATCTTAACCTCTATTTTCCCGGTTACAGATAGAAAGTAGAATATCTAAGCTGCCCTGGAGGGATGCTAGAGATGTATTATGAGTATCAATCCCTGCAAGTGGAAAATCTCAAATTCAATCTTGATAATAAATTTTGGCTCTCTTTGCTGTTGTCCATTTACAATATCATGTATGTGAAAACCTTTGCATCCTTACCTACAGATAGAACAAGAAGTCAGTAATCTAAAATTGCATAGACCATTTTAGACTTTGAACATACAAAATATAAATGTGAAATATATCATTTCATTAAAGTAATCTAAAATTGCATAGACCATTTTAAACTTTGAACATACAAAATATAAATGTGAAATATATCATTCCATTAAAGTTCTGGCAATGTGATATATTGAAAGACAATATAAACAACACCAAATGCCCCAGGGAGGACTTCTGGCTTTGTTTTGTCCTTTCCACTCACTGATCCAGTAAACTTGGACAATGTGATATCTCTAGTCCTTAGTCAAGTCTGATAAAACAAGAGATTATGTGAACATAGGTACTGCATCAGATGATTTTTATGACACTAAGATCTATGGTTATGATATTATAATAATGATTTTAACCAGTGACTCACGGGCTATTGGGGTAAAATTCAACATCACAAGAACACTTATATCCTTCCATCAGAGACCACTAAAATAGTATCCTGAGGTTATAATCTTCTGTGTGAGGCTAATTCATTTAACAAGAACCTATTAACTATCTACTGTATGCTGAGTGTTCTCTGACACCCTGAGGGGAAAAGGAAGAGAGAAGATGAATATGTAAGTCACAGTGCCTGCTCAGAGGGTGTTTCCAATTAAAAGGGCAAATAAACAAATAATTAGGTACAGTGTGATGAGTATGATGATGGCCATTTGCACAAGAGAGTTGAGTGAAAAATGCAAACTCTGGGATAAGGTTATTAGACCAGTATAATAAACTTGTAGGTGATTCATACTGTGGGGTGGTATGATGAATGTACCACTTAACAAGGAGCCAGAACCTTTAAGCTTACACTTAGAATTCTTACCAAATTTACTTACTATCAACTCTGCCTACTCCTACATCAAGTGACCTTAGTTTTTCCATATGGAAAATGGAAGGGTTTATACTACACAGTTTCAAATTCTATTATAGCTCTAAAGCACAACCACTCTCTGACAGGTATGCCAATTGATTTCTGATATTCATACTCTTTCTCAGAACAGTTGTT
Organism: Moschus berezovskii; assembly: GCF_049115385.1. Taxonomy (NCBI): domain Eukaryota; kingdom Metazoa; phylum Chordata; class Mammalia; order Artiodactyla; family Moschidae; genus Moschus; species Moschus berezovskii. The sequence continues at coordinate 122,987,008 of NC_142461.1, forward strand.
GTTGTTTTTTATTTTTGAAGATAATGTAATTTTTATTCCATGTCTCAAACAATATCAGGACCAGGAAATTTTTTCTCATTCTCTGTTAAATATTGCTAAGATCCAGAAACAATGGCTTAGTAATTTGTCCCAGGATGACAGGATTATACAAACACACAAGTAAAATAGTATGCTTAAAACAATATGGTTTGCTCACCAGGACAAGACCTCACTGTGTCCAGAAATCCAAAGTTATGCCTGCAACTTTGCTAAATTCCAACCTCCTCCTTACATTACAAAGTCCTCCTTAATATCACCAACCAGAAATCAACACCTTAGATTACTTTTCTCTGATTTCCTTTATTTTTATTTTTATTGGAGGCTAATTATTTTACAATATTTTATTGGTTGGTTTTGCCATACATTGACATGAATCCGCCCTGGGTGTACATGAGTTCCCCCTCCCGAACCCCACTCCCATCTCCCTCCTCCCCTTATCCTCCCTCTGGGTCATCCCCACACACCAGCCCCGAGCATCCTGTAACATGCATCGACCCTGAACTGGCGATTCGTTTCACATATGATAATATACATGTTTCAATGCCATTCTCCCAAATCACCCCACGCTCACCCTCTCCCACAGAGTCCCAAAGACTGTTCTATACATCTATGTCTCTTTTGCTGTCTCGTATACAAGGTTATCATTTGCATCTTTCTAAATTCCATATATATGCGTTAGTATATTGTATTGGTGTTTTTCTTTCTGGCTTACTTCACTCTGTATAATAGGCTCTAGTTTCATCCACCTCATTAGAACTGGTTCAAATGCATTCTTTTTAATGGCTGAGTAATACTCCATTGTGTACCAAAGCTTTCTTATCCATTCGTCTGCAGATGGACATCTAGGTTGCTTCCATGTCCTGGCTATTATAAACAGTGCTGCAATGAACATTGGAGTACATGCGTCTCTTTCAATTCTGGTTTCCTCGGTGTGTATGCCCAGGAGTGCGATCGCTGGATCATATGGCAGTTCTATTTCCAGTTTTCTGAGGAATCTCCACACTGTTCTCCATAGTGGATGTACTAGTTTGCATTCCCACCAACAGTGTAAGAGGGTTCCCTTTTCTCCACACCCTCTCCAGCATTTATTGCATGTAGACTTTTGGATAGCAGCCATTCTGACTGGTGTGAAATGGTATCTCATTGTGGTTTTGATTTGCATTTCTCTGATTATGAGGGATGTTGAGCATTTTTTCATGTGTTTGTTAGCCATCTTTATGTCTTCTTTGGAGAAATGTCTGTTTAGTTCTTTGGCCCATTTTTTGATTGGGTCATTTATTGTTCTGGAATTGAGCTGCAGGAGCTCCTTGTATATCTTGGAGATTAATTCTTTATCAGTTGCTTCATTTGCTATTATTTTCTCCCATTCTGAAGGCTGTCTTTTCACCTTGCTTAGAGTTTCCTTTGCTGTGCAGAAGCTTTGGATTTTAATTAGGTCCCATTTGTTTATTTTTGTTTTGATTTCCAATATTCTGGGAGGTGGTTCTTGGAGGATCCTGCTATGATTTATGTCAGAGAGAGTTTTGCCTACATTCTCCTCTAAGAGTTTTACAGTTTCTGGTCTTACATTTAGCTCTCTAATCCATTTTGAGTTTATTTTTGTATATGGTGTTAGGAAGTGTTGTAGTTTTATTCTTTTACAAGTGGCTGACCAGTTTTCCCAGCACCACTTGTTAAAGAGACTGTCTTTTCTCCATTTTATATTCTTGCCTCCTTTGTCAAAGATAAGGTGTCCATAGGTGTGTGGATTTATCTCTGGGCTTTCTATCTTGTTCCATTGATCTATATTTCTGTCTTTATTGTCAGTACCATACTGTCTGGATGACTGTGGCTTTGCAGTAGAGCCTGAAGTCCGGCAGGTTAATTCCCCCAGTTCCATTCTTCTTCCTCAAGATTGCTTTGGCTATTTGAGGTTTTTTTGTATTTCCATACAAATTGTGAGATTATTTGTTCTAGTTTTGTGAAAAATATCGTTGGTAGCTTGATAGGGATTGCATTGAATGTATAAATTACTTTGGGTAGTATACTCATTTTTACAATATTTATTCTTCCAATCCACGAACATGGTGTATTTCTCCATCTAAGAGTGTCCTCTTTGATTACTTTCACTAGTGTTTTATAGTTTTCTATGTACAAGTCTTTTGTTTCCTTAGGTAGATATATTCCTAAGTATTTAATTCTTTTCGTTGCAACAGTGAATGGAATAGTTACCTTAATTTCTCTTTCTATAAGGACAGAAATGGTATGGACCTAACAGAAGCAGAAGATATTAAGAAGAGGTGGCAGGAATACACAGAAGAACTGTACAAAAAAGATCTTCATGAACAAGATAGTCACGATAACATGATCACTGACCTAGAGCCAGACATCTTGGAATGTGAAGTCAAGTGGGCCTTAGAAAGCATCACTACTAACAAAGCTAGTGGAGGTGATGGAATTCCAGTTGAGCTATTTCAAGTCTTGAAATATGATGCTGTGAAAGTGCTGCACTCAATATGCCAGCAGATTTGGAAAACTCAGCAGTGGCCACAGGACTGGAAGAGGTCAGTCTTCATTCCAATCCCAAAGAAAGGCAATGCCAAAGAATGCTCAAACTACCGCACAATGGCACTCATCTCACACGCTAGTAAAGTCATGCTCAAAATTCTCCAAGCCAGGCTTCAGCAGTATGTAAACCATGAACTCCCAGATGTTCAAGCAGGTTTTAGAAAAGGCAGAGGCACCAGAGATCAAATTGCCAGCATCCACTGGATCATGGAGAAAGCAAGAGAGTTTCAGAAAAACATCTAGTTCTGCTTCATTGACTATGCCAAAGCCTTTGACTGTGCGGATCACAATAAACTGTGGAACATTCTGAAAGAGATGGGAATACCAGACCACCTGACCTGCCTCTTGAGAAACCTGTATGCAGGTCAGGAAGCAACAGTTAGAACTGGACACGGAACAACAGACTGGTTCCAAATAGGAAAAGGTGTACGTCAAGGTTGTATATTGTCACCTTGCTTATTTAACTTATATACAGAGTACATAATGAGGAACGCTGGGCTGGAAGAAGCACAAGCTGGAATCAAGATTGCTGGGAGAAATATCAATAACCTCAGATATGCAGAAGACACTACCCTTATGGCAGAAAGTGAAGAGGAACTCAAAAGCCTCTTGATGAAAGTGAAAGAGGAGAGTAAAAAGGTTGGCTTGAAGCTCAACATTCAGAAAACAAAGATCATGGCATCTGGTCCCATCACTTCATGGGAAATAGATGGGAAAACAGTGGAAAGAGTGTCAGACTTTATTTTTTTGGGCTCCAAAATCACTGCAGATGCTGACTGCAGCCATGAAATTAAAAGACGCTTGCTCCTTGGAAGGAAAGTTATGACCAACCTAGATAGTATATTAAAAAGCAGAGTCATTACTTTGCCAACAAAGGTCCGTCTAGTCAAGGCAATGGTTTTTCCCGTGGTCATCTATGGATGTGAGAGTTGGACTGTGAAGAAAGCTGATCGCCGAAGAATCGATGCTTTTGAACTGTGGTGTTGGAGAAGACTCTTGAGAGTCCCTTATACTGCAAGGAGATCCAACCAGTCCATTCTAAAGGAGATCAATCCTGGATGTTCATTGGAGGGACTGATGCTAAAGCTGAAACTGTAATACTTTGGCCACCTCATGTGTCGGGTTTACTCACTGGAAAAGACTCTGATGCTGGGAAAGGTTGGGGGCGGGAGAAGGGGACGACGGAGAATGAGGTGGCTGGATGGCATCACCGACTCTGTGGACATGGGTTTGAGTGTACTCCGGGAGTTGGTGATGGACAGAGAGTCCTGGCGTGCTGTGATTCATGGGGTCGCGGAGAGTCGGACACGACTGAGCGACTGAACTGAACTGAACTGAACTGATTTTCTCATTATTAGTGTATAGGAATGCAAGTGATTTCTGTGTGTTGATTTTATATCCTGCAACTTTACTGTATTCATTGATTAGCTCTAGTAGTTTTCTGGTAGAGTCTTTAGGGTTTTCTGTGTAGAGGATCATGTCATCAGTGAACAGTGAAAGTTTTAGTTCTTCTTTTCCAATTTGTATTCCTTTTATGTCTTTTTCTGCTCTGATTGCTGTAGCCAAAACTTCCAGAACTTTGTTGAATAGTAGTGGTGAGAGTGGCCACCCTCGTCTTGTTCCTGACTTAGGGTAAATGCTTTCAGTTTTTCACTGTTGAGGATAATGTTTTCTGTGGATTTGTCATATATAGCTTTTATTATGTTGATATATGTCCCTTCTATTCCCACTTTCAAAGCTGATCACTGAAGAATTGATGCTTTTGAACGGTGGTGCTGAAGAAGACTCTTGAGAGTCCCTTGGACTGCAAGGAGATTCAACCAGTCCATCCTAAAGGAGATCAGTCCTGGGTGTTCACTGGAAGGACTTATGCTAAAGCTGAAACTCCAATACTTTGGCCACCTCATGCAACGAGTTGACTCACTGGAAAAGACTCTGATGCTGGGAGGGATTGGGGATAGGAGGAGACGGGGATGACAGAGAATGAGATGGCTGGATGGCATCACTGACTCGATGGACATGAGTTTGAATGAACTCCGGGAGTTGGTGATGGACAGGGAGGACTGGAGTGCTGTGGTTCATGGGGTCACAAAGAGTCGGACACGACTGAGTGACTGAACTGAACTGACTGAACTGGAGGGTTTTTATCATAAATGGATGTTGAATTTTGTCGAAGGCTTTCTCTGCATCTATTGAGATAATCATATGATTTTTATTTTTCAGTTTGTTAATGTGGTGTATTACATTGATTGATTTGCAGATATTGAAGAATCCTTGCATTTCTGGGATAAAGCCCACTTGGTCATGATGTATGATCTTCTTAATGTGTTGTTGGATTCTGATTGCTAGAATTTTGTTAAGGATTTTTGCATCTATGTTCATCAGTGATATTGGCCTGTAGTTTTATTTTTTTGTGGGGTCTTTACCAGGTTTTGGGATTAGGGTGATGGTGGCCTCATAGAATGAGTTTGGAAGTTTCCCTTCCTCAGCAATTTTCTGGAAGAGTTTGAGTAGAATAGGTGTTAGCTCTTCTCTAAATTTTTGGTAGAATTCAGCTGTGAAGCCGTCTGGACCTGGGCTTTTGTTTGCTGGAAGATTTCTGATTACAGCCTCTAGTTCCGTGCTTGTGATGGGTCTGTTCAGATTTTCTATTCAGTTTTGGAAAGTTGTACTTTTCTAGGAATTTGTCCATTTCTTCCAGGTTATTCATTTTATTGCCATATAATTGCTGATAGTATTCTCTAATACTCCTTTGTATTTCTGTGTTGTCGGTTGTGATCTCTCCATTTTCATGTCTAATTTTATTGATTTGGTTCTTCTCCCTTTGTTTCTTGATGAGTCTGGCTAGTGGTTTGTCAATTTTATTTACCTTCTCAAAGAACCAGCTTTTGGCTTTGTTGATTTTTGCTATGGTCTCTTTTGTTTCTTTTGCATTTATCTCTGCCCTAATTTTTATGATTTCTTTCCTTCTACTAACCCTGGGGTTCTTCATTTCTTCCTTTTCTAGTTTCTTTAGATGTAGAGTTAGGTTATTTAGTTGACTTTTTTCTTGTTTCTTGAGGTGTGCCTGTATTGCTATGAACTTCCCCCTTAGCACTGCTTTTACAGTGTCCCAGAGGTTTTGGGTTGTTGTGTTTCCATTTTCATTCATTTCTCTGCATATTTTGATTTCTCTTTTGATTTCTTCTATGATTTGTTCATTATTCAGCAGTGTGTTGTTTAGCCTCCATATGTTGGCATTTTTAATGGTTTTTCTCCTGTAATTGAAATCTAATCTTACTGCATTGTGGTCAGAAAAGATGCTTGGAATGATTTCAATTCTTTTGAATTTACCAAGGCTAGATTTACGGCCCAGGATGTGATCTATCCTGGAAAAGGTTCCGTGTGGGCTTGAGAAAAAGGTAAAATGCATTGTTTTGGGGTGAATGTCCTATAGAGATCTATTAGGTCTAACTGGTCTATTGTATCATTTAAAGTTTGTGTTTCCTTGTTAATTTTCTGTTTAGTTGATCTATCCATAGATGTAAGTGGGGTATTAAAATCTCCCACTATTATTGCATTGTTGTTAATTTCCCCTTTCATACTTGTTAGTAATTGTCTTACATATTGCGGTGCTCCTATGTTGGGTGCATAAATTTTATAACTGTTATATCTTCTTGGATTGATCCTTTGATCATTATGTAGTTTCCTTCTTTGTCTCTTCACAGCCTTTGTTTTAAAGTCTATGTTATCTGATATGAGTATTGCTACTCCTGCTTTCTTTTGGTCTCTATTTGCATGGAATATCTTCTTCCAGCCCTTCCCTTTCAGTCTGTATGTGTCCCTCATTTTGAGGTGGGTCTCTTGTAGACAACATATATGGGGGTCTTGTTTTTGTATCCATTCAGCCAGCCTTTGTCTTTTGGTTGGGGCATTCAACCCATTTACGTTTAAGGTAATTATTGATAAGTATGATCCCATTGCCATTTTCTTTATTGCTTTGGCTTGAGTTTATACACCTTTTCTGTGTTTCCTGTCTAGAGAAGATCCTTTAGCATTTGTTGTAGAGCTGGATTGGTGATGCTGAATTCTCTCAGCTTTTGCTTGTCTGTAAAGCTTTTGATTTCTCCTTCATATTTGAATGAGATCCTTGCTGGGTACAGTAGTCTGGGCTGTAGGTTATTTTCTTTCATCACTTTAAGTATGTCTTGCCATTCCCTCCTGGCCTGTTGAGTTTCTGTTGAAAGATCAGCTGTTATCCTTATTGGAATCCCCTTGTGTGTTATTTGCTGCTTTTCCCTTGCTGCTTTTAATATTTGTTTTTTGTGTTTGATCTTGGTTAATTTGATTAATGTGTGTCTTGGAGTATTTCACCTTGGGTTTATCCTGCTGGAGACTCTCTGGGCTTCTTGGACTTGGGTGATTCTTTCTTTCCCATTTTAGGGAAGTTTTCAACTATTATCTCCTCAAGTATTCTCTCATGGTCTTTCTTTTTGTCTCCTTCTTCTGGGACTCCTATGATTCGAATGTTGGAGCATTTAACATTTTCCCAGAGGTCTCTAATATTGTCCTCATTTCTTTTAATTCGTTTTTCATTTTTCTTCTCTGTTTCATTTATTTCTACAATTCTACCTTCTAGCTCGCTTGTCCTGTCTTCTGCCTCTGTTATTCTACTGTTTCTTCCCTCCAGAGTGTTTCTGATCTCATCTGTTGCATTATTCATTGTATGTTGACTCTTTTTTATTTCCTCATTCAGAAAACAAAGATCATGGCATCTGGTCCCATCACTTCATGGGAAATAGTTGAAAAAACAGTGGAAACAGTGTCAGACTTTATTTTTTGGGGGTCCAAAATCACTGCGGATGCTGATTGCAGCCATGAAATTAAAAGACGCTTGCTCCTTGGAAGGAAAGTTATGACCAACCTTGATAGTATATTAAAAAGCAGAGACATTACTTTGCCAACCAACGTCCGTCTAGTCAAGGCAATGGTTTTTCCCGTGGTCATCTATGGATGTGAGAGTTGGACTGTGAAGAAAGCTGATCGCCGAAGAATTGATGCTTTTGAACTGTGGTGTTGGATAAGACTCTTGAGAGTCCCTTATACTTCAAGGAGATCCAACCGGTCCATTCTAAAGGAGATCAGTCCTGGATGTTCATTGGAGGGACTGATGCTAAAGCTGAAACTCCAATACTTTGACCACCTCATGCAACGAGTTGACTCACTGGAAAAGACTCTGATGCTGGGAAAGGTTGGGGGCGGGAGGAGAAGGGGACGATGGAGAATGAGATGGCTGGATGGCATCACCGACTCTGTGGACATGAGTTTGAGTGTACTCCGGGAATTGGTGATGGATAGGGAGGCCTGGCATGCTGTGATTCATGGGGTCGCAGAGAGTCGGACACGACTGAGCGACTGAACTGAACTGAACTGAACTGAAAGTCCTTATTATACCTTTCTTCCATCTTCTCAATCCTTTTCTCCAGGTTATTTATCTGTAACTCCATTTTGCTTTCAAGATTTTGAATCATTTTCACCACCAAAATTCTAAATTCTTTATCAGATGGATTCCCTATATCTTCCTCTTTTGTTTGTGTTGGTGAGCATTTATCTTGTTCCTTTACTTGCTGGGTATTTCTCTGCCTCTTCATCTTGCTTATATTGCTTTGCTTGGGGTGGCCTTTCCCTCTTCTGGCAGTTTGTGGAGTTCTCTTTATTATGTAGTTTCCTTGGGTGTGTGGGGTTGGACGGGTGACTTGTCAACGTTCCCCGGTTAGGGAAGCTTGTGTCGGTGTTCTGGTGGGTAGAGCTGGATTTCTTCTCTCTGGAGTGCAATGAAGTGTCCAGTAATGAGTTATGAGATGTCAGTGGATTTGGAGTGACTTTGGGCAGCCTGTATATTGAAGCTCAGTGCTATTTTCCTGTGTTGCTGGAGAATTTGTGTGATATGTCTTGCTCTGGAACTTGTTGACCCTTGGGTGGTGCTTGGTTTTAGTGTAGGTATGGAGCCGTTTGATGAGCTCCTATCGATTAATATTCCCTAGAGTCAGGAGTTCTCTGGTGTTCTCAAATTCGGGCTTAAGCCTCTTGCCTCTGGTTTTTGGTCTTATTCTTGGTGTAGTCTCTAGACTTCTCTATCTGTCATTTCCAAGGTGGTTCCCTCTGTTTTAGCTTCTGTCTGCTGGTCTCTTCAGTGTCTAATTTCCGCCCTGATACTATAGGGCAGGTGGACACTTTTTAAGGCTCAGTTGTTCAGTCCTGTTCTGGGAAGGGAGGAACGCTGCAGACAAATATCTCTGGTGTCTGTGGGGAGTGCTCGCAGCGTCTTGGCCACAGTGGGTTTGCCCCTGCTTACAGTGTGTGTGTTGTCCCAGTCTACACTGCACAGGCTCTAGGTTGCTCTGCTGGGAACTGTCCAAGGCCGGCGCTGGGTTGTATGCATTTCCCAGGTCTGAGCGGCTCAAGTTCAGTTTCTCGGGTACTCCACAAAGGTGCAGACTTGCTTGGGCCTGCGTTTTGTGCCTTCCCTGGTCCGAGCAGCTCAGGTGACCAGGTGTTTGGCGAGTGCAGTCGCAGTGACTTATCGCCTCCCCAGTCCCTGCTACTCTGTTTTCTGGGTGTACAACTGGCGCACCTTCTCAGGGGGATATAGACCAGCCGGAGCCCAAGAAGTCTTGATTAGCAACAAGCCTGCCTGCAGTTTGTATTGGATGCCTTGCTGGGGCCGCGATTACCCCCTCTGGTTCTGGCTGCCTTCCCTGCCTGTCTCGGCGGGGGATGGGGGATGGGCTGACCGCAGCTGGCTCGCTCTGCTCAGCCCTTTGTTCTGTGAGCAGGGCTGATGGAGTCTTAGGTTAGAGCTTTCTGCCTTTTCGTGGGGAAGCTATCCCAGTCTGCTTTGCTATCCCCAGTTACTTCTCTCAGATTGTTCTCGCGGCATTCACGCCCAGTCCTCTCTCTAAGCAGTTCAGCCGGCTCCTCCCTGCCCAGCCCCCACTTGCTAATGGCGTATGCAGGCGTCTGTGCTGCTTCTCCGCTGGGAGTTACCATTTGGTGGGTAATTGTGGGTTTTAATTCTTTCTTTCTTTTTCCTCCCGGTTATGCGGCCCTCTGAGGTTCCAAGGCTCGCCACAGACTCGTCAGTCAGAGTGTTTCCTGGTGTTTGGAAACTTCTCTCTTTTTAGAGCCTCCCTTCCCGGCATGGAGCTCTGTCCTTACGTCTTTTGTCTATCTTTTTATCTTTTATGTTTTTTCCTACCTCCTTTCGAAGACAATGGGCTGCTTTCCTGGGTGCCTGATGTCCTCTGCCGGCATTCAGAAGTTGTTTTGTGGACTTTACTCTGCATTCAAGTATTCTTTTGATGAATTTGTGGGGAGAGCGTGGTCTCGCTGTCCTATTCCTCCTCCCTCTTGTTCCTTCCCCTCCCAGAGTAGTTGTTGTTGTTCAGTCACTCAATTGTGTCCCACTCTTTGTGACCCCACGGACTGCAGCACGCCAGACCTCCCTGTCCTTCATCATCTCCGGAGCTTGCTCAAACTCATATTCATTGAGTTGGTGGTGATACCATCCAACCATCTCATCCTCTGTCGTTCCCTTCTCCTTCTGCCTTGAATCTTTCCCAGAATCAAGATCTTTTCTAATGAGTCATTTCCTCGCATTAGGTGGCCAAAGTATTAGAGCTTCAGTTTCAACATTAATTCTTCCAATGAATATTCAGGACTGATTTCCTTTAGGATTGACTGGTTTAATCTCCTTGCAGTCCATGGCACTCTTAAGCATCTTGCCCAACACCACAGTTCAAAAGCATCAATACTTTGGTGCTCAGCCTTCTTTATAGTCCAACTGTCACATCCATATATGACTACTGGAAAAACCAAAGCTTTGATTATACAACATTTGTTGGCAAAATAATGTCTCTGCTTTTTAGTATGCTGTCTAGGTTGGTCATAACTTTTCTTCCAAGGAGCAAGACTCTTTTAAATTCATGGCTGTAGTCACCATCTGCAGTGATTTTGGAGCTTGCAAATATAAAGTTTGTCACTGTTTCCATTGTTTCCCCATCTATTTGCCATGAAGTGACGGAACCGGATTTCATGATCTTATTATTATTATTATTTTTTGAATGTTGAGTTTTAAACCAACTTTTTCACTCTCCTCTTTCACTCTCATCAAGAGGCTCTTTAGTTCCTCTTCATTTTCTGTCATAAGGGTGGTGTCATCTGCATATCTGAAGTTATTGATATTTTTCCCAGCAATCTTGATTCCAGCTTGGGCTTCATGCAGCCTGGCATTTCACATGATGTACTCTGCATATAAGTGAAGTAACAGGGTGACAATATACAGCCTTGACGTACTCCTTTTCTGATTTGGAATCAGTCCATTGTTCCATGTCTGGTTCTAACTGTTGCTTCTTGATCTGCATGCAGATTTCTCAGGAGGCAGGTGAGGTGGTCTGGTATTCCCATCTCTTTAAGAATTTTCCTCAGTTTTTTGTGATCCACACAGTCAAAGGCTTTGGCATAGTCAATGAAGCAGAAGAAGATGTTTTTTCTGGAACTCTCTTGCTTTTTTGATGATCCAACGGATGTTGGCAATTTGATCTCTGGTTCCTCTACTTTTTCTAAATCCAGCTTGAACATCTGGGAGTTCTCGGTTCACATACTGTTGAAGACTAGCTTGGAGAATTTTGAGGATTATTTTGCTAGGATGTGAAATGAGTTCAGTTGTGTGGTAGTTTGAAAATTCTTTGGCCTTGTCCTTCTTTGGGACTGGAATGAAAACTGACCTTTTCCAGTCCTGTGGCCACTGCTGAGTTTTCCAAATTTGCTGACATACTGCGTGCAGCACTTTCACAGCATCATCTTTTAGGATTTGAAATAGCTCAGCTAAAGCTCCATCACCTCCACTAGCTTTGTTCATAATGATGCTTCCTGAGGCCCACTTGGCTTTACACTTCAAGATATCTGGCTCTAGGTGAGTGATCACACTGTTGTGGTTATCTGGGTCATAGAACTTCAATTTTATCTGAGGTTACAGTATTCAGATAAGAACTTGATTTCCAGGTCTCTCTCTTTAAAAAAAAAAAAATGATCATCTTGTAACACATTTGATCCAGTGGATACAAAACAGAATGCTTTATTTTCTTGATATAAATGCTACCCTTTCTCCTTTTAACTTTCTTCTTCTTTCTGCCTAGAATACAGCACAACACAATGAAAGCAAATATCACTGTTAGGAAGGAAGAACAGGAAGCTATATAAAGAGCCTAAATTCCTAACAGATCTCTCTGACTCCAAAATACCTACTTCCAGACATGTTACCTAAGTAATATTTGTAATCTGGTTTCTGTTACAAGCAGTGAAACTCAATCCTAACTTATATAGATTCTTAAACTTTAGTATCAAAAAATGGGATAGTCTCAATTCAGAAACTGGGCTAGTTCTACGTATTAGTTATCTGAATATCTGTATGTATATGTGTATGAGCATGTTCAGTTCAGTTCAGTTCAGTTCAGTCGCTCAGTCGTGTCCGACTCTCCGCGACCCCATGAATCACAGCACGCCAGGCCTCCCTGTCTATATATGAATTGAAGTGAAGTGAAATGAAAGTCACTCAGTTGTGTCTGACTTTTTGCGACCCCATGGACTATACAGTCCATGAAATTCTCAAGGCCAGAATACTGGAGTGGGTAACCTTTCCCTTCTCCAGGGGATTTTCCCAACCCAGGGATTGAACCCAGGTCTCCAGCATTGCAGGCAGATTCTTTACCAGCTGAACCATCAGGGAAGCCCTATATATATATTATATATATATATATGTCATATATAGATACTATGTAAGTTATAAGTCAATGACTCCAAGATTTATATCCCCATTCAAGCCTTCTCTTCTGACCTCTAAGCCAACTGCCATCTTAATATCTCTTCCTGGATGTCTTAGAACTCCCTCTAACATAAATAACTACCCAAATCTAACACTTAAAATACACAGGCACACTCCCAAATCCAAATGTTTATCCAGGGTTTGACATCTTCTTGTTAACATTTCCATCCAACCAGATACTGGGGCCAGACAACTTGGAATGACCTGTGACACTCTCTGTTCCTATGCAAGATAGAGACCAATGTTTCTTATGTTCTTCTTTTGGTGTACTTGTTAGGTGATTTCTTTGGATCTCAGTTTTATCTTTTGTAAAATGAGTATGATAATAGTGAGCACAGGAGGAGAAGGGGATGACAGAGGATGGGATGGTTGGATGTCATCACTGATGCAATAGACATGAGTTTGAGCAAACCCCAGGAAATGGTGAAGGACAGGGAAGCTTGGCAATCTGCAGTCCATGGGAGTAGGTTACTACTTAGTGACTGAACAACAACAATCTATCCTTTGAATTGTTTTAAAGATTGCATTGACCAACACATTGAAGTATTAGAACAATGCTTGACACATGCTAAAGTGTTCAAGAAATATTAATTTTTTGAAATACAAGTATATGGTAATTGCAGTTGTCACAAATTTATGTCCTTTGAAGGTGAATATGGATAAATGTATAATTTTTATTTTGATTTGTTTTAATATTCACTATGAATGCTGTGAGTCAGGTTCTGTATGTATACTTCAATATATACCTTGGACATAAACTGAAAAATTAATTGAGTGAAACTATATGCAGCAAGTATTTAATGAGTACATTCTATGGCACTTTTCTCAGAACTGAATATACCACAGTGAAATGTGAAGTCCATATTATTACTTTGAAATTCCATGTCTGCTTCTTCATCAGTAAAGGAAAATGATTGAATTGGAAGTAGATGATATCTAATTCCTTATGATAATAGAGTATCAGAATATATAATTATGTGAAGGACTACTATCAGTGGAAAGACATGAAACTGGAGCATCCACACCCTTGGATGTTAGGCTAAGTGTGTGGCCACATTTGTATATCAAGTAGGGAAGCATTAAACATTTTAAACTGAGACAGTAAAAGTTATGCTTTAGGACATTTATTTGAGAAGTATTGTATAGGTCGGATTGAATTCAACATTTTCACAAATAGAAATATCGTTCACCCAAGGATGGGAAACAGTAATCACTGTTAGCAGTGTGCCTGGAAGAGACAGGAACTCCAGGGAACTATGCAAAAAAGGCTGTTCATGGTATAGCATGTGGCTGAAATAGGAAACCCCTCTAAATCTGGGCTTGTTTTGGTTGAAAAATATTTCTAAAGGCATAGTATAGGTGTGTATGAATGTGTGTAGTGTACGTGTATATAAATAAAAAGATTTATGTCTTAAACAATTTTCATGCCAGGAGCCCAAATAGAAGGTTGCATGGAGCTGCAAGACATAAGCATGAGACTGCCTAGTTTATGCCTTCATCTGCGTCCAGGCATGGAGGCAGGAAACACTTTATTTAGTAGGGCAAGAATTGTACCTGGGTGCTGGCTTACCAAACATTATGCTTAGTGTGTGCCCAAGCCACTGTACATTTGTCCCCAGGAAACATCTTGCCTTCCTGGACTGCGTTTGCTTGGGCTGACTGCCCAAGTTACACCAGCAATCCAGTATAAGCAGTCACAGCGCAGCAGGCAGGAACATGACCCTTCCTCTGATAGAGCATACTTTCCTAGATTATCTCCCTGAGTTGAAAGTAACTAACATGGACCCTCTGGATTAAGATGTCTCTCATGGGAGTCTGAAAGCAATTAGTACTGAAGGATTCTGAAGAAATGGAATAGAGTTTTAAAAATATGATTTCAAGGGAAGAAATGTGACATAATTTTGTCTCTCATGCTGGCAAGTGGGACATATTGACTGAATTAGAATGGAACTCTGAAAGTGATAATACTATAAAAGATTAGGATCAAGCAGTAGAAATATCAGAGATGTCAAGATTTTTGGAGTGAGACTTCACTCTTTGTGGTGTGAGAAATACTTTATACTCAAAGAACTGATTTATTTTATTTTTTAGTAATGTGGGTTGTGTAGATTTTTTAGCATCATGTCCAGTGTGCCTTTTTCAAACAGTGTACCATTTATTTAGAATTTTATCACATCTGCCCCCATGATCCATCTGGCAGAGACCCATTCATCTTTGAAAATCCAGCTCAGGTGCCACTTCCTTCAGGAATCTTTTATAGACTTCAACAGAAAGGATTAAGTCCTCCTTCTTCTTTAATACTTTTATAAATGATGCACTCTTTTATTGTTGTCCTTGTCTCACTGCATTTTATTTATTCCTCCTATTAGACTATGAGCTTCTTAGTTATATTCATGTCAGAATCCTCATTGCCATCAAAGTGCCCATAGAATGTGTTTGATAAGTATTTGCTTAATGAATGAATAAAAGTTCAACTATCGGGGTCCAGCCTCGATAAGGCCCAGGGTATCCTCGGGATGAACGGCGTCGGCGTTAGAGAGAGAGAGAGAGAGAGACAGGGGCTGATGATTCCTTGGTTTACGCTGGAAACCAATAAAACCCCAGCACGGGGCTTGCTCTGTTTACGTAGGCCGCAGGCGCCCTCTCGAATCACTTGAGGCACCCCACCAGGGTACCCCCTCGAGTGGGTCTTAGAAGCCCAGGCAGATAAGTAAACTCAGAGGGCCCAGGGCTCCAAGGATCTCAACCAGAAAAAGGAGAATAGAGAAAAGAATGGAAAAAGAGAAAGAACAACACGGGGAGACCAAGCTTCAGTGAGCAAGGCCCAAAACTTTATTTTCCAGTGCTGCTTTTATACCCTAAGTTGTGCACATAAAAAACAGAGAAAGAGAGGTATAGAGTCACGCCAAAATCACGTGGGGTCAGCAGTCTTGACCCTTATCAGGATCAGGGCTCATTTTTGTATGTCTCGTGATATACAAAAGTTTTGGGTGGTTTACGTCATCTTCTGGCCAGGTGGCCTGCTAACAGTTTATGGCCCTCTCTCCTAACAAAGGTTAGTTAGCTAGAAAAAGGCTTATATTCTTTTAAGTTGATTTTCCTAAAGTCAGGTGCTATACACATGACAAGGTTACATTCCTATAAGGTACAGGTTGAGCTACAAGAAAGGAATTTATTAACTTAAGATCTGATGTGGTTAAATCAAAGGCTACTACTTATATTCTCTATATGTGATTAATATATTTCCAAGGATACAACAGATACAGGAAACTTTGCAGCAAGCATTGATTCAACAATGAAATCTCTTTTAGTACTATTCTAATGATTTTAACTTCTTCAACAGATTCCTGTATTTTAGAATATTAGGCTTTCTGTCCTTGCATGGCTGGGAGGCTATAAACAGTCACACTCATAGTTGTAAGAGCCCGGACAAACTTGTCATGCAAGTTAGAAAGCTATCAGAGGGGCTTGGATCAGAACACTCCTATTAAGCCGAGGAGAACTTTTAAACTACAGCTCTGAATTAATGTTTTCAGAGAAAGGTGGTTGGGGGGAAGCCCCCGTAAGTATTAGAGGACTTGGTAAGAGGCATAAGATAGTAAAGCAGTCAGATTCCGGTTTTCTTTGGGGTAGATGCTCAGGTAAGTTCAGGGAGTTCCTCGAGTCCTGATTAGCCTTTGCCCGTCAGGCCTCTTCCCCAGTTGACCTTTGCCACGGGTAGGATTTCCCTCGCTGGCTCCCGGCATTCAACAAAAATATATCGATCACTAATTACATATTAGCACTGTGGCTTCAAGAGTGATCAATCGTGATTAGAAAAGTTAATGATCTCTCTCCATAGAACTTGCAGTATATAATGAGGAGGGGAGTTATATGAATAAAGTGCCATTTTACAACATGGTATGTGGGGCATGTGTCTATCTATGGAGGCACACAGGATGAAAGTGCCTCTTGTGTCCAAATATTTGAATATTATATACTTCCATCTTAAAAGTAATGATATTACTCAGAATGCAATACATTTTAAAGCTAAAGGGGAAAAATGACTAGAAGTGTGAATGCCATGGAAATCTTAATGTTAAACTTTGTGTTTTTGAGTGGGTACCCTTTCAGTTATATGAATACTGAAAAATATTTTGAATCCAACTTTATAAAAATATGTATTTTTTAATGTGAACTGGGCAGATAACTCTTGGACAATATACAGTTGAAAGACTTAAGACATGATTGTTCTTATCATCTGTACTTAAGATGTACATTGTTTTTGTTCTGATACAGTAACTTAGAAAACACTTTAGAATGTTTCCGTTCTGTTCCATTCAGTCACTCAGTCGTATCCGACTCTTTGCGACCCCGTGAACTGTAGCCTACCAGTCTTCTCCATCCATGGGATTCTCCAGGCAAGAATACTGGAGTGGGTTACCATTTCCTTTTCCAGGGGATCTTCCCAACCCAGGGATCGAACCCGGGTTTACTTCTAGAGAATTTCATTCCAGGATAAAAGATACATTTTAAAGTACTTCAGTGACTTAGTAAAGATCGATGGTCATGTTACAAGACAGAAAGCTTCTATTGCAATCCTTCCTCCCAAACAATCAAGTAGCACACTGCACCTTTGTTGTCCCGTTTACTAAAAGATGGATTCACATTCTGTGGAGTAGAAACATATTTCTTTATGACCGCATCAATGCTTACACATGCATTTAAAAATTCAGTACAGTTCAGTTCAGTTCAATCGCTCAGTCGTGTCCGACTCTCCGAGACCCCATGAATCACTAGGGATGTATAATTAGCTGTGCATATGTATATATGTGCTTGTGTATAATTTGTATGTTTCAACACTATTTGCTATGGGTGCACATGAAATATAACTAGAATTCCTTATAGTCAAATTATATCTGAGAGCACCTCTTAAGAGCAAGAAGGAACATCTTGGCTTTTGTAATTTAACTAAGTCTACCTGACATAGTCTGTTTAATAAATTTCTTGACTCATAAGTGGAAATGAATTTGTGAAAGGCTAGGCTACTCCCAGATGTTCAAGCAGGTTTTAGAAAAGGCAGAGGCACCAGAGAGCAAATTGCCAACATCCGCTGGATCATGGAGAAAGCAAGAGAGTTCCAGAAAAACAGCTATTTCTGCTTCATTGACTATGCCAAAGCCTTTGACTGTGTGGATCACAAGAAACTGTGGAACATTCTGAAAGAGATGGGAATACCAGACCACCTGACCTGCCTCTTGAGAAACCTGTATGCAGGTCAGGAAGCAACAGTCAGAACTGTACATGGAACAACAGACCGGTTCCCAATAGGAAAAGGAGTACATCAAGGCTGTATATTGTCACCCTGCTTATTTAACTTATATGCAGAGTACATCATGAGGAACTCTGGGCTGGAAGAAGCACAAGCTGGAATCAAGATTGCTGGGAGAAATATCAATAACCTCAGATATGCAGATGACACTACCCTTATGGCAGAAAGTGAAGAGGAACTCAAAAGCCTCTTGATGAAAGTGAAAGAGGAGAGTGAAAAGGTTGGCTTGAAGCTCAACATTCAGAAAACAAAGATCATGGCATCTGGTCCCATCACTTCATGGGAAATAGATGGGGAAACAGTGGAAACAGTGTCAGACTTTATTTTCTTGGGCTCCAAAATCACTGCATATGCTGATTACAGCCATGAAATTAAAAGACGCTTACTCCTTGGAAGGAAAGTTATGACCAACCTAGATAGTATATTAAAAAGCAGAGTCATTACTTTGCCAACAAAGGTCCATCTAGTCAAGGCTATGGTTTTTCCCGTGGTCATGTATGGATGTGAGAGTTGGACTGTGAAGAAAGCTGATCGCCGAAGAATTGATGCTTTTGACCTGTGGTGTTGGAGAAGACTCTTGAGAGTCCCTTGGACTGCAAGGAGATCCAACCAGTCCATTCTAAAGAAGATCAATCCTGGGTATTCATTGGAAGGACTGATGCTAAAGCTGAAACTGCAACAAGTTGACTCACTGGAAAAGAGTCTGATGCTGGGAAAGGTTGGGGGCGGGAGGAGATGGGGACGACCGAGAATGAGATGGCTGGATGGCATCACCAACTCTGTGGACATGAGTTTGAGTGAACTCCGGAAATTGGTGATGGGCAGGGAGGCCTGGCGTGCTGTGATTCATGGGGTCGCGGAGAGTCGGACACGACTGAGCGACTGAACTGAACTGAACTGAACTGAGGCTACTCCCAGTTAGTTGTGTTCATCATATAGGCTGTTAGAGATGAAAACAATGTGCCTTGTGGTACATATGTTTGCAGCATTCCAGAATAAGTTCTCACGGTGAGGATAGCCAAATATCAGTCATGAATACCATTATCTTTGTGTTGTTCTTTCCCATATTTGTAGTATGTAGAGATTACTTTCAAAATTAGATGCTGCATTAAATTTTAAAGATAAAAATCTTAAAGGAACAATATGACAAGTTAGTATTTGAAGTCTAAAAAATGTCGCATAATACAGTGAAATATGTCAACTGGAGAAAATTCTAAGTTTCTCAATATTATGCTCTGTTTTTTATTTGTTTCAATTTAAACTACCTGTTGGACAAGTGTGTTGACATGGATTCTGATTACTTTTTAGATGATAAAAGAAATTTTCCAATTTAGATAAATTATCTCCTGATAAAAGGTGAATGTAGAGTAACACATTGCATGTAACTGCATCCCATAAATAACTCACGACTGTACATTCTTCTTTTATTTAATTTTCTATATAATGACATATTGATGAAATGCAAATAAAGTGATAGAAAACCTGGTGGCACCATATTACTTGGAAAACATGTCTCTTTTCACTGACAGAGACCACTGAAATAGTGCAATTGTGGTTATAAAGAAATGTAACTGATTTTTTACAAATTTAATCACTTATTCTAATGAGAGATCTTCACGTCAAAGGGCTTCTCTAGGATGGTTTCCATTACTCAGTTTTGAAATTAAGATTTTGAAACGGTCTTCAAAGCCATTTTTTCTCTCTGGTACAGTGTTTGAATTATTTCAATAAACAGTAATACCAACACTTCTAATAGATAATTAAATCTTCTAAACCTTAGCATTCTAAAAAAGTAAAAATATTCAGAAGGACTGAAAGTCTATAATACCCCATTAGGGTAAGGCAGTGCTCAAACACTCCATTCATAGAACCAACTTTATTATTACTCATCTAGAAATGTTCCTGTTGCCAATATGTTAAGAACTAGTTTAAAGACACACCTGAAAGTCATAAAAGTTGAAAAATTTTTGACATTTGGGGTTAAACAAGCTAGATTTAATTTGACTTAAGAAGGAAACAAGTCTGGCAATAAGTAATGAGATATATCATGTGTCTCATGAATTTTCAAGTAGAGGTTTTAAAATCATATTTTGAATCCTGATTTTCCATCAGTAGGCCACACAAGAATTTTCAGGTAGGTAGGAGACAATATAATTTAAAAATCATAGACATTATAAAAACTAAATTTTAGTTGGAAATGAAGGATCGCTATTTTCATAAAAGAATGAGAGAAAATTTTGTTAAAATCCTCTTGCTAAGATCAAATATTCAAGAGATAAATTAAGAAATCATGTATTGGTGTTTTAATTATTTGAAGGTCTGACACATTTGTTATTTATATATTGAACATATAAGGCAAATTTAAACTATTTTTCATATTGTATACCATGAACACAATACATTATATTGAGACTGAACATGTATTTCATTTAAAAATAAAATTTAAAAGTATTTCCACTCCTGCTTAGAAATCTCAAGAGAGCATTGATTCCAACTGAAAAGTTAGAACAAGCTGAAAAACTTATAAAATCACATTTTTTAAATGCCCATCAGAAGTGTGGTTTTGTAAAGAAAATTAGTGAGCTGAAATTCAGAAAGTAATGAATCCCTTCTATGAAAGAAGAGACCCATAGCTCTATGCACCCTTGGCAGAGCAGTGGAAAGGCGAGGAAATTATATGAGGGAAAGAAGAGAATAGATGACCTTGTGATGAATTTGTAAAGGCTGGTATGGTAAGGCATGATCATTTAGAATATCCAGGAGCCTTGAAGAAAACTGACTACCCACAACTCTTTTCCAAGGTTCTTCACCAAGTACTAATAAGAAAGATTGAAATTGGAGCTCGAAAACTGAAAGAAACCCTTTCTGAGGTGTATGAGTTTCCTGAAAGAGGAGAAAGAATTGAGGAACACCTAATAGTCCTCTCTAAGCCTTACACTGAGACCAGATAGTGACTATCTATAGCTAGGGGTGAGAACAGAAGAGAAATTCATCTGAGATGCAGGTACATTGAGCCTGCTGAAGTGACAGGAAACCTAAGAGAAATGCTCTTGGCACTAGACCCCAAGCTCTGATAAAGATTTTTTCCTGCCATCATAACACTTGAATCCTGGGGTAAACTGAATCTAGGTAAATTAACAGCAAAGACCGAGTCATGACATTTGAAAGACTAGATTGATGCTAGTGGTCAGAGAGAAGGAGATGTGTACCTTTTTTAATGCATTAATGTAATTTACTCCAGTCTACTATTCTTTAGCCTACTATGCCTGGTATTCAATTAAAACTTCTGAAATGTAAAAAAAAAAAAAAAAGTATAGCTAATATGCTAAGAAAGAAGAGAAAATGTATGCATATCAAATGTTCAATTCAAACCAAGAAAGGCAGAAAAAGTATAGAAGACAAAAATATGAAAAAGAAGAACAAGGGCATTTGCCCCCGCTTCATGGCTGTAGATTGTCAGCGGTAAGTGAAACTCTTAGTGAAAAAGAGTGGAGACCTGTGCTAGGAGTCCCCATAAATGTGTCCTATAATTCTTTTTATATAGAAAAAAGTTACGGTAATGTTTGACTTTACTCTTTAAAAAAGAAAAGAAAACACAAGAGCAACACATAGAAAACAGTAACAGTGAAAATATATCAATAATCACTTTGAATAGCAGTGGTTTAAATTTATCACTTAAAAGATGGAGATTATTAGAGTGTATCAAAAAACATAAGTCGGCAACTATATGTTGCCTACAAGAACCCTCCTTTAAATATAGAAAGCACGTGGTATAAAAGTGAATGGATGGATAAAAAAATATATCACGTTAACAAAATCAAAAGAAAGCTAGAGTAGCTATATTCTATCAGAAAGACCAGACTTCAAAATAAGGAAAGTTAAAAGGCTAGAGAAGGGCATTACATCATGATGAGTTAATTTTTAAAACGTAATTTTTAATGTGTATGTGCCCAAAAAAAAGGATCAAATTACATGAAGCAAAAAATGATAGAAAAGAGAAGAAATAGATGAATCCACTATCAGAGCTGGATACTTAAATATTCCTAAGAAACAGGCAGAAAATCAGTAAGGACATCATTGAATTGAACAACACCATCAATCAACTAGTTATAATAACATCTATAGACTACTTCATCCAAGAACAGCAGAATGCACATTTTACTCATGTTCCCATGGGACATTTAGCAAGATAGATACATTCTGGGCCATAAAACACATTTTAATAAATTTAAAATAGAAATCAGACAATATCTGCTCTCAGAACACAAAGAAATTAAACAAGAAATCAGTAACAAAGATAACTGGAAAATCTCCAAATACACAGAGATTTAATAACATAACTTCTAAACACACATGGGTCATAGAAGAAATCTAGAGAATTTTAAGATATGTAAATTTTGAACTAAATGAAAACTTAGGTCAGAATTTGCAGGATGCAGCAAGAGCAGTGCATAGAAGGAAATTTATAGCATTGAATATATGTATATACACATATATTAAAAGAACAGTAAGATCTAAATTCAGTCATCTAAGTTCCTTCCTCAGGAAATTAGAAGAAAATACGAGAAAATTAAAAAGAAATAATAAGAGTTAGAGTAGAAGTCAATGAAATAGAAAGCAGAAATTTAATAGAGAAGTTGAAAAGACTAATAATATCATTAACCCTCTAGCCAGGATCGTTAAGAAAAAAATAAGGAGAGAATACACATTAGTAATATCAGAGATGACATTACTATAGATCTCATTAAAATTAAAAGGATTAGAAAGTGAATGTTGCTCAGTCCTGTCTGACTCTTTGTGACCCCATGGACTATACAGTCCATGGAATTCTCAAGGCCAGAATACTGGAGTGGGTAGCCATTCCCTTCTCCAAGGGATCTTCCCAACCCAGGGACTGAACCCAGGCCTCCAGTAAGGCAGGCAGATTCTTTACCAGCTGAGCCACGAGGGAAGCCCAAGGATTAGAAAGGAATACTATAAATAACCCTTGGCACAAATTTGACCTAGATGAAATGGATCAATTCATTGAAAGACACAATCTGACAAAATTCACATAAGAAGAATTATATGATAAGAATAGGCCTATATATATGAAAGAAACTGAATCAATAATTAATGACCTTCTAAAACATTAAGCACCAGGCCTAGGTAGGTTCACTGGTGAATTCTGTAAAATATTTAACAAAGAAATTATACCAATTCTTTACATTTCTTTCTGAGGACAGAAGCAAAAAGAATACTTCCTAACTTCTATGAGACCAACATTAGCCTAACACTAAAGTTAGACAAAGACATTATATGAAACTACAAACCAATATCTCTCATAAACATAGATGTAAAAATTCTCAACAATTTATTAGCAAGTAAAATCCAAAGAAGTATAAAAGGAATTTTATACCACAACCAAGTGTGATTTTTGTCAAGTATGCAAATCTTGCTCAATATTTGAAAAATCAAATTAAGTAATTGATCACATCAACAGACTAAAATTAAAAATCACATGATTATATCAGTAAACACAGAAAAAACTGACAAAATTCATAGCTCATTCATGACAAAAACTTTCTGTTAACAAGTAATAGAGGATAACTTTCTCAACTTAGTAAATATGATCTACCCAAAATCTAGAACTAACATCAAGGATGTCCCCTATCACTATTCCTTTTCAACGTTATGCTGAAAGGTATAGATAATGTGAAAGGTAAAGAAAAGGAAATAAAAATGATACATACTGGGAAAGAAGACCTACAACTGTTTTTGTTTACAGATGATATGACTGTCTATGTAGAAAATCCAAAAGATTTGACCAAAAAATTCCTGGAACTAATAAACAATTCTAGCAAGATTGCAGGATATAAGTTAATACACAAAAGTCAATTGTTCTCCTGTATTTCAGTAATGGAAAAGTGAAATGAGATTAAGGATACAACATTATTTACATTTTGTGTGTGTGTGTGTGTGTGCGAGTGCATGTTAGCCGCTGAGTGGTGTCTAACTCTTTACCACCCCATGGACTGCAGCCCTCCAGGCTCCTCTGTTCATGGAATTCTCCAGGCAAGAATACTGGAGTGGGCTGCCCAAATTGAAGGCAGATTCTTTACCATCTGAGCCACTAGGGAAAACCATTATCTACATTAGCACATTTCAAAAAGATTAAATACTTAGGTATAAATCAAACAAAATACAAGATCTATATGCGGAAAGCTACAAAACTCTGAATGAAATAAAAAATAAATAAATGGGGAGCTATTCCATATACATGGTGAGGATGACTCAGTATTGTAAGAAGTCAGTTCTTCCTAATTTCAACTGTGGATTAAATATAATCTCAATTAAAATTTGAGTAAATTATTTTACAGATATCAAGAAAGTGTTGTAAAGTTTATAGGGAGAGGTAAAAGACATAATAGCACAATATTAAAGGAGAACAAAGTAAAAATACTAATGTGACCCAAGCTCAAGACTTATTATAAAGAAATCAAAGAACAAACGGTGTCACATTTGAGAAGGGGGTGGAGGGAAGGGAAGGACAGGGGAGAGAGGCGGGGTGAGGGGGGTGGGAGAGGGGAGAGAGGGAATTAGAACAACAGAGAAATACATAAATATAGTTATGTGATTTTCAACAAAGCAGCAAAGGCAAAACGAGAGAGGAAAAATAGTCTCTTCAACACATGGTACTGAAACTACTGGGCATCCATATGAAAAAAAGTGAATCTAAATATAGACCTTCATAAAAATTAACTTAAAAAGGTATCATTGACCGAAATATAATATGCAAAACTATAAAATCCCAGAAGATAACAGGAGAGACCTAGATGACCTTGGGTGTGGTGGTAACAACACCAAAATCATGATCCAAGAAAAAAGTATTTGATAAAATGGACTTTGTTTAAAGTGAAAACTTCTCTGCTAAAATCATTATCAACAGAATTAGAACACAAGTCAGAGACTAGGATAAAATAATTTGAAAAGACATGTCTGATAAAAGATAATATCCAAAATATATAAAGAACTCTTAAAATTTAGTAGGAAATTAACAACTCAATTAAAAAATGGGCCAAACAGCTTTATAGACAACTCATCAAAGAAACACACATGGCAAATAGCATATGAAAAGATGGTCCTTATCACCTGTAATTAGGAAAATGCAAATTAAAACAATAATAGGATAGCACTACACATCTGTTCAGATGAGTTCAGTTCAGTTCAGTTCAGTCACTCACTTGTGTCCGACTCTTCGCGACCCCATGAATGACAGCACTTCAGGTCTCCCTGTCCATCACCAACTCCCAGAATTCACTCAAACTCATGTCCATCGAGTTGGTGATGCCATCCAGCCACCTCATTCTCTGTTGTCCCTTTCTCCTCCCACCCCCAATCCTTCCCAGCATCAGAGTCTTTTCCAGTGAGTCAACTTGTAGCATAAGGTGGCCAAAGTATTGGAGTTTCAACTTTAGCATCAGTCCTTCCAATGAACACCCAGGATTGATCTCCTTTAGAATGGACTGGCTGGATCTCCTTGCAGTCCAAGGGACTCTCAAGAGTCTTCTCCAGCACCACAGTTCAAAAGCATCAATTCTTCGGCAATTAGCTTTCTTCACAGTCCAACTATCACATCCATACATGACCACGGAAAAAACTATAGCTTTGACTAGACAGACCTTGGTTGGCAAAGTAATGTCTCCGCTTTTTAATATGCTATCTAGGTCGGTCATAACTTTCCTTCCAAGGAGTAAGCGTCTTTTAATTTCATGGCTGCAATCAGCATCCACAGTGATTTTGGAGCCCAAAAAAATAAAATTGACACTGTTTCCACTGTTTCCCCATCTATTTCCCATGAAATGATGGGACCAGATGCCATGATCTTTGTTTTCTGAATGCTGAGCTTCAAGCCAACATTTTCACTCTCCTCTTTCACTTTCATCAAGAGGCATTTTAGTTCCTTTTCACTTTCTGCCATAAGGGTGGTGTCATCTGCATATCTGAGGTTATTCATATTTCTCCCGGCAATCTTGTGCTTCTTCCAGCCCGGCATTCCTCATGATGTACTCTGCATATAAGTTAAATAAGCAGGGTGACAGTATACAACCTTGACTTACTGCTTTTTCTATTTGGAACCAGGCTATTGTTCCATGTCCAGTTCTAACTGTAGCTTCCTGACCTGCATACAGGTTTCTCAAGTGGCAGGTCAGGTGGTCTTGTATTCTCATCTCTTTCAGAATTTTCCACAGTTTCTTGTGATCCACACAGTCAAAGGCTTTGGCATAGTCAATGAAGCAGAAATAGATGTTTTTCTGGAACTCTCTTGCTTTCTCCATGATCCAGCGGATGTTGGCAATTTGATCTCTGGTGCCTCTGCCTTTACTAAAACCTGCTTGAACATCTGGAAGTTCACGGTTCACATATTGCTGAAGCCTGGCTTGGACAATTTTGAACTTCAGTTAGAATTCAGTTAGAATTTTAGCATCAGTTCATTTCAGTTCAGTTCAGTCGCTCAGTTGTGTCCGACTCTTTGTGACCCCATGAATCACAGCACGCCAGGCCTCCCTGTCCATCACCAACTCCCGGAGTTCACTCAAACTCATGTCCACAGAGTCGGTGATGCCATCCAGCCATCTCACTCTGTCGTCCCCTTCTCCTCCCGCCCCCAACCTTTCCTAGCATCAGAGTCTTTTCCAGTGAGTCAACTTGTCGCATGAGGTGGCCAAAGTATTGCAGTTTCAGCTTTAGCATCAGTCCTTCCAATGAACACCCAGGATTGATCTCCTTTAGAATGGACTGGTTGGATCTCCTTGCAGTCCAAGGGACTCTCAAGAGTCTTCTCCAACACCACAGTTCAAAAGCATCAATTCTTCGGCGCTCAGCTTTCTTCACAGTCCAACTCTCACAGACCTAAATCTGCAAAATCAGTTAAAATTCAGTTAGAATTTTAGAATCAGTTAGGATGACCTACGGAGAAGGCAATGGCAAGCCACTCCAGTACTCTTGCCTGGAGAGTCCCATGGATGGAGGAGCCTGGTGGGCTGCAGTCCGTGGGGTCGCTAAGGGTTGGACACGACTGAGCGACTTTACTTTCACTTTTCACTTTCACACATTGGAGAAGGAAATGGCAACCCACTCCATTGTTCTTGCCTGGAGAATCCCAGGGACGGGGGAACCTGCTAGACTTCCGTCTATGGGGTCACACAGAGTTGGACACGACTGAAGTGACTTAGCAGCAGCAGCAGGATGACCTAAATCTGGAAAATCAAATGCTGATGAGAATGTGTAGCAATAGGAACATTCATGCAATGCTAGTTGTATGCAAAATGGCACAGCCACTTTGGAAGAGAGTTTGGCAGTTTCTTATAGAACTAAACGTGCTTTTATATGCCATCTAGCAATTGTGATAATTGCTATTTACCCAAAGCAGTTGAAAATGTATGTGCACACAAAATCTTGCACACAATGTTTGTAGAAACTTTATTTATAATTGTCAACATCTGGAAGCAACTAAGATGTCCTTCAGTAACCAAATAAATAAATGCTACATCCAGACAATGGAATTCCTTAAAGGAATTGAGCTATCATCAATGAAAAGACCTGGAGGAAACTTTTATGCATATTAGTAAGTGAAAGAAACCAATTTGAGAAGGTTATATGCTGTAACATTACAACTATATAACATTTTGGAAATGGAAAACAATGGAGATAATAAAAAGATCAGTGATTGCCAACATGATGCTGATAGAGATATAAACACACAGAATACAAAGTATTTTAAAGGCAGTGAAAATACTGTGTAATATTATAATGATGGATACATTCTGTAATACATTTCTCTAAACCCATAGAATATACAACATCAAGAGGGGCTTAAGAGGTACAAACTTCCAATTAATAAATAAGTCATGGAGGTATAAACCATAAACTACAGCATAGGGAAGCTATTCAACAATACTGCAATAACTATATGGTAGCAGATGGAAACTAGGCTTATGATGATATTTCATAATGTATAAAAATGTCAAATCACTGTGTTATACACCTGAAATTCATGTAATATTGTAGGTCTATAGTACTTCAGCTACAAAAATGGAATAAAAGATTAACAATAAATCAATCTGGATAAAGGTTTGAAAAAATGGAGTGAACCCTCAGGTAAACTACGGGCTTTGGGTGATTTTGATGTGTTAATGTAAATTCATCCTTGGTTAGACAAAAAAAGTACCATTCTGGTGAGTGATGTTAGCAATGGAGGAGGTTATGTGGGGATAAAAAGTATAAGTGAGTCTCTTTACCTTCTTCTCAATTTTGTTGTAAATATAAAACTGCTCCCCCTAAAAATAATCTGAAAACAGAGATCAAAAAATAAGACAAATGACTAATTAACAGTGGTCAAGAAACTTGAATAGTCACATAAGCAAAGAAGATACATATATAGTCAGTAACATATGAAGATGTGCCAAGTGTTAATCATCAGTTCAGTTCAGTTGCTCAGTCGTGTCCGACTCTTTGCGACCCCATGAGCTGCAGCACCCCAGGCTTCCCTGTCCATCACCAACTCCTGGAGTTTGCTCAAACTCATGTCCATTGAATCGGTGATGCCATCCAACTATTTCATCCTCTGTCGTCCCCTTCTCCTCCTGCCTTCAATCTTTCCCAGCATCAGGATCTTTTCCAGTGAGTCAGCTCTTCACATCAGGTGGCTAAAGTATTGGAGTTTCAGTTTCAACATCAGTCCCTCCAATGAGTAATCAGGACTGATCTCCTTTAGAATGGACTGGTTGGATCTCCTTGCAGTCCAAGGGACTATCAAGAGTCTTCTCCAACACCACAGTTCAAAAGCATCAAAATTCTTCATTAATCATCAGGGAAATGAAAATTTGTATCACAGAGAGATACCACTACACATTCACTAGAATAGCTAAAATGAAGAAGACAAGAGCAAATATTGGGAAGGATATGGACCAACCAAAACTCTCTTATATTTTTGCTGGGTGTTTACAACCTTTGGAAAACATTCTGAAGGTTATAAAAAAGTTAGACATACATCTTTCTTATTATCAATCAGTTCAGCATCTAGATACTTGTCAAAAAGAAATGAAAACATGTGTCCACAAAAAGCTTTCTACAAGTATATAGATAGCATCACTATTCACAATAGTATGAAACTGAAAACAACCCATGTTCCATCATTAAGAGAATGAATAAACCAACTGTGCAGGCTAAGAAACTTGAGTACTACTCAGCAATAAGAAGAAATAAATTAGTGACACATGGGAAAACATGGATGCAAACAAGATTATGCTCAGTGAATGAAGCCTGATATAAAAGACTACATACATTCTTATGAAACTTTAAAACTGGCAAAGTTCATCTATGGTGATAGAGAACAGAACAGTGATTGCTTCTGGCAGTGGAGTGGTGGAGAGGGGCATGGTGAGACAGATTGGGAAGTGACACATGGCAACTTTCTGGCATGATGGAAATGTTTCATATTTTGATAGGGCGTTGGGTTTCACTGGTATATGAAAGTGAAAGTGAAGTCACTCAGTCGTGTCCGACTCTTTGTGACCCCGTGGACTGTAGCCTACCAGGCTCCTCTGTCCATAGGATTTTCCAGGCAAGAGTACTGGAGTGGGTTGCCATTTCCTTTCTCCAGGGGATCTTCCTGACCCAGGGATTGAACCCAGGTCTCCCGCACTGTAGGCAGACGCTTTACCGTCTGAGCTACTGGGGAAGTCCTGGTATATACTTTTGTCAAAAAGTCACTGGTATATACATTTGTCAAAAAGTCACTGGTATATACATTTGTCAGAACTAATAAAACTTTATATTAGATCTGCTCTTCCACTGTATCTAAGTTATACTTTAATGTAAAAAGGCACACTTTATCTAATAACTAACACTGAATCTTAAAAAGTCCCTTATTTTATATGTTATGTTTCACCTGCTGCTTAAGGTAAAATGTATCATCATAACAGAAATGAGATCACTATCAAAGCTGGGTCATTAAAAATCATCCCCTAGTATCCTAACATATAAGGGGTTACAGTCAGGGAGAGACAGGTAGATACAGGAAATAAATTTCAGCTGTTGAGTCTTAGACATCCCTAGGTGTCTAGAACATTTCATACCCATCTGTTAACACACATCTTTATTCATCTGCCAGTAAGACAGTGACAGCTTTTTGAAGATCTTTGCCCAAGGAAAAAAAAGATTGATTCAAATTTAGATTCATATATATTATAAAAGATAGTATGAAACTTTCTTAGCAAGTTTTATGTTTATAAACACTGTGATATCATGTGACTTTCTGACTTGAATAAAAATCATAAAAACTTATTTGTAATTCTTTTACTGATGATTCTTTTTAGCAAGTGCAACTCATAGAAGTATATGAGTTTAAATGGTAATAAAATATGCCAGCAATCTCTAGAGGCTGTGAAAATTTGTTTAATATGGCCCTCGTAGTTGTTATTGGGGGGAGAGTGACTCCATTTGAGAAATTCTTGTGAAACTTTGTATTCTGAGTATTTTGCCAAAACATTACTTGGAGAGGAAATTGAAATAGTATTTTAGAATATTTTCTTATTTAAATATATAGTCAAAACTGAACAGATTTAAATAAGAATATTAAATCCCCAGTTTCCCAAAGATCAAAATATTATCCTTCTTCTCTATTGACTGTCACGAAGGAAATTTATGTTTAACCTTTACTTCTGCTCAGTCTGTGCCTACAACTACGGGGGGAAAAATGCTCTTTTCCTAATGCTTGAAGCTCTTCACTGTTATTGAAGGTTCATGAACATTCTTCATTGTGGATATGTGGCAATGTGGCTGCAGCAAGGGATAGGATAAGCAGTGATTAGAAGAAGCAATGTAACCTTGGTCCAACTGTCTGTTTTATGATTTGAGGGATGCACTAATTGTTCATCTTCAATCATTGACCTTCAAAACTATGTTCATCCTCTATAAAACAAGCTTAATTTCATCATCGAGGATCTCTATAATGCAAAAATTCTGTTATTATTTAAAATCATATTATTTTATTCACATTGTATGGATATGAATGCTGGTGAGGTTTTGAAAATATTGAGTTTCCATAAGGCTGACTCCAACACTACTCTTTATCATATACTGCAAATATTTTCAACTTAATATAATTTTGGATATTATTTATTAGTGACAAAATTGTATTTTAAATTTCCCAAGTTGATAAAGTTCTCAAGAACCAGGACCTTGAACATAATTTCATGGGGAAAAAAAAGTCAACTGGCTTATCTCAAGGA
This sequence comes from Moschus berezovskii, assembly GCF_049115385.1. Taxonomy (NCBI): domain Eukaryota; kingdom Metazoa; phylum Chordata; class Mammalia; order Artiodactyla; family Moschidae; genus Moschus; species Moschus berezovskii. Next base: position 123,018,041 of record NC_142461.1, read on the forward strand.
TGACTTGTAATCATTCTTATCAGTGATGCTTACACATTTTTTTCTAGATTTTTCCAGATACATTTTTAGGATATCAAGTATAGTTTCAAGAAAATTAGTTTGGAGAATTGGGGGCTGAAATCTTTCTTCTTTGAAACAAATGAGGGGACTTCTGTGGATACTTATATATACTTGTGAAGCTTGGTTAGTTTGTACTTTTGTAGGAAAAAAAAATCAAGGCAAATGACTTGGTATTTGTACTCTGTCCTTCATGCTACCTCACATAATGGGTTTGTGTTATATGTGTGATATAGAGTATTGCTGTCTTAAGATATAAACACAGAGAATAAAACTGCTTAGGTTACTATTATTGTATGTATCTTTAGAAGTTATGACATCTGATGTCTTCAGGGTCAACAATGTTAAATTATTTTAAAAGTAACAGCATCCATGCTTATACTATTGCTGTTTCTGTCTATCTATCTTCTTGCATATAGTAACATATACTTATGATTTGGGGTTCTCTGGTGACTCAGATGGTAAAGAATCTGCCTGCAATGTGGATACCCATGTTAGATCCCTGGATCAGGAAGATCCCCTGGAGAAGAGTATGGCAACCTACTTCAGTATTCTTGCCTGGAGAATTCCATGGACAGAGGAGCCTGGCAGGCACAGTCCATGGGGTTGCAAAGAGTCTGACACAACTGAGTGGCTGCACTTTCACTTTCATCCTTATTATTTAAGTAGGTAGGTAGATGGATAGATAGATATTAGAACATTTAAAAAAACAGTTTTCTTTCCTTACCAAGCTAGCAGAGCAGTAGAATGAGACTCTGTAGAGACTGCAGAGTAACTTTGAGAGGATTTAAGTGACATGCTTAAAGTCATTGAGTGGGTTAGAAAAAGAGGAAATGAGAGCCTGGTTCCCTGATATCCAAACCTCAGTTATTGTTACCACACAACCAAGTTATCATTAAACACAGAGTCCAAATAATCTGAAATTTTCATTTTGAATTTCCTTAACTCTAGACATTTTTATAGGAATGCCTTTGTATTCAGTATTTATAACCTTTATTCTATCATTTTGTTGTTAATATTACATTTTATCAGCCTGTGGTAGAAAGGAAAAATTACCTAAGTAAATGTACAGATCAAAATGTATTGTTGTGTATTACCCAAAATATATATTAATGACTACACATCCAGGCAAATGACTGTTAAAATTAGCATGTTAAATGTTACTCAGATTCTCCATATTTTTACTTTTTAAACTTGTTTGATTTGTATAGTTTATTGGCCCCACAATGTTCATCTCTATTTCTTTTTTCACTGGTTGGTTGTTTTTTACCCTGGGCAGTCCCTCATTCCTATTCTCCTTCAAGTGTTTTGAATAAGACTGACACTACCTCTATCACCACAGGGAGAACATGGCTCCTGAAAACCTCAGGCCTGTGAGAGACTGGACCCTGGGGGGACCCATACAGCAGCTACAACAAGAGATCTCTGATGCTGGATGTTTGTGAAAAAAATCTGAGACCTATAGGGTTGTGGTTATTTTTGGAGGACCTGGAGCTAGGTGGACCTCCACCATTTGGAGCCTGAAGATGAAATATTAATCATTATGAAAGATTACATAGAAAAACAGAGAGAAGCATTCTGTTACCCAGTCCTGCTGCTTGATTTATTTTTTTAATTTTCACCATCATGATTCTCATCTCAAAGATTTAATTACTTTTTTTCAGAGCAACCTGTTTTTCTTGTATGGATGTGATAGTTCTTTGAATTTCTTGGAGGATAGTAATATTGCTCATTTTAAAGTTATCTTCTAACTTTTTGCATCAAAACGTTCATTTGGGACTTTGTTTAATTTTTCTCCAAAGCTTGGTGATCTAGGGTTTATTCATATTTACAATACTATTAACTGAATGCACTCTCCCTAGGACAAATGAAAACCTCTCTTCCCCTGGCAAGAAATGTTCACAAAAAGTACTGGCTTCAGTTTGTGGGTGCAGAGAGTTTGTGGATCCTTGGTATCCAGAGAGTTTGCCCTCTTGACCCTTTATCTATTGTGATGACTGACTATGGGCTGCCCTGCTTTTTTCTTACTCCCTCGTTTAATTTAACGCTCATTTTAATAATGCGAGTTTCCTTCAACAAATTTCACTTTATTTATGGAGTCTTAATAATAGTTTTTTTCTTGAGGACAAACACTGTAGCCAAAACCTGAGATTGGGAAGACAGGGACAAATATTCCACAGCCTTTAAATTAATTGTGATGCCTACTGGTGGACAGCTTACTGCGATTCCAAAACCCAGTCCTGATCTTGGGGTTATTCTTTGATTCTGTTGGGAAGATTTCCTTTTGGGGAGAGATCCTCTCTTTCTCTTCAACTAAGTTGGATTTCAAGTTTGTTCTCTTCTCAACTGTTGTCCACTCTTTAGAAATTTCTTACTTTCATATCTGTTGACAACATTTCTATGATACTACATATTTTTTTTAAGTAATTAATTTATTTTTTATTGGAGGCAAATTATTTTACAATATTATATTGGTTGGTTTTGCCATACATTGACATGAATTCGCCCCGGGTTTACATAAGTTTATACTACATATTTATTTTTATTTCTATATTTCTTCTTCCAAGTTCATGGGCTTTATCAAAAGAAGCAAGGTAAAGTTTTTTGTTTAGCCATTTTAGAAAGAGAAACCTTCCAGACAATCTGTTTACTACTATTTTTTTTATTTTTTTACTTTATAATATTGTATTGGTTTTGCCATACATTGACATGAATCCACCCTGGGTATACATGTGTTCCCCATCTTGAACCCCCCTCCCACCTCCCTTCCCATCCCATCCCTCTGGGTCATCCCAGTACACCAGCCCCGAGCATCCTATATCATGCATCGAACCTGGACTGGTGATTCATTTCACATATGACAATATACATGTTTCAATGCCATTCTCCCAAATCATCCCACCCTCACCCTCTCCCACAGAGTCCAAAAGACTGTTCTATACATCTGTGTCTCTTTTGCTGTCTCGTATTCAGGGTTATTGTTACCATCTTTCTAAATTCCATATATGTGTTAGTATACTGTATTGGTGTTTTTCTTTCTGGCTTACTTCACTCTGTATAATAGGCTCCAGTTTCATCCACCTCATTAGAACTGATTCAAATATATTCTTTTTAATTGCTGAGTAATACTCCATTGTGTATATGTACGACAACTTTCTTATCCATTTGTCTGCAGATGGACATCTAGGTTGCTTCCATGTCCTGGCTATTATAAACAGTGCTGCAATGAACACTGGAGTACATGTGTCTCTTTCAATTCTGGTTTCCTCAGTGTGAATGCCCAGGAGTGGGATTGCTGGGTTGTATGTCAGTTCTTGTTTCAGTTTTTTAATGAATCTCTACACTGTTCTCCATAGTGGCTGTACTAAAATTGCTTCTGCACAGCAAAGGAAACTATAAGCAAGGTGAAAAGACAGCCTTCAGAATGGGGGAAAATAATAGCAAATGAAGCAACTGACAAAGAATTAATCTCAAAAATATACAAGCAACACCTGAAGCTCAATCCCAGAAAAATAAATGACCCAGTCAAAAAATGGGCCAAAGAACTAAACAGACATTTCTCCAAAGAAGACATAAAGATGGCTAACAAACACATGAAAAGATGCTCAACATCACTCATAATCAGAGAAATGCAAATCAAAACTGCAATGAGGTACCATTTCACGCCAGTCAGAATGGCTGCTATCCAAAAGTCTACAAGCAATAAATGCTGGAGAGGGTGTGGAGAAATGGGAACCCTCTTACACTGTTTACTACTATTGTCGCTAATCATTTGGAGTCTATTCAATATCCTTTATAACTAGAAAAGCGTGATCTTAAATTCTGATTTCTTAATCTGTAGGATAATTTTTAAAATATATTGAATAATTTCCTAACAGTTTTCCAGCTCATTGCTAAATTGGGCCTGAATCTCTTGATGTTTGCTGCTGCTGCTGCTAAGTCGCTTCAGTCGTGTCTGACTCTGTGTGACCCCATAGATGGCAGGCCACCATCCCAGCTCCTCCGTCCCTGGGATTTTCCAGGCAAGAACACTGGAGTTGCCATTTCCTTCTCCAATGCATGAAAGTGAAAAGTGAAAATGAAGTTGCTCAGTCGTGTCCAACTCTTAGTGACTCCATGGACTGCAGCCCACCAGGCTCCTCCATCCATGGGATTTTCCAGACAAGAGTACTGGGGTGGGGTGCCATCACCTTCTCTGGAATCTCTGTATGGGTCTTTTGCTTCAGTGACTTACAAGTAATACTTACTTACTATACATATTTTTCCTTAGGTTCAGTTACAGATCAGTAAGGAAACCAGATATTTATTTTCAGGCAAACAATTGTTGTCAGTCTTCTTTCCCCCAAAGACTTCCAGAATTTATAACTAGGGTTCTAGGAAAGGATAGGAATCCAAACTGGCAATTGTTTGGATTGCCAAACACCTTCTGCATCCCTCCAAATTTCAACGGAGCATAGAGAGAGTATTGTGACTGTGATTATGATTTGGAAATGATACATGAAATTCTTCTTCATTTCTCACTCATCAACCATCACCTTCTCTCAACTCACCACATCTTTACTGAGGGACACATTCACTTTCTTCTTATCATAAAAAGCTTGGACATCTCTATCTGAGAAATTACACTGGATAATATTTTATTCAGAAATCAGTCCCTCGCAAGGCTTGTCAATTTCAATTTCCTCTATCAATTAGGCTTTCTATCTCTAAGGATAAAAACAAAGTAAATATTGCCTTACTGAAACAGGTAGAAGCTTGCATGTATAGTCAGATGATTAAGTTCCTGCATGCCTAATAAATGTAATGTGGAAGACCTAATGCTGTTTTGGCTATGTTAGAACATTCCAGTTTATGAGGAGGAATAAAGCAGAATAAACTGACATTATGTACCTCCTGAATTCCAGGAATATCACTTTATAATAGGGACCAAGAGATAAATGAAATCTAGGTGCAATAATGCATTCAAAATGATATTTTTTCTAACAGAGGCACTGCTTTTATGAGATGACCACTACTATAACCCTAAAGTTATATATCCTGGAATGGCATCCTATCTATGTGTTAATTTAATCACTGGAAAGAAGGTTAATTGAAGGTAGGGTTGTAATGGCATAATACCCCATTGTAGAGTTTATTTTGCAAAATAAAATTCACTGTCATAATAAACTGCCTCAAAACAAACAAAGAACAATACCAACCAGAGGCATGAGAACTTGAGGGCTTAGTGTGGTGTGAAGAAGGAGGAATATAATTGAAATGATTCTTCTCTACTAAGAGAAGGTAACTTTCCAGAACAGCACGATATGTGATGATAATTTTAAGAGGAAAAAATATTAAAATTTTGTGGTTGTGGCTAGTTTGCTTAATTGCCTAAATTAAGGACAAGGATACAGAGTTGATTCTGAGGCAGATTTGTTACTTTGTTAATGGTTCATGATAACAAATTCTCATGCTCTAAATCAGTGTTCTCAGAACTGTGAGTCCATAATTACAAAGAACTCTGTGGTCCGAAGAACTTAACAACACAAACAACTAATAGTGTGAAGGTTTGAGGGTATTAAAATACTGCAATATTTTGTTTTACCTAGGTCAATACATTAAATTCAGTTAGCTACATGGGGAAAGTTTCTGTATATACCCCCATATACATTATTGTGATGTCAGTATTTTAGAGAAAATGAAACAATGGTGTATGTTTAAGAAATTACTGAACTGGATAGAAGTGGAGGTGACTGGCCACAGTGATTTGTTTTTTAACAGATTTTGCTGCTTTCATTTATTGAGCAGTTAACTATGTATCAACTAGTCCAGACCCCAAATTTATTAACTCTGTTCTTCTGAGAGAACTCACAATTTACCAGTGAAGAAAACATTGATGACAAAATATAAGGAAGAAAAAAGATTTAAATTGATACCATGACAGCCATTAGTGTCTAATAGAGATTGACAGAATTAAATAGCTTTCTCTGTTTGCCAAGTTCTCATTTATGACTTGTCAAGGTCACTTGACACTTCTGCTTTAGAGGGGGAAGTAAATAGAGACCCAAGGAAAAAATGACAATGAGAGCCAAAGAAAAGTGACACTTCTTTATGATAGAAAATACTGAGCTAGGGAATATAATAATCACTTGGAAAAGACATGGAGACCTTTCAGCCACTGACAAAGCCAGTCTAATTATTAATGCACAGAAAGAAGCTACTTTTTCCTGTTGTGTTATCCATGAGGTTGTTTTATCCATCAATGTGTGGTTTAAATGTATTTTTAAGTTTTCAATTAAATATATTCAAAATAACACAGTCCTTCCCCACTCAATTCATCTTTCTTTCAGTTTTGTTCACATGCTTTAACAATGTCAATCATGTTTATTCAAATTTTTAGTCTTTCTTCAATTATTTCAATTATTTCCCATATCTTTTTAGTTTATATTTCCAAAATGAATATCTTTAATGGTTGCACAAGTTTTTGATCTGCTTAATGAGTAGAAATTGCAGCCATCTCCTTCCTATCTGACACTAAGTTGTTTTCAGATCCTCACATAATGCCAGAGTAGGTACCTTTAAGTACTTCTGTTCTTCTTGAATTATTTCCTCATGATATATTTCTAGAAGTTTATTATGTTTGTAAGCAATTCTACCATTCAAGCTGATAACAAAATTTTCCTACCATTTGTTAGAAGTAATGCCTATTAACACACTCTAAGATGCTGTATTAAGTAGAGTTTAGTCCCATGAATTAAAATTCCTTCAATTACACATAATAAGAATGATTACATTCTAAGAGTATTGGTGGTACTGTGGGAAATACAAGTGTTATTCATGTATAAATTTTATTTCCAAGAATCTCACCACCTAAATTAATAAAAAATTATGAAAACAAATAAACATAAAACACATGAATATGTAATGAGTTATAGAATTATTCAATAAAAGACCATAAGAATTTAGATAGAGATTACATTTTCAACTACCAGAAGTCAGGGTTCTATTTCTGAACAGGCATCATTTGAAGTGGAATTTGCAAAGTGAATTTAGCAATACAAACATAAAATCTATAAAGTTCACCATAGATGGAGTGAGCACTAACTCTGTGTTGCAGGATGTGCAGGAGGACTTTTCACGTTGTCCCAGAAGTGCAGTGAAGACTCAGAGTGAGAGCTAGAACCTCATATTCTGAGGAAGTGCACCAACCAAACACTTCCTGCAGAGCTCTGTAGAACCATCCATAAACCTTCATCTCACACCACTATCTTTCTTCCTTTTCAGGCCATGTACATGCAGAATAAAGGAGGGAGTTGGCTGGGAATGAGAGATAGGCTACCTTCACAGTATTCAAAGGGGTGGCTTCCAGGTGAGTCACTCTGACGAGTCAAGGGCATATGCAAGAAGGGATGGCTTCTCGTCTCCTTTTAAATATAAACTTAAGAGAGGAGGTCCAGATCTGCTCCTCTCTGACTGTTCAATATAACTTTTACTGAGATAAAATTGTCACATAACATTGTGCAAGTTTTAAGAAGTAAATGTGTTGGTTTGATGCAATTATATATTCCAATATGATAACTATTGTAGAATTAGCTAACAACTGTATTATGTCACATATTATTATTTCTGTTTTGTGGTGAGAAAAAAGATCTAGTTTCTTAGCAATTTTTACATTTATAATCCTTTTTATTAAATAATAATTTTATTTATTGTTAACTATAATCACCATGCTATGGATTAGATTTCCAGGACTTATTTATCTGCTAGCTGGAAATTTGACCTTTAAATAGCATTTCTCCAATCTACATAATCTTGAAGGGAACCAAAAGGAGATGATAGGGTGTGGAGAAGAAATGATAAATAGTTTGCTGTCCATGTTTGACTGTATGAATTTCCCCTTCATCAAGAAACTACCAGAGTAGATATCTAACCCAAGAAGGCTGTTTCTCAGGCCTGAACACCCAGGTGGAAAGAGCCTGTGGTATCAACCATGAATGACAAGAACCAAGTCAGGGATTGGGGTGAAAGAGGTTCAGTCAAAGAAGAATTTTCCATGACAGTGAACCATTAAGTAGTTGGACACTTCAAAGAACCCGAACATGTGCCTCATAAGAGAACATTTTGATGTTAGCCACACAGAAGGCACTGCTGATCAGTGAGTGTTAGCCAGAGAAACAGCAACAACTTACATACAGAATGCTGTGGCCTTATTCAGTTGAGAAAAGGATATTTGCCTTTCTTTCCGTCCTCCCACACCACCCTCTCTGCCCCCAGTACTAAAGAAGCTAGAAAGCAGAGGAAGAGAGATGTATTAAGAACAGCTACACTTAACTCTCCACTCTAATACCCTTCAATCAAATGTCTAAACCATGGTTGGGGGAAGAAGAGCACTTTGAATTATATTTGAGATCTGATTTTTAAACTGGACTAAACTCTACAAAATAAAAGGGACAGAAAACTTTGGGTTCTGTTCATGTGTCTAGAGAAAGAAAACAGAAATGATATAATAGTTTTTTTTTTTTTTTTTTAAGCAACTACACTAAGGACTTCCCTCATAGCTCAGCTGGTAAAGAATCTGCCTGCAGTGCAGGAGACAGGGGTTCAATTCCTGGGTTGGGAATATCCCCTGGAGAAGGAATTGAAAACCCACTCTAGTATTCTTGTCTGGAGAATCCCATGGACAGAGGAGCCTGGACAGAGGCTACTGTCCTTGAGGTCGTAAGAGTTTGACACAACTTAGCAACTAAACCACCACCACCACCACGCTTTCTAAAGTCCATGTTGATTTCCCAACAAGCATGATCCTTTGATTTACTCTTTGTGAAAAGAAATATAAAATATGTCACATTTCTAGGGATAAAAATGACGTTAAAGAGAATGAGTAAAATGAACTTCAAACCACATGATGCTGATAATGAAAAAGAAGATCATGATAATAGTAACGGCAATATCTAATTCTATTGATTATCTATTAAATGCCAGGCACCATTCTAAAAGCTTTACATACATATATCTCTTTTAATCTTTAAAACAACCAGTGGTGGTTTAGTCATTAAGTTGTGTCTGACTCTTGCAACCTCACTGACTGTAGCCTGCCAGGCTCCTCTGTCCATGGGATTCTCCAGGTAAGAATAATGGAGTGGCTTGCCATTTCCTTCTACAGGGGATCTTCCCAACACAGGAATCGAACCTGAGTCTCCTGCATTGCAGGAGCTAGGAGGGAAGCTACGAGGGAAGCCCAAAATAACCAGAAGGGACAGATACTCTCATTAGTCCCACTTTATAGATGAGAAAAGAGAGACACAAAGAGGTTAAGGGACTTGCCCAAGGACACATATCAAAGAAGTGGCAGTATTGAAACCAGGCATTCTGACCCTATAGCCCTTGCTTTCAATAAAGTTTACCTTATTTTTATGTTACTACTTTTCACTAAATGTTATACTTTTTCCAAAGATACACTTTAAATGCTACATCCTCCTCAGAATCATTTTATCAGTTTCCTATAACCAATTTCTCGGAATATCCACGCCCCTTGATTTGCATACTGCATTCTAGCATTAGGGATAATGCTATATCATTTTGGTATGCCCACTTCCTCCCCAGGCTCCCCTCTTCTTCCTGATACTCCACTTGCCCCTGAATAGCATGTAACAGATCTTCCTAACCCAGGAATCGAACCCAGGTTTCCCACATTGCAGACGGATTCTTTACCATCTGAGCCACCAGGGAAGCCCTACAAAGAGCATGCTGCTGCTGCTGCTGCTGCTAAGTCACTTCAGTCCTGTCCAACTCTGTGCGACCCCATAGACGGAAGCCCACCAGGCTCCCCCGTCCCTGGGATTCTCCAGGCAAGAACACTGGAGTGGGTTGCCATTTCCTTCTCCAGTGTGTGAAAGTGGAAAGTGAAAAGTGAAAGTGAAGTCGCTCACTCGTGTCTGACCCTTAGTGACCCCACGGACTGCAGCCCACCAGGCTGCTCCATCCATGGGATTTTCTAGGCAAGAGTACTGGAGTGGCTTGCCATTGCCTTCTCCAACAAAGAGCATAGAGGAGCTTAATTCATAGGTGTTGACTGTCTTTTGTTGTTGGTGGTGGTGGTTTAGTCGCTAAGTCATGTCTGACCTGTATGACCCCATGGACTGTAGCCTGCCAGGCTCCTCTGGCCATGGGATTCTCCAGGCAAGAATACTGGAGCAGGTTGCCATTTCCTTTGCCAGGGTATCTTCCCGACCAAGGAATCAAACCTGGGTCTCCTGCATTGCAGGCAGATTCTTTACTGACTGAGCTATCAGGGAAGCCCCATTATTTTGTAGGCTGCTGTAGCAAAAATCTGACAGAAAAAAAAAAAAATCCTTTAATCTTCAGTAAAAAATTAACTTTTCTCACTATTGATTCTCTGTTAACAAAATTTAAATACCATTTAAATAGTGGGTATTGCTCTCGTTCAAATATTTAAAACTTTTGTAAGTCTATTTTCGAACTAATTTTATGCCTAATAGTCATTCTGCTTGAGTACCAATAACCTACATCTCATGACATCCTGGCTCTGCTGGAAGGCGGCTGTCTCTAGAAGCAGTTGGCAAGTACCAAATTTATTCTACCGCAAATTGTTTTTATAGCAGCCTGATGTTCTTCAATCTTTTCTTAAATTGAACATTGGTAACATATAATGTAAACTGCCTTCTAGCTACATTGGATTTGCCATGCTTGCTCTCCATACTTGGAATTAGATTGAGTTTCATTTTACACAAAGGGTATTTTAAATAGCTCCAAGTATAAGCTCCATACTGCACACATAGCATATTTCCTCATTATTTTAACAATTCTTCAGTTTCCTCCTTTTTAAAAAACCAGACAGCAATTTGATTACTCCCTTTGGTCAGGAGAACCACTCATATTTTCAGTGAGCACTCACGACAGGTTTTCATAGAGTATGCTTCAAGTCACTGCTATGACAGGGATCCCTGTGAGCTCATTAGAGGGTAGTTAAATCACAGAGTCCAAGTATGAATTGTTAAAAGATAACTATAATTTATGGGTGTATTTTATCAAATTAAAAATATGCTGGAGGAGGGAAACTGTTCACAGAAATGCTTTTTCTCTGAAACACTTTTTCAAGGCAGCAATGTCCTTAGCAGAGTTTGCCAATAATCATCAATTCCTCTCCTTAAGCACACGATTCAGTCTATTCAGTTTTGTACTATGGCAGTGATGATTAGCTCTTAATTCTCCTCTATTTATTATATCAAATGGAGCTGTGACCTTAACGAAAGGTCAGTTAAGACAAAAATGTCAGTGCCGTACTTTTAAAGATGGACTCAAGTGGAGAATTCCAAAGGTCAACATGATATTTTGAAGTGGGTCATTCAAACATATATGAAGTGTCAAAAGAATATAACTGGAATTTCTTAATCATTTGATATAGTCAAATTAAAACAATAGGATATTCATGAATGGCTAAAGTTTAGAAAATATTGACAGTGATCTGATTTTACTTTTACTTAACTCTTATGAATCCCGTAAAAGTATAAACTTTATCCTCTTTATGCAAATAGTTATATCCTATTGATAGTATAGGTTGGAAGGTAAGAAATATTGTCAACCATCTGACATTAGTCCTAATACAAATAATGTGAACTGATTTTAAGCTCTTTTTTGAGAATCACATTGTCTTAGAAAATGTAGTAATTTTCTAAGCTGTGGTTTGATTACTTTTGGACTGATGTAGCTGGATTGAATTAAATGGATACTTTTGAATTCTTTACATCATAGCAGTCTTAAGATGGTGCAAGTCATAAATTTAATTGAATCATAAATTTTGAGAGGCTGTTATGTTCAGGGTTCTTTTTTAGGTGTGGAAATAAGAAATATTTAGAATATCCTATTCTTTTCTTTAAGGAGTATATAATCCAGTAGGAGGAATAAGGGACCAAAAAAAGAAAAAAGAACATCTACTCTAACCTCTGACTCAATAATGAGATTATTCTCTGTCATCCCAAACAAATGGCTCTCCCATCACTGACCACTGCCAGCTAAGTGGCTACCGCACTGCAATCTATTCTATAAGTTCGAAACATAATTAGAAAGTTCTTCATTGTACTGAACTAAAATCTGTTTCCTTGTGGTTTCTTTCCATTGATTTTTCTTCTGGTCTTATGAATCAAGAACAATTTAATTTGTCTTTTGCAGGATAATCTTTTAAATATGTGAAGACCCTTTGTCCCCATTTGGGTTCCATTTACTTCAACAAATGTCTTTATTTTCTTCCAACTAAACCCCACTACTTTCTTCCTTAAAAATTTTATGTAATGACATTTGAAGATACTTCTGCCCCTTCCCCCATCTTGTCCCATTTATATTTTTGTTGGGAGAAAAAGCCCATGTGGTTTAAAGATAGAAGCTTTCATACAATGGCACGCTTTGCACTAAGTATGAGTTGGAGGTTAGATTGCACTGAGCACAAAATGCCATAGGAAATCACAATGCTAGAAGGCTCTGTATTCTTCAAGGATTTTTCTGGTGAGTCAAATCTTTCAAAAACTTAAAAAGTCTATCCTGTCAGTGCTCACAGTCTGAATATACGGGTGTTGCTGATGCTGAAAAATGCAAAACAGTGTTCTCTCTGCTGCAGACACACAAAGATTGCCCTTTCATTTTCATCTGCAGCTACCATCTAAGAATCTGTTTTGTTTCCTCACAGTCTGTTTGACACCTTTAGTCAAAAAGTCACTCCATCTGTGATACTCTGTGCCATATTGTTCTGTCTGCCAGGGACACTTCCAATTCGTTCCCAGCTCTGCCACGCCATGTGATATTGGGCTGCAGTGTCTTGAGAAAACTTCGCTGTTCCACCTGCTCTTCAGCTGCCATTTGGACTCCCGCTGTTGTATATTTATTCTGTATCCCTCATGTGGCAGAGGTATATAACCACATTGGCAGTTGTTCTAGACTGATGGCTTCAGGAGCCTCTTGGAGATCCCAGATTGTCTCATTTTAGACTAATTTTGTCTTGGTGGTGACATTAATAAGTTTCATAGAAACTGCTATGGCATCAAGGGTATGTCAAAGACATAGCAGGCTTCTTGAAGATCAGGTATAACCACTGCACAGATCCTCATTTGGATCTCTCCCATGGGAAATGATTGTTAAATTCTTGCAAATAGGCACAGGTCTACAAATCCAGTACAGACTGCAGAATCCAGTGATAGTTTTTGACTATTGTTCAAGATAATTATAGGTCTGAGAAAATTATTTTTGTAGTTTCTTATTTTCCAGGTTTATCATAAATAACAGTACCCATAACAGTGACAACAAATTCCCACTTAAAGTTATGGAATATGCTGTGCACAAGAACAGGACTTTTTGACCAACCCATGCTTTTCTTATCCTTCTTGAAGGAATTTTCACTCATGCAACAAGTTATCCCTGTCTTTCAGGATCTTTTCAGAACAGTATGTGATGGTGAGGACATAGGCTATAGGGGATCTCATAGATCCCCAGATCCACAGAGATCTGGATTCCTATCCCAGCTCTACTGCTCTCTATTGCAGAGAATTACAACATCACATGTGAAACTAGGATAATATCACTGACTTCAGAGTTATGCCAAGGATTAATCACATGTAAAGCTGGGGCCGAGATGTATGCTGTCCTTGCTTTGCACTCCTAGATCAAATCATGTCATACTTTACTAATGAGACTTTGTTCCGTGCTCCACTGAAGTCATTCGTGTATTTGCTTAGCATCCTGGAGGTAGGTACTCTCTTTCTTTCATGCTTAAATACTCAGCCATGAACGATACAATATTTTTAGTAAATTCTCCCATGTAGAAACTAAGGCTTTGCCTAAGCTATGAGGCTTCCATGTATGGTTTACCTCGCAGAGACAGAACTGGGCTTAGAACCAATAACTAAAAATATTAAAGTAGGAATGGAATTATTTAATTATCATTTCCCCTCTTCAACATCTCTGTTCCTCTTCTCTTGAAAAGCAACAAAAATTTGAATCTAGAATAGGTCCTGGTAAATGTTTGCCTTGTTTTCCCAAATGTGTGGCACATAGAACTAGCTCTGCCAGATGATAAATTTGAGTTGGTGAAAAAAAATGTTTATATGATCAAATAAGTTTGAAAAATCTGGTTCAAGCAAGACTGAAAAGGTGTTCTGGTTATAGGACTACATGGCATTTCCAATGTGCTATATAGTATTTATAAACGCAGTTAATGGGAAAGAGAAAAAAAAAGAGTTTTCAAGATAGAAGTAACCTTGGATATTTATTAGAACTTCTTTTCATTATATAGCTCACTACTAGGACCACCATCACTTTTACGGGCATCATTATTAGGTAGCTGACTTATTCTGGTATTTTATGATAAAAAGCTTTCTTGTCTTTTTATAGATATGGCTATCTCTTTATTGAGTAGGCCTGTTTTCTTACAACTTGGAAACCAGATGAAACAGCAATCTAGATTCTCTGAAACTCAGATCTTGATGCAGTATTCTTATAGCTGCTCTCTAGGAGTGCTATGAGCTATCAGAAAGGATATTTATTCATGAAAGGAGGTGAGACATCAGGGGCTGTTAACTATTTGGGGGTCATCTCTCTGAGAACCTAAGAAAAGCTATGGACTCTTCCACATTAAAAAAAAAAAGGAAAATAATGTATTTCATGTATAATTACAGGTGTTCACAAGAAGTATATAACTAAAATCCTTATAAATTCAAAGACCCCATGCTAAGAACCTGAGAAAAATGTATCACCTCTCCTCACTGATAATGCCTCCAGTGGGAATATAGAGTCATTTTCCATTCAAGAGAAGAATAATTTCTAAATTACTGAACTGAGACAATCTCAGAAGAGATGAAGAAAGACTAAGTCTTTAGATTCTCTAGTGGATCTACCCAAGAAAAGAGTCACCTGCTTTTCAATCATGTCAAAAGAAACAAAGGGTAACTGGAGATGAGCTCAACTCATACATTGAGGGTATTTGTTCATACCTTGCTTCCAGCCTTGGTTCTTGAAACAGATATCTATTCAGTGGATTGCTTCCTGTTCCACATCAATTTACCCTTTATCTTCTGATCATAGCATCCTGCCTTTCTCTTTGAGGATTCAGTCTTCTTTAACCCAATTCACGTGATTCAAGTATGGCTGAAATCCATCTCAGCTCCCGAGTCTGGCACATAATGAAAAACTGGCTTATCAGTGTATTCTCTCTTTTGTCTGTAGAGTGACTGGTTCAGGGAAGGATCTGTGTGCCAATTTGGGGACTTATGTTCAATTCTGAGGGCAAAGAGACCTTCTCAGGGCTGGCCAGGCTGATAGGAGTTAGGCATAGAGCTACTGGTGTCTTTGTGCTACTGTGGGAGAAGCATATCTAGTGATGATGGAGAATGAAAAGGTCTAGTGGATAGAGGCCTAGCTCTGAGGTATGAAGGACAACTTCTGTTTTCATTTTCAAAATACTCTCCACCTCTCTCCACTGGCTTCCCACCCCAGTGTCTGACCTGTAGGTACAAATTTTGAGTGCTTTCTGGCTTCCAGGGGGGTGGAGCACCGGGGAACGCTAGCAGAGTAAGGTGAGGTACTTTGGCATTCTCTGCAGAACTGTCTCAGGCTGGTTTGTCAAGATTCCTCCCAGGTTCTAGTAACTTCTCCCTCCTCTCATATCATTGGGCCTAGAGGTGGTAAGAGACTCCTCCAAAACCTGGGTTAATGTACCAGTTCATTTTCATTCACTATTTCCACGATTTCATAATAGTTTTTGTGCAAATAAAACATTCTTGTTACTCTAAGTGTGCCAGCTATTGTATTGAGACATCCAGTGATACAAAACCTTGCCTGCAATCAGCCCAAACCCTCGACATTTCACATGCATGAGCAGGAACATTCCAATTTGTGCTTAATAACATTTTGAGAAGTGTTTCTATCACTTGCAACTGGAAAGAGTCTTGACTAATACAATCTCTCCTAACCTCCTTGGGCCACCATGTGCATTCTACTTGGAAAATAATTGCTTTAGAAACATGGACAGACACATTGTGAGAGTTAAAACTCACACAGCTTGGAATGTAATTCTCAAACCAATCCATCATGTCACTCATGATCTATTAATTCTTGTCCTATAGAATTAAAGCAACTCTACTGACCATGTTAAAAAATATGACCCCTAATGCCTGTAGAATTTTAACCAAATTCGTATTCACACAGGTTTCTAACATATACAAGTAAAAGTATGAATCAGACCAAAACATACTTTTTCCAATTAGAAGGTGTGAAAAGAGCAAAGAGAAATGGCCTTTTCTATTTACTCAACTCAGCAGCTGAGCAGTTCATTAGCAAATCCTTGAATGCATGTAGGTCATAAGCTCCAGGAAAGTGAAAGCTGTTTTATAAAGCAATCTTAGAAAGGCAACCTTTAAGTCAAAAGTACTATTCCCTGGTGTGGTTTATTAATTGAATCATTTGTTTACAAAAGGTGAACGTGGCTCTAAGTGACAGCACTGTTTGCACAGTGGCACCAATATTAGGAAGCTTATGTGTAATGCATTAGTAATGTAGAAAAAGATGCCTCCTGAGTCAGGGGTATTTGTTTAACACTTTGAAATCCTTTAATTTTAGCAACTCCCTGAGCATGAATTGAGTTAGCTTATTAAGGTTAAACATAGTCTTTAAAATATTGCTAATGAGTACCATGAGGTACATACTATCATTTCCATCCTTGCCAGAAACTCTTTATGTGAATTCTATGTTGGTTATTGGATAGAGGAAAAGGTAAAAGAACAACAATAAAAAAAAGATAAGGGAGCAAAGTGTTTAGATCTTTATTTTTTACTTCTATATTCTTCAACCAAGGTTAAATTCTACTAAAAGTTATTTCTAGAATAAAGACAATTTAATAATCTCTGTCAGTAAATATTTTCTTTTAGTTGAACCATAATTTTTTGCAGAGAATGTGGTAGGAGGAATACATATGCTGATTACCTAGAGCCTATTATACAGAGTGAAGTAAGTCAGAAAGAGAAAGATAAATATCATATTCTAACGCATATATATGGAATCTAGAAAAATGGTCCTGAAGAATTTATTTACAGGGCAGCAGTGGAGAAACAGACATGGAGAACAGACTATGGATGTGGGGAGAAGGGAGGGGAGGGTGAGATGTGTGGAGAGAGTAACATGGAAACTTGCATTACCATGTGTAAAATAGATAGCCAATGGGAGCTTGCTGTATGGCTCAGGAAACTCAAACAGGGGCTCTGTCTCCATCTTAGAGGGGTGGGATGGGGAGGGAGATGGGAGGGAGGTTCAGAAGGGAGGGGATATGTGTATACCTATGGCTGATTCATGTTGAGGTTTGACAGAAAACAACAAAATTCTGTAAAGCAATTATCCTTCAATTAAAAAAGTAATTTAAAAAACACAATAAAATATCACTACACACCTATGGGTGCACTAAAAACATTTAGTTAGACCCTTTAAATCAGTAAGCTTTATCATATATGAAATATCTCAATAAAGCTTGGGAAAAACAAAAACAAAAAAGTTACACCTTTTAAAAAAAATTCATTTCACCTCATAGTAATTCATGATATACTTTAATTTTCTTCTGGAGTGAGTCAGTTCTGAAGTATTCCACTTTAGAAGTATTCAAAAGTTTATGTATGTTGATTAGTATCAAGGGACTATGATCATGTGAAGCTGTTTTCTGTATTTATAGAGATGGCTAGCTGCCCACCAAAAGACCTTTTATTTCCCTTCCGTAGTGTACAAGTGGAGCTGGGAAATGACTTCTTGGCCAGGGAATGCCTGTGAGAAACCTTGCAGCTAGATGTGACCATGTGATTAATTCACAGAGGAAGAGATGTGGGCTCTTCTGCACTAAGGCTTTTAGAAACAGACATGCCTCCATTTTGCTCCACTTATCTTTAGAAAACTAGATACAGATGATAACAATGTCCAGAGCCTCAAAAAGAAAGGAATCTGGGTCACTCCCTGAATTGCCAAGCGGAGGAGAACCGCCCAACAGTTACATCCACCGTGGACTGTTCCATGAGTAAGAAATAAGATTTTTATTGCATTTGAGCCATATACATTTGACCTCTATATTTTTAAACCCACTTAAACCTCTTTTAAAAGGTATATGATACAATATATCTTTTAAAGCAGGTAACCCTTGGCTATCTGAATCTGACCCCACTGGGTAGATAAAACTCTAACATAATAGAGCACATTTCGCCTGCTGAACTAGACCCAGACATTGATGGTGTAGAAAATACTTCTAATTTTTGAATGAGATCCTTGCTGGGTACAGTAATCTGGGCTGTAGGTTATTTTCTTTCAACACTCTAAGTATGCCTTGCCATTCCCTCCTGGCCTGAAGAGTTTCTATTGAAAGATCAGCTGTTATCCTTATGGGGATCCCCTTGTGCATTATTTGTTGCTTTTCCCTTGCTGCTTTTAATATTTGTTCTTTGTGTTTGAGCTTTGTTAATTTGATTAATATGCGTCTTGGGGTATTTCATCTTGGGTTTATCCTGTTTGGGACTCTCTGGGTTTCTTGGACTTGGGTGATTACTTCCTTCCCCATTTTAGGGAAATTTTCAACTATTATCTCCTCAAGTATTTTCTCATGGTCTTTCTTCTTGTCTTCTTTTTCTGGGACTCCTATGATTTGGATATTGGGGCGTTTAAAATTGTCCCAGAGGTCTCTGAGATTGTCCTCATTTCTTTTAATTCATTTTTCTTTTTTCCTCTCTGCTTCATTTATTACTACCATTCTATCTTCTAACTCACTTATTCTATCTTCTGCCTCCTTTATTCTACTGTTGGTTCCCTCCAGAGTGTTTTTGAGCTCATCTATTGCATTATTCATTGTATATTGACTCTTTTTTATTTCTTCTAGATCCTTATTAAACCTTTCTTGCATCTTCTTGATCCTTGTCTCCAGGTTATTTATCTGTAACTCCAATTTGTTTTCAAGATTTTGGATCATTTTCACTATCATTATTTGGAATTCTTTATCAGGAAGGTTCCCTATCTCTTCCTATTTTGTTCGGGTTGGTGGGCATTTATCCTGTTCCTTTATTTGCTGGGTATTTCTTTGCCTCTTCATCTTGCTTATATTGCTGTGTTTGGGGTGGCCTTTCTGTCTTCTGGCAGTTTGTGGAGTTCTCTTTATTGTGGAGTTTCCTTGCTGTGGGTGAGGTTGGACAGGTGACTTGTCAAGTTTCCCTGGTTAGGGAAGCTTGTGTCGGTGTTCTGGTGGATGGAGCTGCATGATACAGGATGCTCGGGTCTGGTGTACTGGGGTGAATCAGAGGGATGGGATGGGGAGGGAGATGGGAATGGGGTTCAAGATGGGGAACATGTACACCTGGGGCAGATTCATGTCAATGTATGGCAAAATCAATACAATAATGTAAAGTAATTAGCCTCCAATTAAAAGAAAATAAAAGTATGAAAAATTTTTTTTAAAAAAAGAAAATACTTCTTTCCCTCTTTCCATTTTCATGTTTGAATATTAAATATGGGAGTATTTGTTTAGTAATTAAAGGGAGAGAGAAGAATTAGCCTTCTTTTTTGCAGCAGACAGTAGGAGAATGAAAGGATCTGATTGTATGAGGTCTACTCCCTGTTTAAGCACAAAGCCTGGATCTGAACTCTCAAATGAGGGAACCATAAAGAGATGCCACAGGCCAGGAACTTGACAAGATGGTGGACCCAATTAGCTTGTTTGGAGCCAAGGAAAGAGGGCCTGACCACGAGTTTAAAAGAGAGAGTTCATCTTCCTGCCTCTGTCCAGATCTCAGCACTGAATAGGGGCAGCTGTGGAACACCTGGATACAGGATGCTGGGTCTAAACATTGGCATTCACAAGACACACACCTTCAGCCTGGGAAGTGGTGAGGCTGAAACTGTCTTCTCTGCCCAAGATATGATAATAATGTTGTTTAGTCACTAAGTCATGTCTGACTCTTTGCAACCCCACAGACTGCAGCATGCCAGGCTTCTCTGTCCATCAGGTTTCCCAGGCAAGAATACTGGAGTGGGTTGCCATTTCCTTCTCTCAGGAATCTTTGCGACCCAGGGATCCAACCCATGTCTCCTGCATTGGCAGGCAGATTCTTTATCACTGAGCCACCAGGGAAGTCCCATAGTAAAATGGCTAACACTTATTAATCATTTATCAGCTGTCAGACATTGTCCTACAAGCCATAAGACTATTATTAGTGATAATTACTAGGAGGGAAGAAGGTAGTATTATCCTTCTTTTATAAATCAAGAAACACACACACAGAGATAAAGTAATTTGCACACTGTCATGCAGCTAGTAAATGGCAGTGTTAGAATTCAGATCCAAGCAGTCTGAATTCAGAGCCTGAGCTACCAAATTAAGCATTCCAGTCCCATGAGAACAACAGGCCCTTCCAGAAACAATCAAGAACACTTGGAGTGGGGAGGCTTCATGGAATTTCAGATAGGTAGAGGCTTCAAAGTATGATTTGGATAAAAACATTGATACCACACTTTTTGATTTAGTCTAGTGAGTCCAAGGGATTTATGAATTTTATTAACTCATCATTTCCTCTGTAGGTCACAGTCAATGGAATTATGCTACAGATAGATGACAGATTCAAATACTAGATGATTAACTATAATGGAAGAAATTAGTATAATTGATGCAGAGTATCAGAGCATATTTTTATTGTAAAATAAAACCTCTGTATTACTTATATTTAACAGAATAGTAGAGAAAAAGAAGAAAACTCTACATTTGACAGTGAAAGGCAAAATGGATTTCTACAGTGACCAATTATGTTACTCATTTCACTGTTCCTTTGGGGTTAAGGGTGACTTCCTCTCTGAATGTCTTATTTATGTGAACATAAATGACTCATGGGGCTAATCTGGCCACATATTTCCCAGAGGAAGGGGTGGACCTGAGTCTGTTATTTCTGCTGATCCTATTTTACTCTCCTTGCAGTTGAAAGATTGAAAAATACTGCATTTCTTGTCACAATATTTTTCTTTTTCAGTACTAGGAAGGCTAATTCTGGATGTATTAAACACTAGGCGTCTATTCTGAGCTTTCAGAATGACTGTGATAATGGGCTGAGAGGTGTTGCCCCCTGATGTTCTGCTCTCACATTTACCTGGATGATCGGTGGATCTAGGCCTTCTCTCTGATCTCCTAAATATTACCAAGGAGCTCTAGGTAATATCCCACCACCACTGGATATAATTCTGCCTTGTAAGACTCTGCCTCCTGACTTCTCCACTTGTCCCTTTTCAGTCTGTTTTCCATCCAACAGTCAGGTGATCTTTTTTTGTAAAATGTGAGTCACATCCAGTCACTCTTCTTTCTACCAAAAACTCTCCAGTGGCTTTCCAGCACACTGAAAAAGTATCCAACCGTCTTACAAAACCAGGCCCTGGCTGTTTCTCTGACATAATTGGCTAAAGCTCACCCCTCACTCTTCAGGGCCTCCATCCTCCTCAATATACCAAGCTCAGTCTCTGCTTGATGCACCCAGTAGTTCTCATCCACTGGCTCTTCCCTGGTGACTTGTGGCTCACTCTCATGTTCCACTTAGGGCTCCTCTCAAACGCCCTTCCTCAGAAAAGGCTTCCCTCACTGTCTCCTTTCAAATGGCCCCTTGGACACTATGCACCATCTTACCTTGCTTAATTTTTCTTCATAGCTTGTATCACTACTAGGCTGGGTCATGTGGGTCTTGTTCCCCATAGCAAAGGCATCGGGGACTTTGAATGAAGTTATTTGCTCAACTTATCTGCTTATAACTTCATCTAAGTTATGACTTGAAAGGACCATGTTGGCTATTTTGTTGAAATACAAGAAGGCATAGGGTGGGAATTAGAAGCTAATATGTTAATTCAAGTGAGAAGTGATGGTGGCTTGGACCAGGGTGGAGGTGGAAAGAGGTCAGATTCTGGATGAAATTGGGAGATAGAATTGACATTCAGTGTGTACTTTGCTCATGGAAAAGTATTAGAGAGAACCACATTTGTGAATGCCTGCAACTTGCCTGATCCATAAAGCCATGTGGCCCTGTGGGCCTCTTCAGAGTGAGAGCTCATTCACAGCTCCTCATAAGCTCTTTTCTCCACCCACTCCTGATGATTCTGCTCCTATTTGAAAGCTTTTCCCTTGCATATACTTCTGTGGAATTAAGCTGTGTTTGTGTTTAGTTCACTGAGAGTTACATGTTCCAGGTAGAAAACTCACCAGTAAGTCCCTTTTTTACTTTTTAAAGAATTAAAATTACTCTCTTTTTAAGAATTACAATTACTTCACATAAGTGAATTTGATCAAAAAGGTGCTTGCTCTCCAGCTTTGCATTCTCAGTTGTTACCTCCACCTCTATTTCAGGAAAAAGGGTAATAACCAGTAGCAATGTGGACTCTATCATAAGGTTTAGAAAGGAGAAGAAAGCTCAATAATAATTTCTATTTAAAAAATCCTCTCTGAAATATTACTATTATCATGCATTTGCTATACACTGGATTTAGGGATTTTTATTTTAATGACTTTTGGAGATACTTAATCTCATAGAACTAGAATACTAATTACTGTACTGTGTTGCAGCAGGAAAAACAGCAAATTACTCAAATTTTAATTATGATATTCAATTTTAAACAAGTGTATAATAATTGACTTTGTGTACAATAATTGATTTGTCATTTAAGCAGTAATTTTTTATGCAAATAGAGTACTTTATATGTGTGAACCAGTTATTATAAAATTAATTACTGAATATAATATCTTGCAGAACTGACTATCAAGAGTTCCTCTAGCTGGTTTATCCATTCATGCAAAAATCTGGGTTTTTATGTACAGTGATGAGCTTTATAACCAAACTACATTCTACATGCCTGCTAAATGTGCCTTTCATTGTAATTATCCTTTTCAAGTGCTTTATAAACACTTTTCCTCAAGGCTCTCTATTAATGAATCTTCAGAGTATCCCTAAAAGCTAGTTAAGCATTTTAAATCTTCCACATTTTGGAGATATGGGAATTCATTCTATAGTTATAATTCACTTTGTGGTATCACTAATTCTATTTGGTGGCCTGAATTCCTTTCTGTGAGGCACAAATTTTTTCTGGGTTTTGTTTTTTTTTTTTCCTCTTAGAGAAATTAGAGAAAATTGAGGATAGTGAATGGGGCTGTTACTGAGGCACAGACTCAACAAAGAAAGGAATCCAGAAGACCCATGAATGTTTGTGTAGATCAACACAGCACATGGCTTCGTATGGTCATCGTAGCACAGCCAAGACAGAACTCTAGACACTTCTGAGACCTTCTTTACATTTCCCAAGAAACTCCTCAGATTTTTCAGTCAGCTTCAACTGGGTATTTATTCACACCCATTTGACATCATTTTTTCCCAATTCCAATGCTTGGCCCTAAGCTTGCCACTAGGAGAAGTTGAACAGTCACTTCTAAAACAACTTTTAAAGCCAAAGATGGCTCATAATTGAGGCTCTAGACTCTAATTAACTGCAATTGCACATTGTTTTGGCCCTCAGATCTATTTACCTTACCTAATCCTATCAAGAATTTAGTGTTTCTTTGTATGGTTTAGTTTTTCACAGTTAGCAGGAATGCTTCATAAGACAGGGATTATGGCTGTTTGTTTACCAGTATCCCCAACATCCAGAACAGTGTCTATCATAAAATAGGTGCTTAATAAATATTGCTGAACAAGTAAGTAGTTATAACACATCTTCTTTTAAATTTTTAGGAACTAAAAATGCTATTGGTATTATGAATAATGAGAAATTTTATATTGAGTAGGTTTCCTTTCAAGGCTAATACTAAAAATATTGAGTATATTATAGGAAAGGAGTTAAAATTGACTTTCTTCTGAATACTTGTCAAGATCATACATAAAGTCATATTTTAAAGTTATTAAATGATGGCTAGCACTTCCTTTCTCATCAAAGGAAGTTACACTGAAGACAGTGTTACAAAGTGGTTGGTGGTAAGTAGGGTAAAAATAATTTAGGTTCTAATTTCAGTCCTACGATTTAGTGCCTGTTCACAGTTTCCTTGAGCTTCAGCCTTCTTCTGCTACCAGCCCTCTTATAGGGCAAGTTTTTCTACACCTGCTAACTCATCTCCACTGAGATATCAACTGATAGTCCTCTCAGTCTTCTCATCTGTAAAATGGGGATAGCAATGTCCCAGAGCTCTTTAGTGTCTAGTTTCAGTCATGTAGTTGAACACTGTCATATGTTTGTAAGAACACGACTATCATTAAATAAATACTAGATATTATTGCTATACATTTTATTAGAAGACATGAATACCACATATTGGACCCATGTCTGATCTTTATAAATGAGATCACTTTCCACATATGATTATAATTCTCAAATACAGATTATTGAAATCATCACATCAACATCCTAAATGTGAAAAAAATTTTTGAGAAAGGTATTCATCAGGAAAAAGAAATCTTAAATTCAATGAATATGAATTGTTTCCTCATATATGTTCATTTGAGGCCAATGACCTTACAGGTTGTTGATTTTAGATACATTTGGGGGAGATTTCCCGATAGAAGTAAGAGTTTTCTCATCTTGTTTTTCTTTAATTCATATAGAATAAATTGCTCCTAAATCTATTCACTGTGACTGAGCCGTCCCTGGATATTATTGACCTTCTTTCTTGTGACCTCTGTCCAAAAACTATAAAATGTAAAATTATAACATTCTTCCTATTAAAAATTCTGTCTATGGAACCCAGGACATAGAAAATTATGAAACGGATGAAGTTTAGACTTGAGAGTCTTCTCTTATCCAATCAGCCCATCCTGGTGTCCTTCACTGTAAACTGGTGCCCACTATGCCAAATCCCTATACTGTTATCAGTTAATACCCACTGAGGTGCTAAGTGATAATCATTCAAGGAGTTGTTCTCCAAAGGAACATTTGAGTGTAGCAGGGACTTTTGAATACTAAAAAAAAAATCAGGACCCCCCAAAATAAATCACTAATTGTGTGCTTATAGGCCTCTGACACACCATAGGAAAGATGATAGGCATGTGGGCAGGGTTTCTTCAAGGTCCCCTTAAACATCCCTTGTACTTAACCTTTCAAATAATAATGAATATCATTTTATATTTTACCATCTCAAAATATTTTGACATGCAATATTTCATGTGATCTCACACCATTCCAGGATAGTAATTAGGGGAATGTTATCCTCATCTAACAAATAAAGAGTCTAAAATATAATGGAATTAAGCCGTTTCCTCAAATTGACCTATTTAGTGGCTCATTTTGTGAAGTCTTTCTTGGTGGCTCAGATGGTAAAGAATCTCCATGTAACATGGGAGACACAGATTTGGTCCCTGGGTTGGGAAGATCCCCTGGAAAAGAGAATGGTTATCCACTCCAGTGTTCTTGCCTGGAGAATTCCATGGACAGAAGAGCTTGATGGGCTATAGTCCATGGGGTCTCAAAGAGTTGGACATGAATGAGTGATGAACACTTTCTTTCCCTTCTTTGTAAAATCTGGAAGCTTTTTACTCTATATTTTTATACCTATCATTGACCCCTTTCTTTCTAGCATGATACTACAAGACCTACCCATCAAAATATTGCCAGAACTCAAGCATTTATTTTTGCCTCAACTACTAACACCCCAATCTAAGTCACTATCATTTTTCATCCAAATTGTGCATTAGTCTGGCTTTTTCGTCTCTCCCATTATCCATTATTTCCCACAAATCAGCCCAAAGGATTCTTTTAAAAAATAAGTCAGGCCATCCCATTGATTTACTTAACATCTTCAATGACTCCTATCTAACTCAGAGTAAAAACCAGTATCCCTATAATGATATTCAAGTCCTGGGGTGCTCCATGTATTTGATAGGCTCCACACTGCATATAGATGCGCCAGGCTGAAGTGGCTAATAGAAACTGAAATCCACTCATCAGATCACAAGTCCTGGTGTTGACTGATGTGCACCTTTTCCTAGGTCTCATATAGGTGCCATATGGGCCAGCAGAAACCTTTCACATGAATCTCCTGGATCTTACCAGGCATCACTGATGCCCACTCCATGCTCCCCCAGTGCCAATCATTCCTGCCCAGCCACATTGACCTCCTTGATCTTTTCTGAACATATTAACTGCCAAACATCATATGAGCAGTGTTCTTTGATTATACACATGTAGGGGAAGAATGTCATGGAAAGTTTTACGACTTTATCAAGACTGCCATTTCCTGGTATCTTCTTGGGAGGGACTAGATCAATTTTCAAAAATGTACTACAGAAATAGCTTCTGAAGGGAAAGGAACCAGTAGGAATACCTGTCCAGATAAAGCAAAGGGACCCCAACACAGGTCCAGTAACAAGAAAGGCAGGGCAGCCACTGAAACAAAATTTTATTGAGGTTAATAAGGAGGACAGATTCCAGTACAACCTTTAAGACAGCCACTGTGGCATGGTGCGGTATTCAGGGGAAAAATTGCTCAGCACGAGAATATGACATAAGGCAACTGTTGATCCTTAGAGGCCAAGCACCCTATTATGACCCTTGCAAGAACTTGAACCAGTTAGATGATGGATGCAAAATGAATAGAGTCTACAGTGCTGTGCAAGAATCAATTCCAACAGCAGCATCATGTGCATCAGGGTGCAATTGCTTTAGTAGGCTAATTAGATATTCATGTAGCTATGGGAAGTATCTAGAAATAGACCCCTTTGTATGAACAAAATACTCAGAAATTATTATTCAAAAGTGCTTCAAAGACTTATACCTGGACTTTAATAGTAAGTTCTCTTAGGGACTTTGCTACTCAGAAGTTTAAGAACTTCTTAGACCACTAAGAGGGAAGAATATGGCACAGTCCCAGAAGGTATATGTTTTTAAAACAATAATTATATGTTTATAAAAAGACTCCCTAAGTGTTGTTAGTGGTAAAGAACCCACCTGCCAACACAGGAGACGTAAGAGACACAGGTTTCATCCCTGGGTTGGGAAGATCCCCTGGAGTAGGAAGTGGCAACCCACTTCAGTATTCTTGCCTGGAGAATCCCATGGACAGAGGCGCCTGGAGGGCTACAGTCCATAGATTTGCAGAAAGTTCAACACAACTGAAGCAACTTAGCATGCACAGTACATATGTATATAAGCCTATATATATATATATGCATGCTTTTGCTTGTGCACATGTTCAGTCATGTCCAAATATATATAAACTATATAATATGTAGTTTTATATAATACTCTAAAAGAAGTTTATATCTGCATCTTCTTCTTGGTATAAGAAGGAATAGGACATTTCTAAGATAGTGCAGCATGAATATAAGCTGATATGTTTTTCAAGGGCTTTGTGTCTACTGGAAGCCCTGCTGTAACACATGTGATGCCCACTAAGGCATTCTGTGCTTTTCCTCTTGAGATATTTCTGTGCCTATGCACAGGGAAGGAGAGGATGCAATTTGATGATTTAAGGCAGTTGTTCCTGGTGTTAGGTGGTGAATAAGAGGGTTGTCAAGCATATGATCCTATCGTTAAAGTAGTCAACAAGACCTTTGAAAAAGGTCTGCACAATATTACTTTCTGAAATCCACCAAATTAACAAAATAAGAATAAAACTTAATTTTCACTGAAACAGATGGAGAGCTCCAACTTTAAGTTACAGACCCCAAAGAGTGCTTTCTGATACATCACTGAAAGAAGTTTAGTGAACTTGCCTAGCTTACACATTTTAAACATTTCCTACCTAAACTATACTTACTATTCATATCTTCCACCCTTAAATAATCTTATGACTGGCCCCAGAATATTTTAAGTACATTTTGCTAATCTTCTACATATGATGTGCTACCGAGATGTTGTCAAGGCAGTGCCCTCCTTTGCTCAGCTATTTGATAGACCCAGCTTTGTGAAGTCGATATATATTCCTTGTCTCTGTATGTGGGCTCCAAAAAATTATCTTTGGATGGAGTTTACACTTTGTCTTAGTTTAGGCTGCTATAACAAAATTACAATTGACCTGGTGGCTTAAACAAGAAGCATTTATTTGTCACAGTTTTGGAGGTTTGGAAGTCCAAGACAAGGTTGGCAGATTTGGTGTCTAGTGAACGTCCATTTCCTGATTCATAGGAACCAGGGCCTCTCACGGTCTCTTCACGTGCTGAAAGAGGGCTAGAGGGCCTCCCCCTAGGTCTCTTCTATAAGAACCCCAATCCCTGATAACCTAATTGTGCATGTGTGTGCTCAGTTGCATCCAACTCTTTGTGGCCCTGTGGACTGTAACCCACCAGGCTCCTCTTTCCCTGGAATTTTCCAGAAAAGAATATGGGAGTGGGTTGCCATTTCCTACTCCAGGGGATCCTCCTGACCCAAGTATCAAGCCTGCATCTCTTGCATCTCCCGCATTTGCAGGCAGTCTTTATCACTAGTGCCACCTGGGAAGCCCTCAATAATTTAATTACCTCCTAATACCATCTCATTGGGGGTTAGGATTCCAACATAGGATTGCAACATATATATTCAGTTCAGTTCAGTTCAGTAGGGAGGACACATTAAATCCATAACTATAACCATTTATATCTAAAGATTCATGCCTTCCTTAATTTCACAAAATTCCTGTTTTAATAATTTTAAAATATTTTTCTTTTCTATTAAATTTATCAGGCACACCAGTAATATTTCTGAGTTGAGTGGTAATATCTTCATAAAGACATGAAGTTTTCATTTTCATTCCAATCCCAAAGAAAGGCAATGCCAAAGAATGCTCAAACTACCACACAATTGCACTCATCTCACACACTAGTAAAGTCATGCTCAAAATTCTCCAAGCCAGGCTTCAGCAATATGTGAACCATGAAATTCAAGATGTTCAAGCTGGTTTTAGAAAACGCAGAGGAACCAGAGATCAAATTGCCAACATCTGCTGGATATGGAAAAAGCAAGAGAGTTCCAGAAAACCACCTATTTCTGCTTTATTGACTATGCCAAAGGCTTTGACTGTGTCGATCACAATAAACTGTGGAAAATTCTGGAAGAAATGGGAATCCCACACCACCTGACCTGCCTCTTGAGAAACCTGTATGCAGGTCAGGAAGCAACAGTTAGAACTGGACATGGAACAACAGACTGGTTCCAAATAGGAAAAGGAGTATGTCAAGGTTGTATATTGTCACCCTGCTTATTTAACTTCTATGCAGAGTACATCATGAGGAACGCTGGGCTGGAAGAAGCACAAGCTGGAATCAAGATTGCCGGGAGAAATATCAATAACCTCAGATATGCAGATGACACCACCCTTATGGCAGAAAGTGAAGAGGAACTCAAAAGCCTCTTGATGAAAGTAAAAGAGGAGAGTGAAAAGGTTGGCTTGAAGCTCAACATTCAGAAAACGAAGATCATGGCATCCAGTCCCATCACTTCATGGGAAATAGATGGGGAAAGAGTGGAAACAGTGTCAGACTTTATTTTTTGAGCTCCAAAATCACTGCAGATGCTGAACACAGCCATGAAATTAAAAAACGCTTACTCCTTGGAAGGAAAGTTATGACCAACCTAGATAGCATATTAAAAAGCAGAGACAAAAAGCAGAGACATTACTTTGCCAACCAAGGTCTGTCTAGTCAAGGCTATGGTTTTTCCCGTGGTCATGTATGGATGTGAGAGTTGGACTGTGAAGAAAGCTGATCGCCGAAGCATTGATGCTCTTGAACTGTGGTGTTGGAGAAGACTCTTGAGAGTCCCTTGGACTGCAAGGAAATCCAACCAGTCCTTTCTAAAGGAGATCAGTCCTGGGTGTTCACTGGAAGGACTGATGCTAAAGCTGAAACTCCAATACTTTGGCCACCTCATGAGAAGAATTGACTCACTGGAAAAGACTCTGATGCTGGGAGGGATTGGGGGCAGGAGGAGACGGGGACGACAGAGAATGAGATGGCTGGACGGCATCACCAACTTGATGGACATGAGTTTGAGTGAACTCCGGGAGTTGGTGATGGACAGGGAGGCCTGGCGTGCTGTGATTCATGGGGTCGCAAAGAGTCGGACACGACTGAGTGACTGAACTGACTGATCTTCATAAATGGCATCTTCTCACTACTTGCTCTTATTTTTGTCCATTTTAAAATTTTTACCTTTAATATCATTTTATCATGTTCTCCTTCCATGTTTTGATATTTTGCGATGTTGATTCTGCTCTTTGCACTTTCTAAAGCACTCAGTTTAAAATTTTCTTCAATGCTTTGGAGAACATTTTTACCAAATTTGTGTTTTGAGTGTCTTTTGCGTGCCATATTCTCTTTCCACCTTGTAGTTGAAGTTTTTCATAGATAGCATACTGATTTTTTTTCTGTTAGTTATTTTTAACATATTCAGTCCTACCTAAGTTTTCTAGTTCTGCCAAAAGAGTGTGAGTGGAAACTTTGACTCTGCCCCATCTTTATCTGCTCTTTTATAAGTTTTCCCCTTAAAATTGAAGTTGAAAATTTGAATGTTGAATTTCTTTCTTCTCTGGTAGGACTCAGATGCCCAAGGAGAGTAGAGTGAAAGCTGGGGCCTTGAGTACTTAGTCTGGGGACTTTGTCTGTATGTTCCTTCTCTTTAAATCTCCTTAAACCTCTTGTCTTCTAAGGCAGTTATATGCTCTCTTCTGTGATGGGAAAAGGGAACATTCTTGAGATTTTGGCTTGATTCTATGCTTTGGCTCCAACAAGGCAGATTAACAAGAAGCCTGTTGAAAGTTTTAAGCCCCCAGATCTTTTCTTTGGTAAGTCAGTGCATTTTCCCGTTCAGATAACAGAGGTCTTTTGTAATTCAAAGTTGGCTGAAGGATATGGTTTTGTCTCTCTCCTTCTCCTCTTATAAGCTTTATTTTCAGCATGTGCTTAGCTGTTAGAAAGCCAAGTCAGTGAAAACGCCACTGGTGGTCCTGTTTCTACTTCAGTCCTTGCTATTACTCCTGTTTGACAGTAAAGATAGACAGCATAGGTGTAATGTTTTCTATCACTTTCTTGTCTTCAGAAACATAAGTCATGCCCCATTACTATTCAGTTTGAGGTCCTCTCTCGCAGCCTATGAGTTTGAATGAGCTAGTAATAAAGCCATGTAACATATTGGTATTGCATATCAATATTAGGTTTGTTTTATCTGTCTTAATACCCATAGTGTTTTCCATTCCATTTTCCTTTATAAAGGAAACAGTTACATTAAGATATAATTTGATAACCTTTTTAATTTAAGTATTTTACTGAAGAAGGGCTCTTACAAGCATCTGTAAGAAAGAAATGTGTCACCTATAAAGGGGGAAAAATTACAACTGTCTCTGAATGTTAGATGCAAGTATAAATGGAGCATTTTCTATTTGGACGGAGAAATGTGTGACTCCCTAACCTCTCTAGCCAGACAAGTTCATGAACATAAAGTTCATGAGTCAAGCAAATAAAATGCTACTTAAATATACAAAAAAATTATGAAATATTCAACTCAAGCATGCTTCTTAAAAGTGTTTGTATCTTATATTCTAGACAACTGAAAGATGAACCAGAAAAAATCATGGTGAAGTTATGAAAGGGTAGAGAAAGAAATTACTGCTGCAAGAAAGAGATGAAGAGAAAAATATGAGAGTGAGTGAGAGAGAGAGAGAGGAGAAAACCCAAATTAAGTGAATTGTTCCTTTTAAAATAGTTTGCTATCTTTAAATGGAATTTGGCAAAGAGATGATAACTTATAAAATTCTTTGTTCAGGTCATGAAAGAACTGATTAAACCATGAACATTTACCTACTGAGGGATCACTAGAACCTGCTTTATGATCAGAATATGGAAAAAAAAAAATCTCCTGCAAAGTACATTTAGTCCCCTACAACCAGAGTATCTGATTATGGAATTATAACACTCAATTCATGAAATATCTCCCCAGTGGCAAATGACTGCTTTTACATCTCATAGTAAACAGAAAAGAGGTACGAAATATGATGTCCCTGGATACCCTGCTGGCTTTATGCTTATATAACGTTCTCATTTGCCTTCTTTGGCAACTGTATTTCTTTCCTGAAAGACACTGCTCCTGTCGGCTTCGTTCACTTTTTTCCATTCCTTCTTGAAGTGTTAGTGGTACCAACCAGAGGAAAAGAAGACCAACTACAAAGTTCTCAAGTGTGAAATTGAACCCATAACCAAACACTGAAAATACTCTCTTTGTGGCTCAGCAAAATTTCCATTAACTTTTGTTTATTTCTGGGTGCCACAGTACTTCTTCTTGATTATATCCAGCCCCAGCTGTGAAAGTAATAGAAATGTCTAGTGAATCAATTAGTACATGTGAAACTGCTGTACTACAAAAAATTTACAAGCACCTGGGCTTGAAAATGTTGGTCTCATTTGTACCTTAAATTATAGAAATTCAACCATCCTTACTGAAGACTAGCTTATTTTTTAAGAATTTGTAGAAGTTAGGAATCAGAACTAAGGAGCTGAGACTTTGTTCCTATCTATTTTCTCCTACAAAACAAATTTTCTCATGGAATGGCATAGGAACAAATGTTCAAGGGAACGCTTTCATTTACAAAGAACTTTTTGGTGTATTTGTGCATCATTTTAAAATCTATGTCTCCCAGTACTATTTCTGTTTGCAATCCTGATTTTCAATACTTAAAACTGATCATAATCTTTAATATGGTGTTTCTAAGGTGAAAGATCTATTCTGGATAGGCAAATTGTCTGAGAAAGTGTTTGGCACAGTTATTGGCACATAGTTTATTAGTTTCTTTTATTTTTAGTTTTTTTTCAACTTAAAATATTTTTTCTCCTTTTTGAGAAATGTTATATCTAGTGCAGCTACTGTCCCCTTTTAAAACAGATTGCTCTACATCAACAACTCATAAAAACAATAGAGATAGATGAGTATTTCACATATCAAAGAAAAGAAGGTTTGGTTTAGGGTGATTTACAATTGGACAAAGAAAGCTTACCTCCTTTCTAGGCAGTCAGAATCTTCAATAAATCGCACTATAAGCAGTGAAGTATAATATAAATGTTAATGTATCAAGAAAGATGAAACCTTGGTGGAAATGAAGTATGCAAACTAGTTAGGATTAATGTTGTTCATCTGAGCTTTTGGGGTTTAATCCATTACACTGCATGATGCTATGATTGAAGGATTCCAGACTCCTATATGCATACCCAACTGTTTGTGCAGGGTGATGTATAACACCTAACATGCTGGTGGCCTTCACCTTCATTAAATATTAAATAATAATAATGCACATTTTGTGTCACTTAATATTGCCTTATTTTAAAAGGTCCTAATGTGAGAGTTGGACTGTGAAGAAAGCTGATCGTGGAAGAATTGGTGCTTTTGAACTGTGGTGCTGGAGAAGACTCTTGAGAGCCCCTTGGACCACAAGGAGATCCAACCAGTGCATTCTAAAGGAGATCAGTCCTGGGTGTTCATTGGAAGGACTGATGCTAAAGCTGAAACTCCAATACTTTGGCCACCTCATGTGACGAGTTGACTGACTCTGATGCTGGGAGGGATTGGGGGCAGGAGGAGACGGGGACGACAGAGAATGAGATGGCTGGATGGCATCACTGACTCAATGGACATGAGTTTGAGTGAACTCTGGGAGTTGGTGATGGACAGGGAGGCCTGGCATGCTGTGATTCATGGGGTCTCAGAGAGTCGGACACGACTGAGCGACTGAACTGAACTGAACTGAAGTTTTCATCTGTGCAAAGGACTATACCTTGAATTTTCAGGGCTATTTTTAAATGATTTGTTTTATGGTGCTAGTTTTATAAGTGAGCTAAATTGCCAGATGTTCAGTGCCTTCCTAGAGCAGTGGTGAGAAAGCCATCTTTTTGGAAAAGCATCAGAGTCACAGGGGGAATTGTACAGGTGAGGCTCTTGGGATAGAGCTTACTACAGGTAATGATGAGATGGCTTTTTCTTTTCTCCTGAGGTTGATAACTGCTGTCAGAAGATGAGTAGATTGATTTAATTGCCTTCCTTCCTCCCTCTATGGTATCTAGCATGAAAAAATTAAAATTAAAAAAGTGATCTTACTTGTGGAAAGGTGTGCTCAAACTCCACACCAGGTTTCAATAGTCATAGGCCACTCAGACATACAACTCATCAGATGTCTCAAACTTTATTTTTCTTTTTTTTGTAAGGGTACATTCATACAGGTGATACACTGTTTTGTGTAATTCTTGGTTTCTTATCTTTAACCTCACACTTTCTCTCCATCTTAAGAAAGTAAATAGCATGACCCCAGGTGGTACTGACTCAGCATCCCCACCAATGCCTTCTGACACTGGGGACTTTTTCTCAGACCTCCTTTCCTGTCTGGCTTCAGTCTACATCACTGAAGAGAGGCACTAGTGGAAGACTGGGGAGGCAAAGGGAAAAATGAAAGAATAGCCATTATCCTGGGAAGCCATCAGATGTAGCAGCAGAGAGACTTTCCCACCGGCTCTCACTTTGCAGGCCTACCAGCCAGACATGACATATTCTTAGACTGACCACAAACTCAACTTCCCAGCCACTCCAGGGCTTTGAAATCACTACTGATTCTTTCTTCGATCAAGTGCCTCTAACTGCCCAGCTCCTGCCACATTTGTGCAAACCTTAATTTCTATATTGAACCCTTATTCCTGAATACTTTCTAGAATAATTGGACTCTGTTTTTCTGACCAAACTCAGACTGACCAAACCCAGAAAGAGCCATATTATAGGCATAGGCTTATATCTTCTCAGATCTAAGAAGAAAAATAAATTATTCAATGAAATTTCAGCATTTTATTATTAGCAAAAATACATGTAGTACGTTTCATGAAAGTATATGAAAAAAAAAAAATCTGTGTTTTGACACTATGGTTAAGAAACTCTTCCTCTATTATTATGATTATTATCACTCCTCTGAAATATTTTAGCTACAATAGTCCCCCTTATTTGTGGTGTCTCTTTCTGCAGTTTTAGTTACCAGTTTCGGTCAACAGAGGCCTGAGAATGTTGAATGGAAAGTGCTGAAATAAACAATTCATAAGTTCTATATTGTGTGCTGTTTTGAGCAGTGTGATGAAATCTCACATTGTCCTATCCATCCCACCCAGATGTGAACCACCCTTTATCCAGTACATCCTGCCAGTTGGTCACTTAGTAGCTATCTTGGTTATCAGCTGGACTGTCACATAAATCCCTCCTCAGGGGACATTCTGCACAATCCTTAGTTCTCCACTTATTTTTCACACCCTAGTGCTTGTGTTCAAGTCATTGTTATTTTACAAAATAATGGCCCCAAGGGTAGTGGTTTCAGTCAGTGTAGACCAAGGGTTAGCTGCAACAAAATCTCAAAGGGATAGGGCTGGATATCTGCATTTTAATAAGCATTCAAGATGATTTTTATGCCCAGGGAAGTTCTGGCAACCAGCCTGACAGATGTTAAGTTAACATCTTACCTTTCCCATGAGTATTTTAAAAGAGGAACAAAAAACAAAACAATCATTCGATATGTGTTTATTCCGTATGTCTAATGTCTTTGCTAAACACTGTTTGCTCTTCCAGATTATATCCATCTACAGGGGAACAGATGGGAAGGTACGGAAAAGGGACAGAAAGATCTGCACATAGGTCAAATAAATGAATAGTTAATGCAAGAGCTTTAGATATTCCTCTGCAGGTCAGCAGAAGAGATTTTTTTTTATAGTATGAGATATAATTCCTCTCAGTTCAGTTCAGTTCAGTTCAGTCGCTCAGTCATGTCCGACTCTCTGCGACCCCATGAATCACAGCACGCCAGGCCTCCCTGTCCATCACCAACTCCCGGAGTTCACTCAAACTCATGTCCACAGAGTCAGTGATGCCATCCAGCCATCTCATTCTCTGTCGTCCCCTTCTCCTCCCGCACCCAAACCTTTCCCAGCATCAGAGTCTTTTCCAGTGAGTCAACTCATCGAAATCCTAATTCTTGGTTGAATGCTTGAAAGTGAAATTGAAGTTGCTCAGTTGTGTCCACCTCTTTGGGACTCCATGGACTGTAGCCCACCAGGCTCCTCCATCCATAGAATTTTCCAGGGAAGAGTACTGGGGTGGGTTGCCATTTCCTTCTCCAGAGGATATTCCTGACCCAGAGATTGAACCCAGATCTCCTGCATCTCCCAAATTGCAGGCAGATGCTTTTACTCTCTGAGCCACCAGGGACGGTTTCTACACACAAGCCCAATCTTTTCAGGAGAACTCGGAGCATAACTTTTTCTAATTTTTTAAAGTAAATATTAGAGATTTCCCCTGCCTATTGTTAGAGCCACAAATAGGACCCAACCCAACCCTTCTATAAGCTTTTTTTCCTTTGTATTTGCAATTGTAAGTGATTTTGTAGTTTTGTTATAGATATTCTAAACATAATTGATTTTAACAAGGAATTGGCAATAAAGCTCATTTCAGAGTCTTTTAGCTTTAAGTGGAAATACATAAAAAGCAAACTAAGGGATGTAAAAAACTGATTGAATCTTAGAAACCAATGTATGATCTAAAATAAAAATTCCACATCACAAAACAATTATCTCCAATGATCCAAAAAGGAAAATTTTAAAGTCTGATTATTTCATTCTTAGCTAGATGGAGGAAAAGTTGAATACACTACACTGACAGTGTTTAAAACAGAAAGCCCATTCAACATCTGTTTAACCTCAGTTGGAAGGAGATCTCCTTAAAAGTACCTTTTATGCCTTTCAGATTGCCTCGTATTATCGAGGGACATCTTTTCTACTTCTATGTAACTACCTATTTAATGTGATGAACAGCTTTACAGTGGAATTGGACTGTAGTTGAAAATACAAAAAAATTCAATAGGTATAAAAACCTGGCTTAGTTTTCATTGCTATTGTAATAGAGTAATGCTAGATCATTTTAGGTTAATAGAGCAAAGTATTTTTAGAAATTACTGGAGCTTACATAGATTCTAAAGCAGCAGAAATAAGATTTGAGAACTTTTAAAAAATGGGGAAAGATTCACATTTACAGCTTTGTCATAATGTGAAAGCAACCATTAGAAAAATTTTTGGCTTATTATGATTTCTAAACAATAAATCTTTTATTGACTATAAAATGAGCTTGCCAAAGAAAACTTATTTCAAGAGTAATAGCTAGTTTTCTGTAGCATTAAGATGAGCATCCATATCTAAGGCCCTCCCTCTCAGTTGACTAGTGAAATAGAAAATAGAATATAAGCATGGGGAAAGCTTTATCAAGTGGAAATTAGGAGAATGAGATACTCACGCCCAGAAACTTTGAGCAATTTCTGCAAGATAAGTACAGAAATGATATGTCTAAGAATGGGGAGGAGTCACCACCTATGAAGTTACCTATGAAGTTACGCCTTTCAGGGGAAGTCATGTATGCATGTGAGAGTTGGACTGTGAAGAAAGCTGATCACCGAAGAATTGATGCTTTTGAACTGTGGTGCTGGAGAAGACTCTTGAGAGTCCCTTGGACTGCAAGGAGATCCAACCAGTCCATTCTAAAGGAGATCAATCCTGGATGTACATTGGAAGGACTGAAGCTAAAGCTGAAACTCCAATACTTTGTCCACCTCATGAGAAGAATTGACTCGCTGGAAAAGACTCTGATGCTGTGAGGGATTGGGGGCAGGAGGAGAAGGGGACGATAGAGAATGAGATGGCTGGATGGCATCACCGACTCGATGGACATGAGTTTCAGTGAACTCCGGGAGTTGGTGATGGACAGGGAGGCCTGGCGTGCTGTGGTTCATGGGGTGGCAAAGAGTCGGACACGACTGAGCGACTGAACTGAACTGAACTGAACTGAACTACAAGAGATTCCAACATCCTCCTATCCCCACCCTACCCCAGTGCCACATGGTCATCACTAACTCACAGGGACAAAGGCTGGAGGTGAACCCCCAATTGACTATGTCCATCTAAGCTGGGGAAGCCTTGGTGATGTACACTTCCCTACCCCTACATCCCACACTAACACAGTTGATGTAGACTACCAAGTCAGACAGAGATCTGGCATTTGGCTATGAATGACTCTTACTAAAAGGGAGTGGGCAAGGAAAAAGTGTGAGAAATGAGATTGAAGCAGAATC
Source organism: Moschus berezovskii (assembly GCF_049115385.1). Taxonomy (NCBI): domain Eukaryota; kingdom Metazoa; phylum Chordata; class Mammalia; order Artiodactyla; family Moschidae; genus Moschus; species Moschus berezovskii. Next base: position 123,056,199 of record NC_142461.1, read on the forward strand.
AGTTCAGTTCAGTTCAGTTGCTCAGTCGTGTCCGACTCTCCGCGACCCCATGAATCACAGCACGCCAGGCCTCCCTGTCCATCACCAACTCCCGGAGTTCACTCAAACTCATGTCCATCGAGTCGGTGATGCCATCCAGCCATCTCATTCTCCGTCGTCCCCTTCTCCTCCCGCCCCCAAACTTTCCCAGCATCAGAGTCTTTTCCAGTGAGTCAACTCGTCGCATGAGGTGGCCAAAGTATTGCAGTTTCAGCTTTAGCATCAGTCCCTCCAATGAACATCCAGGATTGATCTCCTCTAGAATGGACTGGTTGGATCTCCTTGCAGTATAAGGGACTCTCAAGAGTCTTCTCCAACACCACAGTTCAAAAGCATCGATTCTTCGGCGGTCAGCCTTCTTCACAGTCCAACTCTCACATCCATACATGACCACAGGAAAAACCATTGCCTTGACTAGACGGACCTTGGTTGGCAAAGTAATGTCTCTGCTTTTTAATATACTATCAAGGTTGGTCATAACTTTCCTTCCAAGGAGCAAGCGTCTTTTAATTTCCTGGCTGCAATCAGCATCTGCAGTGATTTTGGAGCCCAAAAAAACAAAGTCTGACACTGTTTCCACTGTTTTTCCATCTATTTCCCATGAAGTGATGGGACCAGATGAGTTTTCTGAATGTTGAGCTTCAAGCCAACCTTTTCACTCTCCTCTTTCACTTTCATCAAGAGGCTTTTGAGTTCCTCTTCACTTTCTGCCATAAGGGTAGTGTCATCTGCATATCTGAGGTTATTGATATTTCTCCCGGCAATCTTGATTCCAGCTTGTGCTTCTTCCAGCCCAGCGTTCCTCATGATGTACTCTGCATATAAGTTAAATAAGCAAGGTGACAAAACTGGACATGGAACAACAGACTGGTTCCAAATAGGAAAAGGTGTACGTCAAGGTTGTAAGGTTGAAGCAGAATACTCCAGCACATTTCTGACTGCCTCAACCATGAAGGGAAAGACACCCTCATTCAAAAGTAGTTTTCTACCACTGTTGCCTCAGCCTCAGATGCTATCCATGCTGGTCCCAGAGAAGAGAGATTCTGAAATAGGAAAGTAACATTATAGCCACTCTTAATTTTCATTTTAGCCTTTTATCTAGACTGGTCAGATTAAAATAGGAACCCAAATACTCTTACAAAACCAGTCTCAACTTCTGCCTAGTCAATAATAGACCTTCCTCCACAATGATGGGGCTTCCCAGATGGTGCAATGGTAAAGAATTAACCTGCCAGTGGAGGAGAAGCAAGAGATGCAGGTTCAATCCCTGGGTTAGGAAGATCCCCTGGAGAAGGAAATGGCAACCCACTCCAGAATTCTTGCCTGGAAAATTCCATGGACAGAGTAATGATGATGATTATCATGGTGACAAGAACAATGATTATAGTGGCAACTACCATTCATTATGCAATTACCATGTGCATGACACTCTGATAAGCTCTTTCTGGTATTAAATCAGTTAATCATAAGTGAATTTAATAATAAATGATCATATTTACTTTTAATAATCATAATCATAACATCAATAGTCATGTAATATCAGTTCAGTTCACGCTCAGTTGTGTCCGACTCTTTGCAATCCCATGAACTGCGCATGCCAGGCCTCCCTGTCCATCTAGAGTAGGTGCCATTATTAGGAATGTTCTTTAAAGGAGGACTGATCTTAGAGAGACTTACTACCTTGACCAAACTCATTTGTCTAGAGAGAAGCTGAGTTAGGATTTGAGTTTCAGTTCAGTTCAGTTCAGTCGCTCAGTCGCATCTGACTCTTTGTGACCCCATGAACTTCAGCATGTCAGGCCTCCCTGTCCATCACCAGTCCTGGAGTTTACCCAAATTCATGTCCATTGAGTCGGTGATGCCATCCAACCATCTCATCCTCTGTCGTCCCCTTCTCCTCCTGCCCTCAATCTTTCCCAGCATCAGGGTCTTTTCAAATGAGTCAGCTCTTCGCATCCAGTGGCCAAAGTATTGGAGTTTCAGCTTCAGCATCAGTCCTTCCAATGAATATTCAGGACTGATCTCCTTTAGAATGGACTGGTTGGATCTCCTTGCAGCCCAAGGGACTCTCAAGAGTCTTCTCCAGCACCACAGTTCAAAAGCATCAATTCTTTGGCACTCAGCTTTCTTTATAGTCCAACTCTAACATCCATACATGACTACTGGAAAAACCATAGCCTTGACTAAATGGATCTTTGTTGATAAAGTAACATCTCTGCTTTTTAATATGCTGTCTAGGTTGGTCATAACTTTCCTTTTTTGGATAAGAAAACAGAGAAACTTCAATTAATTTAAGAGATGGTTGGTATCTACTCTGAGAAATCAGATCAAATGAGAGAATGAAGAATACAGAGGTTTGCAAAATCTTTAACCCATGTTCATTAAGGGATAATACATTTACAAAGTTAGGGGAAGCAAATATGAGATGAGACTAAGAGCTGAATGGCCTAAATGTAGTTTAAAAGAATTTAAAAGATTGCTTTCACACAAAATTTAAAATTCTCTGTTCTAGTTCTGTATAAAATGTCATTGGTAGTTTTATAGGGGTTGCATTGAACCTATATATTGCTTTGGGTAGTATAGTTCTTTTAACAATATTAATTCTTCCAGTCCAAGATTACAGTATATCTATCTGTTTGTGTCATCTTCGGTTTCTTTCATCAGCATCTTATCATTTTTGGAAAACAGCTCTTTGCCTCCTTAGGTAAGTTTGTTCCTAGATATTTCATTCTTTTTGATGTGATAGTAAATGATATTGCATCCTTAATTTCTCTTCCTGATATTTCATTGTTAATGTATAGACATGCAAGAGATTTCTGTGTATAAACTTTACCAGATTCACGGTGAACTCTAGTAGCTTTCTAGTAGCATCTATGGGAACATCTGTGTATAGTATCATGTCATCTGCAAACTGTGACAGTTTTTCTTCTCTGATTGTTATAGCTAGGACTTCCAAAGCTATGAAAGTGGCAGGAGTGGACATCCTTGACTTGTTCCTGATCTTACAGGAAATGCTTTCAACTTTTCACCACTGAGTATGATATTAGTTATGGAGTTGTCATATATAGCTTCCCAGATGACTCAGTGGTAAAGAATCTGCCTGCAAATGCAAGAGACACAAAAGACGTGGGTTCAATGCCTGGGTTAGAAATATCCCCTGGAGTGGAAAATGGAAACCCACTCCAGTGGGAAATCTTGCCTGGGAAATCCCATGGACAGAGGAGCCTGGCTGGCTATAGTCCATGGGGTTGTGAAGAGTCAGACATGACTTAACAACTAAACAACAACAACATGTTCCCTCTATGCCCACTTTCTAAAAGCTTTTTATCATAAATTGGGTGTTGAATTTTGTCAAAAGCCTTTCCTGAATCTATTAAGATGATCTTAATAGCTTTTATTCTTGTTTGTTGGTATAGTGTATCGCATTGATTGGTTCACAGATATTGAAAAACTCTTACATCCCTGGGACAAATCCCACTTGATCATGGTGTATGATCTTTTTAATGTATTATTGGAGTCAATTTGTTAGTATTTTGCTGAGGAATTTTGCATCTATATTCATCAGTGATATTCCCTATAGTTTTATTTTTGGTTATGTCTTTGGTTTTGGTATCAGGATGATGGTGGCCTCGTAGAATGAGTTCAGGAATGCTTCATCTCGTTTTTGGAATAGTTTCATGATAGATGTTAACTCTTTTCTAAATATTTAGTTGAATACACCTGTGAAGCCATCTGGTCTTGGACTTTACCTTGTTGGGGGTTTTTAATTATTGATTCAACTTCAGTGCTGGTAACTGATCTGTTCATATTTTCTATTTCTTCCTGTTCAGTCTTAGGAGGTTGTAAATGAAAACAGATTGCTAATTGAAAAAGAACAATGGAAGCAGGACACATTAGATTGAATAAAATTGAACCAATACTATAGAAAAAAACAATAATTCTTCCAAAATTTAGGATAAGAAGTAAAATAATTAGAGAAACGATAAGAGACAGAAAGAACAGATCTGGGAGACATAACATACAAATAATAGAAATCAGAGTAAAGAACTGAACAGAGAAAACAAATAAATAATAAAAAGCTTTTTCTTAAAAAAGATTTGCATCTTTAGGACAAAAGAATTAGGAAAATTGTAGACAGGAAACAATTATTTCCTACAAAAAAAAAGGGTAGTCTAGCAGAGAAAGGAAGAAAAGATAATTAATAGCAATCTAGAAGGTAAAAGGAATAAAAGATTGTGACTCGAGAATTCTATACAATCAAGTTTCTGTTTATGAACTTGATAACTGACAGTTATTCCTATATATGGAAGAATCTAGAAAATCCTACAAATAGGCGCTTTGGAGTTGGGACACCCTCAAATAGTCAGTCCTTTAGGCTAAGATTAATCAAAATGTGTGGCATACAAACAGGGAGCTAGTGATATTAAGAAAATGATCAGTGAACAAGACCAATGGAACATAAATGTTGTGATAAATATAATGCATTTGTTTTTCTACTGGTGTAACAAATCATCACAAACTTAGTAGCTTAAACAATAAAACTTATTTTCTTACTGTTCTGCAGGTTAAAAGTTTGACACGTGTCTTTTTGGGCTAATATCAAGGTGTCAGAAGTGTTGCATCGCTTTCAGAAGGCTCTAGGGGAAATGTTGCTTCCCTGACTTTTCCAGCATTTAGAGGCTGTCAACAATCTCTAGCTCGTGGTCTCCTTCCACCATTGTTAAAGCTAGCAACATTGCACTTTGTGACCATTCTCTTTTGTCACATCCCCCTCTGACTCTCTTCTTCTCCTTCTTAAGGACCCTTATGATTAAATTGGACACACTATGGTAACTCAGGAAAATCTTGCATCTCAAGCTCCTTAAGATAAATTACATACATAAAGTCCCTTTTGCCACATAAGGTAACATATTCACAGTTTTCAGAAAGTAGAACATTAGTTCAGTTCAGTTCAATCACTAAGTTGTGTCTGACTCTTTCTGACCCCATGGACTGCAGCACACCAGGCCTCCCTGTCCATCACTAACTCTCGTAATTTATTCAAACTCATGTCCATTGAGTTAGTGATGCCATGCAACCATCTTATCCTCTGCGACCCCTTCACCTCCCGCCTTCAATCTTTCCCAGCATCAGGGTCTTTTCAGATGAGTCAGTTCTTCGCATGAGGTGGCCAAAGTATTGGAGTTTCAGCCTCAGCATCAGTCCTTCCAATGAACACCCAGGACTGATTTCTGACAGGATGGACTAGTTGGATCTCTTTGCTGTTCAAGGGACTGTCAAGAGTCTTCAAAACCACAGTTCAAAAGCATCAATTCTTTGGCACTCAGCTTTCTTTATAGTCCAACTCTCACATCCATACATGACCACTGGAAAAACTATAGCCTTGAGTAGACGAACGTTTGTTGGCAAAGTCATGTCTCTGCTTTTTAATATGCTATCTAGGTTGGTCATAACTTTTCTTCCAAGAAGTAAGCGTCTTTTAATTTCATGGCTGCAGTTACCATCTGCAGTGATCGTGGACCCCCCCCAAAATAAAATCTGTCACTGTTTCTACTGTTTCCCCATCTATTTGCCATGAAGTGACGGGACCAGATGCCATGATTTTTGTTTTCCAAATGTTGACTTTAAGCCAATTTTTCACTCTCCTCTTTCACTTTCATCAACAGGTTCTTTAGTTCTTCTTCACTTTTTGCCATAAGGGTGGTGTCATCTGCATATCTGAGGTTATTGATATTTCTCCCAGCAATCTTGATTCCAGCTTGTGCTTCTTCCAGCCCAGCATTCCTCATGATGTACTCTGCATATAAGTTAAATAAGCAGGGTGACAATATACAGCCTTGACATACTCCTTTTCCTATTTGGAACCAGTCTGTTGTTCCATGTCCAGTTCTAACTGTTGCTTCCTGATCTGCATACAGGTTTCTCAAGAGGCAGGTAAGGTGATCTGATATTCCCATCTCTTTCAGAATTTTCCACAGTTTGTTGTGATTCACACAGTCAAAGGCTTTGGTGTAGTCAATAAAGCAGAAATAGAGGTTTTTCTGGAACTCTCTTGCTTTTTCGATGATCCAGTGGATATTGGCAATTTGATCTCTGGTTCCTCTGGCTTTTCTAAATCCTGCTTGAACATCTGGATGTTTATAGTCCACGTATTGTAAAGGCTGGCCTAGAGAATTTTGAGCATTATTTTACTAGAGTGTGAGATGAGTGCAATTGTGCAGTAGTTTGAGCATTCTTTGGCATTGCCTTTCTTTGGGTTTGGAATGAAGACTGACCTTTTCCAGTCCTGTGGCCACTGCTGAGTTCTCCAAATTTGCTGGCATATTGAGTGCAGCACTTTCACAGCATCATCTTTTAAGATTTGAAATAGCTCAACTGGAATTCCATCATTTCCACTAGCTTTGTTTGTAGTGATGCTTCCTAAGGCCAACTTGACTTTGGAATCCAAGATGTCTGGCTGTAGTTGAGTGATCATACAACTGTGATTATCTGGGTCATCAAGTTCAGTTCAGTTCAGTCGCTCAGTCGTGTCCGACTCTCCGCGACCCCATGAATCACAGCACGCCAGGCCTCCCTGTCCATCACCAACTCCCGGAGTACACTCAAACTCATGTCCACAGAGTCGGTGATGCCATCCAGCCATCTCATTCTCCGTCGTCCCCTTCTCCTGCCGCCCCCAACCTTTCCCAGCATCAGAGTCTTTTCCAGTGAGTCAACTCGTCGCATGAGGTGGCCAAAGTATTGGAGTTTCAGCTTCAGCATCAGTCCTTCCAATGAACATCCAGGATTGATCTCCTTTAGAATGGACTGGTTGGATCTCCTTGCAGTATAAGGGACTCTCAAGAGTCTTCTCCAACACCACAGTTCAAAAGCATTGATTCTTCGGCGATCAGCTTTCTTCACAGTCCAACTCTCACATCCATACATGACCACGGGAAAACCATTGCCTTGACTAGACGGACCTTGGTTGGCAAAGTAATGTCTCTGCTTTTTAATATACTATCAAGGTTGGTCATAACTTTCCTTCCAAGGAGCAAGCGTCTTTTAATTTCCTGGCTGCAATCAGCATCTGCAGTGATTTTGGAGCCCAAAAAAATAAAGTCTGACACTGTTTCCACTGTTTCCCCATCTATTTCCCATGAAGTGATGGGACCAGATGCCATGATCTTTGTTTTCTGAATGTTGAGCTTCAAGCCAACCTTTTCACTCTCCTCTTTCACTTTCATCAAGAGGCTTTTGAGTTCCTCTTCACTTTCTGCCATAAGGGTAGTGTCATCTGCATATCTGAGGTTATTGATATTTCTCCCAGCAATCTTGATTCCAGCTTGTGCTTCTTCCAGCCCAGCGTTCTTCATGATGTACTCTGCATATAAGTTAAATAAGCAGGGTGACAATATACAACCTTGACGTACACCTTTTCCTATTTGGAACCAGTCTGTTGTTCCATGTCCAGTTCTAACTGTTGCTTCCTGACCTGCATACAGGTTTCTCAAGAGGCAGGTCAGGTGGTCTGGGATTCCCATCTCTTTCAGAATGTTCCACAGTTTATTGTGATCCACCAGTCAAAGGCTTTGGCATAGTCAATGAAGCAGAAATAGATGTTTTTCTGAAACTCTCTTGCTTTCTCCATGATCCAGCGGATGTTGGCAATTTGATCTCTGGTGCCTCTGCCTTTTCTAAAACCTGCTTGAACATTTGGGAGTTCACGGTTTACATATTGCTGAAGCCTGGCTTGGAGAATCTTGAGCATGACTTTACTAGCGTGTGAGATGAGTTCAATTGTGCGGTAGTTTGAGCATTCTTTGGCATTGCCTTTCTTTGGGATTGGAATGAAGACTGACCTCTTCCAGTCCTGTGGCCACTGCTGAGTTCTCCAAATCTGCTGGCATATTGAGTGCAGCACTTTCACAGCATCATCTTTCAAGACTTGAAATAGCTCAACTGGAATTCCATCACCACCACTAGCTTTGTTCGTAGTGATGCTTTCTAAGGCCCACTTGACTTCACATTCCAAGATGTCTGGCTCTAGGTCAGTGATCACGTTATCGTGACTATCTTGGTCGTGAAGATCTTTTTTGTACAGTTCTTCTGTGTATTCCTGCCACTTCTTCTTAATATCTTCTGCTTCTGTTAGGTCCATACCATTTCTGTCCTTTATCGAGCCCATTTTGCATGAAATATTCCCTTGGAATCTCTAATTTTCTTGAAGAGGTCTCTTGTTTTCCCTAATCTGTTGTTTTCCTCTATTTCTTTGCATTGATCACTGAGGAAGTCTTTCTTATCTCTCCTTGCTATTCTTTGGAACTCTGCATTCAGATGCTTATACCTTTCCTTTTCTCCTTTGCTTTTTGCCTCTCTTCTTTTCACAGCTATTTGTAAGGCCTCCTCAGACAGCTATTTCGCTCTTTTGCATTTCTTTTCCATGGGGATGATCTTGGTCCCTGTCTCCTGTACAATGTCACGAACCTCCGTCCAGAGTTCATCAGGCACTCTATCAGATCTAGTCCCTTAAATCTATTTCTCACTTCCACTGTATAATCATAAGGGATTTGATTGAGGTCATATCTGAATGATCTAGTGGTTTTCCCTACTTTCTTCAATTTAAGTCTGAATTTGGCAATAAGGAGTTCATGATCTGAGCCACAGTCAGCTCCTGGTCTTGTTTTCGCTAACTGTATACAGCTTCTCCATCTTTGGTTGCAAAGAATATAATCAATCTGATTTCGGTGTTGACCATCTGGTGATGTCCATGTGTAGAGTCTTCTCTTGTGTTGTTGGAAGAGGGTGTTTGCTATGACCAGTGCATTCTCTTGACAAAACTCTATTAGCCTTTGCCCTGCTTCATTCCGTGCTCCAAGGCCAAATTTGCCTGCTACTCCAGGTGTTTCTTGACTTCCTACTTTTGCATTCCAGTCCCCTATAATGAAAAGGATATCTTTTTTGGGTGTTAGTTCTAAAAGGTCTTGTAGGTCTTCATAGAACCGATTAACTTCGGCTTCTTCAGCATTACTGGTTGGGGCATAGGCCTGGATTACTGTAATATTGAATGGTTTGCTTTGGAAACGAACAGAAATCATTCTGTCATTTTTAAGATTGCATCCAAGTACTGCATTTCGGACTCTTTTGTTGACCATGATGGCTACTCCATTTCTTCTAAGGGATTCCTGCCCACAGTAGTAGATATAATGGTCATCCGAGTTAAATTCACCCATTCCAGTCCATTTTAATTCACTGATTCCTAAATATCTGGGTCATAAAGATCTTTTTTGTACAGTTCTTCTGTGTATTCTTGCCACCTCTTCTTAATATCTTACACTTCTGTTAGATTCATACCATTTCTGTCCTTTATTGTGCCCATCTTTGCATGAAATTTTCCCTCGGTATCTAATTTTTTGAAGAGATCTCTAGTCTTTCCCATTCTATTGTTTTCCTCTATTTCTTTGCACTGGTCACTGATCACAAGAACAATATTGCATAGGAACCTGGACTGTTAGGTCCATGAATCAAGGCAAATTGGAAGTGGTCAAACATGAGATGGCAAGAGTGAATGTTGGCATTTTAGGAATCATTAAAGTAAAACGGACAGGAATGGGCAAATTTAACTCAGAAGACCATGATATCTACTACTGTGGGCAAGAATCCCTTAGAAGAAATGGAGTAGCCTTCATGGTCAACAGAAGTGTCTGAAATGCAGTACTCGGATGCAATCTCAAAAATGACAGAATGATTTCTGTTTGTTTCCAAGGCAAACCATTCAATATCACAGTAATCCAAGTCTATGCCCCAACCAGTAATGCTGCAGGAGCTGAAGTTGAACAGTTCTATGAAGACCTACAAGACCTTCTAGAACTAACACCCAAAAAAGATGTCCTTTTCTTTACAGGGGACTGGAATGGAAAAGTAGGAAGTCAAGAAACACCTGGACTAACAGGCAAATTTGGCCTTGGAGCACAGAATGAAGCAGGGAAAATGCTAATAGAGTTTTGCCAGGAGAACACCCTGGTCATAGCAAACACCCTCTTCCAACAACACAAGAGAAGACTCTACACATGGACATCACCAGATGGTCAACACCGAAATCAGATTGATTATATTCTTTGCAGCAAGATTGAGAAGTTCTATACAGTCAGCAAAAACAAGATCAGGAGCTGACTGACTCAGATCATGAGCTCCTTATTGCCAAATGGAGACTTAAATTGAAGAAAGTAGACCATTCAGGTATGACCTAAATCAAATCCCTTTCGATTATACTGTGGAAGTGAAAAGTAGATTCAAGGAATTAGATCTGATAAACAGAGTGTCTGAAGAACTATGGATGGAGGATAATTACATTGTACAGAAGACAGGGATCAAGCCCATCCCCAAGAAAAAGAAATGCAAAAAAGCAAAATGGTTGTATGAGGAGGCCTTACAAATAGCTGTGAAAAGAAGAGAAGCAAAAAGCAAAGAAGAAAAGGAAAGATATACCCATTTGAATACAGAGTTCCAAAGAACATCAAAGAGAGATAAAAAAGCCTTCTGTAGCCATCAGTGCAAAGAAGGAAAACAATGAATGGGAAAGACAAGAGATCTCTTCAAGAAAATTAGAGATACCAAGGGAACATTTCATGACAAGTAGAACATAGATATATTCTAACTGGAGGGGAATTTTCTCTATCAGTAGAGATAAAACAATGTAACTGTAAAAACCATTTTTAAATTATTGTAAATAATAGTATTTTAACTCTTGTTCTAAGGTTTCATGATTATATGTTTCCCTTATATATTTCTTTTGACTCTGGCCTTAACTGTTGCTATTCTTGATTTTGCAAATTGACTTCTAAATTCCTCTGTTAGGCTTTTGAATCCTGACACTGATTTTAGTTTCTTCTTCTGAGCTAGAGTGAGAATAGGACCCCTCTATGAGAGGGCATTATATAATATTACATTCCTATATAAAATCTACTGATAGAGATAAAATTTAAATGCTTATTATCACTATTCCACCATTGGAGGAATTATTTGAAAGAAGAGAGATGGCAGTTGATATACTTACCAATAAACGAAGATATTCAGGAGAGCCAAACTTTAGAATATCGGGAGAGTAATACAAATTCATATCTAAAGTATAAACTAAATATAAATTAGAAGATGATTCTTAATTTTTTTTGGTTTTTCTACATTTAAAACTTTAAGTCATGATTTTAATACTATCTATAATTTAAAGTGATAGACAAAGTATATGCACATAAAATATAGGTATATAGATGTATGTTTACACATATGTGTATATAAATATAACATATCTATAAATTATCAAGAAATAAAAAGGCTTCAGCTCAAAGGCTGTTACTTGAAGCAAGTTTTATATCCTATTGGGCAAAGGTTAAAACTTTACAACATGTAAAATTACAAGCTACATTTGAAATCCTGCTTTGGCTAAAATCCTGAATTCTTTTTAACTAATGAAAGAAAAAAATGGGATTACAGTAGATATTTCCAATCCAGTTTTTAAAAATATAGTGTTAACTTCTGTCTGTCAAAAAGATCATTATTTGTAACCTAAATCTGTTGATGTTTTTGTTGGACATTGATTCATTAAAAGAAAATTCATAGGCAAGCCATTCCTGCCAGTTGTCTGAAAAGCAAATTGAAATAAATTGGCAGAAGGGGTTTAGGCATGAATCAGAACTCTGCTTGCCTTCTTCCTTTCCAGCATGTATAGGGGAAAACTTGTGACATTATTTCCAAACTGGAAATTTTGATCAGATTATACCCGGGCTTCTGAATTTTAAAAAGCAGCTATACAAGCAAAGTACTGGCAGGATTTTTAAGCTATTAGATATATTTTAATGACATATACAGCTAGAATTATTAAATTTAAAGCAACATTTTAAAAAGTGATACGAATGAACTCTCAGGTAGTGTAATTGGGGTGGTAGGAACCATGCCAGGAAACAAATGAGTGAATGAATGGGAACATTTTCACTTGAAAAAAAATAAACCTAAGAAGAATGTGTAGCAGACTTATTCTATGTTGCCCTCTGTGTTAGGTACCTCCTAACAGCTGATGTTAAAGTTGAAACTCCAATACTTTGGCCACCTCATGTGACGAGTTGACTCACTGGAAAGGACTCTGATGCTGGGAGGGATTGGGGGCGGGAGGAGAAGGGGACGACAGAGAATGAGATGGCTGGATGGCATCACCGACTTGATGGACATGAGTTTGAGTGAACTCTGGGAGTTGGTGATGGACAGGGTGGCCTGGAGTGCTGTGATTCATGGGGTCGCGAAGAGTCAGACACAACTGAGTGACTGAACTGAACTGACTGAACAGCCACTTAAGATACATCTCTATCTTTCTAGACCCTGGGGTCTATAATTCCTACAATTGCTATACTCACAATTTCAAGACCAAGGTTAACAAATGTTTTCTATAAAGATCCAGACAGCAAATATTTAGGCTTTGTAGACTGAATGGCCTCTGTTACAAATACTTAGCTCTGCTGCTGTAGCACAAAAGCAGCTATAGGCTAACATATATTTTCAAAGGGCTGTGAGAAAAAAGAAAAAAATCTGTGGACCTGTTCTAAACTCCAGTCTACAGTTCCCCATAGGTACATGAGTCAGAGGGTATGTAGTTTATAGATCACACACTTTGTGATACAAGGAGATCTTAGAAAATAGAATAGTTAGGGTGTGAGGAGAAAATATCACAAATAGTATGAAGATAGAGATCCCTTTTTTAAATAAAAAAAAAAAAACAAAAACCTATCTGACCTATGAAAGGACTTGGTTCTCCAGAAAAAACAGGAAACCATTCTGAGGCATTACTTTTATGGCCCCCAGAATAGAAGCTTATTTACAAAATAATAAAAAAAAAGAAAACTTAATTCGGGGTAGTATTATAGACAACCCTCCAATTTCAAGGCTAAGGGACAAGCCTGCCTCATAATGAAGCTGGAGCAGGACAGCAGAGAACCCCCCTACCACTGCTGTCATAAGGTTCAGTTCAGTTCAGTTCAGTCGCTCAGTCGTGTCCGACTCTCCGCGACCCCATGAATCACAGCACGCCAGGCCTCTCTGTCCATCACCAACTCCCGAAGTTCACTCAAACTCATGTCCACAGAGTCGGTGATGCCATCCAGCCATCTCATTCTCTGTCGTCCCCTTCTCCTCGCGCCCCCAACCTTTCCCAGCATCAGAGTCTTTTCCAGTGAGTCAACTCGTCGCTTGAGGTGGCCAAAGTATTGCAGTTTCAGCTTTAGCATCAGTCCTTCCAATGAACACCCAGGATTGATCTCCTTTAGAATGGACTGGTGATGCTTTTGAACTGTGGTGTTGGAGAGGACTCTTGAGAGTCCCTTGTACTGCAAGGAGATCCAACCAGTCATAAGGTTAGAAAGCACTAAATGACAAGCAACAGACATCTGTCCCTGAGAAAGAGAAAATTGAGGTATGAGCACAAAGGGGAAGGCTAAGAGCTGACAATGAAACAATAACCTTGAGGAAAAACTTCTGGCTACGTATCTCCCAAGATTAATACAAGATAACCTTGAAGCAAAACTCAAACCAGTTCAGAGACTGAGCAAAGTGATTCAACCTCTCATACTATTGGTCTAACAGAAAAGACATCCCTATTCCCAGGCAAAAATATGTTTTATGTATATATATGACACAAATAAGAAAAAAGAACCCCCTGTCAAGAGACAAAGCAAGTAACAGAATCAGACTCAGAAATGACCCAAACATTGGAAATACCAGACAGGGAATTTTAAATACCTATCATTAATAAGTAATAAATTATAAATATAGTGGAAAACATACTCAACATGCCTCAACAGCTATGACATTTTACCAAAAAAATGAATGATGTAAAAAATAGTCAAGTACAAATGCTAGCTTCCAAAAATGAAATCGTTTTTGAGACTAAAGGATGAATGAATGAAATAAAAATCAGAGATATCAGCAGACCTACACCATTGGAAATTAGAAAAGCAACCCAAGGTTTTAGTCAAAAGGAATATGATACTGGACAAAAACCTGGATCCACACAAATATGTGTAAAGGAAGAACTCTAGAAATAAAATGGAGGTAAGTATAAAAGACATTTTTTTCTCACTTTTATTTGCTCCAGAAAATAATTGAATGTAAAGAAAAACTAGTAGCTATGCCTTAGGGTTTATACATATGTAAATGTAGCGTGGATGACATCATGCATCATTGGCAATATACTGTTCTATGAATTACACTCTAAATAAAGCAGCATAATACTTGAAGTACACTGTTATTAATTAATGATGTATATTGAAAGCCCTGGGCAACTACTATATTTTCTCAGAGGTATATATAATAAGCTAATCATGGAGATAAAATGATTTGTGTAAATTAATCAAAATTAAGCCATGAGAAAGAGACAAGAAAGAACAAAGAACAGATGGAACAAATGGAAAACAAATAGCAAGATGACAGATTCCAGTTAAACTATATCCATATTTACTCTTTAAAAAAATGGCTTAATTTTTAACACTAATTAAAAGCCAGAGACTGTCAGATTGCATAATGTCTCACTCTGTTCAGGCTGCTGTAACAAATACTATAGATTGAGTGACTTATATAATACAGGAAATTCTCTCTCCCAGTTCTGGAAATTGGGAGTTCAAGACCAAGGCACTTGGCAGAGTTGGTGTCTGGTGAGTCTACTTCCTGATACATAAACAGTTGTCTTCTCACTGTGTCCTCACATGAGGAAAGAGCCCTCGTGACCTAATCACCTTACAATTTCAACATAAGAATTAGAGGAGGGAAAGTGGCATATTCAACATATAGCAGATAGAAAGCAAGACACAACTTTATTCTGTCTAGGATAAACTATTTAAATATAAAGAGAAATGTAGAGTAAAAGCAAAAGAATGAAAAAAATATATGCTATGCCAATACGAATCAAAAGAAAGCAGGAGTGACAATATTAATATCAGACAAAATAGATCAAGGAATACTATCAGGAACAAACGAAGGACATTACATCATGATAAAGGGTGCAGTTAAATTGTAAAACATAGAGATCCTAAGTATGTTTGCATTTACAACAAAACTTCAAATTACATGAAGCAAAGCTGATAGAATTAAAAGGAGAAATGGACAGATGTACAATTAATTTTGGAACTTCAATGCTATTCTCTCAAAAATCAATAGAACAAGTTGACAAACAAATTCTTCTGTATGGATACAGTAGATTTGAAAAATGCTATTACCTAACTTCATCTAATTAATGTTTATAGACTGCCGTACCCAACAAGAGCAGAGTACACATTTTTCTTCAAGTACTCATGGAACATTGACCATATTTTGACAGAATAAATCAAATATTAATAATTTTAAAATAATTTAAATTATATATAATGTTCTCCACATCAGGAGTGAACCAGAAATCAGTAAAGACTCTTGAAAAATATTCTATCATCTGGAAATTAGATAACACACTGTTTTAAACAATTAATGAGGCAAAGAAGTCACAAAGGAAGTCACAAAATATTTTGAATTGAATAAAAATCAAAACATCACATCAAATATGTGGAATGTTACTCAAGTAGTCCTTAGAGAAAAATCTAGACATCAAATGCTTATACAAGGAAAGAGATCTTAAATCTATTATCTAGGTTTTTCTATGTTAAGAAATGTTGAAAAGAAGAGCAAATTAAGCCTAAAAAATAAAACAGGGAAGGAAATTATGTTTAATCAGAGACATAAAAACAATAGAATGAAACAAAAAACTGGGGGGAGATTGATAGATCAATAAAAATGATAAAACTCAAGCTAGGCTTATCAGGAAAAAAAGAGGACACAACTAACCAACACATGGAATAAGTAAGGAACATCTCTGTAGAATCTACAGATATTGAAAGGGCAGTAACAGGCTACCAGTGTTATGTCCGTAAATTTGACAGGTTGGAAGGAATGAACAAGTCCCTTAGGAGACACAAACTACCAAAGCACAGTGAAGAAGAAACAGATAATCTGATTAGTCTGGTATCTATTAAAGAAATTAACTTTGTAGCTAAGAAGTTTCTAAATAAGGCCTGATGTTCTCACTTATAAATTCTATCATACACTGAAGGAAGAAAGTATGACAATTCTACGAAACTTTTCAAAGATATAATAAAGTAATACTCTTATCTTGTTTAATAAGGCCAGTACTACCTTGATATCAAAAGCAATTAGAATACAAGAAAACTATAGAGTAGCATTCATGAATGTGTGTGTGTATGTGTGTGTATGTGTGTGTGTATACATATATATATATTTAGGTGACAGGACCAAGACCGAGGGAGACTTGTACCCAAGAATGCAAACCTAATGCAACATTTCCAAATGAATCAAAAAGGCAAAACGAGATTGAAAAGCCAATCTGTGGTTGCTGGGGCTGGGCTGGGGCTTGGGGGAGAAAGTGTTGACAAAGAGGTCTGAAAGAATTTCTAGTAGAAACGAAACTTTATCTCTCCTGATGGTTGTGGCAGTTACATGAGTGCATACATTTGTCAAAAGTTACAGATCTACACACTTAAAAAGGTGAATGCTGTTAAATGTAAATTATATCTCAGTGAATCTGATCTCAAACAAACAAAAAAATTGTCACCCTACATTGAAACAAAATAAATGACAAATTTACTTCCTCAAATATTTGTTGACTGTTTCCTATGTATGTGGCACTGTTTGAGGGCTACTATCTAAATATACCCTTTGTTTTAAGTATAATGTGAGTTATATGTGACATGTTCTGTTCTGTTCTGTTCCATCGCTCAGTCGTGTCCGACTCTATGCGACCCCGTGGACTGTAGCCTACCAGGCTTCTCCGTCCATGGGATTCTCCAAGCAAGAATACTGGAGTGGATTACCGTTTCCTTCTCCAGGGGATCTTCCCGATCCAGGGATCGAACCCGGGTCTCCCGCATTGGAGGCAGACGCTTTAACCTCTGAGCCACCAGGGAAGCCCATACTGATTTTTTTTTCCAGTAAATAATTTCATTTATATAAGACACTATCTTAATGGCTCAGTTAAAGTAATATTTAAGAAAGCTTTTTCTCCTTTAAAAAAAAATTCTGAATTCCTTTTCTTTTCATGACAAATCTGTAAGCAAGGAGGTAAAATCATGAACATAAAACCATTTTATTTGTTTCAAAAAGTATTTCAGAAATCCACAGTGAATTAAATAGTGTTGTTCTTGTTCTATTACTTGGTAAAGAACAGTTGTTAGTCTAGCCATCATTTTTAAATTAGAGTAAATAAGGCTCTTTCTATACAAAGTTTTTGACAGTTAGCATGCCATTGTATGGAATGAGAAGAAGTAAAGGAGTGTCAGAAATGATGTTGAGACTTTGAATTGCTTTTACTTTCATGAAGTGTATTGATAAATCAATTCAGTTCAGTTCAGTTCAGTTCAATCGCTCAGTCGTGTCCAACTCTCCGCGACCCCATGAATCACAGCACGCCAGGCCTCCCTGTCCATCACCAACTCCCAGAGTTCACTCAAACTCATGTCCATCGAGTCGGTGATGCCATCCAGCCATCTCATTCTCTGTCGTCCCCTTCTCCTCCCGCCCCCAAAATTTCCCAGCATGAGAGTCTTTTCCAGTGAGTCAACTCGTCCCATGAGGTGGCCAAAGTATTGGAGTTTCAGGTTTAGCATCAGTCCTTCCAATGAACACCCAGGATTGATCTCCTTTAGAATGGACTGGTTGGATCTCCTTGCAGTCCAAGGGACTCTCAAGAGTCTTCTCCAGCACCACAATTCAAAAGCATCAATTCTTCGGTGATCAGCTTTCTTCACAGTCCAACTCTCACATCCATACACGACCACGGGAAAAACCATAGCCTTGACTAGACGGACCTTTGTTGGCAAAGTAATGTCTCTGCTTTTTAATATGCTATCAAGGTTGGTCATAACTTTCCTTCCAAGGAGTAAGCGTCTTTTAATTTCATGGCTGCAATCAGCATCTGCAGTGATTTTGGAGCCCAATAAAATAAAGTCTGACACTGTTTCCACTGTTTCCCCATCTATTTCCCATGAAGTGATGGGACCAGATGCCATGATCTTTGTTTTCTGAATGTTGAGCTTCAAGCCAACCTTTTCACTCTCCTCTTTCACTTTCATCAAGAGGCTTTTGAGTTCCTCTTCACTTTCTGCCATAAGGGTGGTGTTATCTGCATATCTGAGGTTATTGATATTTCTCCCAGCAATCTTGATTCCAGCTTGTGCTTCTTCCAGCCCAGCGTTCCTCATGATGTACTCTGCATATAAATAAGCAGGGTGACAATATACAACCTTGACGTACTCCTTTTCCTATTTGGAACCAGTGTGTTGTTCCATGTCCAGTTCTAACTGTTACTTCCTGACCTGCATACAGGTTTCTCAAGAGGCAGGTCAGGTGGTCTAGTATTCCCATCTCTTTCAGAATTTTCCACATTTTATTGTGATCCACACAGTCAAAGGCTTTGGCATAGTCAATGAAGCAGAAATAGATATTTTTCTGGAACTCTCTTGCTTTCTCCATGATGCAGTGGATGTTGGCAATTTGATCTCTGGTGCTTCTGCCTTTTCTAAAACCTGCTTGAACATCTGGGAGTTCACGGTTCACATATTGCTGAAGCCTGGCTTGGAGAATTTTGAGCATGAGTTTACTAGAGTGTGAGATGAGTGCAATTGTGTGGTAGTTTGAGCATTCTTTGGCTTTGCCTTTCTTTGGGATTGGAATGAAGACTGACCTTTTCCAGTCCTGTGGCCACTGCTGAGTTTTCCAAATTTACTGGCATATTGAGTGCAGCACTTTCACAGCATCATCTTTCAGGATTTGAAATAGCTCAACTGGAATTCCATCACCTCCACTAGCTTTGTTCGTAGTGATGCTTTCTAAGGCCCACTTGACTTCACATTCCAAGATGTCTGGCTCTAGGTCAGTGATCACGTTATCGTGACTATCTTGGTCATGAAGATCTTTTTTGTACAGTTCTTCTGTGTATTCTTGCCACCTCTTCTTAATATCTTCTGCTTCTGTTAGGTCCCTACCATTTCTGTCCTTTATCGAGCCCATCTTTGCATGAAATATTCCCTTGGAATCTCTCATTTTTTTGAAGAGATCTCTTGTTTTTCCTATTCTGTTATGGTCCCAGCGGCGCAGACGCGAGAGACGCCAGCCGCAGTGCAACCGACCAGGCAAAGAGGCGCAGCCGTGAGGAGCTACCCCACGCCTCAGACTTACTTTAGAAGGTGATAAATACTTTGGTGTCAAGAGTGTCAGGGAACAGGGAGGGGCATTGGGCTGATTAACACTAGAATAAGCAGAGTAGGTCTCCTTGAGAAGGCAACACTAAAACAAAGACTCAAAGGAGGGAAGTGGCCAGCCTTGTGGATGCCAAGGGAAAGAGAGTTCCAGACAGGGCCCAGAGCCAGGCTGAGGCCCTAGCCAGGGGCCTGACTGGACGCCCAGGTGGCTGGAGTGCAGGAAGCAATGCGGAAGGTGGTGGGGGATGAGAGGAGAGAGCTGGGGGGTGGGGGGGGGGAGCGGGCGGGAGGAGGAGGGCTTCGTCAGGCCTTTAGTTCCTGGGCTGCATAAGTGTATTGTATTCTTGTTGCTTGTTTTTTCACCACCAACCTTCATATCAGAAGCATTTTCCATATCATTTCAACCTCTTCTCTATCCAGTATATCATAGGATAGAAAGTAATTCCCCCAGTGATGTTAGCCTGACCAATGGAGCAAAAACAACCTTCTGTGAAAAAGAAAACAGGGAAAGATACAAATCAGATACATTTTATTTTTGGAGCCTCTCATTTATCTCAGCATTTATTCTTTCTCATCCCCATTACCACACATAAGTGCCTAAAGGGAAAAAAAAAAAAAACTGTTCTAATATTCACAGGTCTTAAAGTTTTTCAAGATTGATATTTTATTTTTTTTTGCTGACACTCTCCTGGATGTGGAAGAAGCAATGTTTAACACAAAAGGAAATTGCAAAGAAAGAATTTCAGACATTGGAATCTTCTCTCAAGATGTGTAGGGGAGACCTTGTCTCAGGGATGGCTAGGACGGTTGATATAACAGATAAGCCAATATGTGTACCCTTCTATGAATCTATGTGGCTAGAACTGGAATTTGGTCCAAAGATGACTGTTTAAAACCATATAATTCTAAGGCACGTATTCCTTCTTTATATTTTTAAGAAAGCCTGCCTTTTCCCAGGGGATAGTATTAGAATTGATGTGTCTCATACCCATGTTTCCTGTCACTACACTAGCAATTCTGCAAGCTTTACTCATTTTTCCAAAACTATTGTCAGTGTCCTTTGTATATGCAATAAATAGAAACCAGAGACTACTCATTACTATGAAATGCTTTCATGATCTCACATTATTATTTCTTTTTAGATGCAGCCAGCTAAAATGTGTTCTTGAAATGTGGCAATTAAAAGATTCAAATTTCCCTTTTTGCTTTCAAGTAACTAGTTAATTAGATGATTTACTGTTTAAATGCTACCCAACCTATGTGACTGTTCATTATATTTATTTCCAGTGTAAATATAAACTTACAAACAAAAAAGCTTAAAATAAATATTGGTTATATAAAATTGAATGCACTCATTTCATTCCATGTTATTTTGCCAGTTTCATATTAGATTTGTTCCTGTGTGGAACCACATTGGTCAATCAAATTAATTCTCTCTCTCACATATTCATCATTTATTCCTTACAGAAACAGTCATTCCTAAGACTTAAAATGAAATATTTCAAATGTTGTTTTGCTTGACTGCCATTTTGTAGTTAGGTAAGCATTTCTTTTTTAGTGCCGTCAAGGCTGTCTAATGTGATATGCTATAAGACTTTAGTTTCTCTAAGTCCATATTTATTCCACTGGCATAAATACATGTGTTTCAGTAAATTTAAACTCCTATTTATAGGAGGCAGAATATTTTTAGTTACATAGAGTAGGTATCCTCCTTTTCCCTCATTTCTGTTTCTAAACCAATTCTCCTTCAGTAATGCCTGCTTCTTTGAAGTGCAGTTTATCCATTTTTTAAAAAATCAGATTTTATTTTTCCTTTTTACTATCATCTACCAATGCCAGGCAACTGTCTTCCCCACCTGGATCTCAGTTACTAGTTACTTTAATATGTGGCTCACCATACTCTTCTGCATTCTAGTGATTTATTGTCTACATCTGTGACCACTAAATCTGGCATTGTAGTTCCTTAGCATATCCCCTGAAAAGATCTTTTTTTCTCTTTATCTGCACCACCTTGAAAAATCTCAGTTTCAAACATCTCCCTCTTGACCTGCAATCTTTTCAATTCTGTGATTCTGTACTTGCGTTTAACCATCTCAGGACCTCCAGTCCATTCACTCCACTGTATTTCACCTTTGGTCACCACAGTGTCCCATGCCCTTCCTTACACAACATTAGATTCTATCAGAATCAACATAGTCTTCCCCTCAACACCTTTGCATCTCTATACATCCCCTAATTCTCTTATTCTTTGCCTATAGCCATGAATCAGAATGGCCACTTATATACCTTCATGTAATATTATACCTCTCAGATAAACTGCCTTCCCTAGTCTCTGAAATGAGTACTGCAAACCTGTTCCTATCCTCTTTCAGTTTCTAACATACGTCTCTATGTCCATCTTGGCCAATTACTGTATATTTAGAGAGAAAATTAATGCTACCAGATTAGAACTACTCCCCTTTCCTACAACCAAATGCACCAACCACCCTACATCTATATAACCACATTGCCATTGAAATAGAAGAAAAATATCTCTCTTCCTCTCTAATGCTACTCCTCCATTAGTGTTCTGTGTAGCCTCCATTTGGTTCTCTGGGTTAAGTGCCATACAGTCATTAACAGTGAAGATAAGTTACTGTGTGCCTTACTTTTCTCATCCATAACCCCAGAGTGAATGAAGAGTAATTAGTAAGTGCATTGTAACCCTATCAGAGCCTGGCATATCAAGTGCTTTACAGTGTAGCCATTTTTATTTTTTCTCAGTATTTATTCTTGGAACTTCCCCCATTATCTCCGGCATCAATTTCTCCCTCTCACCTAGATGATACACACTGGCGTATAACGATGACTTAAAACTTGCTTTAGATACTAGGAAGGTCTGCATCCAGCTACACCCTATATTGACTGTATATAGTCACTGTCTGTACTCACTGTCTGTACATACACTGTCTGTATCTGCTTCCTCATTTTCAGTTCTTTCTTCGGCTTTCTTTAATCAAGCTTTCAAACCCATCACTGAAATAAATCTAATAAAGGTCATCATAGCCACAGCTGACATGGTTGAGTTCTTTTATCTTCAAACTCTTAATGTTATAGGATTTTCTTCCCCTACATTCAATAGTGACAACCCTCATAGCTCAGTTAGTAAAAAACCCACCTGCAGTGCAGGAGTCTGCCTGAAAGGCAGGAGACTGGGGTTCAATTCCTGGGTTGGGACGATCCCCTGGAGAAGGAAATGGCAACCCACTCCAGGGTTCTTGCCTGGAAAATCTCATGGACAGAGGAGCCTGGCAAGCTACAGTCCATGGGGTCGCAAGACCTGGACATGACTGAGTGACTGAACCACCACCATCCCCACATTCAATACTGCTTACTACTAATTTACCCACTTCTTCAAATATACTTTTATTATTTATTTCTAGTTGGGAAACATTCTCCATGAACCTTTTGCTATTTTGTGCACATATTGCAAGCAGAGGCATTGTCTGTCTTTGGTCCAAACTATATTTTCAAGGATTTTGTGTAACAGATAGCCTTGTAGGATATTCATGGGGTCCTTCCCCAGTAGCAAAAGTAGATTTTGTTCACTGCCCAGTATAATAAAATAATGTCTCCCCCCGGGGGAAAAGTGGAAAAGGTTAACTGTCTATTAGAATGAGTCAAGCTTCCTAAGTTCACAGTCTTCAGTCAGGGCACAAACGAGCTGCATGTATGTACAGCATCTACTGGACCCTGTTGTGTTACCTCCCGTGGAACCTGGGATATAAACATGATACAAACATGCTGATGCTGATTTTACCTGCTATGCTGGAAGCAATATGGTTTTTTGCTTCTGACCTAAGAGCCTATTTTCTGCTAGGATTCATGAAACTTTAGCAAGCTAATTTGTTAGCTTGCAAGAAGGGCAAAATCTCAGAACTTTCACATTTCTTGCTACTTCTTAGTAGCCAGTTCTTCTTCTATATGTTAAAAATTTTTGAGCTTAGCCCTTGTAATGTTTTTTAATCTATCAGCATGTTCTTCCTTGGCAAGCTTATGCGGTATCCTGCTAACTCCCAAATGTGTAATTGCAGCCCTGGTCTCTCCACCAAACTGCAGATTCTTAGATTCAATTTACCTTAATCTTGGCTTAGCTATCTGATAGCTATCTCAAATTTAATATTGTGAAAATTAAGTAATTAATATTCACCACTCCCTGTTCTGCCCCAAATGTATTCATCCTCAAAATTTCTCCTACTAGTAAGTAGCACTAGTTTCTACCCAGTTGTTTAAACACCTAGGTCCTGGTCATAATTAGCTTTAAATTATATCGTAAGTGCTATTACTTCTCATTACCCCACCCCATCACTCTGGTTTGAATCTCTTAAAGCTTATATCTGCATTATAGCAGTAGATTCCTAATGACTTTCTTAGGCTTAATAATTACCCATATGTTAACCAAAGTGTTGTTTTAATCATAATCAAAAGCTGAGAGTACCTTCTTAAAAAATATTTTCCCCCCTCAGGATAAAATCCAAATTTCTTTCCATAATCATACATAATCTGAAAATCCAGAGGCAGATATGTTTATTACATTTCTTCCTAATCCTTTTAACAGTTAGGTTTTCTTCTAATCTTGTTTGAATTCCCTTATGCCATTAAAATGATTTGTAGTTCATTTCTATAGCAGCATAATATTCCATCACATGAATGGATCATAACTTATGTAACTAATATCCTAGTCTTGGACATTTGATTTTCCTGAAGTCAAAGAATAGGATCTCAGTTTGACCTATTGATAGAAGTTTCATGGAAACTATGATAGAATATATTTCCTAGCAGATTTAGGGAAGGAAAGTATGGTTTAAGAATAGGCCACACCTAGATAACTAGTTCCCAACTGAGGATTCTGTAGATAAAGTTAGCCTGTTTTATGCACATAAGTATATGAATAGAGTTAAATAGCTTTTATTGCATTTAAAATAACAAATCTGAAAATAAATTTTGGAAGAGTTAATTTAAAAAAGAGGTAAAGCAATAAGAGGGAGCTAGATGGATCTATTTTTAAGGCACATAACCAATGTAAGACCTGGGGCTTCCCTGCTGACTCAGAGGGTAAAGCGTCTGTCTGCAATGCAGGAGACCCGGGTTTGATCCTTGGCTCGTGAAGATCCCCTGGAGAAGGAAATGGCAACCCACTTCAGTACTCTTGCCTGGAAAATCCCACGGACAGAGGAGCATGGCAGGCTACAGTCCATGGGCTCACAAAGAGTCGGACACAACTGAGAGACTTCACTAATGTAAGACCTGAAGAGCTTTTGGATTAGTGTTTGAAACAGCAGAGCCTGCTATTACACTCAAATTAAATCATGTCAAAACTGGGGTGATGTGGAGGGAATGGATCTACCAAATATGTATGCTACAGGTAGTCTTCAAAATAAAGACGTATGGTTCAATAATATTGACCAGGAATAAATAGTTACATTCAGTTCAGTTCAGTTCAGTCGCTCAGTCGTGTCCGACTCTCCGCGACCCCATGAATCACAGCACGCCAGGCCTCCCTGTCCATCACCAACTCCCAGAGTACACTCAAACTCATGTCCACAGAGTCGGTGATGCCATCCAGCCATCTCATTCTCCGTCATCCCCTTCTCCTCCCACCCCCAACCTTTCCTAGCATCAGAGTCTTTTCCAGTGAGTCAAATAGTTACATTAGGGTCATATATATCCAGCATTTACCAGTTATCAGTTTTAACAAGCAGTGATACTATATTTTATCTAGGATAGAGATTTATTACCTTTTAGCAACATGGATTCTTTTATTTGTTTATGATTTAAAATTAAAAAAAAATCTCTCCACGATATGCATGTATGTATATAAATATAATTTTATGTATATATTTGAACAATTTAGAGATGCTCAAAAAATTAATATTTTTTTCTAGCTTAAGAATCACCAAGAAGATGAGAATTAATAGAAAGTATTCAGAAGAATTCTCACTGACATTGTCAAGAAATGTAACCTATTAGCAAAGAGAGAGTAAAAAAAGAAAAAAAAATTATAAAATATTCACAATATCTCAAAATACATGGGAATTTACTGCAATGGCTGCTGCTGCTGCTGCTGCTAAGTCACTTCAGTCGTGTCCGACTCTGTGTGACCCCATAGACAGAAGCCCACCAGGCTCCCCCATCCCTGGGATTCTCCAGGCAAGAACACTGGAGTGGGTTGCCATTTCCTTCTCCAATGTGTGAAAGTGAAAAGTGAAAGTGAAGTCGCTCAGTCGTGTCCGACCCTTAGCGACCCCACGGACTGCAGCCTACCAGGCTCCTCCATCCATGGGATTTTCTAGGCAAGAGTACTGGAGTGGCTTGCCATTGCCTTCTCCGACTGCAATGGCAAATGGCTCTATATAGCTCATGTGAGAAATCCATAATTGTTTAATTGGATATGAACAGAATGTTATGAAGATGTCCATAGCACATTCCCTGAGCTACAAAGAATGGCTACATCTTAGGAGTTTCTAAGAAGGCACCTAATTTTAAGAGTTTCATAAAAAAAAAAATAGTATTAGAAATTTAAAAGGTAATATGTCCAACAATTCCACTGAAAAGATCATAGCATTCTCTAGTGATGCCAAATAAGTAAGTTGCTACTATAATAGTAACAGTCTTCCAACATTTTACGTTTTCCCTCACATACTTGGAATTTTTCTTAGTTATAACATCACTTCAATTAAAAGGAGCATTCAGGGCATCATCATTTAAAATTTGAAGGTGTGAGCCTGGGCTGCTTCAGTGTTTAGTGGCCATCACTGCCTCATTGGCCATTGGAGTTGGTGCCCAAGTTACTGAAGCACAAGTGCAGAGACCCAGGGCTGATCTGGTTTCCTTCTCTCGAAGTGCGCACTCTTCCTCCGGCAATGGCATCTCTGCACTCGGGGAGAGCAGTACCAGAGCAAGAAGGACTGGAGCAGGTTGCTGGCATGGGCTGGGGCACACTGGGATGGTCCTGACAACTCAGTCACTGCCCCAGACAGCTGTTAACCTGATGCCTCTGTACCTTCAATGTCCATTCAGATGCAGTACCAGGTTTGAGGCAGGTCATTTCCTTAAGAGTGTACATTCTCCTCAGCAAATGAAGCCTTTACCCTAGTGCAGAGCTCACTGGAATAGGAGGGTCTAGTGCAGGTGCCTACTGTGTAGGCTACATGCTGAGGTGGTTACAGGAAACTGGCTAAAGCCCCAGGCTGTTCTCAGTTTTTTTTCTCCGCCTGTTTCCAGGAGTAAGGATATATGTGAGGTCTTTGGGAGTAGAGTCTAAGTTCTTTATAGCCCTCTGGTAAGTTCCACTGGTTTTCAAACTAGCTAAGGGGACTCATCATTTTGGTGTCAGACCCCAAGGCTGGGTTGCTCAATATATGGCTGAAACCCCTTACTCCCCAGGGAGCATCTGCAAGCCCTTGATATTCCCCTCCACGGTATCTCCTGCTGGGGTTGTGGGTCCAGACCCAATCACTTCTCCTCCTGTTCCGTCCGATCCCATGTGGATCGTTCTTGATAGGCTTGATTGTAGAAGATCTTTAGTGTCAGTTTTCAGTTTGTTGTCAGCAAGAGCTGCTCCACAGGTAGAAGTATTTTTGATGTTTTCGTGAGGGAGGTAGGGCTTCCCCAGTGGCTCAGTAAGTAAAGAATCTGCCTGCAATGCAGGAGACCCAGGTTTGAGCCCTGGGTAGGGAAGAGCCCCTGGAGAAGGAAATGGCAACCCACTCCTGTATCTTGCCTGAAGAATTCCATAGACAGAGGAGCCGGGCAGGCTATACAGTCTGTAGGATCACAAAGAGTCAGACATGACTGAGTGATTGAATTTTGGGGAAGGAGGTAAGCTCAGCCTTCTCCTATTCTGCCATCTTGATTTCCCTCTCCAAAACTCTGACGGTCTCTCTCCTCTTTTCTTTTTCTTTCTTATTTTTTGGCCACACAGGGC
Source organism: Moschus berezovskii (assembly GCF_049115385.1). Classification (NCBI taxonomy): domain Eukaryota; kingdom Metazoa; phylum Chordata; class Mammalia; order Artiodactyla; family Moschidae; genus Moschus; species Moschus berezovskii. Next base: position 123,083,463 of record NC_142461.1, read on the forward strand.
AGCTAGTGGGGTCTTAGTTCCCTGAATCTGGGCCCTCAGCATTGAAAGCACAAAATCCTAACCACAGGACCACCAGGGAATTCCCCATATTATTATTTTTTTAATATATCCAAGAGATATATTATGTTTTCATGATTGTTTGTTGCTTGACTCCACCAGTGAACCCTCTGCTAGAAGCCAGTGTTTTGTCCTGCCTTCTCTAACAGGGAGAGCAGATTGGGGGCCCAGGGGCCCGTGCTCAGAGACCTAGGGGGGCTTCATCTGGCCTTGAATATGCAAGATGTTTAGCTAGGGATCAGTTTCTCATAGTTAAGAAACCTTTATAGTTTTGCTTAACTTTTATAGTTTTGCTAATTTTATAATGATTGACATAACTTGAAAGAACAGAACTCATCATTTAAAGAAATTCTATGGTGAAAGATTTATTTAGTGTGAGTTTTTTTAAAACTCATTGACTTTACTACTTCATTCACATCAGAATGGCTGTAAGACAGACAATAAACAAATTTTGGTGAGTAGGGAGAAACTGAAACTCTTGGGAATAAAAAGTGTGACAGCTACTTTGAAAATAGCTTTGCAGTTCCTTTGAAAGGTTAAACATAGCGTTACCATATGACCTAGTATTTCCACTCCTACATATATGTCCAAGAGAGCTGAAAACAGATGTCCATATAAGACCGTGTATGTGATTGTCCATAGCAGTCAAAACATGTTCATAATAGCCAAAAAAGTGGAAACAACCCAATGTACATCAACTGGGTGATGTGTAAGCAAAATAGCTATATGTACACAGTGTAATATTATTGAACCATAAAAAGATTGAGATATTGATTCATGTTACAACGAAGATACATTTTGAAAATATCATACTAAGTGAAAAAATTCATACCCAAAAGGACAAATGTTACATGATTCCTTTTATATGATATACTCAGAATAGGCAAATGTATAAAGACAGAAAGTAGGCTAGTGGTTTCCAGGGCCTGGCAGGAGCAGGGAATGGGGAGTAACTGCTAGTGGGTACAGAGTTTCTTCAGGAGTGGTAAAAACATTCTGGAATTAGAAGTCAGAGTTGTACACTTTGTGAATAGACTAAAAATTGCTGGACTTTACATTTTAAAAGGGTGAATATTATGCATGTGAGTTACATCTCAATAAAGAAGTCATCCTCATTATAAATTTGGATATTTTACACACCAGCTGTTGAAGTGAGCCACACTCTGTATTTGTTTTCCTGGTGTGTGACACTTCTGTAACTGAGCCCAGAGGATGACAAATAAAGATGTAGCTCTAATTAAGCAAAGTTATAAAAATAAAAGGGGCGGTGATTTTAAGGACTAGATATATCAACAAAATTGTGGTCAGTGAACAGTGACAGGGAAAGTCGCTCAGTCGTGTCTGACTCTTTGAGACTTCACAGACTGTACAGTCCTTGGAATTCTCCAGGCCAGAATACTGGAGTGGGTAGCCTTTCCCTTCTCCAGGGGGTCTTCCCAACCCAGGGATCGAACCCAGATCTCCCACATTGCAGGCAGATTCTTTACCAGTTGAGCCACTGGGTCAATGAATTGTTGGATCAAATATCTGAGATGAATAAAGACCCAATTATATCAGCATCTCCTGTTCTCTCTCTCCCCTTCCCCTTCCCTTTAGGCCCTCCTCCCTTCACCCTACCAGTTACAGACTCCTGAAGGGTATTTCAATTGTAAAGTAAACATCTTTTGCCAAGAAGTTGTAAGAAGGAGCTGAGCACTTTCTCTGGTATTTTATTTCCTTACTGATTTATTCAGTTCAAATTAAGTATTTGATCATTTAGCTACAAAGCAAATGCAACCCAGCCTGGGTATACTGAAATATGTTAATTAGGAAAATGACAAGGGGAAGGAGAATAAATTCAGTAAATATGTGTACGTTTTATATGAAGGAAAGTAATAAACCTCTACATAAACATCTGTGGTTTATGAGAGCACCATATACTTTATTATTAAGCAAAAATCATGAAGCGGCAGAGAATACGCTAACGATGGCATATATTTGCGAGAACTAGATAAATTGCCTGAGAGTAGAACGGTTACGTTTGTTAATAATAATATCATAAGATTATTTTATTATTTTCCCTCAGGGAAGGATTTTTCAATATTCTACTGAGTATGAAGGATTCTTTTTCTTCATTCACTGTTTCAAAGACCTAGTATATTTTTGTCTAATGGAAAAATAACACTCATTCAACAGCATAAACTATTCTATAAATGCTGAGGCTTTTTCCTCCTGGGCCTTAGCATCTGAACCATATGTAATTTGTAGCCCTGTCATCAAACTACTGAGATTTCCTCTCTTAATTCTCAGCTGACATGAGTAGACACAGAATCATAGAGTTCTGGGTAATTATTACATTGAAATGTTGCTTCTTTCATAGACTATTTTATTATGACAATATGCTGGGTCAGTGACCAACCTATTTATTTTGAGATTGTCCAGGAAGCATTTCCTTTAAGAAGAAAAATAGTCTCTTTGAATCCTTGCATCCATAAAATTTTGGTGGTTGCTCATAAAGATGGCAAACAAAATTCAGCTAGTTATGTAACAATGTTTAGTTTTTGATTGTCTATAAGGACTGACATACTCAAGGTACTGAAATCACAATGCAAAACTAATTTCAAACAGTAGGAAGAATTTATTTCAGAATGCCACTAAAATTTTCCATAATCAACAATTAAGATATGTGGTCAGTATTCTTTAAGGGAAAAAGTATGTTACCTAAAAAAGTATCACTGCAAAGATTTTCTTCTCAAACTTTATTTCTGGCTATAGAAGCGGGAATGCAGAGAAATGTGCAAATTCATAGATAAAAAGTGTTTCTTAGTATGGAGGATTAATGGGATAAAGAAGGTCTCTAGAAGCGATCAGTAAAATATCAGTTTTTTATGTTAATTCACACTAGTCATGTTCAAAGAGAGAATAAAATTGAGTTTACCAAATAATAAGGCTTGGCTCTAGAAAGGACAAAATAGGGAATCTTAATTTTGTATCATGGAAATCAGATACCACGGTAATAACAGATATAAGCTTTTAACATAGGTGATCAGGGTATAGGTGGGATATGGAGGTAATAGAACTATGTGTCATGGGAATATAAAGATTCCAATATAGCACTTGATCCAATTTCTGAAACTCTATCCATCATGACGTGTTTTAGGTATTTCTTTTCAGTCTCCATGTCTCTTGTTTGAATCCTTTCCATTATCAGCATAGCTGCCTTAGGCTAGTTCTACCAGCCCAGTCTTACTCTTCATTATAAGAATATGACTACAAATCCTTCTGATGTTAGCAGAGAAGATCGGGCATCACTAGGTCTCACTTCATGGAACTGATATAATAACTTATGAAAAATAATGACAGTATAACATTTGTGTCAAATATTTTCTGAGCTACAGTCACAGTTCTTTGAGCACATAGGAAATAAGAGGGTATACTAACTCAAGACATGGATAATGTTATTTATGTCATCATTACTAAATATTAGGTGACTTCTCAGCACTTTCTGAAGTTTTATCTTTTTAGGTATGACCAGTTCTATTATCGTTTGACTTTTGATGTTAATTTCACACCAAATATATGATCCTTCAAATATAAGTTTTTTCCATATTAAGACATTTAAATCTATCCCAGTTAAAAACTTTGTTTTGGTTTCTTTAATATTTTCTATTTAGTTCTCCTATTCTTATATGCTAATTTGTTTAGAGCCTTGAAGATATATGAGTTTTGTATTTTTAGGTTGATCTCACGTGCCGAGTTGAGTTACTCATACTCCTTAACTCTGCATCATTCATTTGTCAGCATTCACTTCAGTCAATTCAAGACTTCAAACCTGGCTATTGTTTTATTTTTTTCCTTCTCAATACCATCTCCCTTTCCTTTCATGCTAATGGGCATCACTCTCCAGTATTCTTGCCTGGAGAATCCCATGGACAGAGGAGCCTGGCAGGCTGCAGTCCATTGGGTCGCGGAGTCAGACACGCCTGAAGTGGCTCAGCACACACGCATGCGCGCACCACCTGTGATAAAGGTCTTGAATATGCACATATCCCTGGAGCATTATTTTGTGGGAAGGTATTTTTTAATTTATATGTAGGAGCCTTGGCTGTTAAGCTTGTCTGTGTTCTACTTTTCCTACTTTAACATGTTTGAAATCTCACTGTTTTGTGGTTTGTACATGTACATTCACTTTCTGTTTTTTCATTATAGAAGGTTTTTTTCATTATTTGCATGGTTTATATCTTAGCCTTTCTTGGTCAGCAGCAACCTAGATTGTTTCTAGTTTTCTGCTGTCACTAACAATGTTGCAGCTCACAGTGTTATAACATAGTTTTATAAGAAGCTGTATGATAACTTCTCTGGACATATATATAGGATTGGAACCCATGAGTTATAAGGCAAATGGATAATTATCCCAGTATATAAGATACCAATTGTCTTTCAGAAATATCTATAGCAAATTATGATATTCTTCACAGCAGTCTGCGAGAGTTTCTCTTTCTCATCTTTGTCAACATTCATTATTAAATGCTTTTATTTTTGCCTTTCTGACTGATGTAAAGTGATATCTCATTATTGTCTAATTTTGCCTTTATCTGATTAATAGTAGCATTGAGCATTCATTCACATATTTTCTTGTTAGCCATTGCATTTTCTGTCTGTAGGTTGCTTATTTATTGATCTTGCCCATTGTTTTCTACTGAAATTTCTCTTTTTCTTGTCAATTTGTAAATACCTTTCTTAGTGTGCCATCTGTCTGTAGGCTTTTTTATGTTGTTCTTCATTAGATAGAAATATTTTTTTAATTTAAGAAATGCTTAATTTTAATGTAATAAAACCCATTTTTAATTTATTTATTCCCTGATAGTTTGTGTGTTTTGGGTTTTATTTAAGAAGGTTTTTCTATGCCTAGGTCACAAAAATGTTTTTAGACATTTTTTAAAGTCTTTTTAACACATTTTTAATCTATCTGCTGTCTATGCTATGATAATGTTCAAGCTTAGTTTTTTTTCCTTCATATCTGTTCCGTTCCGTCGCTCAGTCGTGTCCGACTCTTTGCGACCCCGTGGACTGTAGCCTGCCAGGCTTCTCCATCCATGGGATTCTCCAGGCAAGAATACTGGAGTGGGTTACCGTTTCCTTCTCCAGGGGATCTTCCCGACCCAGGGATCGAACCTGGGTCTCCCGCATTGGAGGCAGACGCTTTAACCTCTGAGCCACCAGGGAAGCCCTTTCCTTCATATAGTGAGTCTATTTTCTGAATACCAATTATAAATCCTTTTCTCAGTTGCTGTGTAATGCTACATTTTACTTCCAATTTCTCTTCTCACCCATTTGTTTGCTTTTCAGTTCTGGAGTTAATATTGTATTGAAGTTTCTATCCCTATAGCTTTGGATCTGTCTTAATATCTATTAGGGAAAATCCCTCTCCTCCCACACTTTTAAGCACCTTTTATTTTTTTTCAAATCTGACTTAGCTATTTATGGACTTTTATTCTTCCATATAAATTTTAGTATGAGTTTTCCAAGTTCCTCTTCAGAAATCTAATTTTAAATGTGTCTCTTAAGGACCATTATATGGCAGCATATAGCTACATTTTGATTGCTATTTAAAATAAAAAAGCTATTTCTTAAACCTTTGGAAAATATTATTCTACTCTATTCTACACTGAAGTATACTTTTATAAAGTCTGACTTCTTTCCTGTGTGGTGGTCCACTCTTCTCTCTAGAGACTTTCCAATTTTTTTCCCTTTGTTTTTCTGTCCATACATTTTACCATAACATTTCTAGGACTCAGTTTCTTATTCTTCATGCTTTATCACTCTGCAACCCTTTCAATCTGGTTTTCTATTCTCTTTCAGTTAGGGACATTCTTGGGCATCATTGCTTGAAATAATTTCTCTTCTGTGAAATGGCAACCCACTCCAGCACCCTTGCCTGGAAAATCTCATGAACGGAGAAGCCTGGTGGGCTACAGTCCACAGGGTCGCAGAGTCGACACGACTGAGCGACTTCACTTTCACTTTCTGTGTCTATCTATATATATATATTTTCTCTCCAAATAGGACTTTTTTAATATGTATCAACATTTCATACCTCTTGACTTTTTTCCCATTTCTCTTTCTTCAAGTGTTTTTTTTTTTTTTGTAAAATATTATAATGCTACTTCCGGTACCCTATTTCATTCTTGTCCTGTATCCTTTTAGTTATTTATCCACTGCATTAATAATTTATTTAAACTCATATTTTCCACACCAAGTATGACAGCCTAGTTCTTGTTTATAAATGCTTGTTCTTCATATTCCACCTTACTCTCTCTTAATTCATTGAAAATTTTCATTAGTTTTATTTTGAATAACATATAAGATGATAAGTAAGCAAATAAATAATAACTGGTTCACCTAGTCTTTGCAGTTGGGTTTGTTGCCTTTGTTTTGTAGTGGTTATTATGCTCCTTGGGTGTCTAGTTATTCTCGCCTTTGCACTTGTTTCTCTCTGGCTGGTTTTGTAAATAGGGAGGCCCAGGTTCTAGCTTGTGCTGCTCCTGGGGGCTGAAGGTGGGTGGCAGGATGATGCTCCTGGGCAGATAGCCCACGATGTTACTGTCTAGCTTGGCGATCCTTTGCTCTCTCCTCACCAGATGATCTTTACAGCTTGGTTGTCATTGGTTAATGCTGGGGACGGGTTTGGTAATGCTGTGGGTTTTGCCATAATCACCAGTCCTTCTATTATCCATCTCTTGAGTAGCCTCGCTGTTTTCTGCTGATCCAGTGACACTGGGTAGGCAGTGCTGGTTTTTTGGTTCTGTGAGTTATCATGTGACCAGCATAATTTTCAAAAAATACAGCTTAACAGACTCACAGATACAGAGAATACAGATTAGTGATTACCACTGGGACAAGCGAAGGGAGGAGGAGCAATACAGGGGTACAGGGTGGGAAGGGGTTATTGTGGGATCATGTGTATGAAATTTTTGAAAATTGTGAAACAATAGAATTTAAAGACCCTTTCACTCAATTAAAAAATGGATAAAAGTAAATAAAAATACAACTTAAAAACCCTCCTCTTTTTATTCCTCCACCACAGTACCTTTAATTCAGCCTCATCTTTTCCATTTTTCAAGTACTTCTCTCTGTCTTTGTCTATTTTTTTTTCTTTGTATTCACTTTGTTTTACCTCTAACTTCTGGGAAAAGAGGAGAGCAGAATGTTAACATCTAGGTTAATGCTAAGTTTTGTTGAATCCCATCCGTATTTGTTTTCACGTTATGGATTTTACAATAGTGCCAGCCTTGACTGAGTGCTCTCTGTGTGCTATGCCTGTGCCGGTGTTCTTCTGTACATTCCATCATCTCATCTTCACAAACATTCTAGGAAGTAGCTGTTTTTATCATCTCCATTTTACAGATGAGAGAATTGAAGTCTAGGTAAGATACTTCACGTAGGTAATAACAGAGTCAAGGTACAAATTTAGGCTGTCGGACTCCAAAGTCTTTTCCTTTTAGGCTATATTGTAATTAAATTTACAATTTGTTTAAATTACATTTGTTCTGTGTGGATGGACTTTGTGGTATCCAGGAACCTTCTGAATGTGTGTAGAAATTTTGTGCTTGTGCATACAAAATATTTTTTAATGAGGTACTGAGTCCATCGCTTTCTTTAGACCCTCAAAGTTATCCATGAACTCCCACAGGTGAAGAACCACTTTAAGTGAAGTCAAAATTTACTGGAGGGCTTAGGTGCCCAAGTTAACCAGTAATATACAACAATGATGATGAGCAATTTACCTCTGAAATTTTCTTAAATGACCCTCATATTACTTACACTGAACCAACAAAAGCTCAAAAGCGAGAATTAATATTTTTTATTTATTTTCATGTTTGATGCTGATATTTCTTTTCTTGGAGCAGTGGAGAATGTTAGTCTGAAACCATGATAGGAGTGGAGAGATGAAGGTTAAATAGAAAATTTTCCTCTTGATAGTTTGTATAATTATGTTCATCTATTTTAATGCTAAAATGATTGAAGTTAACTGCAAATTGGAAAGAAAAAAAAAAGTAAAACCATATCAACCTGTTATGAAGAAAAGTAGCTAAGTTCCACTATCTTCAGTGGCAGCTCTCTATGTCCTAACACCTGTGCAGCTGGGTAGCAGCCCCAGCAGTGACCCTATTCATTCCAGCCAGAATCTGGTGGATTGTCCATTCATGGGTTCTCAGGGGGATGAGGCCTGTTGAAAAAACTTCTGACAATTCTTGATGGCTAATAGAATACTCTATGATGAGTCTCAGATAACAATCTTTCCAAGATGCCAGAGGCTCAACTTGGCTCAACTTCAGAGTTGACCAGACCTCTCAGGGCCCCTTTGTACCAGGGATACCACCATTAGATTTTTCCAAAACCCTTTTACAGCACCTAGATAATCCATGCTCCAGGAAAACCTGTACTGAATTAGCCTCTGGAAACAAATAAACTGGGAATTTAGATAAACCTCTGCTCTTCTGGGTCTTCTCTGGTGGCTCAGATGATAAAAAATCTGCCTGTAATGCAAGAGACCCAGGTTCAATCCCTGGGTCAGGAAGATCCCCTGGAAGGCAGGAATGGCTACCCATTTCAGTATTCTTGCATGGAGAATTCCATGGTCAAAGTAGCCTGGTTGGCTGTAGTCCAAGGGATCGCAGAGTTGAACACAACTGAGCGACTAACACTCACTCAGAAGTATGAGCCTTCAGAAGTATGCTTTAAAGCATAAAAATATTTCATAGAAAAACATACTGATACGGTAGACATGTAAGACTTTAAAAATGTATGTCTTATCAAAGTTAGAGTACAATATGCTTTCTAAGTAAAATGAGAGATGAGCTAGTTTATGAACCTATTTCAGAAAATGAGAAGAGTAGAAAATGTCAGAATTTGCCATATACATTACTCAGGATTCAATTATCCATTTAAAACAATAGTGATTTATAATACTGAAAAAAATTTTAAATATCTCCATTTCAGTCCTGAGATGTTTTGTTCTCTAGAAAGTATCAATTTACTGGCTTTGGGTTTCTAGTCCCACCTGGACCTTAAATAAAATCCCTCTGTGAGGTGTTAGCCAGTAGCTTATAGAAAATGTTTTCTTGCCAAAGGCAGAGAGCGTGGATCTTGAGTTGTCCCAAAAGGAGTAACTGACTTTGAAGGTGTCAGGAGTAAAACAGGAGAGATTTTATAATCTCTCCTAAAGGCAAAAAGCTTCTCACTTCCAGAATAAATTGATGGCAAGATCCATTTTTTAGCTGGCAGGATGGTGATCAGCAAAGCTTTCACTCCAGCTTGCTGACTAGAGAAAAGGCCTGTCCCTGTTGTGAGGTGTATGTGACTTGTGAAATGGAAGGCTGTATAACCCAGGCATGTGCTATGGTTCCAATGAAAGTCTTTGTGTATTATAAGGGCAACTGTTTGTCAATTGTACTCACATGGGGAGGTACCATTTCCCTCTTGTATACAGGAATTTGATTCATCCTTGTTGTAGTTCCCCCATATGACACTCTGTTTGATAGCCCCTAAGCATCTCATTGCTTTAAAAGCCCAATCTGGTATTCTCAAATGTAAACCGTAGTACAGCCTTACATAAACTATAAAAGGCTTTCACATTTGTTTTCTATATCCATTTAACTCTGAGCAAATGTCACCATCGTATTTTACAGCCGAAAACTCAGAAAGACAAGACAGGAACACCTACTACACAGTCTGGGCTCCCTATACTTCTGCTGGTTTCACTGGACTGGAATTCTCAGACTTCAGTGTGTATAAGACTCATTTACATTGCTTACTAAAAGTAATAGGAATGATAGCTAATGAAGTATTTAGTATATACCAGGAATTAAGCACCTCACATATATCAACTGATCTTTTCCTCAGAACAACCCCAAATTAAATATTATGGTTATGCCATTTCACAGGAAAGAATGTGGACCTACCAAGAGATTTTGTCAATGGCTCAAAGTTTAACACTTTGTAAACCCTGTAACTAGAATTCAGATGAAGCCATCCTGCTTCCAAGGTCTGTGCTTACCTGGAAGGTCTGTGCTTCTAGGGTCCGCTGGTCCCTAGAAGATTCTTTTTTCTCTTTCCCTGAGATTTTAGCAGTGTCTGGGGTAGGGGCCAGGAATCCAAATTTTGAACATAAAATTCCCCCAATTCCCAGACAGCTCCAATGCTAGAGTTTCTCAGCTCAGACCAAAAAGCATTGATTTGGGGATTCAAAGACATATGTCTTAAGCAGTCATATATTTCAATGAAAATTCCTCTAAGGGACATTATAAATTAACAGTTTATAATCAGTAGAGCAAAATATAGAGGAGATGGGACTTGACATAGTATTCGACAGTTAGAAAAGGTAAGAGGCATTAAAGGAGATAATCGATGGTTAAGAAAAGCTACAGGAAAAAAAATCAGAGATATCATCTACCTTAAAACATTCCTTGGAGCTAGATTTGCACAAGACTGTTCAATACCAAATTTGAAAATTAGACTGTAAGTTTCTTTCTCAAGTGGTTTTGAGAGAAGTAAGTGGAAACAATGGCAGTGGCCTTGAGTTAGAGTTATTTATTAGATGATAACAATTCAAGTTGACTAAATTGTAGGAGTAGCTGCACTGTCCAAAATGGTAATCACTGCTCACAGTATTTAATATAGTTAAAATTAATGTACAATTTAAAATTCTGTTTCTCAATCAACCTGGCCATATCAAGGTGTTTTATAGCCATAGTGACTACCATATTGGACAGCACACAGAGCTAGAATCTTGGACAGTGTGATCAGTAGAACTTTTCCCAGCTATTTTCATTTTTTTTTCCTTCAGTTCAGCTCAGTTGAGTTCAGTCGCTCAGTCGTGTCTGACTCTGCAACCAAATGAATCACAGCACGCCAGGCCTCCCTGTCCATCACCAACTCCCAGAGTTCACCCAAACCCATGTCCTTTGAGTCGGTGATGCCATCCAACCATCTCATCCTCTGTTGTCCCCTTCTCCTCCTGCCCTCAAAATTTCCTAACATCAGGGTCTTTTCAAATGAGTCAGCGCTTCACGTCAGGTGGCCAAAGTATTGGAGTTTCAGCTTCAGCATCAGTCCTTCCAATGAACACCCAGGATTGATCTCCTTCAGAATGGACTGGTTGGATCTCCTTGCAGTCCAAGGGACTCTCAAGAGTCTTCTCCAGCACCACAGTTCAAAAGCATCAATTCTTCGGTGATCAGCTTTCTTTATGCTCCAAATCTCACATCCTTACATGAGTACTGAAAAAATCATAGCCTTGACCAGATGGACCTTTGTTGACAAAGTAATGTCTCTGCTTTTAAACATGCTGGCTAGCTTGGTCATAACTTTTTTTCTAAGGAGTAAGGGCCGTCTAGTCAAGGCTATGGTTTTTCCCGTGGTCATGTATGGATGTGAGAGTTGGACTGTGAAGAAAGCTGATCGCCGAAGAATTGATGCTTTTGAACTGTGGTGCTGGAGAAGACTCTTGAGAGTCCCTTGGACTGCAAGGAGATCCAACCAGTCCATTCTAAAGGAGATCAATCCTGGGTGTTCATTGGAAGGACTGATGCTAAAGCTGAAACTCCAATACTTTGACCACCTCATGCAACGGGTTGACTCACTGGAAAAGACTCTGATGCTGGGAAAGGGGGGGAAGAGATGGGGACGACAGAGAATGAGATGGCTGGATGGCATCACCGACTCTGTGGACATGAGTTTGAGTGAACTCCAGGAGTTGGTGATGGACAGGGAGGCCTGGCATGCTGTGATTCATGGGGTCGTGGAGAGTCGGACACGACTGAGCGACTGAACTGAACTGAACTGAAGGGTCTTTTAATTTCATGGTGCAATCACCATCTGCAGTGATTTTGGAGCCCCCCAAAATAAAGTCAGTCACTGTTTCCCTATCTCTTTGCCAAGAAGTGATGGGACCAGATGCCATGATCTTAGTTTTCTGAATGTTGAGATTTAAGCCAACTTTTTCACTCTCCTCTTTCACTTTCATCCAGGGCTCTTTAGTTCTTCTTCACTTTCTGCCATAAGGATGGTGTCATCTGCATATCTGAGGTTATTGATATTTCTAGCAGTCTTGATTCCAGATTGTGCTTCCTCCAGCCCAGCATTTCTCATGATGTACTCTGCATGTAAGTTAAATACGCAAGGTGACAATATACAGCCCTGATATACTCCTTCTCCTATTTGGAGCCAGTCTGTTGTTCCATGTCCTTACTATCAGCAAAATCTTCTCTGTTAAAGTAATTAAGTGAAGGACATTTAGCATTCAGAGTTAAGATTGTTTCAAGAATAGCCAAAGGTCTAATTTGTAATTTTGCTGTTCTGGTCATTTAGCATCACATCTCAATTTAGTTTGAGGTTTAAGGTTTGTTATTTTCCCACTGTTTTATATGGGGTTATGTGGGGTTGGAGGGAGAGTGGTCTGTGAAAATTATAAACTATGATAGTTTTTCCTCAAATGTTAGTAGGCTATCTCCCCTTCAAATATCACGAAGAGTTCCAGATGAGCTGGTATCCTTAGATAAATGCACAAGGAGGCCCAGGAACCATATCAACATCACAAATATAATCTCTTATATTTCATATTTAGCTTGGTTATGTTTTTTTACCCTCCATAACTACTATAACTCATGGATGGCAGATTTTTAAGACTTTCTGCCCTAAGTCAGGAGTTATTTTATTAGATTGACATGCATAACCCATGGTCCCACAAACTAAAGCGTGACAAATACACCACGTGGGGGCTCAGTTGGTCTTCAAGGACTCCTGAGCAGCCAGTTGTCTCAGTTCTAGTCCTTTTTCCAGGAGGAGAATGCGATGTTGGCCATGATTCATTCTCCCATGGATAGATTGCTCTGGCCTGTAACTGGACCCCAGAGCCGTGAAATTGTTACAGTGCTGGCCTGGCGTTTCAGGGTCCAGTTCCTCAAGTTATTTTAGACATTTTCCTGGAAATGTGGTTCAGCACACAGATATCCATTCCCTGGAGTGAGCTTTATTAGACAGCCAGTTAGCTCTAATCAAGTAGACTCTGCTTAGTGATCTAAGTACCAAATAGTCGGAATAGACTTTGGTAAAGAATAACTCTTAGCTTTTAGCTAAGTCACTTTAAAGTGGTTTTTCTTTCAGCTTTCAATAGCAATTATTCTATTATACCTGCAATTATTAGCTATTATAAGTCATACTAACCCTCCTTCTCTCATACTAAATAGAACTGTAAATAAAAAATCAGAATCATTGAAACTTAAAACTGAAAGGGAATATTGATATTACCAACTCTAACCACTTTTTGGTTTTCTCCATATGAGCAACTGTGTCTCAGAAAGGCTATGAAATTTACGCAAGATCTCCAAGCTTATTAAAGGAAATAGTACCGCCAACACATATCTCCTAATTCCTTGTTCAGTACTATTTCTACTGTGTCACCTTTTTCCGTAGGAGTAAAGACATGTACTGTCACATGATAGTATGAAAATGTTTTCCTCCTACTGAGGGAAGATGCTTGGAGTCCAGTTCCAGAAAAGGCACAACTTAACGATAGCTAATGCATATATGGTGTTAGTATATGCTAGGCATTACCTTAAGCCCTGATGACCTATGACCTCATTTAGTGCTCATGGCAACACTATGAGATCCTATCATTATTCCCATTTTACAGTGAGTGAGCTGAGTCACAGTGAGATTAAACTTGCCTGTGAGCATACAGCTAACACTTGGCAGAATCTCAATTCAACTTCAGGAATTATAGTTTCAGACTCCACACTCTCAACCACTGCTTTGCTACCTATAAAGCTCATACCTGGGGCCACCACCCAGGATGAGTAAATGCATGAGAAGGATGTTGGAAAAACTTCCATGTGTGTAGAGTGCTTTAGTTCTGAGGCAATATTTTAATAATACTTTCTAATTAACATTCATGAAAACTAAAGCTGTTATTCTCATTAATGCATTCATTATTAAAGGCACTGTTTTTGTTGTTGCTGCTGTTTTAACTAAAATCTTTCAGTGATCTGAGTGAGTTCAGCAACCAGGTAGCAAGTAGGCATAGCAGTGAAACCTGCTACTGTGGCGGCAATACCAAGCAGTCATTTCTCACTGGCAACAGCACTGCTAGCCAACTAGTGTCGTTCTCTGCTCTCTAGTGTGCAGCCCTTCTGAACAGGGACAAGTCGCTTAATCAGGAGGGATGTCCATTTGAAATGGTGAAATGCTCTGGGATTGTTAGTCTGGGAAATATTATTCTTGCTTTCTGTGGATAAGTGTTAATATCACAATTAAAAGGGAGTAAGTGTTCTAATGAAAATAGACTCACTTATTTTAATATAAACATGCTGGCTTATACACAGTCCCTCGGCCCATCAGGAGAAGGCAATGGCACCCCACTCCAGTACTCTTGCCTGGAAAATCCCATGGACAGAGGAGCCTGGTAGGCTGCAGTCCATGGTGTCGCTCAGAGTTGGACACGACTGAGCGACTTCACTTTCACTTTTCACCTTCATGCATTGGAGAAGGAAATGGCAACCCACTCCAGTGTTCTTGCCTTGAGAATCCCAGGGACGGGGGAGCCTGGTGGACTGCCATCTATGGGGTTGCACAGGGTCGGACATGACTGAAGCGACTTAGCAGCAGCAGCAGCAGCAGCTGGGCGCATCAAATCTTCCCTGATGGCTCAGTGGTAAAGAATATGCCTGCAGTGCAGGAGACACAGGAGACATACATTCAATCCCTGGGTCAAGAAGATCCCCTGGAGGAGGAAATGGCAACCCACTCCAGTATTCTTGCCTCTAGAATCTCATGAGCAGAGGAAACTGGTGGGTTACTGTCCATGGTGTCACAAAACTGAGTGAACTCTGGACCCATCACAAAATAAGTACTTGAGCAGAAGTTAAGGAAAAGTGATTCCCAGAAGGAACCCTCATGCAGTATGGTGTATATCATGTTCATAAGAGTGAAAACATGACTACTTGGCATATTGAATTAAAAATATAAAACATGGAAAAGAAAGTCTCTCTAGATTGTGAGCTCCTTGTTGGTAAAGATGCATGTCATGTCTCTATACTATTGCCTGGAGTCCTCACAGTCCCGAGCTTAGGCAGGAGAGAGGGACACATGGGTGGGTGAATGGGATTGAAACCAGAGATGGAGACCCTGAGAGAAGTCATAAGAAGGGTTCTTCCTGGCTCCCTCTTGGCTATTAGTGCAGAAGGAAGCTTTGACTCATAGTCTCTTCACTGATTATCTCACCAAGGTTTAGCCAGATGTTAACTTCTTGGGCTCCTTCATGGATCACAGTCTTGTTGTGGTGAAAGGGCTCGTGTAACTCAATGAAGCTATGGGCCATGCCATGCAGGGCCACCCAAGACGGATGGGTCATAGTGAAGAGTTTTGACAAAATGAGGTCCACTGGGGAAAGGAAATGGCAGCCTTCAGTAATTTGCCTGGAGAACCCCACAGATATTATGAAAAGGCAAAAAGATATGATGGTGAAAGATGAGCCCCCTCAGGTTGGAAGCTGCCCAATATGCTGCTGGAGAAGAGAAGAGCAAAATAATTAACAGCTCCAGTAAGATGGAAGCAGCTAGACCAAAGCAGTAATGATACTCAGCTGTGGATATATCTGGTTTTGAAAGTAAAGTCTGATGAACGTGAACTGAGAATTTCCAGATGTACAAGCTAGGTTTCAAAGAAACAGAGGAACAAGAGATTGAATTGTCAATGTTCATTAGATCATAGAGAAAGCAAGGGATTCCCAGAAAAACATCTACTTCTGTTTCCTTGAAGCTAAAGATTTTGACTGTGTGGATCACAACAAACTGTGGAAAATCCTTACAGAGATGGGAGTATCAGACCACATTACCTGTCTCCTGAGAAACGTATATGGGGGTCAAGAAGAAACAGAGCAGAACAAGGAATAACCAACTATTTCAAAATTGTGAAAGGAGTACAAGGCTATATATTGTCACCCTTTTCATTTAACTTATATGCAGACTATATCATGTGAAATGCCAGGCTAGATGAATCACAGGCTAGAAACAAGATTCTCAGGAGAAATATCAACAACCTCAGATACGCAGATGATACCACTCTAGTGGCAGAAAGTGAAGAGGAGCTAAAGAGCCTCGATGAGGATGAAAGAGGTGAGTGAAAAAACTGACTTAGAACTCAACATTAAAAAATCTAAGATCTTGACATCTGGTCTCACCATTTCATGGCAAGTAGAAAGCAAAAGAGTAGAAACAGTGACAGATTTTCTTTTCTTGGGCTCCAAAATCACTGTGGACAGTGACTGCAGCCATGAGATTAAAAGATGCTTGCTCCTTGGAAGAAAAGCTATGACAAACATAGACAGAGTATTAAAAAACAGAGACATCGCTTTGCTGACAAATTTCTGTTTAGTCAAAGCTATGGTTTTTCCAGTAGTCATTTATGGATGTGAGAGTTGGACCATAAAGAAGGCTGAGCACCAAGAATTGATGCTTTTTGCTTTTGAACTGTGATGCTGAGAAGACTCTTCAGAGTCCCTTGGACTACAAGTAAAACAAACCAGTCATTCATGTAGGAAATCCACCCTGAATATTCAATGGAAGAACTGACGCTGAAACTAAAACTCCAATACTTTTGCCACCTGATGCTGGGAAAGATTGAAGGCAAAAGAAGGGTGTGGCAGAAGACAAGATGGTTTGATAGCATCACTGACTCAGTTGATATGAATTTGAGCAAACTCTGGGAGATATTGGAGGACAGAAGAGCCTGGCAAGCTATAGTCCATAGGGTTGCAAAAAATCAGACACGAAATGATTAAGCAACTGAGCAACAACAACTTCTCTAAATCACAGTAATCCTCATCATTACTGGGAAGTGGTAAAGGTAAAATAAGATATCTGGAAAATTATTTATAAAATCTAAAGCTACATACAGATGTAAGTTATAAAAAATATCCTTTCATAAGATAATCAGTGGTATAAAATTGACTAAAAAAAATAAAAATATAACTACCTCTTCACCCCATCATGATGTTTCTATCTCAGAGTACTTCCTATTTCCACTAGCAATGAGGATTACGATAGTCCAAGTTTCTTCCTTCCACTTGTCCCAGACTTCCCTCTGTCTACTCCATCTTCCAAATAAGTTATATATGCTCTTCTAAAGGATGTGTGTTTTTCATCAAATATCACAGAGAATCCTGTTCACAATTCCCTGGAGTAACCAAGTGTCCATCATTGAACTTGAGTCACTTACAGTTATAGCATCATTTATTGCCATTCAGAATATTTAAAAGAGGAATGAAAATTCCTTGATAATATGGGTGAAAAAAAATCTCTGCAGAGTGAATTATCAGCCACACAAGTACTTGTGAAACCTTAATGCTCATACAAAGTCCCCATGATCTTACTGAAAAGCAGATACTGAATGAGCAAATCTGGGGTGAAGCCTGAGTTTCTGCACTGCCCAGGGGATGGCAACACTGCTGCTCGGTGATGTATCCTTTGAGTGACTGGAGTCTACACTATGATTCCTAATATTTCAAGTATGAGGACACTCTTAAAATTTTAAGTGTTGGTATTATTTTGATTATACATTTTAAAATGCATATAAGCAAAAAATCATAATCTTGCCAACCAAAGATAACAAGCACAACTATTAATAATTGGTGTATAAGTGATATATATAGATACCAATCAAAGTAGGAGTCCTTCTATCCATATTGTTTTTTTAAGTATATTTGTTGTACCATCTATCCACATTATTTTAAAGCTGCCTTTATATTAATTTTAAAGCTACTCAATACAAATTTTAGAAAATTCATGAAGTCAAAAAAGCAAAAAGAAGATAAAAATCACCTGTAATTTTATAGTTAGATACAAAGTACAAACCATGTGAGCACATCAGTTTGTTCTTTCCCATATGCCCACACCCATCCCCAACTCTGTTACCATTGCACTGTGCATCTGCATCTTGTGATATCAACGTCAAGGTGATAAGACTGGCAGAGAGACACAGACACATCTAGATGACATTGCTTGAAGTAACAATTATTTTAAAATAAACTTCAGTTCAGTTCAGTTCAGTCGCTCAGTCGTTTCCGACTCTTTGCGACCCCATGAATCACAGCACGCCAGGCCTCCCTGTCCATCACCAACTCTCGGAGTTCACTCAAACTCATGTCCACAGAATCGATGATGCCATCCAGCCATCTCATTCTCTGTCGTCCCCTTCTCCTCCCACCTCCAATCCCTAATAAACTTAGGAAGTTCTAAATATTATGGAATGGGGGCATGCAGGGCTTCCCAAGGTTTTCAGCCACAAGAATACTGATTTACAGCCATAGCAGCCATGGGGAGTGGGTTCATTTATTTTTCTCTCTGGAATTTTGTAAAAATTGGATGCTATAGCTCACTGTGTTTAGTGATGTTGAAGTTTTCCTGGGAGCAGAGCATGTCCTGGATTTTAGGTTGCTTTTCCAATTCAGGGCAAGTTGATGGGTACATGCTACTGAGTTTTCTGACTTCAGATCTCACACATTTTCCCAGCACCATAGTTATATAGCAGTATCAAGATAAAGAATCATACTTTTACAGAAAATAAATGGCAACACTGACTGGAAGTGGTATCCTTGAGCTCAGTGGATTTGCTAACATAATCTGGCCTGCCAGAGGTCAACATGGGTTTCCCCTTCACCCCTTCCCAGAAGTTCATGATAATTGTGAAAACTAGGACTAGGTATCACACTTAGACATTCTCTCACTAATTCTAATTACTTTAAATGGAGGTGAAATAGCCGTATCTCTGCAGTTTTCCAATCGAATCAATGTCGGTCAGGAAGCAGGAGGCCGGGAGGGCAAAATTTCCTGAGTGCTAACAGTTCAATCACTATTTCCTCACATGAAATGATTATCTTTGATGCTTATTACTGCCAAATTGCTATGAATTGGAAATAGGGATTTGTGTGGATAAGTGGAAGTGCGGATGTGTAAGTCAAATTCTTACAAATCACAAAAGACAGACACTCACACACCCACACTCACACTTACTTGCTCACTCTTGTCTGGAGACTTTCCTTGGCACCAGAGGTTTGTATGCAGCATAAGTGTTCTAGTGATCAAAAGAGGGATAGAACAAAAAGATCTTTGAACTTGGAGTCTGATGGACCAAGTTCTAGTCTTTCGCTCTCTCTTTTTTTTTTTTCATTTAGTGTGTCACCATAATTCTTTAAAATTTCTAACCAACATGCTCTGGGTCTCAAAGGCTGCACTCAAGGTGTCATCTGGGGCTGCAATTTCATTCATGTGGGGTTAAGCTGAGAAAGTCTCCATTTCCCATCTAACATGGTTGTTGGAAGCACTCGGTTTCTTGTAGATTGGCAGACTGAGGGCCTCAGTTTCTTATTGGATTTCGGTCAGAGGTTGCCCTCACTTTTTTGATAGGTGGGCTTTACTATCAAAGCCATTTGCTTCCTAAAAGCCAGCAAGAGAGAGACTCTCAATAAGACTGTAATCTTATGTAGTATAATTGTGTGTATGTATAACATATGGGCTTCTCTGGTGGCTCAGACAGAAAAGAATCAGCCTGCAATGCAGGAGACTTGGGTTCAATCCCTGGGCTGTGAGGATCCCCTGGAAAAGGAAATGGCAACCCACTTCAGTGTTCTTGACTGGAGAATTTCATGGACAGAGGAGCCAGATGGGCTATAGTCCATGGGGTCACAAAAAGAGTCAGACACAGCTGAGCACATAAAGTGTATAAGATATACATAATATGTATGCAATGACATATATATCATCACCTCTGTTAGCTATAAGTGTCAGATCCTGCTTACACTCAAGCAGACAGGGTCATATCAGGGTGAGAATGTGTACGTGCTAAGTCACCTCAGTTGGGTCCAACGCTTTGCAACCCTATGGACTGTACCCTGCCAGGCTCCTCTGTCCGTGAGATTCTCCAGGCAAGAATACTAGAGTGGATTGCCATGCCCTCCTCTGGGGGATCTTCCAAACCCAGGGATCAAACTTGTGTCTCTTATGTTTACTGCGTTGGCAGGCATGTTCTTTACCATTAGTGCCACCTGGGAGGCCCTAGGTGAGATTACCATCTACATATACTATGTGTGTGTGTGTGATTTATTGTAAGGAATTGGCTCATTAAACTGGTGAGGCTGGCAACAGGGTAGGCTGGCAACTCAGGCAGGGGTTGATGTATTACTTTTTTCTTCCAGTTTTATTGAGATATAATTTAACATACAGCATTGTATAAGTTTAAGGAAGGTGTACATGAAAATGATTTGACTTATATACATTTTTTAATGATTATCACAAGTTTAGTTGACATTCATCACCTCATATTTTGTATCTACAAAGTTATAAAAAGGGACAAAAATTATGTGATAAGAACTTTTAGGATTTACTACCTTCAGTTTAGTTCAGTCGCTGAGTCATATCTGACTCTTTGTGACCCCATGGACTGCAGCATGCCAGGATTCCCTGAGCTTGCTCCTGGAGTTTGCTCAAACTCATGTCCATAGAGTTGGTGATGCCATCCCATCATCTCATCCTCTGTTGTCCCCTTCTCCTCCTGCCCTCAATCTTTCCCCGCATCAGGGTCTTTTCCAATGAGTCAGTTCTTTACATCAGGTGGCCAAAGTATTGGAACTTCAGCTTCAGTATCAGTCCTTCCGATGAATATTCAGGACTGATCTCCTTTAGGAGGGACTGATGGGATCTCCTTGCAGTCCAAAGGACTCTCAAGAGTCTTCTCCAACACCACAGTTCAAAAACATCAATTCTTCGGCGCTCAGCTTTCTTTATAGTCCAACTCTCTCGTCCATACACGACTACTGGAAAAAACTTTGACTAGATGGACTTTGTTAGCAAAGTATTGTTTCTGCTTTTTAATATGCTGTCTAGGTTGGCCATAGCTTTTCTTTCAAGAAGTAAGCGTCTTTTAATTTCATGGCTGCAGTCACCATCTGCAGTGATTTTGGAGCCCCTAAAAATAAAATCTCTCACTATTTTCATTGTTACCCCATCTATTTGCCATGAAGTGATGGGACTGGATGCCATGATCTTAGTTTTCTGAATGTTGAGTTTCAAGCCAGCTTTTTTACTCTCCTCTTTCAGCTTCATCAAGAGGCTCTTTAGTTCCTCTTTGCTTTCTGCCATAAGGGTGGTGTCATCTGTTTATCTGAGGTTATTGATATTTCTCCCAGCAATCTTGATTCCAGATAAATTGTGCTTTATTCCCTTAACAATCTTTATATATTACATACAACAGTATTAATTGTATTTATCATGCTGTACATTACATCCCTAATATTTATTTATCTTATAACTAGAAATTTGTAGTACCTTTTGACTGACTTTATCCAATTCCACCTACCCTCCCCATGTCCTTTAGCTGGTGATCCTATGACTTTGTTCATATGTTTGTTTTTGAAGTATAAGATGATACAGTTTTGAGGCAGAAACTCTTTCTCTCTAGGAAACTTCCATTTTTACTCCTAAGGCATTCACTCATATTATTAAAAGAAATCTCTTTCTCTTAAAGTTGACTGTATATATAAAATACCTTCACAACAACACTTAAATTAGTATGTGTCTAATAACTGGGTACTATAATCCAGCCAAGCTGACCATACTGGTTTCCTAGGGCTACTGTGATAAAGTTCACAACTAGATGACTTAATCAAAATTTATTCTTTCACAGTTCTGGAAGCTATAAGGCTGAAATCAGGGTGTTGGCAGGGCCATAATCCTTCCAAAGCCTCTAGAGGAAGATTCTTCCTTGCCTCTTCCAGCTTCTGGTAGCCTCAGATATCCTTTGGCTTATGGTAATATTACTTCATTCTCTGCCTCTGTCTTCACATGGCCATCTTCCCTCTGTATCTTTTTGTGGCCAAATTTCTTCTTATAAGGACACCAGTCAGGTTGGATTAAAGCCCACCCTTATCCAATATGACTTAATGTTAACCTGATTACACTTACAGAGACCCCATTTCCAAAAATACGGTCACATTCACAGGTTCTGGGGGTTAGGACTTCAATGTATCTTTTGCAAGTCAACCCATGACACTGACCATAACAGACATTTATGCACCATCTCCTATTTTGCATTGGTTGAGGACTGCTCCCAGGGTGGTTAACTCTCTGGAAATTTAGCCTAGCTGGAGAGACAGCCAGGAATACTGAGGCCAGAGAAAACTCTCAGGCTGAGCTTGCTGAGATGGACCATGAGCATATGAGAGAATGAGAATAGAAGTTTTACTGGGGTGCAGGTGAGGTGTGAATGCCATTCCCCACACAACATCAGCCAGGGGACAGCCAGAGGTGACATTTCCCTAAAATTTCAAACTGTGTCCACAGTAAATTCATCAGTCTCACAGAACGAACGGCGGTACAGAGTGTTGAGCACACTGAAACCCAAGTGACCAGAGACAAGCTACTATTTCACACTTCTTTTCTGAAGTGATAAGCAGAATTCAACCTTGGAAAGAAAATGTCCTTTTTTTTAATGCTGAGTAAAAGCTTCATAGGCCTCTTTGGTTAAACATCACTCTGTAATGGTGAGGTTCGAGACAACTTCTCTCATTGTGATTAGAATTACATCTCAGCAGAACTTGTTTTGATCTTGACTGTGAAACAGACCTTATGCTAACTGCAGAGAAAGAATATTTTCTTTTAATCTTTTAATATTTCTTTTAATCTTTCAGAGGGATATGAGAAGGTTGCTTGCTGGGCCTAGGCAGTAGGTAAGGAGAGCTTAGCAATCTTTCCACAGAGAGTTATCGGTTTATCTGCAGGTGATTTGGGTCTGCAGTGTGGCACGAGGCAGGGCCTCAGATGCAACAGAGAGGGGCTTAGTCTGAAGTTTGAAGGAGCCATTATATACTTGGATTAGTTTACTAGGGCCACTGTAACAAAGTACCACATGCCAAGTGTTAAACAAGGGAAGTTTTTTGTCTCTCAATTCTGTAGGCTAGAAGTTCAAAATCAGGTGTCAGCAGGGCCATGCTCCCTCTGAAAATGCTAGGGGAGGTTATGTTCCAGGCCTCTCTCCTTGCTGTTGTTCAGCTGCTAAGTTGTGTCCGACTCTTTGCAATGCCATGGACTGCAGCATACAGACGTCCTCTGCCCTTCACTATCTCCCAGAGTTTGCTCAGATTCACATCCATTGAGTTGGTGATGCTATCTAACCATCTCATCCTCTGCCACCCTCTTCTCCTTTTACCTTCAGTCTTTCCTAGCATCAGGGTCTTTCCAATGAGTCAGCTCATCACATCAGGTGGCCACAGTATTGAAGCTTCAGCATCAATTCTTCCAGTGAATATTCAGTGTTGATTTCCTTTAGGATTGATTGGTTTGATCTCCTTGCAGCCCAGGAAATTCTCAGGAGTCTTCTCCAGCACCCCAATTTGAAAACATCAGTTCTTCAGCGCTCAGCCTTCTTTATGGTCCAACTCTCACATCCATATATGAATACTAGAAAAAGCAGAGCTTTGACTATATGGACCTTTACAGCAAAGTGATATCTCTGCTTTTTAATACGCCACCTGATTTGTCTTAGCTTTCCTTCCAAGAAGCAAGGGTCTTTCGATTTCATGACTACAGTCACTATCTACAGTAATTTTGGAGCCCAGGAAAATAGAATCTGTCACTGCTTCTATTTTTCCTACTTCTATTTGCCATGAAATGATGGGACAGGATGCCATGATTGTACTTTGTTTAATGTTGAGTTTTAAGCCAGCTTTTTTACTCTCTCTCACCCTCCACCAGAGGCTCTTTAGTTCCTCTTCACTTTCTGCCATTAGAGTAGTATCATCTGCATATCTGAGGTTATTTCTCCTGGCAATCTTGACTCCATCCAGCTTGCCATTTCATGTGATGTATTCCTCATATAAGTTAAATAAGCAGGGTGACGATATACAGCCTTAATGTACTCCCTTCCCAGTTTGGAACTAGTCAGTTGTTCCCTGTCCAGTTCTAACTGTTGCCTCTTTACCTACATACAAGTTTCTCAGGAAACAGGTAAGGTGGTCCGATACTCCCATCGCTTTAGGAATTTTCCATGGTTTGTTGTGATCCAAACAGTCAAAGGCTTTCATGTAGTCAATGAAGCAGAGGTAGATGCTTTCCTGGAATTCCCTTGCTTTCTATATGATCCAACAAATGTCAGCAATTTGACCTCCAGTTCCTCTGCCTTTTCTAAACCTGGCTTGTACATTTTTGGTTCGTGTACTGCTGAAGACTAGCCTGAAGGTTTTTGAGTATAACCTTACTAGCATGTGAAATGAGTGCAATTGTATGATAGTTTGAACATTCTTTGGCATTGACCTTCTTCGGGATTGGAATGAAAACTGACCTTTTCCAGTCCTGTGGCCACTGCTGAGTTTTCCATATTTCCTGACATATTGAGTGCAGCACTTTCACAGTATCATCGTTTAGGATTTGAAATAGCTCAGTTGGAATTCCATCACCTCCACTAGCTTTGTTCATAGTAATTCTTCCTAGGCCCACTTGACTTCACACTCCAAGAAGTCCAACTCTAGGTGAGGTGAGTTACCAACCAATATGATTATCTGGGTCATTAAGACCTTTATTGTATAGTTCGTCTGTGTATTCTTGCCACTTCTTCTTAATCTCGTCTGCTTCTGTTAGGTTTTTGTAATTTCTCTTCTTTATCATGCCCATCTTTGCATGAAATGTTCCCTTAATAGTTCCCCAACTACAGAACTCCAGTCTTCACTTGACATTCTTCTTGTGTGTATGTGTGCATTCTGTCCAAAGTTCCCCTTTTTATAAGAAGACCAATCATATTGGGTTAGATGCCCACCCTACTCATGTGTAACTTCATTTTAACTTAACTAATTGCATC
Source organism: Moschus berezovskii (assembly GCF_049115385.1). NCBI lineage: Eukaryota > Metazoa > Chordata > Mammalia > Artiodactyla > Moschidae > Moschus > Moschus berezovskii. The sequence continues at coordinate 123,108,402 of NC_142461.1, forward strand.
TAGAACAACACTATTTCCAAATAAGGTCACATTCTGAGTTACTAAGGTCTAGGTTTTCAACAATTAATAACAATACCTTCGTCTCATACTTATACCTTTGACCAATTCTAAGAAATTTTTTCTCTTCTTTTTTTGGTGGTTATTGTTTTTTTATAAGCCCACACCTTTAGTGAGGAGATCCAACCAGTCCATTCTAAAGGAGATCAATCCTGGGTGTTCATTGGAAGGACTGATGCTAAAGCTGAAACTCCAATACTTTGGACACCTCATGCGACGAGTTGACTCACTGGAAAAGACTCTGATGCTGGGAAGGATTGGGGGCAGGAGGAGAAGGGGACGACAGAGAATGAGATGGCTGGATGGCATCACCGACTCAATGGACATGAGTTTGAGTGTACTCCGGGAGTTGGTGATGGACAGGGAGGCCTGGCGTGCTGTGATTCATGGGGTCGCAGAGAGTCGGACATGACTGAGCGACTGAACTGAACTGAACTGAACTGAACACATTTAGTGAAGTAATCTAGGTTTGTTTTCAAGCCTCTGCCAGGTCTACAGTGATGCTGTATAGGAAAACTACCAAAGCGTGGTGCCTCTGGTTAAGGACACATAAAAAGCAACTGGCAAAGAAATCTGCTGGTGGGGAGGAAGATAGTTGACAGAGACGTTAAGTGGCAATCAGTACAGGTTTTAGGACTTGCTAAAAAGCAAGAAATACTCAGAGAGGTGAAAAGACATGATTTCCTACTAATCAAGTAGGATAGAGCCCGGAAATTTTGTGATTTACACTTTGAAAAGAAAAGTGAATCCCAAAACAAATGCTGGATAGACCAGAAACAGACTCATAGATACAAAGAAAAAACTAGTGGTTATCAGTGGTGCGAGAGGTGGGGACAGGGGCAAAATAGGAAAAAGGGACTAAGAGTAACAAACTACTAGGTGTAAAATAAATATATTTGATATTTTATAGTAACTTTAAATGGAGTATAATCCATAAAAATATCAAATCACTGTTATATACTTGAAACTAACATTGTAAACCAACTATACGTCGATAGAAATAAATTCACTGTAAAAAAAAAAAAAGACAATTTCATATGGTTCAATAAAAAAAAGTTGAATCCAAAGTCCAGAACACTTGAGGATATTTGGTTTTAAACCTCACTTGCCAGAATCTTTAGAAAAGATCCATCTTCCAGGAACAGACTCCCATTAATAAAGCTAAGTGAAATTGGTATATTTCAACTGCATTATCAATTAATTGATTACTTTAAAGTGAGAAATGCAATTATTAGTTAAAATAGAACACTTGAATTGGCCAGTTGGTACATATACACCCTAAGGCCCATTTCTCATAGAAATTCCATCAGAATGCATATTTACTTCTTTGTAACAAAAAAACATAAAACCTTAGGCAAATTGGAAATTGACATCACCTTATGAACCAAAGGCTACCCTGTAAAGTGTAGAATCAATCAGAGCAAGGCAAATGAGTATTATCTCATTGGAACACTCTGGTGTGTCAGGATCTAGGGATCTGGTTTGCCCATCTCCACAGAGGGAAATGCCTCCCTCCCATACTCCCAGACTAAGACCTTGGTGGGTAAGGAAGTAATACATAATAATCCATTCGGTCTTTCTTTTCTATTTTTCAGGATGACTGTGCCTCCTTCGTTCTCATTATCCTTATCCAAAAACGGTAAGTACACGTGTTCAGATCTCATAGACATTTTCACACTGCACTTCTGGGCTCCTGAGTTGTGAGTGTTTCCAAGCCCTTTGATCACAGAGTTACACGAATTTCCTCAGTTAACTCCCCCTGATGACTGGGTGAGACCACAGTGTGTGGATTTTACCTCCTTATCTACCAGAGAGTGTGATGTCCCTCGCCTTCAAGTTTTGTGGAAGCGAACACTCCCTGTGACTCACACATTTTAGCAAAACTCTGTGCTGTGTGTGTGTGCTAAGTCACTTCAATTTTGTCCAGTGCTCTTTGTGACCCTACGAACTGTAGCACACCATGCTCCTCTGTCCATGGGATTCTCTAGAACAAGACTCTAGTCACTGGAATTCTCTGACACATGCACAGGTTAAGAAAGATCTTGTACAGACTACAAATGGTCTTGTGATCTTAATAGAACCCTCTAATTTTATAAATAATTTCTTGGAAGAGCCCCGTGATATTGTCACACACACACAGGTAATGCGTGACAAGACTGAAACAGAGTCTGGACTTTCAGACTCTCATTTGCTGCCTCTGGCTGGTGGGTTGCCAGGTTTTGGTTGCTTCTGCCATATGCCCAAGTGTGCTCATCTGTCCTCTTCCTTATTACTTTCTCCTTTTCCCCTTCACAGAGGGTAGAATGTCGCAGAACCAAATCACTGATATGTAAAAACACTTAGAGGGTTTAGATTTTTTTTTTTTCTTGTCAAGGGAAGAACACACCTTTGTCATCAAGACAAAGCAGATTCTTTAAGAGAATTGTTTTCAATAAGACTACTCTGTAGTGGGTATTAGGGCTTCCCTGGTAGTGGGTATTGGCCATGACCTGCTAGAAAATGAAGTGAGCCATTCAAACATGTTAGTAGCCTATTATGGAAAACTTATTTTCTCGTTCTAATGAAAGGTGATGGCTTCTTCAATCATAAACTTAGTCTGCTTTTATTTAAATATTGTATAAACATCGTAGGATCTATTGTGCTGGGCTTCTGAAGAGACAGGCAAATAGTCATTCACTGAGCTTGATTGGGTTTGGTGTAGTATGACATACAGGGTAATTTTTTTCTTGCTTTAAGTCCAATTAAAGCCAAAAAAAAAAAAAAAATCCCCCGGACAGCAGAAGTTTTGATGGTCTATGTTGATATGAATTACAAAAATGACTTTTGGAAGGGAAATTTACTATTCAATGGCCTATTCCACTGTTTGAGTTAAAAAAACCATTTTTCTTGGAAAATATACTGATGTATACCAGAAGCCAGTACCTGTCTTTGAATGAATCACAGAACTTCAAGGCTGAATGTTCACCCATCTTTTACTGTTCTACAGGCGTAACTTGTGAGAGGAGGATGCGGTGCAGAGAAAGGGGGAGCACAGGCTCTGGAGCTACCTCCTTCATTTCTCAGCTCTGTGACCTGGACCTCCTCAGTTTCCTCCTCTGTAAAATAAAGACGGTGAGAGACAGTGTCTACTTTCTGAGTTGCTGTAAGAGTTGAATATCATAATACCTATAATATGTAAGACGAGTACCTGCCACGAATAAAACTGAATAAATGTTAGCTAATTTAATCATTGGTATCACATGTCACATTTTAACAGATAACATTCAATATAGAGTCCAAAGTCTAAAATCACTCAGGATGGCTAGATGTAAATTATATATCTGCCTTTATTGAAGCAACTTAAAATTGCTTCAGGTTTTTAATTATATCAACTGTGGATCAATATATGTGTCTTGTAGTCTTGTAGTTCAAAAGTTAAATCATAGCTCTACTATTTATCATTTCAATAACCAAAGGATTAGCATTGTGTCCCATATTCCTATCTATAGAATAGATTAATAATACTTACTTGTAGCTAATATTTATTGATAGTGTCAGTAAGCTGATACTTCCTACAGTTCAGGCCCTGATTTAAATACATTAGATATTAAGAATTCATTTTGTCCTAACAACCACCCTCAGAGGACTTAGTCCTTGTCCCAGTTCGCACAGTTAATGACCAGCCAAACTGGGATGAAAATCCGGGCATCTTGATCCCAAAGCCTGAACTCTTCATTACTGTGTGTGTAATGCACTCAATCATTCCTCGGTTGTTCATTTCATGCTAAACATGTCTAGGTTGTTTGGATACAGCAGTGTATAAAACAAAGAAAACAAATGCCTCCTGACAAATTTAACTCTCTGTGATGATGTGTGAATTGATATAAGAGACAATATGGTCCATCTGAAATATAATTCAAGCCACAAATGCAAACCACCTGTACAATTTCAAATTTTCTAGTAGCCACATTATGAAAAGAAACCAATAAAGTGAATTTTACTAATATGTTTTATTTAACCCAAATCTCTAAAATACTATCGCTTCAACATGTAGCCAATACGAAAAATTATTAGCAAAGTCAGTCTTTTTTTATATACTATATTTTCAAAATACAATGTGTCTTTAACACAGCACAGCTTAATTCACACTAGCCACATTTTAAATGTTCGATAGCATATGTGCTAGTGGCTGCTGTACTGGACAGAACAATTCTACAGAATAAGCATGAGCCCTTAAGAAGAGCTCAGTGTGAAGCCTCTGAGTGGGAAAAGGGCTTGGTACTCCAGGGGATCTGAAGCAGAGTGAGGAGGAAGGAGAATGGTTAAGATGAAGTTTGATGAGGATGTAGGCCCCAGGGTTTTAGGCCATGATTGTAGGTGAGTCATCTAGAAAAGGGGCTTCCCAGGTGGCTCAGTGGTAAAGAATCCTCCTGCCAAGTAGGAGACAGGAGACACAGGTTTGATCCCTGGGTCAGGAAGATCCCCTGGAGAAGGAAATTGCACCCCACTCCACTATTCTTGGCTGGAGAATCCCATGGACAGAGGAGCCTGGCAGGGCTACAGTCCATGGGGTCACCAAGAATTATACATGACTATGTGTATAGATGGGAGAGTTGGACTGTGAAGAAAGCTGATCGCCGAAGAATTGATGCTTTTGAACTGTGGTGCTGGAGAAGACTCTTGAGAGTCCCTTGGACTGCAAGGAGATCCAACCAGTCCATTCTAAAAGAGATCAATCCTGGTGTTCACTGGAAGGACTGATGCTAAAGCTGAAACTGCAATCCTTTGGCCACCTCATGCGACGAGTTGACTCACTGGAAAAGACTCTGATGCTGGGAAGGATTGGGGGCAGGAGGAGACGGGGATGACAGAGAATGAGATGGCTGGATGGCATCACCGACTCGATGGACATGAGTTTGAGTGAGCTCCGGGAGTCGGTGATGGACAGGGAGGCCTGGCGTGCTGTGATTCATGGGGTCGCAAAGAGTCGGACACGACTCAGCGACTGAACTGAACTGATGTGACTAAACAACAACATCTGGAAAAAGACAGGGATTTCTTTGCCCTGTTACTTTAAAGCACAGCTCCCTTTATCTTTCAAAATCTGAGTCCTAATTCACTGACTGTATAATGAGTAACTAAGTCACCCCCAAATCTTGTTAGCAAACATTTCTTGTGTTAAGTGATCTTTTCAGTGGAGCTTGTTTACTTTGTCAGAGCAAACTAATGCCTCTTGTCATGCGAGATATAAGTGGATGCAATACTAACTTCCAACATAGCTTTCATTGTGTGAGCCGATTGAATTTCACCTTTGCAAACAGCATGCATGCATAATCAGCTTTGAGAGTTGATGTGAAATGGAGCATTTTCATCCAAGGTGGGTTTAGTTCATTTAAAGCTGGCTTTGATTTAAATTCCGAGTGGTGCTTTTAGCTCACGCGACAGTTAAAAATTAAATGAAATTATCTGAATCCAAATCATCATACCTTCTCTTCAGAAACCTTAGAATCCAGAAGGTGTATGGCATCAGGTCATACAAAGTATGACTGTTAGTACAAGAATGGCATGATTCATGTATGGTTTATCTTTTGAATTTACCCAGCATGTTCAAGTTCAAGGGTAACTTTGAAATTCCAGAGTCTGGAAGCACAGGAGTCCACATAATCTTTTAACTTTAATAATGAGCAGTAACTAATTGCTAGACACAATTGCAGGTACCTCTCCATAGATAGACAGGAAGGAGTCTTTCCAAGCTGTTTAAAATTTGGAAGATCCTTGCAACTGTCTTATTAAGGCATTGTGTCCTTCACAATCTACTACCAAGATATCTTCCATCATAAATTTAGAAATATTTCCACATGCAAATATTATTTTGATCTTGGTAGATAAATTTAATGATGTTACATTATATATTGACAATACCCAAAGGGCTATTCTCTTATCTGAAAATGCTGATGCTTGGATTTCCCTACTTTAATAAAATTCTGCCTACATACTCCACTCCTGTTACACAGAGAAGAAGGCTTTGTATGTATGACTGAGTTCAAATGCGTATTCAACATGTGAAACTTTTGGAAATCTAGTTTGTGCCAATTGAAAAGTTTTCTCTTTCTTATCCTCAGCATTCCATTCTCAATGATACACTCATTATTTGTTCATTTATTTCATCTACATTTATTGAACTTTTTTATTTAAAACACAAACCTAGATGCTAAAGAGTGAATTTCTTTTTAACATAAGTAACTCCTCGTTGAAAAATGTTACATATGTGATTATAACATGAGTTAGAACATGCTGAATTTCCCAAAAGCTATATACAAAGAGATATGGGAATTTAGAGAAAGGAGGAACTACTGGTGAGTTTCAGATGTAGTTAGTTACTGAGGTTGATTTTCAAAAATGTGTAGAATTTCAATAGGAAGATCTTTGATGGTATAAGCATTTGAGAGAGGAAACTTATTCAAAAGAATGATCATATTATTCTGTTCTTAAGTCAAATTTTTCAAAAATGAGCAAGAAGAGGGTAAAAATGGGAGGCAAGGCAACCTGAGGTCCAGTGCAAGAAAGCTTTGAGTGTCAGTCTGAGTATAAACCTTATTCTGTGGAAAATAGGAAAACTTTGAAATTTTTTCAGTAGAGAAGCTATTATTTTTTGACTTTTCTTTTCCTGGCAAAACTTTTAGGATGAATTATAGGGGAAATGGGCAGAAAATAGGGAGACCAATTGCAAAGTAATTGCAATAGTCCAGTGGTAAAATAATGGGGGCTGAAGGCATCAATCTTAGTCGCATTTTGGAGTTTGAATCTCAAGGCCCAGATCTTTGAGAGAAGTGAGTGGAAAATGTTGATGATGGCACTTAAATTTTAATTCTGGCCAGTGTGAGGAATATGAGGATGAGTGAGCATCTGGTTAGTGGGAAGGGTGATATGTTTTAGGCAAGTTAAACTGGCACTCTATACATTATCCTTTTTAGATGGCTGAACTAAAAACCAAGCTAAAGTGAAAAGTCGGACCAGAAAGGAGGGACAGAGAAAGGACAATCTAAAGGTAAAATGGAAAGATCCATGACATTCAAGCCCTCTCTCTATATAACACTAGACTGGTTCTAACAAAATTCCATACAGGCCAAATTCAGATTGTAGCTGTTGGTTTTCTTCTTTCTTGTGATATTGTGACTTATAATAAGAAATCTATATTTAGTCTTTGTCCTTGTTTCTGGCACAGAGATCCCCAGACCCTTGGAATTTCCTAAACTTTGAGAGTGATAAAAGTGCCCTTTGTTTTGTTAATGACACGATTTTTGAAGCAACTGAAGATAGGGGCTGTTGCCATTGTAGTCAACCCAGCTTAGAGGGTTGGAATTTTCAGTCCCACCCTGACATTGGGGAGGGAAAAAGAGCTCAAGATGGAATTTAGTCACCAAAGGTCAGTTATCAGTCATGCCTTTGTGATGAGGCTTCCACAAACCCAAAAAGCACAGGTTTCAGAGAGTTTCTGGGTTGGTAAACAAGTGGAGATTTCTTTAAGAGATAGGAATACCAGACCACCTGACCTGCCTCCTGAGAAATCTGTATACAGGTCAGGAAACAACAGTTAGAACCGGACATGGAACAACAGACTGGTTCCAAATAGAGAAAGGAGTACGTCAAGGCTGCATATTGGCACCCTGTTTATTTAACTTATGTGCAGAGTACATCATGAGAAATGCTGGGTTGGATGAAGCACAAGATGGAATCAAGATTTCCAGGAGAAATATCAATAACCTCAGATATGCAGATGACACCACCCTTATGGCAGAAAGTGAAGAGGAATTAAAAGGCCTCTTGATGAGGGTGAAAGAGGAGACTGAAAAATTTGGCTTAAAGCTCAACATTCAGAAAACTAAGATCATGGCATCTGGTCTCATCACTTCATGGTAAATAGATGGGGAAACAGTGGAAGCAGTGACAGACTTTATTTTTAGGGGCGCCAAAATCACTGCAGGTGGTGACTGCTGCCATGAAATTAAAAGACGCTTACTTCTTGGAAGAAAAGTTATGACCAACCTAGACAGCATATTAAAAAGCAGAGACATTACTTTGCCAACAAAGATCCATCTAGTCAAAGATATGGTTTTTCCTGTAGTCATGTTAGGATGTGAGAATTGGACTATAAAGAAAGCTGAGCATCAAAGAATTGATAATTTTGCACTGTGGTGTTGGAGAAGACTCTTGAGAGTCCCTTGGACTTCAAGGAGATCCAACCAGTCCATCCTAAAGGAGACCAGTCCTGGATGTTCATTGGAAGGACTGATGCTAAAGCCAAAACTCCAAAACTTTGACCACCTGATGCAAAGAACTGACTCATTAGAAAAGAACCTGATGCTGGGAAATGTTGAAGGCAGAAGGAGAAGGGGATGGCAGAGGATGAGATGGTTGGATGGCATCACCAACTCAATGGACCTGAGTTTGAGTAAGCTCCAGGAGTTGGTGATGGACAGGGAAGCCTGGCATGCTGCAGTCCATGGAGTCACAAGGAGTCGGACACGACTGAGCAACTGAACTGAATTGCACTGAAACAAGTGGAGATGTGGGGAGAGTGGTGCACTCGCACAGCACAGAAGCCCATACCCTTTCCCCATACCTCGCTCCATGCACCTCTTCTTTCTATCTGTATCCTTTTATAATAGACCAGTAATCTAGGAAGTAAGTTGTTTCTCTGAGTTCTGTGAGCCTCTCTAGCAAATTAATCAAACCCTAGGAGGGGACTGTGGAAACATCTGACATATAAGTCAGTTGTTCAGAAGTATAGGTAAGTACACCTGGACTTGTGGCGTGCCACTAAGGTCTAAGGTTGGGGTCACTGGAACCTCTCAATCAGTCAGAATCAATTTTGACTGGTATTTGAAGGTTGAGGGAGCAATCTCATAGGACTAAACTCTTAACAGGTAGAATCTGATTGTTACTATCCTTGGTTATTGAGCTGACCTCTTGGACCCCCTGCTGGTTTCTGATGCTTTGTAGTGTGTGAAGACCCCCACCAACACATACACGCACACACACACACACGCTAGGATTGGTCTCAGAACACCAAAATACTTTCCTTATTAAACAGTGAAATCACAGTTTTACTGCTTCATGAAAAATTAAATAAACAATCTGATGTTTGTGGAAGATTCAGACATTGAAATGCTTGACCTCAATTTTCTTCTTTAAGAGGCAATTTTTGTTAGTGACTAGAAAGATGATCTGGGTGTTTGTCCAGAGAATGGGCAGTGTACCTATTCTAGAAGAGAGAAAGACCCTACATTTCTTGAAAGTGATTTTAAGATTATCCCAGTGTTTTTTCTATCCGGGTAAATAAATTACTTCCCACTACCTTTCCTCTTCGTCTGCCTCTCCAAAATCTATCCATCTATCCAAGTTATGTCTAAACATACCTCTTGAATGAAGTTTTCCCTTGTCTACAATCTTATGTTTTCCATTCTTTAAACTCCCTTCACAATAGATTTATAGCCATTAATGACATCGAATTAGTGATGTGCAAGTCTCCCTGTTAGGGTCTAATCTTTGAAAGCATAGACTGTCACTCCTTTTTCTAACCTGCAGGTGCCTTGAACACAGAGAAAGGTTGATGAGTGATTGGGAAATGAATGTATATCCAATCACTTAGTTTGCTGAGGGCATTCTATATGTCAGGCAGCATTCTAAGCACTTTACATATGCTGCTCAATCTAATCTCCACCACGATCCAAGATAGAGCCTGTTGCTTTGCATAAGAGAAGGTGAGAGGATGGATGAACTCCCTGGCCTCTTCAGTAGCAGAGGCAGGGTATGAATGCACGTGGCCTGGCTCCAGAGCCTGTGCTCTTAGTTACTGTGTATATTGACCCTTCCAGCTCCATGTCCTAATTTGGTTACCACATACATTAAGGAGGAAAAAGGAGCAAAATTAAGCTTAGATCACTGCCTTTGTAATTATGGACACATGATTTTGTAGAAATCATAAGTAAATGTCTCAGGTTCCTCACATAAAATGGATTACTAGCAGTATTTTATGAAATTTTTATGGGTACTAAATGAGACAATGCACATAAAATACACATAGCAAAAACAAACTTTCGTGATGATGATGAGGGAACTCCTAAGGTGTGTAACTTACATTATGTCCTTCTGGATCATAACGTTATCTTCCATCTGGAAGTGATATCTTGGCATCTGCCATTTTTGTGCTTGATGCTATGTTAGTTTTCCTGAGAGCAATAATTTCTAGCCAGTATAAAGCTATCCAGTAACTGTTGTGAAAATACAGAAAATATATTGTAGTGAGAATATGCAACAGGCAGAAAAGTGAAGGCCTTATAACTTTAAAACCAAAAACTGAATCTTCCTCAAATATTAAATTGTAGGCATTTCTTAGTGTTTTATTATACTTGACCCTGTGTGTAGCACATTTATGCACTTTTCTTTTTCAACCAACCTATCGTGTTGTATGCTGTCTGTAGCACTTGGAGTACATAGTTAAATAAACATATGGGTAGGAGAAAAAGATCACTTTTAAAAGATATTGTTTTGGTTTACTTATTTTATTTTTTAAATCTCTTTTAGTTCTTTGGGGTTTTTCTGGAAAAGAAGTACTTAATCTCACTATTATGGTAAGAGACAAAAAGATATTGGGACTGCTCTGGTGGCCCAGTGGTTAAGACACTGGGCTTTCATTGAAGGAGGCATGATCTCTGGTTAGGGAACTAAGATCCTGCAGACCCTGCAGCACAGCCAAAAAAGACAGAAAGAAACTAGCAAAAAGATGCTAAACTCTACTAAAGGAGAAGATATAAAAAGTGGTTGAGGTGGAAATATATGCTCAAATTCCCTTTTATTCCTCAGATAAAATAATTCACCTAATGCTAATATATGAGCCAGGCAATGACAAGAGAAAATAATCATTTTATTGCAGTGGATCTTTGGGTAGAAAATTTAAGGACAAGAAACTATTCTTATCCTTGAGGGGAGAAAGGTAAGTATCTGATTTACAATGCCTACTTATCTCCTTAGAAGAATGTTTAGTATAACATCAGCAAGACTTCATGTAATATTAATAACTTGAGTTAGGATTTATCAAAAGGTCTGAGATTCATTTAGTTTTGTGTAACTTTTACCTCTTTTGAATTATGGACGTGGAAGCCATTTGTTAAACTATTTGGTGGATCTGTCACTTTTAGCAGTAGCATTTGCTTGTATGCCTTGAATTTGAATGTGTATATATATGACAACTACAACCAAATGGCCTATAAGATATTATTCATTTCTTTATACCATATATGATAGCATATAACGTTTAAATTTTTTATAGTAAAAAATATAAACTTTCCATATTTTAATTGAAACTCAATAGGAAGTGAAGTAGTATATAAGAAGTCTAGTTTACTGTTTTGAGTTGTGGTCTTAATAAATCTCACTCTGCTAAAATGATGACTCTTGTACTTTGCCTGCATTAAAATCATTTTAGGAGGTAATTGGTTTAGCTTATTGTAATGCTGCCTGATAATATTTCTTTTGCTTTTCAAGCAAAGAATAAGGTATCATTAAATTATTGTTGCACAGGGAAGTCATGTATTACAAATGTTATTGAATACGGAATATAAAATGGACTCAAGAAAAATAAATACACTTCACACAGGAGACTCACTACAGGTTTCATTGGATTATTTAATTCACTAAAATATCTTCCTATTTGATGGGCTAGAGTTACTTGTTTTTTTTTTTAGTTACTTTTATTATTTTAAATTTACTGTTTTAAAATATATACAAATACATAAAGTAAAGCATTAAAAGGCATATTTTGGAAGTTACTAGACTCTAGTATTAAATGAGATGGGGTGTCATTGTTTTGAACATTTAAAAAATAAGATATATCAAAGTTTAATTTTCATTGTTGAACCTCCATCTAAAGAGAGAATGCCTAGATTTTTATAACTTTATTGTGATTTTTTTTGAACATCAGAATTCCCATTAGAAAAATCAAACTTCTTTTTAAAACAAAGATTCTCACAAATCATACATAAGCATCAATATATAAATACATACATATATGTACATACATTGTATGTATGTGTGTATACATACATAATTGTTAAACATGCTTTTTAATTGAGTATATTTTTTAGCTAATTTATCCAATTAGTTAAATGCTTTCCTCAAATAAAGATTAGAAGAAAAAAATCAACAGCCTATCACTTTGCTTCCAGGCTGAGGTAAATTGGCTGAAATGACCTATTCTGGGGAAGCTGGTGGTTCATAAGTTACAACCCAGGAGTGTAGTTTCCCTGGCATTCAGCTTGGCATCATGGGTACCAGCTGTATCCAGTCTTTTTAGCAGTTCAAGCCCATGCTTTGTGCTTCCTTAGCTTGATATTTCACCAAATACCCAATTATAGGTTGGGCGCCTTGTGAACTATTGGCAAAGTCTCAATCAGCTGAGCATACACAGTGTGTAAATATGTCAGGAGAGACAATGGATGCACTGATGGATGCTGTCTTTCAGCCTGCTGCAAGAAAGGAACGGAGAGAAGGACTGGCAGTCCTGAGCAGGGAGGACAGAAGTGGACTCCCTGAAGCAAGGGGCGGGGGCTGGGGAGCAACCCTGGAGGCAGTTAATGGCTGGCTGTTCCATAGCTCCGAGGACATAAATCTAAGCAATTCACCAGCTGGAGATGCTTGAGAAGGCAAAGGAATAAAATTACTATTCTTTTATTGCAACTTGGGTAAAATGAATGTTTAATTTTGAGAGCCAGTAGCAGACTCTTCTCTAACTACCAGCATCTGCTGTAAGAAAATGATTTTATATATATACACGTTACTCTTTGGTTGGTCGGTTGGCTGTCAGCTTGTGGAATATGTGGGCTGAGTTTTTGGTTTGGGTTTTGTTTTTTATTTAGGTACAGTTGATATACAGTATTACATAAGTTTTTGGTAGACACATAATGATTCACAATTTTCAAAGGTTATATAACATTTATGAATATCATAAAATATTGGCTGTATTCCCAATGTTGTACAATATATATCCTTATAGCTGATTTATTTTATACATAGTAGTTTGTACCTCTTAATCCCCTACTGCTGTCTTGTCCCTCCTGCCTTCCCTCTCATCACTGGTAACCACTGGTTTGTTCTCTAAATCTGTGAGTCTGTTTCTGTCTTGTTTGAAAACTACTGGTTTGGTGTAGTCATTAGGTTCCCCATATAAGCAGTATCGTACAGCATTTGTTTGTTTTTTTTCTGTCTGACATTTTTTACTTAACATAATATCCTCTAAGTCCATCCATGCTGTTGCCAATGGTGAAATTTCATTCTTTTATTGCATGGTAATATTCCATTGTGTGTGTGTGTGTGTATGTATGTCTGTATCTGTGTGTGTATATGTCTTCTTTATCCTTTCATCTGTTGGTAGGCACTTAGGTTGCTCCCATATCTTGGCAATTGTAAATAATGCTACTATGAACATTGGGGTGCATGCATCTTTTCAAATTACTGTTTTCTTTTTTTTTCCAGATATACACCCAGAAATAGAATTGTTGGGTCATATGGTAGTCCTGTTTTTAGTTTTTTTGAGATACCTCTGTATTGTTTGCCACAGTGGCTACATCAATTTACATTTCCACCAGAAAGGTACCGTGTTCCTCTTTCTCCACATCCTTGCCAACACTTGTCATTTGTGTTTTTTTTGATGATAGCCATTCTGACAGGTATGAGGTGTTGACTCATTGTGGCTTTGATGTACGTCTCCGACGATCTGATGATTAACATTGTTGGACATCTGTTCATGTGCCTGTTGCTCATCTGTATGTCTTGTTGGACTGGATTTATGAAATTAAGTGGACTTGAAGACTGAAGAAACTAAATATCTTAGTACATGGAAATTTCAAAGCTAATTCATTTGTGACATCACACAGTCAATACCTCAATCAAGAACAAGAGGAAAAATGTCAAAAACAACAACAAAACCTGAAACATAAACAGGAGAAGCACGTGCAGATGCAGTAAGCATGAAAGGAGTTGGCCAGTTCAGTTGATAAGACGGGAAGGATTATAGAAGTCATATCAGCTTAAAGCAAGAAGTTCAAGTACCAATTAAAATGGGCCTAATAGAAACTATTTGTCAGCTCTTGACTCTGAAGACATAGAGATTTGTTCATGGTTTTAACTATATTTAAGTAAGAATTTTAAATATATTCAGATTTCAGCTCAGCAGAAGTATTACAGATTAGAAGAAAAAAAATTGCTATCATTAAATTTAATGTATTGTCTAGGCTTTTGATTTTTTATTTCCACAGTTTTGGTTTTCTTTCTTCTTTAAGATTTAGTTATTTTTATCTGTTGAAATTGTTACATGCAGGAAATCCTGAATGCTATCTTTCTTAATTATTTACTCTAATGAATAGAAGTAATGACAGTGATGTAACTGGATAAAAATAATCCAGAAGTACATAATTTTTATATATATTTTGTGTTGCTTTCGAAAATTTTCCTAATTTGGGGGCATACCTCATACTATTATCTACAGCAAAAAATATTTAATTGCATATTGTATTTTGTTACCACCTCTCTCTTTACATACATAATTAGCTGACAATGAAAATTGTAAAATACCACGTTGACCCTGACAGTTAAGTCCTTAACCAGAAACAGGTATCCCAACTTTTCATATAGCTCCTTGTTTTGAACAAGGCATTTACTTCTCTGAGTCTCAGTTGCCTCATTCACAGAAATGAGGAATATCTTTTTTGTTAATCTTGCTATGGGAAGCAAGTCAAATAAGAAACATTAGTCTACTTGGATAAATATATGAATTAAAAATCAATAGGCTACAGACAAATGAGCCTGGTCTCCATCTTAAACAAAATCCTAGGATAGAATAGACAGTAGAGTTTGCTTAGCATAAGATGTATCTAGCCTCTTTTGTTTCATGGAATTCTTTTAGTTCTTTTGTATTTCAGGAAAATACAAAAATTACATTGGATCTAAGCTTAAAGACATTCAACAGAATTTCTTTTGATCTTTTTGTAGATAAGTTTTATAAATACAGAGTGAATTCAAGAAAAAAAAAAAAGGAACCATAACTAAAATTTCTGAGCATCTCTCTCTGGCAGTCACCACGCTTGATATTAACGTACTTCATCTTGTTTAGTTCTCCTGACCTTGTAACCAACCTCTGGGGAATAGTATAACATGGTGGATGAAAGTACAAGCTCTGGAACTAGAATTCTTGCTTTAAATTCCAATTCCTTCACTTTCAAGCTGTGTGACCTCAAAGAAGCTATTGAACTTCAATGTGCCTTAGTTTTTTTTACTTGATGCACATTAAGGTTGTAAATAAAATAGTTTATACCTTCATAGGGTTATTCTGAGGGTTAAACGTAAAACCTCATAGAATACTGCCTGGCACATGGTTCAGTTCAGTTCAGTTCAGTCGCTCAGTCGTGTCCTTAGCAGTTAATAAATAATAATTGCTAGCAGTTTTTAAAAAAGCAATTATTAAATGTCAACTCAGAAAACTGCAGCTTGTTAAGAAATTTGCCCAAAATGCCATAGGAATGGAAAAAATGGAACAATGATTAAGGTCTACCTGAATCAGACCCACTGCCCTTTATGGCTCCAACATTTTAAACAACTCCATACTGTACTGTATGGACTATTGAACTCCACTGAAGGTATGAGGTGATGGAGCAGGTGTATATCATAGCATTGCAACCAACTAATAATGCAGCATTTTATATTTCTGTGATTAAAATTGCTTTAGCCACTCCATCACTGAAAACTTCCCAGTGGGTATGATTTTCTGCAAGTCTGACCTTCTGCCATATTTTGTACTATTTCTCTCTTTATCTCTTTCTTTTCTCTCTTCTTCTTCTTCTTCTTCGTACTATCCCTTCTCTCTTTTATGATCTCCCTGATCTTTAAATTCTTGATAACTTCTTATGCAGAGTGCTTTAACTTCTACTTGCTTGAGTGAGTGCTTAGTCGCTCAGTCAAGTCAGATACATGTCCAACTGCAACTCTTTGCAGTCTTTTACAAGGGAAGAAGATAAAAATTGTCTCTGCCTTCAGGAGCAAAAATTGTCTCTGCCTTCTTTCTTTCTTTTCTTACCTAATATACTTGATTACAAAGGACTCTTTAACTTGTTTTTGTCCCCCTCAAAATTGAAAGCTCAATGAAGGTAAAATCTCTTCCTGCCTGACTCGTTACTTGATTCCCAGCCCATAGAAGACTTTGACATAGAATGTGTGTTCAACATTTCATTTGATGGCATTGTACTATAGTCATGAACGTGAAGGTTGGCTTGGCTGGTGCAGGAGCTCCTTAAGGGCAATCATCATATCTCTGGTCCTATCATATCTCTGTTGTTCTTTAGTCACTAAGTTGTGTCTGACTCTGCAACACCTTGGACTCTAGGCCACCAGGCTCCTGTGTCCATGGATTTTTCAAGCACATCTCTGACACTAGTATTAATAGATAGGTCTTAATAGAACTGAATTCAGTTTACCCAAACTGTTTACTCAATATATCTAGGCATATTGACTTAGATATACTGTTAATAGTAACTTGAAATCATATCTCATAAATAATTGTTGAAATAATTGAAAAATATTTCATGTGAAAAAGACAAGTCTTGGGAAGGATGTGCAATTGTCTTCAAATTTCGTCCGACTCTTGGGACCCCATGGACTATAGCCTGCCAGGCTCCTCTGTCCATGGGATTCTCCAGGCAAGAATACCAGAGTGGGTTGCAATTTCCTTATTCAGGGGATCTTCCCAACCCAGGAATCAAACCCAGGTCTCCTGCATTGCAGACAGATTCTTTATTGACTGAGCTACGAGGAAGTGAAAGTGAAAGTCATTCAGCCGTGTCCACCTCTTTGTGACCCCATGGACTATACAGTCCATGGAATTCTCCAGGCCAGAATACTGGAGTAGGTAGCCTTTCTCTTTTCCAGGGGATCTTCCCAATCCAGGGATCAAACCCAGGTCTCCTGCATTGCAGACAGATTCTTTACTGAACCACGAGGGAAGCCCCTCAAATATCATAGAGACCCCCAAAGAAGAGAGACACTTGTCTGCCCTCAAGTTAAAAGACATTTTAGTACTGAATTAGAGAGAACTTTTAGATTTAGTATGTTACTGTCAGGAGCAATGAGTTGCTCATCACTGCAAGTATTCAAGGGGCTTCCCCGGTGACTCAGCAGTAAAGAATCTGCCAGCCATGCAGGAGACGCAGGAGATAGAGGTTCCATCCCTGGGTCAGGAAGATCCCCTGAAGAAGGGCATGGCAACCCACTCCAGTATTCTTGCCTGGAGAATCCCATGGACAGAGGAGGCTGGCAGCCTGAGATTTATGGGGTCACAAAGAGTTGAACATGACTGAAGCAAGTAAGCACAGCACAGCATTCACAGGAGGTGCCCAAGCAAAGTCTGGGGGTGTGGGATACAAAATTAAACAATAATATGTACAGTTGATATAAACCCCCAAGAACTGAGGCTCTATGAGTTTTATAGATAAGTACAAAGAAATACATTTCTTCAATCTAATCTTGCAAATAGTTTTCTGTAGGAAAATTAACTCTACCTTTCTTACAAGGACATTGTATTTTCATTTAAGAGTTGGATTGCTTTACACCTTACAAGTTGTTTTCATATAATCCTTGCAGAGGTCTACCTTTCAATAGGTATACCAAATATTATTCATATTACTACCATTTTATATAAAAACAGTTGCTTATAGAGGTTTACTCATTTGCCAGAAGTTACATATGTAGTAATTGATGTAAATAGATCTTGAACCCAGGTCTTTGTGACTTTTTTCCAGAGCTGCCTACCACATCGTGCCAACCTCCTTTGAAAATACTAACGCAGATCCTCCCTTACAGAAGAATGCTGCCAAGTGCTCTGTAATTTATGCTTGAGAGCAAATTTAAGTGGTATGATCAAGAGCACACGGACAATGAGAAACAGGATCTGGTTAGGAATGCAGGGCTCTGGTATCCCATGATGCTATTTGCCCCACAGAATCTGACTGCTTTTCCTGGGAAGGAATTATAATGATGCTTTTATGTTCTTGGCCAGGAAATGTTTATAAATCATAATGTACCATTTGCAAGTGATGTTACCTTATGAATATTAAAAGATTAGGAAATGACATTGGCTTTTGTTGAAAACCTTGAGTGACCCTGTAACAAACACAATAAATGATTGCTTTTATTGCAGTGCCCTCTAAATATTATTAAAACTCTTTATGGTAGGCAGTAAATAATAGCAAACGAATGCTTGATTTATAGCAATTACAGTACAGATGAGTTGGATTCATGTGCCGTACTGTAATGAAGATAATAGCTCAAAATAAACGAGAAACAGTCACTCAGTGAAATATGAGCTGATTTGCATGATCCATGTCCCTTGAGTAACCTGTAATTGGCTATTATGAAATGGAATAGGAATGATTTGGTCTACAAATAAGAGAAGTAGTACAGAATTACCATATTATCTCTATGAAAATATTTTTATTTTCAACACCAAACTATTTTTGTGGAACATAGGATCCGTGCTTCCGTATTTAACATATGTGAGTATTCAGCAGTTAAGAAACATTCTTCTCTAATTCCTTTGAAAATTGGTGTCATTCAACTTTATTCACAGTAAGCATACAAAATTGCTTTCTTTTAGCTAGAAGATATACTGCATTCTTTAATAGTCACCTTTTAAGAATAGATTTTGTGGGTGAGGCTGGAAAAGAATTGAATTTCCAAACAAAGGAATTCAAGGTATATGTACAACCAATTTTATTTATCAAAGCAAATTTAAGTAATTCATATTAATATTTTAGATTTCAGGAAATTTCTAATGAAAACTTGGCTTTCTCAATTATTTTAATGTTTGCCCAGTCCACTTTTGACTCCCCTCTATAGAAAACCACACCAAAAACAGTAACAATCCACACGAAATATCTATTTTTTTGGTGGAATAAGCTGCCATTTTTGAAAGGCAGTGAAGGGAGCTGTGCCAATATGGTATTTCATGCCTAGGCCGTCTGTCACATTCCTGAAATCTCATTCTTATTATTACACAAATAACCCAAGGGATAGAACTAATCCCACTGGCAAGGGGAATCATCAATGTTTATCCTAAAGTACTGTTACAGTGGCCATAATGGGAAAAGGTATACCATAATTAAGAGCTATAGTCAACTAATTAAGTTAAATTATATCTAATTATAGATCCAATAATCTATGCCAAAGCTAGTTGTTGATAACTAAGGGAAAAATAATGTTTTAATTAACTTCTATTATGAATCACTGTTCAAAGGTTTTTTATTAAAAATATTTTTGTAAGATAACTCCTACTACTATATTTATCTAATATTTTGCTTTAGGAATAGACAAATAAAAAATACAAAGTTATTTTTATAAAACTTTGCCTTTAAAATTTTTAACTTAATTAATTATTAAATATTCCTAGAAAATCTGAAGGGAAAATATGAGCTAATACTGGTGCTAAATAATTATTTAATGAACTTTAATAAACTATTCCTGAAACAAATTAAGAAGGATAAGTAAAAATGAAATGGTCAACAGTGGATTTATTAAATAATAAAATAGAAAATAAGGCACACATAATGAGAAAATCTGAAGCTGTGTAATATTCATTTAAGTTAACTAGGGGCAAATTAATAACAGTCTCCAAATAATTGAAAAATGGAAATAAAGTGCTGACATGTATTTTTGAATATTTACCATGAATTTGAGCAAAATTACATTAAAAACAGTAGCTTAACATAAGGAGCTTACTAATCTTGAAGATGGTTCATATTATGTAATATCCTTCAGAAAGCTATGAAACTTTTATCTCTAGATATCTTTAAAAACAAAATATATGTAAATAAAACATCAGCATGAACTATCTGGAGCCCCCAAGCAGGAATGATAGCTCTAAATGTCTCTTTCCCTCTAGTGTTGCTTGATAATTTAAAGAAAATAAAAATCCAATTTTGGTCTATGGTATATTTATTTAGATATAAATCTAAACTGAAACATAAGTGCATGAAACTACCTTCTTCTAAATAACAAATGTGATAAGATAAATATAATATAATCACAGAAGTCTAAAAGAATGTGAAATACCTTTAAAGTTTGTGTATCACTTATACCTAGGATATGATAAGGCTATTATCCCGGGACCTGGGACTGATTTGTTACAACAGCAGATATCTGAGCTTAATGACAAATTAATGCATTTATTAAAAAAGCACTTTTCTACAGTGTGTTAACCTTTGTGCTAGACAGATGTGTAGAATATAAAACATAAAAGGACTTAGCTCTTGACCTCAGGGAAGGTATGAAATAGAAAGGTGTAAGAATTGTACATAAATTACTAAATTAAAAAAGAAAACAAGTATAATGACAGATACCAAGGAAGTATTGTTGTTTTAAGGACCAAGTAACAAGGAGATCCAACCAGTCCATTCTAAAGGGGATCAATCCTGGGTGTTCATTGGAAGGACTGATGCTAAAGCTGAAACTCCAATACTTTGGCCACCTCATGTGAAGAGTTGACTCACTGGAAAAGACTCTGATTCTGGGAAGGATTGGGGGCGGGAGGAGAAGGGGATGACAGAGAATGAGATGGCTGGATGGCATCACCGACTCGATGGACATGAGTTTGAGTGAACTCTGGGAGTTGGTGATGGACAGAGAGGCCTGGCGTGCTGTGATTCATGGGGTCGCAGAGAGTCAGACACGACTGAGCGACTGAACTGAACTGAACCATTTCTTAGAAATGATATTTTAGGAGTTTCATAACAATTACAACATTTAATTATCATGAACAGTGGATAAGAGTTGGATAGGGAAAGAAGGTTGTTAGAGTTTCTCTGCAAACCAAGTGACAATGCTGAATTTTAAAGAGCTTTATGATTAGTCATCATTGTCTTTGTTGTTCAATTACATATGCTGAATCACGTGCCAGGCTCTATAATAGAGGTTCATAGTTTTATCCTTATACAAAATTAACCTTTATTAAATTACAAGTGTTGTACCAGTCAGCCTTTTTCTTAAAGCATTTTCTCTCTTTACTCTCCTCTCTTCTGAGATGATTCAATCCACACCCATGACTTTTATTACCATCCACATAGCTTGTAAATTTGTTCCTCCAACTGAGAGCTCTCTTCAGAGTTCGAGGCTATGTGTCAGTTTCCTATCTGATATCTCATGCAACAAACGAAAGCTATCTATAACAAAATTTGTGATCTTTCCCATCAAAACTGACCTTCCTCCTTTATCTTCTATCTCAATGGATGACACCAATATCCATCTAGTCTTGCAAATCTGAAACCTAGGGATCATCTTGAATGCTTACCTCTTATTACACACCATAGTAATTTTACCAGCAATTCCAAATATACTATTAAAAATCTTACATTTATCCATTTCTCTTCATGTTACCTGACAATAATGGCAGTTCTCACTATCATTTTATTTCATATGGCCACTGCAATACATTCATTTTTTGCATCAATTTTTGCCTCTTTCCAATTTATTCCTCATACTGCAGTGGGAATGATTTATTTAGATGACATCGTGTAACTTCCTTGCATAAATCTTCAAAAGACCATCAGAATTAAGTCCACAGTGTCCAAAGTCTTTCATAATATGAAATCTGCCTAGGTCTGCAACTGGTCTCAAAGTAGATTTTCCTTGATGTCTTGTGTGAAGCTTTCCTTCAAGTTCTCAAATGAGTCATTCTCCATCTAGCTTTGTAAATTCCTCGCATACGTTTCTCCCTGGCCTGGATGTAGTGCTTTCTGCCATATCCACTGCCTTACTCTCAATTGGCTTATTTTTGTTAATACTGGTTTATCAGATCTCAGTTTAAATAACGCTCCATTAAGAAAACTGTCCATCACCACCTGTATTTTTCCTTTGTGATCTTTTTCACCCACATACATATAATTCAATGGTGAAAAAAATCAAGTTAAATAACGTGAAGATGGATTTGTAGTTTAACATGGTAAAAAGTGGGCTTTCCTGGCGATTCAGATGGTAAAGAATCTGCCTGCAATGCTGGAGAACTGGGAAGAGCTGGATTGAGAAGAGCCCCTGAAGGAGAGCCTGCCCACCCACTCCAGTATCCTTGCCTGGAGAATCCCCATGGACAAAGGAGCCTGGTGGGCTATAGTCCACAGGATCACAAAGAGTCAAACATGACTGAGTGACTAAGCAAAGCACATGGTGAAAAGTATATGCATGTATCTCTTCTCCAGCTCCAAAAACTCTCATTCAGAATATACAAACACAGAGAAACAAAGAAAATTGGACGTAAATCAGTAGTGGACTACAGAGTTGAACCAATCAATTGGAGATTGAAAGTAAACTGACTCTGTCTTAGTGGAGCAGGGATTTCCATCACCTAAAAGATCTTTGAGAGGAATACCAAAGAAAGATAAGCCAATTTGTACCTATACAAATCCAGAAAGTCTGAAAAGTGGAGGTACCAAGGATCATAGAAGCAGATGAAGGTCTGAAAACAGTGGGATTATCAAAAGTCTGCATAAAGAGCTGTTGGACAACCCACCTAGATAACCCTTCTCTACCTAATACACATTGAACTATTAGATAATAAAGCCTCTCTCTACCTTCAGATGAAACTGCATGGGTATTATCTAAAAAAATCAAATTGGAAAGTCTCTAGGCTCAGAAATACCATATTTGTAATTAATAGCTAATAACGCATGATGGAAGCCTTGCTGTGCCACAATCTCATACTTCTATGTTCTGCTTCTTGTTCCCTACTAAGCCAGCATCTGGCTTGGTCATGGTCTTCCAAAAAAAATGAAGGCACAGCAACTCAATTAGCATCTCAAAAACACTCTTGGAAAGAAAAAGAAACTGAAATAAAATTTTTAAAGTTCTAAGGGAGATTGCTTTCTGATCTAGGTTTTATATCTGATGTGACAGGCAATGAAGTGTAAGAGTAGAAGAAAAAAGACACTTTCAGACCTGTAAGTAAAAATCGCTCAGTCCACTTGTGTCCAACTCTTTGTGACCCAAAAAACTATACAGTCCATGGAATTCTCCAGGTCAGAATACTGGAGTAGGTAGCCTTTCCCTTCTCCAGGGGATCTTCCCAACCCAGGGGTCGAACCCAGGTCTCCTGCATTGCAGGTGGATTCTTTACCAGCTGAGCCACAAGGGAAGCCCAGACCTGTAAGTGCTCAAAAATTTGGCCTTGTATGAACCCTTTCTCAGGAAGCTGAATGATATACTCCATTAAGAAAAACAAGTTTTAGGATCTAAGTAACAGAGGTCCGTACACAGTAAAAACCAAAGGGATTTTCTAGGAAATGGCAAGGGAAAACCTCAGCGTGCTTAGGCACTCAGTCATGTCCAACCCTTTGCAACCCCGTGGACTGTAGCCCACTAGGCTCCTCTGTCCCTGGGATTCTCCAGGCAAGAATACTGGAGTAGGTTGCCATTTCCTTCTCCAGAAAACCTCAATAGCAGTACATAGATACAAGAATGAGGGCAGAAGGATCCAGGGTTATCTAGGACTGAATTCATTACTTAACTGTTTTGGTCTTGCAGAAAACAATATAATTGAAAATAATAAAAAGACAATTTTAATTTCAGAAAAAATAAAACAAAATACAACAAAGGAAATGTAATCATGTTATTTTGCTAAGTAGTCAATATTATTAATATTGTCATAATATTATAAGCATTGAGATAATTAAATAAGACGTAAAGTCTAAGAAAGCCAGATTTTTTATCTTATAAAATATGCATTTATCCTTTGACCTTGCAGTGTCAGTTCTAGGGATATATCTCAAAAATACTGCAAATTTTCAAAACTAGTTGTACTCAATGTTATTTACTCTAACATTATTTATAATAGCAAAAAAAAAATGGATGTGATTCCATTGTTTTTCCATAGAAACCACATTCAATAAACTGGTACATTATCACAATAAAATATAAAGCAGCAAATGAAACAACTGACAATGGATTAATTTCCAAAATATACAAGTAGCTCATAAAAGTCAATACCAGAAAAACAAACAACCCAATCAAAATTGGGAAAAAGACCTAAACAGATATTTCCCCAAAGAAGACATATAGATGGCCAATAAACACATGAAAAGATGCTCAACATAGCTCATTGTTAGAGAAATGCAAATCAAAGCTACAATGGCCATCATCAAAACTCTACTAACAATAAATGCTGGAGAGGGTGTGGAAAAAAGGGAACGCTCTTGCACTGTTGGTGGGGATATAAATTGATGCAGTCACTATGGAAGACAGTATGGAGATTCTTTGAAAAACTAGGAATAAAACCACCATATGACCCAGCAATCCCACTACCAGGCATATACCCTGAGAAAAACAAAACTGAAAAAGACACATGTACCTCATTGCAGAACTGTGTACAACAACTATGACACGGAAGCAACCTAGATGTCCATCGACAGATGAATGGATAAAGAAGCTGTGGTACATAAACACAATGGAATATTAGTCAGACATAAAAAGGAATGCATCTGAGTCAGTTCTAATGAGGTGGGTGAACCTGGAGCCGATTATACAGAGTAAAGTAAGTCAGAAAGAGAGAAACAAAGACTGTATCAGTTCAGTTCAGTTCAGTTCAGTCGCTCAGTCGTGTCCGACTCTCTGCGACCCCATGAATCACAGCACGCCAGGCCTCCCTGTCCATCACCAACTCCCGGAGTTCACTCAAACACATGTCCATCAAGTCGGTGATGCCATCCAGCCATCTCATTCTCTGTCGTCCCCGTCTCCTCCCCGCCGCCAATCCCTCCCAGCATCAGAGTCTTTTCCAGTGAGTCAACTCTTCGCATGAGGTGGCCAAAGTATTGGAGTTTCAGCTTTAGCATCAGTCCCTCCAATGAACACCCAGGATTGATCTCCCTCAGAATGGACTGGTTGGATCTCCTTGCAGTCCGAGGGACTCTCAAGAGTCTTCTCCAGCACCACAGTTCAAAAGCATCAATTCTTCGGCGATCAGCTTTCTTCACAGTCCAACTCTCACAGGAAAGGCCATATACTAATGCATATATATGGAATCTAGAAAGATGGTCCTGATGAAATTATTTGTAGGGCAGCAGTGGAGACAGAGACATAGAGTACAGACTTATGGACATGGGGTTTGGGGAGGAAGCATAGGGTGGGATGTACAGAGAGAGTAACATGGAAAGTTACTTTACCGTATTTAAAAAGATAGTCAATGGGAATTTGCTGTATGACTCAGAGAAATCAAACCAGGGCTCTGTAACAGCCGATGGGAGTGGGATGGGGAGGAAGGTGGGAGGGAAGTTTAAGAAGGAGGGGACTTATGTATACCTATGACTGATTCATGTTGATGTTTGGCAGAAACCAACACACTTCTGTAAAGCAACTGTCTTTCACTTACAAAATAAATAAATATTTCTATTGCACTTATATATATACATATATATATATATATTGCAACTACTGAAAAGAAATAAGGACAATCTCCTAGACATTGTTAAATGACAAAAACCAAAGTAGAGTTTTCATTATTTATAGAACAATTATGACTAAAAATACAAAGCAAATAAGTGAAACACTATTTGATAATTCCTCAAGATAAGGATTCAGACTAAAATCATCATTGCATGAAATCATTAAAGTAAGGTTTAATATTGAATTCTTTTTTTTTTTTTTTGTTGCTGTGTCTTCTGAGCCAGTTTTTTGGCCTGTAAATGCTGAACCATAGTTCTAGCACTAATCATGATGTCAAAGGGTTTTTCCATGACTGTTTCTTAAACATCTTAAATATTGAATTCTACAGTTGAAAGATCAAGGTATCATCCCCTGCATCCACTTTTCAATCATAGCATCTATTAAGAGTGGGAGGACCATATTTTATCCAGATAATATATATTTCTGGAGTCTGAAGAGAAAACGTAAGCCATCTTAAATTCAATTTTTAAACTTTTATATTTATCTTAAATTTTTCATATAAATGGTACATTCTGTACATTTTCTATATTACATACCCTTCTAAACAGAGCACTCTCACTGTTTTAATCATATGCAACTTAGCAAAACTGATACTCCAGAAATATGTACTTTATCTCTTTTGTATTTTTGCCTATATTCTGCCTTTCTAGCTTAAATAAAGTTTTTCTTCATAACCTCTTTAGCATATGTGAGTAAGTGTGTGTGTGTGTATAAACAGGAGAATTGAGAGAGGAAAAATCTGCCACTGTAGCCAGCATTTTTCAGACACTTGGTGGAAAAACATAATTGATGAGAGAATCTTAGATGATACCAGGAATGCCTGTTTTGTTAGGTTGGTGAATTTTAAGATAAATAAGATAGAATTGTTAGCAAGTAAGAAAAGGAAAGGGGCAAAGTAGGGATAGAAGATGGCAGAGAATAAGAATGTTTAATGGAGCAGTTCAGTTCAGTTCAGTTCAGTCGCTCAGTCGTGTCCGACTCTCCGCGACCCCATGAATCGGAGCAGTACAAAAGAGGAAAAGAGAGAAATAGAAAAGAACACAGAAAAGGTTGCTGAAAATATAGTAGCTCAGTAAGCTGACTATGAGATGTAAATATTTGGTCAAATTATCACCAAATCAAAATATGTGGGACTTACTTCTATCTCCAACTCCTAAATGCTAATTTACCTTCTGGATGTATCTTTCTAGACTGTCTCAGTCTATTTTAATTTAATTTTACCTGTATAAAAATGATAGTAGCTAACACTTATTTAGTGCTTACTCCATAACAGACATTGTTCTAAATATAAAGAATGTGTTAACTCAAATGCCCCTTGAGAAATATTGGATAGTATTTATATCTCTAAATCATCGATCAGAAACCAAGATAGAAAGGTTAAGTAGCTTTCACAAGTCAGACATCTAATAACTTGTAGACCAGGATTGAAACACAGGCATTCTAATTTCAGAACTTGCATGCTTAATCAGTCCTAATTTGATGAGTTTGATTTGATATCGTATGATGTATCATTGTGAAAGCTTTACAATAATATTCTCTTTTCTGACTCTTGACACATCTTTGAAATAACAGCAAACTGAAGAAACCTGAGTGGAATGAATGTATAGTGACTTGAAATAAAGTCATTTAAAAAAATATTTTAACTAAAATTCTTAATGTAGAATATGCCATTCTTAATAGGAAAATAATACTATTCATGTGTGGTAATTTACTAATATAAATATAACTGGTTAATATCAGAGTTACGCAAGATGACTGGTCAAGGTCCTAAATGATCCGTAGAAAATTCGTTTCACATATAAATTCAATTGAGTTAATAGTGGTCATTATTCATTGTCAACAATGGCAAGTGGAACAAAATTGGTGACTTCTATTAATAAGTAAACAAAATTGGTATTTTCTATTACTGAACAAAGATTATGTTAAACATTAAACTGCAAAAGCCATTTTAGTCACAATATGCACAGTTTTTCATCTGATTAATATATAATTATAAAAGGGCTAATACTTATTACCAACTATGTGCTGGATATAGTAAATCTACTGTTCTAAAAACATTATTCAAGAGAAATTATTTAATTGCATTTTAGACATTTTCTTACTTGTAGAAGAAAAAAAATCTTTTTTTTCTTAGTATACTTACTAAAACCTGATCTGATTGCTTGAAGAAAGGACGAGAACTTATGATTTCCTAAGTAGAATAAAATGTTCGTGTGTTCTATAATGGTGCTGTCAACTAAATCTCTTAAGAATAATATAATTGAACTGACATTTAACTTGGCAATTAAGGAAATTATCTTAGCTTCATGTCCGGTTTATATTAGGAAGTTGATGTTTTGAGGTTAACTGAGAGTTGGTATTTTAAACGATGGCAAATTTCTAAAATCAAACGGATTCTCTTGTGGAAGACTTCTGCTACAAGCTGGAATAGAATAGCTGGGAAAGACAATATGTATACCACAAATCACCAGAACATCCAACTTTATTCTATCTATAAATATGTGTGTATATATGTGTGTGTGTGTGTGTGTGTTTAAGGCATCATATGGTTGCTGAGGAAACTAAGACATGAGAATCTGAAAACCTGAGATCCCAAAAGGAGAACCACAGAAAATGAAACAATATTCTCTGAGTTACTTCTTCCCCATAAGCATTTGTATATCTTGGCTCTGATTCAGAGACTGAATCCAGGCAGAAGGTCATGGTAAAAACGTAGATATGCCAGCAGGACACAATCTCACAAGATTAGAGAGATGAATGTCATATCAGGACACACTGATTAGAGGGGCCGAGATCTAGGTGAGATGGGAAGCACAGAGCGAAACTCCAGTTCTTGGTTCTATTCTCCTCTTAGACACTTGTTCTACTTTTAAGCTTCTCAGAAAAAGTGGCTAAGAAACTAAGCATAAAACCACTGAAAAGCAAAACTGAGTTAGAAATAATAAGATTAGCAACGCACTGGTTATAAGGTTTGTCAAAGAATCTGCCTGCAATGCAGGAGACCCACGTTCATTCCCTGGGTCAGGAAGATCCCCTGGAGAAGGGGATGGCTACCCACTGCAGTATTCTTGCCTGGAGAATTCCATGGACAGAGGAACCTGGTGGTTGCAAAGAGTTGGACAAAACTGAGTGACTAACACATACACACACACACACAGTGAATTCTTACATTATGGGGAGAATTATGCCCCTCCCAAATTCATATGTTGAAGTCCTAACCCCCAATACCTCAAAATGTGACTTTATTTGGAGATGGAGTCTTTAAAGGGGTAATTGAGTTGAATTTCTATCATTAAGATCAGTCTCCAGTTCAGTTCAGTTCAGTTACTCAGTCGTGTCTGACTCTCTGTGACCCCATGGGCTGCAGCACACCAGGCCTTCCTGTCCATCACCAACTCCTGGAACCTACTCAAGCTCATGTCCAACGCGTCGGTTATGCCATCCAACCATCTCATCCTCTGTCGCCTCCTTCCCTCCACCCACGTCTTAATCCAATATAACTGGTTTCCTTATAAGAAGAGATTAGGTCATAGAGACACACAGAGGAAAGAATATGTAAAGACTAGTGAGAAGCTATCCAACTACAAGTCAAGGAGAGAAACCTCAGAAGAACCAACCCTGTGACACTTCAGTATCATACTTCTAGCCTCTAGAATTGTGAGAAAATGATTTTTGTTGTTGAAGCCACCCAATCTGTGCAACATTGCTATGGCATCCCTAGCAAACTAATACATTCTGTATGCCAGCAATGAATAAAAGTGTATGCTTTAAGCAATGACATTTCAATAACTGTCCCCATCCCAAAACTAATTAAACCATTATTTCTTATGTGTGAACTATATCTCCATTAGCCAAAAAATATTTCCTTGAATGCTGCTTTTTTAGGGGTATTTCATAATTCCAGGAGCATTCCTGCATCACATATTTGCCATCAATTCACTGGACGTTCATTCGTGCAGAAGTTCTGGGTCACAGCAAAGTGAAACTGTTCCCATAAAGGTCAGAGTTTTCAACTGAAATGATCAGAAAATTCTCCAATATTATTTTAATTGAAATAGCCATTAACCAATGTGCAGTTCTTGACTGAAAAGCAAAAATAATAAAAATATTGAAAGAAAATACATGAAACATATGTTCATAATTTTCATACAGGAACAATCTTCCTAAATGAAAAATGAAACACAAGTCATCATGGAAAATATTGACAGATTTGACATCATGAATTAAAACATCATCATACAGCAAGAAACACTCAAAGTTAAAAGACATATGAAATAGCGAGAGAAAATATTTGCAATATATACAGAATTCCAGTGAATAAATAAGGAAACTCTTAGTTCTCTATTTCATACACAACTTCTATAGACAAGGCATTAATATACAGAGAAGTAATGTGTTATGCACTGGGAATACAAAGAAAAATAAGACAGAATTATTGCCATCCAGATGACCATGATCCAATGGTCGAATGTTTGAATAAGTAAACAGTTAGAAAATACAGTGGATTATTATAATGTAGTTGTGAACAGATTTTTTTGGCTTTATAGAAATGGGAGGGCCAAATGTGAACAGGGATCAGTGAGATGTTATGTGGAAAAGAAATCAAAAGGTGAGGAATGATGTTGCCCAGAAAGGAAAATATCAGCCATTTCCCAAAGGTAGAAGAAGAAGAAACTGGGCAGACAAAAGTTGGAAGGAGTAAGGGGCAAAGCAAAGGAGTGAGAAGAAAAGACATCTCAAGCAGAGGGAATAACTTGTAAAGTACTATGTGTCTGGTGATGTTTTGGAGGGAAATAAAGAAAAACAAGCCACTCCAGTACTCTTGCCTAGAAAATCCCACGGATGGAGGAGCCTGGTAGGCTGCAGTCCGTGGGGTCGCTAAGGGTCGGACACGACTGAGTGACTTCAGTTTCACTTTTCACTTTCACACACTGGAGAAGGAAATGGCAACCCACTCCAGTGTTCTTGCCTGGAGAATCCCAGGGACGGGGGATCCTGGTGGGCTTCTGTCTATGGGGTCACACAGAGTCGGACACGACTGAAGTGATGCAGCAGCAGCAGCAGCACAGATTTTAAAAATACCCTCTCTCAGTATGCTACTGGCACAAAAACAGAAATACTGACCAATGGAATAAGATAGAAAGCCCAGAGATAAACCCATGCACCTATGGACACCTTATCTCTGACAAAGGAGGCAAGAATATAGAGTGGATAGTCTCTTCAGTAAGTGGTGCTGGGAAAACTTGACCGCGACATGTAAAAGAATGAAATTAGAATACTTCCTAAGATAAACTCAAAATGAAGTAAAGGTCTAAATGTAAGACCAAAACTTGTAAAACTCTTAGAAGAAAACACACAGGCAGGACACTTTTTGACATAAATCACAGCAAGATCCTCAATGACTCACCTCCTAGAGTAATGGAAATAAAAACTAAACAAATGGGACCTAATTAAACTTAGAAACTTTTGCACAGTAAAGGAAACTATAAACAAGTTAAAAAGACAGGCCTCAGTTTGGGAGAAAATAATAGTAGATGAAGCAACTGACAAAGGATTCATCTTCATAATAATACAAGCAGTTCAGGCAGCTCGATATCAGAGAAACAAGCAACCCAATCAAAAAGTGGGCAGAAGATCTAAACAGACATTTCTCCAAAGAAGACATACAGATGGCTAATAAACACATGAAAAGATGCCTAACATTCTTATTATTAGAGAAATGCAAATCAAAATTACAATAAGGTATCACCTCACATTGGTCAGAATGGCCATCATTAAAAAATCTACAAATGGTAAATGCTGAAAAGGATGTGGAGAAAAGGGAATCCTCTTGCACTGTTGATGGGAAAGTAAATTGATACAGTCACTGTGGAGAACAGTATGGAGATTTCTTTAAAAAATCAAAAAATGAATAAAGCTACCACATGACTCAGCAATTCCATTACTGGGCATATACCCTGAGAAAACCACAATTCTAAAAGACACATGTACCCTAATGTTCATTGCAGCTCTATTTACAACAGTTAGGACATGGAAGCAACCTAGATGTCCCTCAAGAGATGAATGGGTAAAGAAGCTGTGGTACATAAATGCAATGGAATATTATTAAGCCATAAAAAGACATTTGAGTCAGTTCTAATGAGGTGGATGAACCTAAAGGCTGTTATCCAGAGTGAAGTAAGTTTCAAAGAGAAAAACAACTTTGGCCACCTCATGCGACGAGTTGACTCACTGGAAAAGAGTCTGATGCTAGGAGGGATTGGGGGTGGGAGGAGACAGGGACGACAGAGAATGAGATGGCTGGATGGCATCACTGACTCGATGGACATGAGTTTGAGTGAACTCCGGGAGTTGGTGATGGACAGGGAGGCCTGGCGTGATGTGATTCATGGGGTTGCAAAGAGTTGGACATGACTGAGCGACTGAAATGAACTGAACTGAACTGAACTGAATTCATATAGATGGAATCTAGAAAAATGGTACTGATGAACCTATTTATAGGGCAGCAGTAGAGACGCAGATATAGAGAACAGACTTATGGACACAATGGGAAAAGAGAGGGTAGGATGAAATTAGAGAGTAGCATGGAAACATATACACTGCCGTATGTAAAATAGATAGCCAGTTGGAAATTGCTGTGTGATGTAGTGAACTCAACCCTGTGCTCTGTGACAACCTAGAGGGGTAGGTTGGGGTGGAAGGTTCAAGAAAGAGGGGACATATGTATACCTATGGCTGATTCCTGTTGATGTATGGCAAAAACCCAACACAACATTGTAAAGCAATTAACCTTCAATTAAAAATAAAAAATTTAAAAAATAATAAAAATATAATATTCTAAAAAAAATTACCTCAATGAGGAAACAAAACAACTCTCCACAGTCAGGGTGTAGGACTATGGGCATTCTTCATTGTACAGCATCACTGATAGTTAGAAGTAGAATCTGGGTGCACAGAAGCGCAGCCGAGAGGAGCTACCCCACACCCGAGGCCACGTCCAATAGGCAGTGGTGCAGGAGGGCCAAGAGGAGCTACTCCACGTTCAAGGTCAGGAGGGGCGGCCCTGAGGAGATACCCCTCGTCCAAGGTAAGGTGCAGCGGCTGCGCTTTGCTGGAGCAGCTGTGAAGAGATATCCCACGACCAAGATAAGAGAAACCCAAATAAGATGGTAGGTATTGCGAGGGGGCATCAGAGGGCAGACACACTGAAATCATAATCACAGAAAACTGGTTGATCTGATCACATGGACCACAGCCGAATGCGGTCCACTGGAGAAGGGAATGGCAAACCACTTCAGTATACTTGCCTTGAGAACCCCATGAACGGTATCAAAGGGCAAAATGATAGGATACTGAATGAGGAATTCCCCAGGTCGGTAGGTGCCCAGTATGCTACTGGAGATCAGTGGAGAAATAACTCCAGAAGGAATAAAGGGATGGAGCAAAAGCAAAACCAATACCCAGTTGTGGATGTGACTGGTGATAGAAGCAAGGTCCGATGCTGTAAAGAGCAATATTGCATAGGAACCTGGAATGTTAGGTCCATGAATCAAGGTAAATTGGAAGTGGTCAAACAGGAGATGGTAAGAGTGAACGTAGACATTCTAGGAATCAGTGAACTAAAATGGACTGGAATGGGTGAATTTATCTCAAAGGACCATTATATCTACTACTGTGGGCAGGAATCCCTTAGAAGAAATGGAGTAGACATCATGGTCAACAAAAGAGTCCGAAATGCAGTACTTGGATGCAGTCTTAAAATGACAGAATGATTTCTGTTCGTTTCCAAGGCACACCATTCAATATCACAGTAATCCAAGCCTATGCCCCACCAGTAATGCTGAAGAAGCTGAAGTTGAACGATTCTATGAAGACCTACAAGACCTTTTGGAACTAACACCCAAAAAAGATGTCCTTTTCATTATAGGGGACTGGAATGCAAAAGTAGAAAGTCAAGAAACACCTGGAGTGACAAGCAAATTTGGCCTTGGAGCACAGAATGAAGCAGGGCAAAGGCTAATAGAGTTTTGTCAAGAGAACGCACTGGTCATAGCAAACATCCTCTTCCAACAACACAAGAGAAGACTCTACACATGGACATCACCAGATGGTCAACACCGAAATCAGATTGATTACATTCTTTGCAGCCAAAGATGGAGAAGCTCTATACAGTTAGCAAAAACAAGACCAGGAGCTGACTGTGGCTCAGATCATGAACTCCTTATTGCCAAATTCAGACTTAAATTGAAGAAAGTAGGGAAAACCACTAGACCATTCAGATATGACCTAAATCAAATCCCTTATGATTGTACGGTGGAAGTGAGAAAGAGATTTAAGGGACTAGATCTGATAGATAGAGTGCCTGATGAACTATGGACAGAGGTTTGTGACATTGTACAGGAGACAGGGACCAAGACCATCCCCATGGAAAAGAAATGCAAAAAAGCAAAATGGCTGTCTGAGGAGGCCTTACAAATCGCTGTGAAAAGAAGAGAATTGAAAAGCAAAGGAGAAAAGGAAAGATATAAGCATCTGAATGCAGAGTTCCAAAGAATAGCAAAGAGAGATAAGAAAGCCTTCCTCAAAGATCAAGGCAAAGAAATAGAGGAAAACAACAGAATAGGAAAAACAAGAAATCTCTTCAAGAAAATTAGAGATTCCAAGGGAACTTTTCATGCAAAGATGGGCTCGATAAAGGACAGAAATGGTATGGACCTAACAGAAGCAGAAGTTATTAAGAAGAGGTGGCAAGAATACACAGAAGAACTGTACAAAAAAGATCTTCACGATGAAGATAATCACTATAACGTGATCACTGACCTAGAGCCAGACATATAAGACTGTGAAGTCAAATGGGCCTTAAAAAGCATCACTACGAACAAAGCTAGTGGAGGTGATGGAATTCCAGTTGAGCTGTTTCAAATCTTGGGAGATGATGCTGTGAAAGTGCTGCACTCAATATGCCAGCAAATTTGGAAAACTCAGCAGTGGCCACAGGACTGGAAAAGGTCAGTCTTCATTCCAATCCCAAGAAAGGCAATGCCAAAGAATGCTCACACTACCGCACAATTGCACTCATCTCACACGCTAGTAAAGTCATGCTCAAAATTCTCCAAGCCAGGCTTCAGCAATATGTGAACCGTGAACTCCCATATGTTCAAGCAGGTTTTAGAAAAGGCAGAGGCACCAGAGATCAAATTGCCAACATCCGCTGGATCATGGAGAAAGCAAGAGTCCCAGAAAAACATCTATGTCTGCTTCATTGACTATGCCAAAGCCTTTGACTTTGTGGATCACAATAAACTGTGGAACATTCTGAAAGAAATGGGAATCCCAGACCACCTGACCTGCCTCTTGAGGAACCTGTATGCAGGTCAGGAAGCAACAGTCAGAACTGCACATAGAACAGCCTGGTTCCAAATAGGAAAAGGAGTACGTCAAGGTTGTATATTGTCATCCTGCTTATTTAACTTATATGCAGAGGACATCAGGAGGAACGCTGGGCTGGAAGAAGCACAAGCTGGAATCAAGATTGCTGGGAGAAATATCCATAACCTCAGATATGCAGATGACACTACCCTTATGGCAGAAAGTGAAGAGGAACTCAAAAGCCTCTTGATGAAAGTGATAGAGGAGAGTGAAAAGGTTGTCTTGAAGCTCAACATTCAGGAAACAAAGATCATGGCATCTGGTCCCATTACTTATGGGAAATAGATGGGGAAATAGTGGAAACAGTGTCAGACTTTATTTTTTTGGGCTCCAAAATCACTGCAGATGCTGATTGCAGCCATGAAATTAAAAGACACTTACTCCTTGGAAGGAAAGTTATGACCAACCTAGATAGTATATTAAAAAGCAGAGACATTACTTTGCCAACAAAGGTCCATCTAGTCAAGGCTATGGTTTTTCCCGTGGTCATGTATGGAGGTGAGAGTTGGACTGTGAAGAAAGCTGAGCACCAAAGAATTGATGCTTTTGAACTGTGGTGCTGGAGAAGACTCTTGAGAGTCCCTTGGACCGCAAGGAGATCCACCCAGTCCATTCTAAAGGAGATCAGTCCTGGGTGTTCATTGGAATGACTGATGCTAAAGCTGAAACTCCAATACTTTGGCCACCTCATGCGACGAGCTGACTCACTGAAAAAGGGTCTGATGCTGGGAAGGATTGGGGGCAGAAGGAGAAGGGGACGACAGAGAATAAGATGGCTGGATGGCATCACCGACTTGATGGACATGAATTTGAGTGAACTCCAGGAATTGGTGATGGACAGGGAGGCCTGGCGTGCTGTGATTCATGGGGTCGCAAAGAGTCGAACACGACTGAGTGACTGAACTGAACTGAACTGAACTCAGAATATTCTGGGATGGGCAGAACCATGAAGGCTGTAAACTGATGAGTATTAAGTTCTGACATGACTTCAGATTCATTAAATTGTTATGTCTAATGTTACATTTCTTTTTTTTTCAAGTGCTGACCCATTTCTTCTCTCCTTAAAACTGTAGTTCCAGCCCTGTTTTCAAAATTGTCTTAAATACTGTGCCACTTCCTATGTACCTGGAATCTACATCCGTGGCAGAATAGGTAATTCTTTTAATCATAGCAATTTCTAGGGTATTTAAATGTGTATAGTAAATGTGTTTATATAAACTCAACAAGCTGTATTAGAAACCAAAAAGCATGGCAATTATAGAAGAAGCTTTCTTTCATTTTATTTCAAAATTACTCAACCTATTTAATAAGTATATCTCAGAGAAAGAGATTGGATCATTGGTTACTATCCAATGGAGGCTATTAAATTACCATTCTCTGTTGACACAATGTTTGCTAAAGTTAAATATCATCATGATTGATTTCCAAACAATTCTTCATGATATCTACTCATAAGAACTTATCAACAGATAAACAGCTATTGCAGGCCTCCATAAGCATAGCTAAATTATGGCTTTTCCCAAATATTTATTGGATCAGATTAGGATATTTCCTAAAATTTGCATCTATATTCTATGCTATTTACAATTCCAAAAAGTTATAACATGGAGAAAAGGGAATTGGAAGATTCTTATAAAAATCTAATAATAATGACCTAAATTATTAGTGAATTGTGAAGCCCTAAAATTGATTTAGATAACAATTATTTGTTAGCTATATTCGATTCAATTGTCATTGGAAAATAAATCCCATAGAAGAGATACTTCCTTCAAAATGGGTAAACAGTTTATATGCAGTTTCTTTTCTACAAACACAATCAATTTCCTAATATCATATCTGTGAAGAATTCAAATAGCCTAATTTTAATATGTGAAGATCAACTATATAAAAGAAAAATGATTATAATATGGTTATATTTTTTATTCTTTCACTTTGACGTATAAACAAAATATTACATGTACTTAAGTACGTATTGTCTATAAAGAATACAGTGTACCATTAACATAAAGAAAATATGAATTGACCAGATGTTAATATTATTCTACCTTTGTTTTGCATATGGAACTGAATATTACAAAATTTAAAGTATTATCAAAGTATTATCTAATTGAAAGTAATTTTACCATGATTAAAAGTAAAATGTGGCACACCAGTTTAGCTGAATATCACTGATCAACAATGGTGGCTTAGACAGTAAAGACTCTGCCTTCCAGTGGAGAAGACCCGGATTCAGTCCCTGAGTTAGGAAGATCCCCTGGAGAAGGAAATGGCAACCCACTCCAGTATACTTGCCTTGAGAATTCTCTCCTGGCAGGCTACCATCCATGGGGTTGCAAAGAGTCAGACACAACTGAATGGCTAACACACACACATACAACTTATTTTCATAATGCTCCATTTCGTTTTTCTTAGTTTATTCTAACCTGTAATTTCATGTTTACTTGAGTTATAAATTTTGTTAAATGTCTAGATATGGACTTAGTAATAATTTAATCTTTAACAAGTCAGTTTTTCAAGTCAAATTAACTCCAACATATTGGAATATGTACATTTAAAGAATGGTTATATTGACAAAAACAAAAGAATCTTGTTACATCAAATCTATGTTTGTTGTTAGCATCAGTGAATTTAAACTCACATAAATACATGGTCAAATAAAAACAAATTACCAGATCACATAAATAAATATGTGTTTATACAATTCACTGTAAATACATTCATTAAGAAGATTTTGGACATTTAAAATTCATTTTCAAATTGAGTCAGTTGTCAGTTTTGCCTGGGTAATGTACTAAGTCTCTAGTGACATGTAGGTAAACAAGTCTATTTCATTTGTGCCCAGAATAAATGGCAGAGCTGGTGTTTTCTAATTCATTTTGTTTATGTAGTTGTGAAGCAAAAAATTTTAGGATGGTCTACTTGACATCCTTACTAAATGAAGTAGATGCATTTTTCTATAAATTAATAATGATCAGTCTCCAATGGGCCTTCAGTACTATTCAATTATTCTTTTGTCCTAGTCAACTTTCTGCCTTTTTATATAAGCTGTTTGAACTGATTGGCCTTTCCTCAAATATCCAGCCCCTCTCTCTGTCTCACCTTTCTCTATTATCTATTATCTTAATAATTTCTCTATTATTATAATTCCACCACTTCTTTTAGAAAGAACACATGGAGCCACTTGTTGGGTATTCATTCCTTCATTTTCAAACATACACTCTAATTATGTGCTTAGTCACTGAGTCATGTCCAACACTTTGTGATCCCATGAACTGTATGTAGCCTACCCAAGCTCCTCTGTCCATGGGGGTTCTCCAGGCAAGAATACTGGAGTGGTTACCATGCCCTCCTCCACGGGTTCTTCCCAACCCAGGGATTGAACCCATGTCTCCCGCATTGCAGGTGGATTCTTCACCATCTGAACCACCAGGGAAGAACACTCTAAGTGTATCAGCACCTATTTTATTTCCATTCCTCCTACTACAATTAAGGACATTTCCCTCTAGCCACCTAAGGCCAATGACTCCATCTGTGCTTATGGCTCTACCTTTCTGCTTTTTCAAGAATCCACCCTGTTAATTTACCCTTCCCTCTGTGGAATGTTCAAGCCCCACTCTCAATTTGATGCTTTCCTCCAAGTTTCTGGATATTATCCTGTTACAAAAGAAAACTAAGCAAAATTAAAACCTTCCTCGGGCCCCACATTCCTTTCTCCCCCATCACAGCCAACTGTCCCAGAAGAGTCCGTGCTTACATCACTTTTTCCATCTCCCCCTACCCCCCACCCTCATTAACACCACTCCAGTTTGACTCCCTCATTGGCCTTCCTTCAAAAGCCTAGTCACAAAATTCACTCAGAACCTCATAGCTTACTCCAAAAGACACATTTTTGTCCTCATCTTACTTTAACACTTGATAATTATTTATTAAGCATTGATAATTATTTATTAAGCACCTACTGTGTGCTCTAGATTGGAGAAGGAAATGGCAACCCACTCCAGTGTTCTTGCCTGGAGAATCCCAGGGATGGGGGAGCCTGGTGGGCTGCCGTCTGTGGGGTCGCACAGAGTCGGACATGACTGAAGTGACTTAGCAGCACCAGCAGCAGCAACAGTGTGCTCTAGGGACATTCTGAACTCTTGGGCCATGTTAGAGAAGAAAATAAAGATCCTTGGGAGCTTACATTCTTAGACATGCCTCGGCAGCAATAATTCTCTTGACTACTTACTCCTACAGGAAGCACTTTTTTCCCTTTGTTTCCTTGAAAAACAATCAACTGTTTTTTCTTCTCTTCAGAGCATTTCTCTAGTTCATTCTATTTAAACTGATTATTAAAAGGGAAGTTGTCCAATCCTAAACTATCTTCTCATGATGCTCTCTTCTCTGAAATGTGGAACCATGTATCCAACTGTCTAAATGATGTCTCCTCTTGGATTGTCAATATTACCTCATATTCAACAAATCTCAAACTGATGATATTTCTTCTCAAATCAGTGTTTCCTAGCTCAGAGAATGGCACTACCCTTTAGCTACCTATTATTTTTCTTTCTAATTCAATATCAAATCCTGTCATTTTAATTGATATTTCTCAAATGTCTCTTTTTGTCCATCACTACTGCCATCAGGCTAGTGCTCAGTTAGAAACTTTGATTTGGATTAATATCTGTGATATTGCAATTTATAGCAAGAAACATATATATAAAAAGTGAAAGTGTTACTTGCTCAGTCATGTATGATTCTTTGCAACCCCATGGACTATAGCCCATCAGGCTCTTCTGTCCATGGAATTCTCCAGGCAAGAATATTGGAGTGGGTAGCCATTGTCTCCCCCAGAGTATCTTTCTGACCCAGGGACTGTACCCAGGCTCCCCCCAATGCAGGCAGATTCTTTACCATCTGAGCCACTAGTTCAGTTCAGTTCACTTCATTTCAGTCGTTCAGTCGTGTTCGACTCTTTGCGACCCCATGAATCACAGCACACCAGGCCTCCCTGTCCATCACCAACTCCCAGAGTTCACTCAAACTCATGTCCATTGAGTCGGTGATGCCATCCAGCCATCTCATTCTCTGTCGTCCCCTTCTCCTCCTGCCCCCAATCCTTCCCAGCATCAGAGTCTTTTCCAGTGAGTCAACTTGTCACATGATGTGGCCAAAGTATTGGAGTTTCAACTTTAGCATCAGTCCTTCCAATGAACACCCAGGACTGGTCTCCTTTACGATGGACTGGGTGGATCTCCTTGCAGTCCAAGGGACTCTCAAGAGTCTTCTCCAGCACCACAGTTCAAAATCATCAATTCTTTGAGCTCAGCTTTCTTCACAGTCCAACTCTCACATCCATACATGACCATGGGAAAAACCATAGCCTTGACTAGACGGACCTTATTTGGCAAAGTAATGTCTCTGTTTTTTAATATACTATCTAGGTTGGTCATAACTTTCCTTCCAAGGAATAAGGGTCTTTTAATTTCATGGCTGCAATCAGCATCCGCAGTGATTTTGGAGCCCCAAAAAATAAAGTCTGACACTGTTTGCACTGTTTTTCTATCTATTTCCCATGAAGTGATGGGACCAGATGCCATGATCTTCGTTTTCTGAATGTTGAGCTTCAAGCCAACCTTTTCACTCTCCTCTTTCACTTTCATCAAGAGGCTTTTGAGTTCCTCTTCACTTTCTGCCATAAGGGTAGTGTCATCTGCATATCTGAGGTTATTGATATTTCTCCCGGCAATCTTGATTCCAGCTTGTGCTTCTTCTAGCCCAGCATTCCTTATGATGTACTTTGCATACAAGTTAAATAAGCAGGGTGACAATATACAACCTTGACGTAGAGAAGCCTATATAATATATATATATATATATTCTGACACAGAGCTCCTAAAATGTTATGTTTGGGATTTTCTAGGTAAAAACAATAAAGGTGTCTTAATGTTCATAATAAATCCCTGTCAGCCACACCTGAGTTTATGTTAATGAGGTAATTTTTGTAAAGCACCTAAGGATGAGTTCTGGGTGCCAAGGAAACCAACCATGTGGTTAAAAGGTTGAAACTTTCATTCCCTCTGTCATCCCCTTCTCCTCCTGCCCCCAATCCTTCCCAGCATCAGAGTCTTTTCCAGTGAGTCAACTTGTCACATGATGTGGCCTAAGTATTGGAGTTTCAACTTTAGCATCAGTCCTTCCAATGAACACCCAGGACTGATCTCCTTTAGGATGGACTGGTTGGATCTCCTTGCAGTCCAAGGGACTCTCAACAGTCTTCTCCAGCACCTTTTGACCTCCCAGAAAGGGAAAGGGGCTAGGGATTGAGTCACTCGCCAGTAGCCAATGATTTAATCAGTCATGCTATGTAATGAGGCCTCTATAAGGACTCAAAAGGAGAGGGTTCCGACAGTTTCCAGGTTGGTGAATACACGGAGATGTGGGAAGAGCGGTGTGCTCAGAGAAGGTGTGGAAGCTCCGTGTCCCATTCCACATTCCTTGCCCTCTGCATGCCTTTCCTTTGGCTGTTCTTGAGTTATATCCTTTTATAACCAGTAAGTAAAATGTTTAGTCTATGTTTAGTCTAGTAAGTAAAATGTTTCTTTGAGTTTTGTGAGTTGTTCTGGTAAATTAATCAAACTGGAGGAGGAAACCACAGCAACCTCCAATCTGTAGCCATTCAGTCAGAAGCACGGGTGACAATGTGGACTTTCAATTGGTATCTGAAGCAGAGTAGGGGCAAAGAGGAGGTTCAGTTTTATAGAATGGAGCCCTTACCCTGTAGAATCTGATGCTAATTCCAGGTAGGTAGCCTCAGGATAGAGCTAATTGCCTGGTGGTTTAAAACACACGGGCTTCCCTAGTGGCTCAGTGGTAAAGAATCCGCCTGCAATGCAGAAGATGCAGGTTCAGCCCCTGGGTTAGGAAGATCCCCTGGAGGAGGGCATGGCAACGCACTCCAGTATTCTTGCCTGGAGAATCCTGTGGCCTGAGGAACCTAGTGGGTTACAGTGCATTGGGTCACAGAGTCAGATGTGACTGAAGCAACAGAGCACAGCATGCATGGAAACAGACATACACCTGTTAA
The DNA here is from genome assembly GCF_049115385.1 of Moschus berezovskii. Lineage (NCBI taxonomy): Eukaryota > Metazoa > Chordata > Mammalia > Artiodactyla > Moschidae > Moschus > Moschus berezovskii. The sequence goes on from NC_142461.1 coordinate 123,150,463, forward strand.
AACAGATGTCAGAATCGGCATACCATGCTATCACCTTGGGTCTTCTTGCATCCTCCCTTATATCCATTCCTACTGAAGTGAGAAAGATCATTTTTTAGTTAATTTATTTATTTTAATTGGAAGTTAATTACTTTACAATATTGTGGTGGTTTTTGTCATATATTGACATGAGTCAGCCACGGGTGTACATGTGTCTTTCATCCTGAACCCCCCTCCCACTTCCCTCCCCATCCCATCCCTCTGGGTTGTCTGAGTGTGCCAGCTTTGAGCGCCCTGTTTCATGCATTGAACTTGGACTGGTCATCTATTTCACATATAGTAATACACATGTTTCAATGATATTCTCTCAAATCATCCCACCCTCGCCTTCTCCCACAGAATCCAAAAGTCTGTTCTTTATATCTGTGTCTCTTTTTTTGTCTCGTATATAGGGTCGTCATTAGCATCTTTCTAAATTCCATATATATGCATTAGTATACTGTATTGGTGTTTTTCTTTCTGGCTTTCTTCACTCTGTGTAATAGGCTCCAGTTTCATCCACCTCATTAGAAGTGATTCAAATGTATTCTTTTTAATGGCTGAGTAAAGCCTCTTGATGAAAGTGAAAGAGGAGAGTGAAAAGGTTGGCTTGAAGCTCAACATTCAGAAAACAAAGATCATGGCATCTGGTCCCATCACTTCATGGGAAATAGATGGAAAAACAGTGGAAACAGTGTCAGACTTTGTTTTTTTGGGCTCCAAAATCACTGCAGATGCTGATTGCAGCCATGAAATTAAAAGACGCTTGCTCCTTGGAAGGAAAGTTATGACCAACCTTGATAGTATATTAAAAAGCAGAGACATTACTTTGCCAACCAAGGTCCGTCTAGTCAAGGCAATGGTTTTTCCCGTGGTCATGTATGGATGTGAGAGTTGGACTGTGAAGAAGGCTGACCGCCGAAGAATCGATGCTTTTGAACTGTGGTGTTGGAGAAGACTCTTGAGAGTCCCTTATACTGCAAGGAGATCGAACCAGTCCATTCTAGAGGAGATCAATCCTGGATGTTCATTGGAGGGACTGATGCTAAAGCTGAAACTGCAATACTTTGGCCACCTCATGCGACGAGTTGACTCACTGGAAAAGACTCTGATGCTGGGAAAGGTTGGGGGCGGGAGGAGAAGGGGACGACGGAGAATGAGATGGCTGGATGGCATCACCGATTCTGTGGACATGAGTTTGAGTGAACTCCGGGAGTTGGTGATGGACAGGGAGGCCTGGCGTGCTGTGATTCATGGGGTCGCGGAGAGTCGGACACGACTGAGCGACTGAACTGAACTGAACTGAATACTCCATTGTGTAAATGTACCACAACTTTCTTATCCATTCGTCAGCTGATGGACATCTAGGTTGCTTCCATGTCCTGGCTATTATAAACAGTGCTGCGATGAACACTGGGGGTACCCGTGTCTCTTTCAATTCTGGTTTCCTCGGTGTGTATGCCCAGGAGTGGGATTGCTGGATCATATGGCAGTTCTATTTCCAGTTTTTTGAGGAATCTCCACACTGTTCTCTATAGTGGTTGTACTAGTTTGCATTCCCAACAACAGTGTAAGAGGGTTCCCTTTTCTCCACACCCTCTCCAGCATTTATTGCTTGTAGACTTTTGGATAGCAGCCATTCTCACTGGCGTGAAATGGTACTTCATTGTGGTTTTGATTTGCATTTCTCTGATTATGAGTGATGTTGAGCATCTTTTCATGTGTTTGTTAGCCATCTGTATGTCTTCTTTGGAGAAATGTCTGTTTAGTTCTTTGGCCCATTTTTTGATTGGGTCATTTATTTTTCTGATATTGAGCTGCATGAGCTGCTTGTATATTTTTGAGATTAATCCTTTATCAGTCACTTTGTTTGCTATTGTTTTCTCCTATTCTGAAGGCTGTCTTTTCACCTTGCTTATAGTTTCCTTCATTGTGCAAAAGCTTTTAAGTTTAATTAGGTCCCATTTGTTTATTCTTGCTTTTATTTCCATTACTATGGGAGGTGGGTCATAGAGGATCTTGCTATGATTTATGTCAGAGAGTGTTTTGCCTATGTTTCCCTCTAGGAGTAGAAAGAACATTTTGAAATGACAAATGATCATTTTTAATATCCCTTTTTAGGATGAAGTAACATACAAGGTTTTATGTGGTCTGCTCACCCCTCCCTTTAAATCTCCAACATTATCTCACACCATCATCAACTTTATTCTCTCCCACATACACTGGCTTCTAGATAGGCTTTTGTGATCACTGTGTTCCAGATCATCACAAAGCATTTATACATGGTTCTTTTTTAATCTGGAAAATACTTAGATGCTCACAGGTATTATCTCCATATAAGCCACTTTCTCAAGGAAACCACACGTGGATTTTCTGATTGTGTAAAATTCATCTCTATTAGTCAGGAGTCAGGGTTTTCCGTGTGTGTGTATATATATGTGTGTTGTATATGTGTGTGTGCATGGGAGATATATATATATATCCTAATCCAATATGACTAGTATCCACATAAAAAGCGAGCATGTGGACTCAGAGCCATGCATTGTGAAGAGACATAGGGAGAAGATGGCCATCTGCAAGTCAAGCAGAGAGGCCTGGAACTTCCCTTAGAACTCTCAGAAGGAACCAATGCAGATGAAGCGATAAACCTAGACTTCCAACCTGTAGAACTGTAAGACAATTAATTCCTGTTGGTTAAGCTGCCCTGTCTGTGGTACTTTGCTATAGCAGCCCTAGAAAACTAATATAAATAAATACTCACTAGTTTTCAAACCATTGTGGATTTGTCCTCTTCGTGATTGAAATTGCAAATTTTGTGCATATAAATGCATATGAGTACAAAAGATTTGAAACACCTTCTAGACTACTACTTTATTCACACTTTAAGAGCTACTTAAGCCTTTTCTCCAATCCACATTATTTGGGCTTTCCTAGTGACTATTCCATGGAGAAGGCAATGGCACCCCACTCCAGTACTCTTGCCTGGAAAATCCCATGGATGGAGGAGCCTGGTGGGCTGCAGTCCATGGGGTCGCTAAGAGTAGGACACATCTGAGTGACTTCACTTTTACTTTTCACTTTCATGCATTGGAGAAGGAAATGGCAACCCACTCCAGTGTTCTGCCTGGAGAATCCCAGGGACGGGGGAGCCTGGTGGGCTGCCATCTATGGGGTCGCACAGAGTTGGACACGACTGAAGCGACTTAGCAGCAGCAGCAGCAGCAGTGACTATTCCAAATTTATAAATAAGCCGACTTCCATCTAATGTTTATTTTAAACTTCCTTGGGACAATTTATCTCTTACTCTAAAGTATAAGAAATATTTCACTATTCTGAAAGCGAGGCATATGAGTTTTCATTTAAGAAATTTAAATTTTATTTGGTGATGTTCTATCATCTTAAAATGTGACCATGTCACTACAGCCGTCTGTAGTCCTCTCAGCAAGACAAAAAGGGCTGCATTGTTGAGCACCAGCAAGTAAATGCTTTGGCTCTGAAGTGAAATATGTCATTTTTGCCCACGTTTCCCTAGCCACAACTAGTCATGCAGTCACATGACTACTGCTACTGCTAAGTCACTTCAGTCGTGTCCGACTCTGTGCAACCCCATAGACGGCAGCCCACCAGGCTCCCCCGTCCCTGGGATTCTCCAGGCAAGAACACTGGAGTGGGTTGCCATTTCCTTCTCCAATGTGTGAAAGTGAAAAGTCAAAGTGAAGTCGCTCAGTCGTGTCCGACCCTTAGCGACCCCATGGACTGCAGCCCACCAGGCTCCTCCATCCATGGGATTTTCTAGGCAAGAGGACTGGAGTGGGGTGCCATTGCCTTCTCCGCACATGGCTACATCTAACATCAAAGAGGTAGAGAATCGGGCCTTGGTAAACATTAACAACACCTAGTACAAACCCCACCATGAGAGTCAAAATTAGGAAAGCTGCTGGGGGATATGAGGCAGCCCTTACAAGTTCTGCTGCCAAGAGGGGGATTCGAGGTTGGCAGTGGGCTCAATACCAACTTAACAGGCCTGGGAAAGGAAATGGTTCTAATACTACAAAAGAGGTTGGGATTTCCTCCCAACTGAGTCACCTTAGCCTTGCAATCTTTCTGTGGGATGGACAACTCAAGTATATGAGTACAAGGTAAAAGAGCCATGATCTTGGAGCACAAGCCTGGGGTGCCACTGTGCTGCCAGCAGGGACCTAGGCTGGCAACCACCTCACCACGAGTAGACCAGCAGCGGTCAGTTAATCACTCAAAAAAATATCTGTTAATAGGAAGTACCTTCTCTCAGCCACCTCCTTTCTGGAGAATTATACAACCATAGAAACAGTTCCAGAAAGACTTCACTCAAAACCTGGTTCACTGTCTATATCTACAATGTCACACACATCAAGAGGGTGTGTAAAGGTTTATTAGTCACTGTAATGTGGCTTTCTGAAGGTTAACTCCTATCCGCATGGGCTAACCCTTAACTCACATTGGGGGATTAGTATTTTCATGCATACTCTAAGGCTGGGCTTGCATAGTCTGCACTTCCCATGATGACAAAGGAGTGAGCACTGGGCTTTCTCATAAGATTGTCCAGATGTGGGCCAAAAGGGTAAGGGAGAATTGTGGGGTGGGAAACTCAGTAAAACATCAGAAATGAAGTTAGCCTCTTTATTACAAATGTTAAATGTTAAAAAATTATTACAACTATTCACAAATTAACATGGGCATATCTAAAACAAGGATGAGCTATTTTATTAAAGTTGAGTGATATATACATAATGTGGTATTTCCAGAAAAATATTTTAACGCTTAAAAAAAACACATATTTATGCATTAAAAACAATATTGCATATTATTTATGGCAATAGTAAAAATGTAAAAATCTATGAAGGAATGACAAACATAGGGAAAAGAGAAAGGAATGGAATTAGGGGTGGTTACAAAGGAGGCTTGAAATATCTGGAATATTAAGGAATGGTGCATCAAAATGCTGCAAATGTTATTAGTTTGACAAATCTGGATGGTGGGTAAACAGGCATTTATTATGTTTTTCTTCTCTGTGTTTGAAATATTTTATTTAAAAAATTAAGAAGCTTTTCACATTCATTAGAGTGGAGACTTTTATAGCCCATATTGAGTCTGATCCATGTACCATTGCTGCTTCTTGCCACATGACCTTGCCACAAAACCTGGTCCTGCTGGTGGGCCACTGCAGTCACGTCCTGATTGTGCAGGTACCTGCATCGGCCTCTTCCACCGGAAACCCACTCAGCTCCTTGTGCAATGCTCTGGGGTTAAATTTGCAAACGTCAGGTTGCAATTCTTTGGGTTCTCATACCCAGTCACTATCAAGGGCGCCAGCTGACTTCAGGAGGACTAACTAGGGAATTTTATCACACTTCGTCTCAAAGACCTGAACCGTCATCCTTCTGTTCCCCAGGGATCTACCTAAGCCAGATTTCCTTTTGAATCCCCCAAATACCTAAGCTCTTATGGTATTCCCTTCAATTCCTCCTAAAGTAAGTGACATACAGTAATTCTGGCAGCCCGCCCATTAACCCTCTGAGAGTATTTTCAATGGATCTAAAGATATTTGCTTTCTGAGCAAAGTCCCTAGGACATTTCAGCATCTCTAGACCTTTTCATCTGGGAAAGGATATGGCAGTTGTTGGCATTTATTCTAAGATGTCTGTCTTGCTGCAGAAGAGAAAATAATACATATTTAATTACTAGCAGGGCCTGGTGACTCAGATGGTAAAGAATCTGCCTGCAATGCAGGGGACCCAGGTTCGATCCCTGGGTCAGGGAGATCTGGAGAAGGGTATGGCTACCCATTCCAGTATTCTTGCCTGGAGAATTCCATGGACTAAGGAGCCTGATGGGCTGTAGTCCATGGGGTCACAAAGAGTCAGACAGGACTGGATGACTATAACTTTCACTTCACAGGGCATTATAAAAACTATTTTAATAACCTTGAAGGTAAAAGTCTATCTTTTCTGGGTAAAATGTATTTTAACTTATATTTTTCTTTAGTCTCATAGGGGCTCTTATTAAGAGTAAACGCATTTATCAAAATTGATACTACTTCAATTAAAATCTTTCTGTCCCTCATCTCTAGCAAGGCAGGTTCTACCTGGTTTGCCCAGTGATGGAAGTGTCTTTAATCCAGAGGTTCTGCAACTCCAAAATCAAGAATGTGTAGTACTAAGATATGAGCACTAAGTCCAAGAAAGTATTGATAGTGATATGTCTCAAACTGAGATTATAGGTGAAAAATTTAAAATCTAGGCTAAAATTCCAAGAAGAAAGAAAGGTGCAGGAAGCACGGGCTAGAAGCAGGAAATACGGAGATGAGCAGGAAGAGAATTCTGAGGCACATTTGGGAACTATCTGCTATTTGGATTTTAAATCCTTAACCTGTTTGGAGCACTGGCTGAATGACCATATCCATCATGGTCAGGCTGAACTGTTAAGTTACAACTATGAGTCTTCTCTGAAAGATAAAACAGGGACACTTTGAGTGTCTGAGACTCTGAAGATTAAGACACACCAACTCCCAAATGTCATCTTCCCATTTACTTGCCTGTATTATTAATAAATTAAACTGGGGACAACACTTGTGACTAGTCAGAAAACCAGATAGCCTATGGAAGGGCATCTCCAGGTACATAGAGCAACAATGTAGTCACCACAACAAGATGTTAATTTGTTTGTTTACAATGATCTTCCTAATACTAGATGATCAACCCTGTTAGCTAGTTCTGAGTAGCAAGCTGCAGAGTTCTCAGCAAAAAAAAAAAAGATTTCTAATCCAAAAGTCTCATGTAAGCAGCTGCTTTAACATGAGGCAGATGCTAACTGAGAAAAATATGCCCAAGGACAGAAAGAAAGAAGACTAAAAAAAATCAAAAATAAAACCTGTTTCTCTGCCTTTCAGAGGTAAAGGTGTTTTTTGTTTTGTTTTTTAAGAATTGTTTTTCTTTCTAAATTCCATGCGTCTCTACTCCATTACGTCTTTTTAAGCTCTAGGATGAGGTGGGTTGCCTCTTTAAATGTGGATCCTTTATGAGATTTTTTTTTGTATTCATGCCTGTGATCTTTCTCAGGAAGTTTTGAGACTGTCGGTATCTCTCTGTGTTTTTTAGAGGTCTCAGGTCTCTGTCTCCTTCTGCTCAGCCCACAGGCTTTCTGGATCTTACAACCCAGGTTACTTTGTTGGCTCCCTGCTGGCTGGCAATGGCTGACGCTGGAGCTTGAGCCCATGCTCTGACTGCTGGCACTGATGCTAGTGCTGGTCTCATCCTCCATTCTCACCACACACTCTCCATAATAGGACTATTAGTTTCTTCTTTATACTCATTCCTTCTCCCTTTGCCTCTCTCTATCAATCTCCATCTCTGTCTCTATTTCTCTCTCACATAGGGTTTGGAACAGACAACTGAAATGGTTTCCATCTTAATTCGTCAATCCAAACATACAAATTCCTTCTGTCTATAAATGTTCATTATCGGGGTCCTGCCCCGATATGACCCAGGGTATCCTCGGGATGAACGGCGTCGGCGTCAGAGAGAGAGAGAGAAAGAGAGAGAGAGACAGGGGCTGATGATTCCTTGGTTTACGCTGGAGACCAATAAAACCCCAGCACAGGGCTTGCTCTGTTTACGTAGGCCGCAGGCGCCCTCTCAAATCACTTGAGGCACCCCACCAGGGCACCCCCTCGAGTGGGTCTTAGAAGCCCAGGCAGATAAGTAAACTCAGAGGGCCCAGCGCTCCAAGGATCTCAACCAGAAAACGGAGAATAGAGAAAAGGATGGAAAAAGAGAAAGAACGACACGGGGAGACCAAGCTTCAGTGAGCAAGGCCCAAAACTTTATTTTCCAGTGCTGCTTTTATACCCTAAGTTATGCGCATAAGAAACAGAGAAAGGAAGGTATAGATTCACACCGAAATCACGTGGGGTCAGCAGTCTTGACCCTTATCAGGATCAGGGCTTATTTTTGTGTGATAAAAGTTTTAGGTGATTTACATCATCTTCTGGCCAGGGGGCCTGCTAACAGTTTTATGGCCCTCTCTCCTGACAATAGGTTAGTTAGCAAGTAAAAGACTTTTCTTTTAAGGTGACTTTCCTAAAGTTAGGTGGTAGACACATAACAAAGTTACATTCCTATAAGGCACCGGTGTAGTGAGCTGCAAGAAAGGAATTTATTAACTTAAGATCTGATGTGGTTAAATCAAAGGGTTAATATATTTCCAAGGATACAATAGAGGAAACTGCAGCAAGCATTGATTCAACAATGAAATCTTTTCTAGTACTATTCTAATGATTTTAACTTCTTCAACAGATTCCTGTATTTTAGAATATTAGGCTTTCTGTCCTTGCATGGCTGGGAGGCTATAAACAGTCACACTCATAGTTGTAAGAGCCCGGACAAACTTGTCATGCAAGTTAGAAAGCTATCAGAGGGGCTTGGATTGGAACACTCCTATTAAGCCGAGGAGAACTTTTAAACTACAGCTCTGAATTAATGTTTTCAGAGAAAGGTGGTTGGGGGGAAGCCCCTGTAAGTATTAGAGGACTTGGTAAGAGGCGTAAGATAGTAAAGCAGTCAGACTCCAGTTTTCTTTGGGGTAGATGCTCAGGTAAGTCCAGGGGGTTCCTCGAGCCCTGATTAGCCTTTGCCCGTCAGGCCTCTTCCCCAGTTGACCTTTGCCACAGGTAGGATTTCCCTCGCTGGCTCCCGGCATCTCCCCCTTTTTTATTTCTTAAAATAGCCAGATGTAGTTCAGCTGCGAGATTTTGAGTGCTCTGCCGGACAATACAAGGAAGAATTATAATGAGAAGCAAAATTACAGCAGCCACAGCAATATAGCTGAAAACAGTAGATAGAATGTTTTTTCCAGAAATGAAGTTAGAGAAAGTATGAAAAAAGTCATTTGCTACTCCTGCGGCGGTAAAATCTAGTCGGGAGTGTTCCAAGGTCTTTATCTGATTTTGAAGTTTTCCTAAATCTAAACTAATGCTGGAACTGTTCCAAACCCCCCAAATGTGGCTTTTAATTTTCTCCCAGTCATAATCTGTGTCATTTACTCTTAGGGGTGTAACACACATCCACCGATAGTCAGCATGACAGGACAATGCCAATTTTACTTTTAAAGCCTGTAATTCAGTCCCAATATACATCATCGCCTCTTCTAGGGCATTTACCCTTATTTCTAGCTTCCTGTCTATAACTTCCTGTGTAGCTAGCATTAGAGAAACATTTTTGGACATATTGTCAACATATTGAGCAGTAAGTACTTGTTGAGTCAACGACACTGCTGCTGCAGTAACAGAAGTGATTGCTACTACTAAAGCTGAAATTCCTAGGATAAGCAAGCCCACAAATCGTCACGGTCACATTAAATCTTGTAGTTGTTGTAGCACAGCAAGACCATAGTTATCATACCAATGAGTAGTTAAAGTTACAGGCACCATTAGATAGGGTGGTCATTGTAATATCACAAAAGAGCAGACATTGTATTGGGGAGTCAGAGAAGATGAGAGCATACATTGTTTACAAGACACTACATTAGGTCCGCCTGAACAATTCATACATATACTAATTCTCTCAGAGTGATTAGTAAAGAGAAAAACATAGGGAGATGGTAAGCAAAAATATTTTTTGGTCAAATTAGAGTAATGGGGGCAGTAGCGGCAAGCAAAGTACAGAAGCAAAAATGCATTACAGGAGCATTAAGTTCTACATTAGGTTACAGCGTCTAATCTGAAATCACACCCATAATATCATTTTTCAGGATATCTGGGAAATAGTTATTTCCCAGGATGTTTGAACCATAGCTACTTTATTTTGACTTTTAATTGTAATTTTTTTTTTTTTTTATGACCAAAGCAGATGTCACCATTAATGACGTCAGTGTTTTTCTAGGTATGAGAAGATGCAAGAATTGGAAGTCATACTCTGGACCACTGTCTTACTAGCCTCCTGATCCAGGAAAATATTCCCTCTTGTTGCTTTTTTTCATACCCAGAGTCACACTATTACAATTACTGATCTCATATGGAACTGTATATCAGCATTATATCACAGGCTCAGTGAAACAAGTGACATAGAAAATAATATAGCCATAGCTAGCAGTTATTAGTAAAATAAGAATTATCAGTCAAGAACTTTTATTAGATAAAGCTTGGTATACCCCAAGTCACCTGACTTCATTTGTTAAATGACTATAGCCTGGTGTTAATCTCCTGGTTGTACATTATGGAGCATCTGACCTTTATCGAACTATCTCAGCAGTGAGTCTTAGTAAACACTAGACCTTAATTAACAAAACTAGAAACTTAATTTATCAATTTACAAAACTTAATATTAGAGGTCTAAGAAGTCAGGAAAACATAAATGATCATACGAATCAGGTCCAGCCTCTTGGGCAAGCTGTCTACCTCTGGTGTCATCGTCTTCTCATCCTGGTGTAGTGTAGTTTCTTCTGAAAAAAGTCCTTCCATCCAGGTTGGAGACAGTCCCTTAAATCATGTCTTCTTTTTTTTTTTTGTCCTGGTTGCAGGTCATGAGACATCTGATCTTCATCCAAAGATGAAGTAATCTACTGAGATAAGCTTCAGAAACAAACTTAGGGTGTTCTTTAAGAATTCAATTAAATTTTATATTAATATCACATAACAGCAAAGATCTATTCAGGAAATGAGTCTTAGTAGATACAGACTTCCGTTAACAAACTTGAATTCAACATTCATTGAAACATCTTTTTTGGTTTTTTTTTTTTTTTTTTTTTTTTTACTCTCATTTTTATCAAATATAACCAAATTAAGACTTGTTTACAAAATAGATCTGTTCTCAATAAACTTGACCTGATTATTTATATAACCATAGACTTTTTTTTTTTTTTTGGTGAAACTTTTATGGAGTCTCAAACTTAACTTTAAAATAAAACCTTTCAGGGCTAGCAAAATCATCCCAAAGGCTTATCACAGATTTCGCCTAACAGATCTAAGTGAATTCCTCCCTTTATTTTTTAGTGAGATAACCTTTCTAATTTATCTGATAAAGTTACTGGAAGCCTAAGAGTTTCCAGTCTCTGAAGGGGTCAGATAAAAATGTTAAATGCTTTAATTTGTTTAATAAATACCATTTTACCAAATTACTGTTAAATCATAATTAGTTTGAGGGGAAGGTTTCCTAAGATCTGGGAAAAAACAGATTTAAACCAGTAATTTTTCAGAAACCATAAAAGTTATAAGCATATTTGCCAGTTTCATTAGGTCTTTTTGTTAACCTTTTTACAGTCAGTAGGTTTCCCACTAGAATCTTTTAATTTCTTACCCAGTTTAGAAACTTATATTTATCCTAAAGTCCTTTCCATAAATCTTTTGGAAGAGGAAGAATTTTTACAAGAAACTTGGTTAGTGCTGTGATAACACTTTAAGATAGTAATCAGAATTATGGCAATATTTTACCTGAATATATCAGAATTTATGTATAAATTGTTTCTAGGATATCTGTATTAGTAACATCTACCATACAATATAGCCGAGATTTATTATTTACTTGACAATACTTTCTATGTAATTTAATCATGGAAGTTGAACCCAATTACTCTAATATCTCGCTTTGGGATGTTTCAGGGGCCCTCTGAAGCATCCCAAAGTTAGCTAGAAGCCAAAAGTGCTTCATCAGATTGATTTAGAAAGTTTTGTCAACAAATATCAGAAAGGTTTAGAGCATTCAGTCAGATGGGATTATAGGTCACTGTGAAATAATAGATATTTACTCAGCCATAGTAACAATATAGGATTTTAGAGGAAAATATGGAACAGACCACAAAACTTAAATCTATTGTCAAATGCAGTCTAAAATCTCAAGAAAACGTTTATTTATACACAAAACTCTTTCCTTGGGGTCCACTTTCCACAAAAGCTTTTTATAACTTTCTGTACCCATTTTTTCTCCCATCCTGGAACAGCCAACTGTAAGTCAGACCTACTACCTTTTTCCCTCATAAAATGTAACTTCATTCTTCATACCCTCTTTACTGAACACACCCATCTTACTTCCCTTAAGCAACCAAGAATTGACCTTTATATTAGCATTCTATAGATTGGTGAACATAAATACCAGTGATAACTTAAAAAAATTTTAGCGAACATCTCAGGATGGCATCAAACATTATTTATTAATAGTCTAAAATCTTTAGTTTTTTTGTAAGTTAGTATTTAGTAGTGAATGTTTCAGAATCTTATTTTATTTGGAAATGACCTAGCTAGTCAATAAACTTTTGTTACTTAATTTAGCACAACCTTAGAAATTCAGGTTACCAAAATCTAGAGAAACTGTTTTAGACAGACATTTTTAATCTTAATAGAATTTATCTAAAAGCTCATATCTCATTTACTTTTTTATTTTTTATTTTTATTTTTTAGAGGTATCTTTTTTGCCAACAAACTTATGACAGATATAATATAACAATATTTAACTTATAATAAACCTAGGTACAATGAAAATATGCTTAATGTTAATGACTCTTAGACATGTCTATATTGGATTAGCAAACAAACATTAATACTAGATATTTAATATTTAATATTTACCAGTTCACGTGACTCTGAAACTCAGGTTAATTTTTTTGTACTTAGAATTGTCTGATTTGTAAGCGCTTATTTATTTATTTTTTAGGCCAATTAAATTAGAGCTCACAGCTTCAGCAATATTGTAAAATAAACAAGAAACAAAAAACAAAAGACACACACTGAGACATACATAAATCCAGACAGACAGACTTTAAAGTCTCTTGTTCCTTACAGGTCGGGGCACTCTGGCCAGTTGTCTGCATCAGGAGGAGACCAGGGACAAAAGTGTCCCAGTTGCGGCCGCTGGGTCTGGTCCATTGGCAGGCAAGCTGGCCCCTGAGTACCTCGAGTACTTTTTTAGAAACCCAATTTTAACTGCATTTGGTCTTCATCGGCCCCAAATTCAATTTTTGCCAACATTCCCTGAGTAATATGTTCTGGGCCATGTCTGCCAAAGTATATTAGGTTTGAGACCGCGAGGGTTAACTCTCATATGCAAACTATTTGTAGCAGTGGGACAATGTGAACAAGAACGAACAATCTCCCAAGCAGATTCTCGAGGAATCTGAAACTGATATCTTAAAGCCATAGCATTTTGATGGTGCAGTGAGTGAGAAGTTTGGGCCTCTTCAAAAGCAGAGGCCACTGTAATCTTGGTCAATGCATCTGCCAAATCATTGAAAGCATTTAAAGGGCCAGGCAGCCCAGAATGAGCTCGAATGTGGCCAATAAAAAATGGTTGGTTTCGCTTCCAAATTTGTTGCTGTAATTTAGTTAGTAAATGAAATATTGTGGTTTTATTTTCAGGCAGAAGCTGCAGTCTCAATATGTGGGAATAATCTGACTACATAATGAGTCAGAAAAAAGGTTGAAATCTTCTTCTGCAAACATGACAAAGGCTTCTATAACAGCTGTGAGTTCAGCTCTTTGAGCTGAAGTCTCCTGTGTTTGCAGAACCTTATGTTGATTTTTTGTAACTATAGAGGCTCTGCCATTAGCTGACCCGTCAGTAAAAGCTAGCTGAGCGCCTGGAATGGGGAGTTGTCTGCATCTAACAGGGAAGATAACCGGGTGTCTAGATATAAAATTTAACAAAACATGTGAGGGTAAATGATGTAAAATTTGACCAAAATAGTTTCCTATAGCAATTTGCCAATCTTCATCAAACATTAAAAGAGCATCAAGCTGTTCTTTGTTATATGGAATTGCAATCTCTGATGGCTCTTTACCAAATAGTTCAATGCTCCGCCTTCTTCCTTTTAATATCAAAGTAGCTATCAGCCCCGGATTAGAAGCCACTATCTTTTTTGCTTGAGCAGGAAGATGGACCCATTGTAAGGGGCCGTTTTGCCATAAGACTCCCCTAGGTGCAATGGGGGTAGCTAAGCAAAAGAATTGCCAAGTGGCTGCTAAATCTATTTGTTTTACATAACTATTAGATAGGGCGTTTTTCACTGTAAGCAAGGCTTCTTGAGCCTCAGTAGTTAATTGCCTTTTTGAAGCTGGGTCGGGATCCCTGCGCAAAATGTTAAAGAGAGGTTTTAGCTCAGTAGTGGTTAATTTTAAGTAAGGCCGAATCCAGTTAATATCACCTAAAAAGTCTTTGAAAGTCATTAAGAGTAACAAGATGATCTTTTCTTAATTGTAGTGGGGCATGAGTCACTGTTTCTGAATGTATAATCCTTCCTAAATAAGTTATGGGTGGGCTGGTTTGAATTTTTTTTTTTTTTTTCGGGGCAATTTTTAAGCCTCTAGCTGATAACGCCTGAGTTAACTCTTGGAGGACAGTTTGTAAGTGAGCTCTATCTGGATGAGCTATTAAAATATCATCCATATAATGAATCATATATACCTGCTCATATTTAGCCCTAATATCTTGTATAGCGGTATTAACAAATTTTTGACATAAGGTGGGGCTATATTTTTTTATTTCCTGAGGTAACACTTTTTATTGAAACCTCAAATAGGGCTGTTTAAAATTTTCTGACGGCAGGCTAAAAGCAAATCGCTTTTTATCCATGGCGTTTAAGGGAATAGTGAAAAAGCAGTCTTATAAATCAATTACAATTGTATTATATCCCTCTGGAACAGCTACTGGGGAGGGGAGTCTCGGCTGTAAGGCCCCCATGTTCTCCATAGTGGCATTAATAGCCCTAAGATCTTGTAAAAGCCTCTCAAGGTGCAGATCAAACTCATCTCCAGGGCTAGAGAGAACTCTTTTCTGGGGAACTTCCAGCGGTGGTCTCTCGCCCCTATAAGGGGGGGGAGGCAAAGGGGGACGAGAATGTCCCACATATTTGGTCTCTAGTTTTAGAGAGCCTTTCTGATGTTTAGATTTTGAGGACAGTTTATTTGAGGATGTTTTTTTCAAGCTTTTAGGAGTATCAATAGCTAAAAGGTATTCATCCTCATCAGAATGGTATTGATCTATTATCTCATCTAAATCTTCCTCATCTTGAGGAGGAGCAGAGGGTGAAACTTGTTCTTCTTTTTCATCCCCGCTTTCTGAATGACTATTGGTGTTCTTGGTGGCTACCATAATCTTTAAGTCTTGATAACTAGGTATAGTCTCTTTATTTCCACTACTTTCTTTAATGGGTGGTCGTTTAGATTCATGGGCAGGATCTAGAGCATCTCTGATTATATTCCATAAATAAAAGGTATTGGTGGGCACTTTTTCTGGACCCTGCTGAGTATAGTAAATTTTTAGCTGTTTTCCCACCTTTTCCCAGGTATCTAAATTAACAGTGCCCTCTTCCAGAAGCCAAGGACACTGGTCTTGAACAAAAGTAATTTACCTTTTTTGACTTTAATTCTTTTTTTCTTTAATAGTTGTAAAATGACTCATATAAAGAGTTGTCATCCTTTTGACTTACTGTTACCCGTGTCTGAAGTTTTAGTCTCTTAAAGAAAGTGTAAACCCTTCCACTTTTACTCACCCTACCTATCTTATGCAGGGGGGTTCCGGAAACCCTAAGTGGGATCCTTAGCCGTCCCGAAAACTGGACAATGGGGGAGACTTACCCTCGGAAGCCTGGTTCGGGCGCCACTTATCGGGGTCCTGCCCCGATATGACCCAGGGTATCCTCGGGATGAACGGCGTCGGCGTCAGAGAGAGAGAGAGAAAGAGAGAGAGAGACAGGGGCTGATGATTCCTTGGTTTACGCTGGAGACCAATAAAACCCCAGCACAGGGCTTGCTCTGTTTACGTAGGCCGCAGGCGCCCTCTCAAATCACTTGAGGCACCCCACCAGGGCACCCCCTCGAGTGGGTCTTAGAAGCCCAGGCAGATAAGTAAACTCAGAGGGCCCAGCGCTCCAAGGATCTCAACCAGAAAACGGAGAATAGAGAAAAGGATGGAAAAAGAGAAAGAACGACACGGGGAGACCAAGCTTCAGTGAGCAAGGCCCAAAACTTTATTTTCCAGTGCTGCTTTTATACCCTAAGTTATGCGCATAAGAAACAGAGAAAGGAAGGTATAGATTCACACCGAAATCACGTGGGGTCAGCAGTCTTGACCCTTATCAGGATCAGGGCTTATTTTTGTGTGATAAAAGTTTTAGGTGATTTACATCATCTTCTGGCCAGGGGGCCTGCTAACAGTTTTATGGCCCTCTCTCCTGACAATAGGTTAGTTAGCAAGTAAAAGACTTTTCTTTTAAGGTGACTTTCCTAAAGTTAGGTGGTAGACACATAACAAAGTTACATTCCTATAAGGCACCGGTGTAGTGAGCTGCAAGAAAGGAATTTATTAACTTAAGATCTGATGTGGTTAAATCAAAGGGTTAATATATTTCCAAGGATACAATAGAGGAAACTGCAGCAAGCATTGATTCAACAATGAAATCTTTTCTAGTACTATTCTAATGATTTTAACTTCTTCAACAGATTCCTGTATTTTAGAATATTAGGCTTTCTGTCCTTGCATGGCTGGGAGGCTATAAACAGTCACACTCATAGTTGTAAGAGCCCGGACAAACTTGTCATGCAAGTTAGAAAGCTATCAGAGGGGCTTGGATTGGAACACTCCTATTAAGCCGAGGAGAACTTTTAAACTACAGCTCTGAATTAATGTTTTCAGAGAAAGGTGGTTGGGGGGAAGCCCCTGTAAGTATTAGAGGACTTGGTAAGAGGCGTAAGATAGTAAAGCAGTCAGACTCCAGTTTTCTTTGGGGTAGATGCTCAGGTAAGTCCAGGGGGTTCCTCGAGCCCTGATTAGCCTTTGCCCGTCAGGCCTCTTCCCCAGTTGACCTTTGCCACAGGTAGGATTTCCCTCGCTGGCTCCCGGCAGTTCATGTCATTTCATTGAGACGGTGTCCTCTATTAGGCACCTTGCTTCCAAAGCAATGAGTTCCCATGTCTGTTCAAACAAATTATTATTCTCATCTTAACTGACTCATGTGGCACAAAAATAAGCTTTCTTGCCAAACTACAGGCAGACTCAAATAAATCTATTGACTAAAAAGAAAAGGAGGAAAAAAAATGACACGTATTGCTAGGCTTACTATGGTGCTTCTTTTCTCTCTCTTTTTTTTTTGGCAATGCATGTGGACCTAATCTGACATTCTATTTAATGCATGCTTGCCAGAGAGTACAATGTTATGAAGGACAAGTGATGTCAGCCCCAATTACACAAACTACTAGAGATACAATGGGAGGACACAGCAAAATGGGAAAGGGTTGAGAAACATCTGACAACTTGCAATTCTCATTCTCTATGTACCGTTTCGCTCTCTTCTCCTTCAACCTCTATGTGGTATCTGTTTTCAAAGGCCTTTCTCCCCCTTATTATGCCTATAAACACTGCATATACCATTGCATGGCAGAATAATATGTTGTAGTATTGATACCTTTGTTTGATCCCTCTCACAGTTCTTGAGTCTGGAAAGTCCCAGATCAAGGTGCTGGCAGTTTTGGTGTCTAGTGAGGATCTAATTCTGGTTCATGTGGTTTAGTCACTAAGTCATGTCCAACTCTTGTGACCCTAAGGACTGTAGCCTGCCCGGCTCCTCTGTCTGTGAGATTCTCCAGGCAAGAATAGTGGAGTGGGTTGCCATTTCCTTCTCCACGGCAAGATGCACTGGTGTGGTAAAAAAATTTATGACTTCCTGATCATGAAAACAAGATCTATATCTTGCAGTTCCAAGTCTTCGTAACTTTTGGGTTGAGTCAACATATCTTGGTAATGATCTTCAGAATGTGATCTGGTGAAGCAGCTTAATGCAGAAACCCAACTAATATCATTGCCATTCACATTCTAAGTAAGCCCACAAACGGAGAATGAGAGAAAAATTTGCACACAATTCAGAATCATTTGAAGGGTCACAGTACTAGTTGTACAAGATTTAACCAGTGAATATCCACGAAACTCTGCTTCTGGTTCATAGATTAATGATTTCTCACTGTATCCTCACATGGAGGAAGGAACAGTTTTCTAGAAGCTCATTTATAAGGACATTTATCCCATTCATATCTTCTTGCCTTTTCACACTGTTCATGGGGTTCTCAAGGCAAGAATACTGAAGTGGTTTGCCACTCCCTTCTCCAGTGGACCACATTTTGTCAGAACTCTCCACCATGACCCATCTGTCTTGGGTGGCCCTACACAGCATGGCTCATAGCTTCATTGAGGTAGACAAGGCCGTGGTCCATGTGATCAGTTGGGTTAGTTTTCTGTGATTGTGTTTTCCGTTCTGTCCTCCCTCAGAGGGATAAGGATAAGAGGCTTATGGAAGCTTCCTGATGGGAGAGACTACTGTGGGGGAAAGGGTATTGTTCTGATGGGCAGGGCCATGCTCAGTAAATCTTTAATCCAATTTTCTGTTGATGGGGGAGAGGGGGATGACAGAGGATGAGATGGTTGGATGGTATCACCGACTTGGTGGACATGAGTTTGAGTAAACTCCGGGAGTTGGTGATGGACATGGAAGCCTGGCATGCTGGAGTCCATGGGGTAGCAAAGAGTCAGACACGGCTGAGTGACTGAACTGAACTGATCCCATTCATAAGGGTTTCAGCCCCATGACCAGTGTAGCCTACAAGCTCCCCTGTCCATGGAATTCTCCAGGCAAGAATACCAGAGTGGGTAACCATTCTATTCGCCACTGGATCTTCCCAACACAGGGATCAAATCCAGGTCTGCTGCATTACAGGCAGATTCTTCAGCATCCGAGCCCCCAGGGTATCACCTCCCAAAGGTCCCAATTCCAAATACTATCACCTTAGGATTTCAATATGTAAACTTTAGTCCTTAGTGGTCCCTGTCATCGTCCCATTTCCCTTCCACATAAAAAGCAACTATTTGGTCCTGAATCAATTGCCTGTAGGGAGTACTATGACCTGCAGGAGTCAGATATCCAGGAAGCTGCTCAGGCTAAGTCCAGAAAAAGAAGATTTAAGGATAAGGCAAAAACACCTTGGTCAGAAGTAGAAACAAAAGAGTGAGAGGGGATTCTTTTTCCTCTTCTTCCTCAAAAAATAATAATAATAAAATAATAGTTATTAAAATCTCATGTTTAAGAGAGGCGTGAAGACCGAAAGGTAAACTTCTTCTCAGTCTGAAGAAATTTGAAGGTAGAGTTGAGACCTTTCCAAGTTTGCTACAAAAAAAAATATGTAAAAATTTTATAGTAGTAGCAGTCACAATAGTATTTTTGGGAAATTCTCTGTGTTCCTTTTACCTTGCCTATCTCTTCCATACTGAGGGTATGAGCAAAAATCACATGAATCACAGTTTTCACAGTTCAAAGTATTTATCTTTCTTTAACTATAATCTTACATGAAGTAAGATCATCATGAACTATAAAGGAATGTTCTGAGCTCTTCAAGCCATGAGGTATTATAATTAATTCAGTACCTGGATTTTAAAAGTTCTCTTTTTTAATTGATTTATTTTTAATTGGAGGATAATTGCTTTACAATGTGTTGGTTTCTGGCATATATCACCATGAATCAGCCATAGGCATACATATGTCCCCTCCCTCTTGAATTTCCCTCCCACCTCTCACTCCACCCCAACCCTCTAGGTTGTCACAGAGCATCAGGTTGAGCTCTCTGTGTTATACAGCAAATTCCCAATAGTTATCTATTTCACATAAGGTAATGCACATGTTTCAGTGTTGCTCTCTCAATTCATCCCACCCTCTCCCTCCCCTGCTGCGTTTACTCCAAAGTTCTTGTACTGTGTCACCAAATCATTCGGTTTTAGAATGCAGCATTCACTTTTTTTCATTAGATTTGATTTTTTCATGGCCTCCAAATGTTGCAACATGCACCAGAGTAAAAACAGTGCATTTGACTCCTTAGTTTCTAATCAAACTCAGATATTTCCATATGGTTTGAGACATAGGAATAAACAATTAAGCATTTGAAAGACAGTACAAATTATGGAGGAGTAGAAATTATTCAGATTACTTAGTGTGGCCTAATAAACAACAACTGTGGAAAATTCTTAAAGAGATGGGAATACCAGACCACCTTACCTGCTTCCTGAGAAACCTGTATGCAGGTCAGGAAGCAACAGTTAGAACTGGACATGGAAAAACAGACTGGTTCCAAAACAGGAAAGGATTACGTCAAGGCTGTAAATTGTTACCCTGCTTATTTAACTTATATGCAGAGGACATCATGAGGAATGCTGGGCTGGAAGAAGCACAGGCTGGAATCAAGATTGCCGGGAGAAATATCAATAACCTCAGATATGCAGATGACACCACCCTTATGGGAGAAAGTGAAGAGGAACTAAAGAGCCTCTTGATGAAAGTGAAAGAGGAGAGTGAAAAGTTTGGCTTAAAGTTCAACATTCAGAAAAATATGATCATGGCATCTGGTCCCATCATGTAAACAGTGAAAGACTTTATTTTGGGGGCTCTAAAATCACTGCAGATGGTAACTGCAGCCATGAAATTAAAAGACACTTGCTCCTTGGAAGAAAAGCTATGACCAACCGAGACAGCACATTGAAAAGCAGAGACATTACTCTGCCAGTAAAGGTCCATCTAGTCAAAGCTGTGGTTTTTCCAACAGTCATGTATGGATGTGAGTGTAGGACTATAAAGAAAGCTGAGCGCCAAAGAATTGATGCTTTTGAACTGTGGTGTTGGAGAAGACTCTTGAGAGTCCCTTGGACAGCAAGGAGATCACCAGTCAATCCTAAAGGAAATCAATCCCAAATATTCACTGGAGGGACTAATGCTAAAACTGAAACTCCAAAACTTTGGCCACCTGCTGTGAAGAACTGCCTCATTGGAAAAGACCCTGATGCTGGCAAAGATTGAAGGCAGGAGGAAAAGGGGATGACAGAGGATGAAATGGTTGGATGGCATCACTAACTCGATGGACATGGGTTTGAGTGGGTGATGGAAGCCTGGCGTGCTACATCCATTGGGTCGCAAAGAGTCGGACACGACTGAGCAACTGAACTGAACTGAATAAATAAGTCGTTTCTTTATTTTAGGTAGCTTCTTTATTAATACACAAGAACTGTACCTTTTTCTGTCAGAAAGTACATGCTGTAGTGAGCTGCTTCTCTTTTTGGGTTATAATGGTGTTTTCTCTGCACCCAAGTGAACTTACACACCTTCTCATACACATCCTGCCAGGTTGATGCCTGACTGTGACACCTGCAAAAACAGTAATTAATTGCACACATCTTGCAGAGAGCCGTTTTGTTACCTACAGATAATTTATTCCCAAAGTTTTGTGAAATGTGGTTCTTCTTTCCATTCCTGAAATACGTTTGCTCAAGACCCCAACAAAGACCACCTGACCTATTAAACCTGATGATATAACAGCTCTATATCTATAAACCCATATATCTAGGTTTCTTTTCATTTTCCTATTGATTTATCACACATTTGAATCTCTGGGCATCCTTCTTTCTCAGTGATACAGGGATACTGTTTTGCAAGTATTGAACGAATCTATTTTCATTTCTCCTGTATATCATATTCCCTTGTTGCCTTCTACTTCTCATGCTGGGCCATGATGTGTATTTCCACAGAGAGGGCACCAATGAATATCTATAGAATGAAGAAGTTACTGTCAAGTGTAGCAAGATGGTAGTATTGAAAAAGCCAAGCTTTATGAAATTAGAAAAGATATTTCTCAATTTCAATGCTCTTCCTTCTACATACCAAGTGCTGAACCTGTAGGATTTGGTCATTAAGTTCTATCTAAGCAAAGGTCCAGCCATATAAGAAGGTGTAGAAGGCCTCCTTTCTTTGATGGAAAGTAGAAGGGAGTTAGTACAGATAATATATATCTGTACTATATAAAGAGGGCAGCAGTGAGAACACTTGCTTTTCTCTTATCTTTGAATAGAACCTTCTACATACATTGTATGAGAAGTTAAAAAAGAAATTCACACTTTCTTTTTTCCCCTCCATACACCACCCTGGAGGAAGGGGAGTAGCTAGCAGAACCCTTTTTTGTATTGCCAGTGAAAATCTACAAGTGACCACTTACATTATGATTCAGGGAAACAGTGTAACAGTGGCAGCAGGAGTTGAGTAGACAGCCCACCTCAGGCAGCCATTTAGATTGTGCATGATGCGTGTGGCACACACGGAATTCAGAAGTGCTTTAGTAAAGGCCTGCAAAGGTGCTGAGAAGCTCAGTGGATTGCGCAGGGACTGTGCACTGGAGATCTTGTTCTGGACCCCACAGTTCCTATTCCCACCGAGGTGGGCTCATGGTAATCCACTTGGTCCACAGATACCAGAACTTGGAGACATAGCCTCCACCTCAGATCACTTGGCGCCTCAGCAAAGTGGGTATCTATCCCATCATGCACTCATGCCAACACCCTAGGCTTCCAGCATGAAAGGAGTATGTGTGGGAGGAGGATGCCCTTCACTTCCCCGGAAAGACAAACCATGAGTCTCTCATCCTATCTGGAGGCAGTAGGGCAGTAATATGTTTTGGGGACTCAGATGGCTTTGAAGAACCAGGAGCTTGTCCAACAAATGCAGCCTTTTATCTTGTCTTAGCTCACAGAGGAGAGCTAGTTAGACGGCCTTACAACCCATGAGACCTTCCCACATCGAGCAGCAAAATGGTTGTATATGAAAAGGCTTTTTGTTAACAAAAGGCAGTTGTTAGTGACAGTTGCTGACCTGTCTCCCTGAGTGGAAGCCCATAACCCAGCTTTCTTATGGAAAACTCAATTTTGCTCCCTACACTATGGGCTTGTCTGGTGGCTCAGAGGTAAAGAATCTTTTTTCCAATGCAGGAGACATGGGTTCAATCCCTGGGTTGGGAAGATCCCCTGGAGAAGGAAATGGCAATGCACTCAGTATTCTTGCCTGGACGACCCCATGGACAGCCCCCCATGTAGCTGGCGGGCTACAGCTTGTGGGGTCGCAAAGTCAGAAAAGACTTAGTACCTGAACAACAACAACACTAAATATACCCCAGCTGCGCTTGTGAGCCCACAGAAATACATCCACTAACCGGTGATTCTAACACAGAATCAGAAAGGCAGAATTTATGGCTCAGGAATGACCATAGGACCTGGGATCCAGAGCCTCAGATCCTGCCCAAATACCTTTAATTCCTTTGGAAACCAGGAAGACGTCTTATGATATTATTTTTCCTGTCTCCCTCTTCTTGCTATTTCCATATGACTTAATCTTCAAAACTCAAGACAAGTGTCACCTTCTCTAGGAATTCTTCATGAGTTTGAGTGAACTCCGGGAGTTGGTGATGGACAGGGAGGCCTGGCGTGCTGTGATTCATGGGGTCGTGGAGAGTCAGACACGACTGAGCGACTGAACTGGACTGAACTGAACTGAACCTATACAAAGGGTGAACTAGGTGCCAACTTTTCCTCACTCTGTGCATCCTTCTATAATTGCACTTAATTAACATTTCAGTTCAGTTGCTCAGTCGTGTCCAACTCTTTGAGACCCATGGGCTGCAGCACACCAAGCTTCCCTGTCCATCACCAACTCCCAGAGCTTACTTAAACTCAAGTCCATTGAGTTGGTGATGTCATCCAATTACCTCATCCTCTGTCATCCCCTTCTTCTCCTGCCCTCAATCTTTCCCAACATCAGGATCTTTACCAATGAGTCAGTTCTTCACATCAGGTGTATTGGAGTTTCAGCTTCAGCATCAGGCCTTCCAATAACTATTTAGGACTTATTTCTTTTAGAATTGACTGGTTGGATCTCCTTGCAATCCAACAGACTCTCAAGAGTCTTCTCTATCACCACAGTTCAAAAGCTGAAATTATTTGGTTCTCAGCTTTCTTTATAGTCCAACTCTCACATCCATACTTGACTACTGGAAAAACCATAGATTTGACTAAACAGATCTTTGTTGGCAAAGTAATGTCTCTGCTTTTTAATATGCTGTCTAGGTTGGTCATAACTTTTCTTCAAAGGAGCAAGCATCTTTTAAAGAAAAAAAAAAGCAAAAAGGTGGACACAATAAAGAACAGAAATGGTATGGACCTAACAGAAGCAGAACACATTAAGAAGTTGGCAAGAATACACAGAAGAACTATACAAAAAAGATCTTCATGACCCAGATAACCACAATGATGTGATCATTCTAGATGAGTGATCACTTCAGGCATCCTGGAATGTGAAGTCAAGTGGGCCTTAGGAAGTATAACTATGAACAAAGCTAGTGGAGGTGATGGAATTCCAGTTGAGGTATTGCAAATCCTAAAAGATGATGCTGTGAAAGTGCTGCACTCAATATGCCAGCAAATTTGGAAAATTCAGCTATGGGCACAGGACTGTAAAAGGTCAGTTTTCATTCCAATACCAAAGAAATAAATAAATTTCATCAACCTTATATATATACCCTCAAATTTAGAGAGAATGGATCTTTTATTTCTATCTCTCTATATATATATGAATACAGTACCTCAACATTGCTGTAAAGTCTCAATGTATATTGCTATATGACTGAAATGAATGACTGAATAAATGAAGGTGCAACAGTTCTGCCAGTCCAAACACTGGGATTTCAAATGCCATCTACATAAATTTTGAAGAAGTTTTAAAGTATGAAAATGTGATCATGCAAAAGACTTTACTGTACACATTATTTTGCTTGAACAGAGTTTTAAGCAATGTTGGAGATTCTCAAAAGAAATAAATAAAGCAAGCATGAATGAGCTTCAGATACATGGTAGTAATACAAAACTTGTGGACTAAGACTGTATATATCTTGTTGGAACAAATCAAGAGAGGTAATTTAATGGTCCACCGAGTTGCATGTCCCCTTCCCCTGGTGAAGCCCCCTTTGTGGTGTCATTTCATTACCTTTACCTGTTCACTCCTTAATCAATTGTCACAGAGCTCCACGGCTCTATGGTGTGAATATAAAGCTATCAAACTGATTCTAGAATCTGAACTTATCCAAGTAGACCCTTCTTAACACTGCTGTTAAGACCCAACGCAACATGGCTTGGACAAGGGGGAGTTTGGAGATGAGCAGGGAAGGTCACAGTTATTATTTCAAAGACAGTACAGGGTGAAGTCTCCCTATAAATCAGTGGATTATCTTGGTAGCAGTTCATTATAAATGAAGCATTGTTTTAGTGTGTTTCTTAGCATATAAAGGCATGATGCTAACAAGAACACCTAGTGGAGACTCTTTCTATTATGAATTATATATAGTGTATAGTTATGTGACTGTGGGTGAATAATTTCTATTTTAAGCTGTCCAAAAAACTTTTTTAATTTTAACCTATTATTATTTAAAAATTTAAGCCAGTTTTACTTAAAATGTCAGGATAGCTAACTTTTATCCCCTCCGGATATGCTATATATTTGATGTCTATTTTCTTCCTCCCTTGGAATTTTAGCTCTGTAATATTTTGTTCAGTGACTAGAAACAGTAATTTCTCAGTAAGTGATTGTTGAGTAAATAGTACTTTTAAAATAATACATATTAACCTCATCTTTCTCATTATGTCACTTTCTTCCTTTGATCCCTCTACATTCCTTACATAACTTTGCTTGTGTACAATTTTCAACCTTCCATTAATTTCCATATTTTTCAATTATGCCAATAAGAAACATGTTCCTAAAAGATGTTTTTCTGTTTGTTTTTCTTTTTTACTTAATACCAAAAAACTAGAAGAATGGGCACTCATCTTCTCCTGCAAGAACTCCAAAATTACAACTCACTGCTAAACAACCAGTGACAGGAGAATGTTGGATCCCATCAAAAAAAGATATCCTTTGTCCAAGAAGCCCCAGCAAGACAGTAGGAGGGGCAACATCACGTATAGAATCAAACCCCACACCCACCAGAGATACCTGAAGGGCTCAAACAAAACCTTGTGTGCACCAGGACCCAGAGACCCCACGGAGATGGAGCCAGACCTGTGTTTGGGTCTCCTGCGGGGGTATGGGTCAGCAGCGGCCTGCTGCAGGGGCAGGGGCTCTGTGTGCAGCTACTCGGGTCACACAGCCTGTAGCATAAAGAGGAGGTCACCATTACACCACCAAAGAGCCGCCAAGTAGACGATCCACAAACTGCAGAACAATTATACCAAAGATATTCTTGCACTGTTAAGAAAATTCTCGGACTCACAATAGATTTCCCAACTTGTGGGTCTGGCAAAGGGACTGAGAACCCCCAGAGAATTTGACTTTGGAGACCAGTCAGATTTGATTAGAGAACTTACACAAGACTGGGGAAACAGACTCTTGGAGATCACAGACAAAACCTTGGGTGCATCAGGACCCAGGAGAAAGGAGCAGTGACCCCACAAGAGACTGACCCAGACTTGCCTGTGAGTGTCTAGGAGTCTCCAGCAGAGGCGTGGGTCGGCGGTGGCCTGCTGCAGGGTTGGGCACACTGAGTGCAGTGTGGCAGTGTGCGCACAGGACTTTTAGAAGAAGGTCGCCATTATCTTCATTACCTCTACCAGAGTTTGGTCTCAGGTCAAAGAACAGGGAGGGAACACAATCACACCCATCAAGAAAAAATTGGATTAAAGATCTACTGAGCAGTGGCTTCCCCCACAGTCAGTCACTCCCATCAGAAAGCTTCCATAAACCTCTTATCCTTATTCCTCAGAGGGCAGGGAGAATGAAAACCTCAGTCACAGGAAAACCAATCAAACTGATCACACATGGACCACAGCCTTGTCTAACTCAATGAAACTATTGGCTATACTGTGTGCTGCTGCTGCTGCTGCTAAGTCACTTCAGTCGTGTCCGACTCTGTGTGACCCCATAGACGGAAGCCCACCAGGCTCCCCCGTCCCTGGGATTCTCCAGGCAAGAACACTGGAGTGGGTTGCCATTTCCTTCTCCAATGTGTGAAAGTGAAAAGTGAAAGTGAAGTCGCTCAGTCGTGTCTGACCCTTAGCGAACCCATGGACTGCAGCCTACCAGTCTCCTCCATCCATGGAATTTTCCAGGCAAGAGCACTGGAGTGGCTTGCCATTGCCTTCTCCGGCTATACTGTGTAGCACCACCCAAAACAGACAGGTCATGGTGGAGAGTTCTGACAGAATGTGGTCCACTGGAGAAGGGAATGGCAAACCACTTCAGTATTGTTGCCTTGAGAACCCCATTAACAGTATGAAAAGGCAAAAAGATATGATACTGAAAAATGAACTCCCCAGGTCGGTAGGTGCCCAATATGAAATGGACAAAAGTGGAGAAATAACTCAAGAAAGAATGAAGAGATGGAGCAAAATAAAAGCAATGCCCAGTTGTGGATGTGACTGGTGATGGAAATAAAGTCCGATGCTGTAAAGAACATTATTGCACAGGAACCTGGAATGTTAGGTTCATGAATCAATGTAAATTAAAAGTGGTCAAACAGGAGAGTGAACGTCAACATTCTAGTAATCAGTGAACTAAAATGGACTGGAATGGATGAATTTAACTCAGATGACCACTATATCTACTACTGTGGGCAAGAATCCCTTAGAAGAAATGGGGTAGCCCTCATATACAAAAAAAGAGTCCAAAATGCAGTACTTGAATGCAATCTCAAAAACCACAGAATGATCTCTGTTTGTCTCCAAGGCAAACCATTCAGTATCTCACAGCAATCCAAGCCTATGCCCTGACCAGTAATGCTGAAGAAGCTGAAGTTGAACTGTTCTATGAAGATTGACAAGACCTTCTAGAACTAACAGCAAAAGAAGATGTTCTTTTCATCATAGGGGACTGGAATGCAAAAGTAGGAAGTCAAGTGATACCTGGAGTAACAGGCAAGTTTGGCTTTGGAGTACAAAATGAAGCAGGGCAAAGTATAATAGAGTTTTGCCAAGAGAACGCACTGGTCATAGAAAAAACCCTCTTCCAACAACACAAGAGAAGACTCTACACGTGGACATCACCAGATGGCCAACACCGAAATCAGATTGATTATATTCTTTGCAGCCAAAGAGGGAGAAGCTCTATACATTCACCAAAAAGAAGACTGGAAATAGACTGTGGCTCAGATCGTGAACTCCTTATTGCCAAATTCAGACTTAAATTGAAGAAAGTAGGGAAAACCACTAAACTGTTCAGGTATGACCTAAATCAAATCCCTTATTATTATACAGTAGAAGTGACAAACAAATTCAAAGGATTAGATCTGATACACAGAATGCCTGAAGAACTATGGATAGACGTTCATGACATTGTACAGGAGGCAGTGATCAAGACCATCCACAAAAAGAAATGCAAAAAAGTAAAACGGTTGTCTGAGGAGGCCTTATAAATAGCTGTGAAAAGAAGACAAGTGAAAGGCAAAGGAGAAAAGGAAAGATATATCCATTTGAATCCAGAGTTCCAAAGAATAGCAAGGAGAGATTAGAAAGCCTTCATAAGTGATCACTGCTAAGAAATAGAGGAAAACAATAGAATGGGAGAGACTAGAGATCAATTCAAGAAAATTAGGGATATCAAGGGAATATTTCAAGCAAAAATGGGCACAATAAAGGACAGAAGCCGTATGGACATAACAGAAGCAGAAGATATTAAGAAGAGGTGGCAATACACAAAACTGTACAAAAAAGATCTTCATGACCCAGATAACCACAATGGTGTGATCACTCACCTAGAGCCAGATATCCTGGAATGTGAAGTCAAGTGGGCCTTAGGAAGCATCACTAAGAACAATGCTAGTGGAGATGATGGAATTCCAGTTGAGCTATTTCAAATCCTGAAAGATGACGCTGTGAAAGTGCTGCACTCAATATGCCAGCAAATTTGGAAAACTCTTCAGTGGCCACAGGACTGGAAAAGATCAGTTTTCTGTCCAGTTTCAAAGAAGGGCAATGCCAGAGAATGTTCAAACTACCACTCATCTCTCACACACTAGCAAAGTAATGCTCAAAATTTTCCAAGCCTGGCTTCAACAGTACACGAACCGTGAACTTCCAGATGTTCAAGTTGGATTTAGAAAAGGCACAGGAACCAGAGATCAAATTGCCAACACCCACCGGATCATCAAAAAAGCAAGATAATTCCAGAGAAATATTTTTCTGCTTTATTGATTATGCCAAAGCCTTTGACTGTGTAGATCACAACAAACTGTGGAAAATTCTGAAAGAGATGGGAATACCAGACCACCTGACCTGCCTTGTGAGACATCTGTATGCAGGTCAAGAAGCAACAGTTAGAACTGGACATGGAACAACAGACTGGTTTCAAATTGAGAAAGGATTCCATCAATCCTGTATATTGTTACCCTGCTTATTTAGCTTGTATAGAGTACATCCTGAGAAATGCTGGGCTGGATGAAGCATAAGCTGGAATCAAGATTGTGGAGAGAAATAGCAATAACCTCAGATATGCAGATGATACCACTCTTATCGTAAAAAGCAAAGAGGAACTAAAGAATCTCTTAATGAAAGTGAAAGAGGAGAGTGAAAAAGTTGGCTTAGAACTTAATATTCAGAAAACTAAGATCATGGCATCCAGTCCCATCACTTCATGGCAAATAGATGGGGAAGCAATGTAAACAGTGAGAGACTTCATTTTTTTGGGCTCCAAAATCACTGCAGATGGTGACTGCAGTCATGAAATTAAAAGACGCTTGCACCCTAGAATAAAAGCTATGACCAACCTAGACAGCATACTAAAAAACAGAGACATTACTTTGCCAACAAAGGTCTATCTAGTCAAAGCTATGGTTTTTTCCAGTAGTCGTGTATGGATGTGAGATTTGGACTCTAAAGAAAGCTGAGCACCAAAGAATTGATGCCTTTGAACTGTGGTGTTGGAGAAGACTCCTGAGAGTCCCTTGTACCACAAGGAGATCCAACTAGTCCATCCTAAAGGAGATCAGTCCTGGGTGTTCATTGGAAGGACTGATGCTGAATCTCAAACTCCAATATTTTGGCCACCTGATGCAAAGAGCTGACTCATTGGAAAAGACCCTGATGCTGGGGAAGATTGAAGGCAGGAGAAGGGGAAGACAGAGGATGAAATGGTTGGATTGCATCACTGACTTGATGGGCATGAGTTTGAGCAAGCTCCGGGAGTTGGTGATGGACAGGGAATCCTGGCATGCTGCAGTCCTTGGGGTTGCAAAGAGTCAGACACAACAGAGTGACTGAACTGAACTGACCAAAATACTAAGTGAGGACTTTTATGTATTGTAAGTATTCGATGTCAAACAGCCAGTCAATTTCATATGAAATAAATTGGATATATTGCATATGTAGAACAATTCTGCCTAGCTTAAGCACAGATATGCATACATGCATACTCTCTTCCAATTTATTTGATTCTTTCACCTTTTTTAAAACAAATTGTATTGATATTTGTACATAATGATTCATTCTTTAAGCATTAGAAATTTGGTGCTCTTATCTAAGGAAATAGTTGAGACTTCTCACTTTTATGCAGTTAAGTCTTCCTTCAGTAAGGTACTGGCGTTTGAATTTTAATATGTAGTACTTATAAAGGTGATGGCTTCTTGAACTCTCACCATTATGTAAATTCAAATAGTACAGCAATGTAGGAACTAGTCCTCAGGACATACTAGATTCTTAGGCACTTGACACTTTTAACACTTGAAGATTTGACAGGATATTTAAGCAGTTGGCACAAGCTGACATGAGAACTGCTTAACTTGCAGAGTATCTAGTGGAAAGTTGAAGTCTGCTGAATTGGATATCTGAAATCCAGAGAGCCAAGATTCCTATTTTAGTTCTGGTTCACATCATGACAAGCTGCATAGCCCTAGGCAAGTTGGCACCTTACTTCCCCAATAGTAGAAATGATGCCCACTGGTCTCAGATGTGTAGAGACAATTAATATTTTGGAAATATCCTGAGATCTAGACTTGTACAACATTTTCCCCCACAAGATATTTTATATGTTTATCAGTCTAGGACTTTCAGGTAGAAATCTTTAAAACAAATGTTTTCCTCTCCCTCTCCTTCATTTTTTTCCCCAATAGTCGTAATGTACTAATAGATAATAGACCTGTTGACTTTTTTTTTTTTTACCAGCCAAGAAAATTCCTGAAAGATGTTCATTAGAATGAACAGGTCAGCATATCTTAATCCTGTGCTTAGTCTCTCAGTTGTGTCCGACTCTTTGCGACCCCGTGGATTGCAGCCCACCAGGCTCCTCTTTCCATGGGGATTCTCCAGGCAAGAGTACTGGAGTTGGTTGCCATGCCCTCCTCCAGGGGATCTACCCAACCCAGGGATCAAACCCAGGTCTCCCCCACATTGCAGGCATATTCTTTACTGACTGAGCCACAGGAAAGCCCTGGTTCACCACTGTTCATTGTTGTCTTTTCAGAAGACCTTAAAGTATTTACTACTTGACATGGGGTTTGGGAGTACCTATTCAATTGATAAGCACTTTGCACTTAGACTGAAGAGATTATACACTGAAATTTCTTGGGAACTGGATCTGTGCTTGGGTCATCTCTGTACACTACATGAGGCCAAGCAGAGTTATGCACTAGGATGATGCTTTAAATGTTTAGATTCACTTGATTTAAATGCATGCACTTAATTTGCTTTATTTTATGATACATTAAAAATTGTCAAATGGTTTTGAAATTTTGGAAATCCTGGCACAGATTATGAATGAGTCTGCTTTTGTATGTGCAATGTAGATGATTTTTTAACCACTGGAATTAATTTATGGGCCTCTCATGGGCTTCCCTGGTGCTCAGATGGTAAAGAATTTACCTGCATGCCAGAGACCTGGGTTCAAACCCTGGGTCAGGAAGATCCCTTGGAGAAGGGAATGGCCACCCTCTCCAGTATTCTTGCCTGGAAAATCCCATGGACAGAGGAGCCTGGCGGGCTACGGTCCATGGTGTTGCAAAGAGTCGGACATGACTGAAAGATTGACACTTCCACTTTCACATAACTGTCCTACACTTTCAAAAAATAAGTTCCCAAAGTATGACAAATTTGACTGGGTATCCCAGACTCAGTGATTTGGGCATCACGGTCTATCAGAACTTGACTGGAGTATGCCACAGGAAACATGAATTTAAACCTTTGAAGACCTGATACTCATCGATATGCATTCATAAAGTCCCCTCTCTAGCTTGTAACCAGCTAGAAGTACCCTTTTCCCTACTCTTTCTTTACCTCCCAGGCCACACTTCTAGCCCTACCAAACTATTTTTAGTCCGCAAACATGCTAGCCTCTTTTCCAGCACTAAACATTCACGTGGCTTTTCCATTTACTTATATTGCTTCCTATACTTTCTTCATATTCAAGTCCCACTGGTCTTTCAAGGACACTGGCATAAGCCGCCTAGAGAATCCTTACTTGACTTACCCAGTGTAGATTAGGTGCCTTTCTTATCCGAATGCCCAACAGTTAATACCCTGTACGGTGAAGATTTATTTTCTTGTCTCCTTGAGAGAAGAAACTGTGCCATTTATCTTGCCTTTCCTGGCATATAGTGATTAATCAGTAAGTGTGTACTGAATGCCTTTCTGAATGAATGGATACCTTTTCATTTTAAGGCTGCCCTTGACATCCATTTTATCGAGAATTGATATTATCAACATGAATAGTATAAATAGTGGTGGTTACGCCTACCTTTTCACAGCTGGGGCAGTCAAGAGGTACACGGACAAATGATTATGGGTTCTTGTCCCTTGTCCGTTTAATTTTAGCCACTTACCTCATGTGACTATGACAATGCTTATTTCACAAACAAGTACTGAGTCTCTGCTATTAGCCTGGCACTGAGGAAACAAATATAAAGATGTCTTTGTTTTCAGGGAGTTTAGAGCTGACCATTATAACAAATGATCAGTGTTCCAATGCAAGAGTGTTCAATGAGGATATGTCATGAAAGAACAGAAGAAGGAGCATTATTTTTTACCTTAGAGAGGTCAGGGGAAACTTTACCCAGAAGGTTACATTTAAGCTGGGTTTAACCAGAGAGAACTGGTATTTCTAGGCAAAGAAAATATCATGGGCAAAGACATGAAAGAGTGAAATTCTATCATGCTCGTAGCTTGACTAAGATTCAACCATTTATTTTTTCCAGTTCAGGCAAATACCTTATAAAGCTGAAATAATAATTCCTTTCTTATGGCAGTGCTCTTCCAAGGGGGTGTTACTTAGAAGAGTAAATTGGATTTAGAGAAGATTCTATATTTAAATAGCAGGGCTTCAAAGGCAAAATCTTCACTGTATTCAAAGGCAGGATCATGTTTTGGTAAGGAGCTATTCTACTCATTCATGGAGTATAGTACTGTTCACTCTAATGAGGAAGATGGAGCTGATGGCTACTAGGTCCTGCATCCTCCCATCACCTCTCCCCACTGTTCCACGCCAAAACCTGAAATGGCATGACGTCCACGGAGAAGGACTTGGTAGCTCTTCCCAACAGTGCTGTCAGTGAAAGGGAGTCTCTAAACAAAATGTAGTGCTTTTAGAAGGTAAGGAGGTGGCACACAAAACAAGATGCCTTGACATAGGCATAAATAATATTTATCTGTATGCAAGTTGCACAGTGACCTTGACAAACAATTTTCAGAACCAAGCATGATACGTTGCTCATGTTAGAGTGCTTTTTGGGAACTCACAAAAAGCATTCTAACATCAAGGGTACTATATAAATTTTGTTAAATAAATATACCAAGGGTGCTGGGGCAAAGGGATTATAAAGGTGAAATTGGTTTAAGATAAAGTTTTTGCTCAATAAGTAACTTAGCTGTAGCTTGAAACCAGTAAGGAAACAGAGTAGGGCAAAAATGATTCAGTAGTCTCACAACACTATTCTGTGACTTGTCCTGCCATGCTGAGACTACCTCCTGGCAATCATTGAGCTCCCTTGACAGAGGAATAGCGGCTTTCCTCCACTGGAAAACAGCATACCCAAGAGTACATTATCAAGGGATTCCAACATGCCACATGTATATTCTTTCTAGGTTTCTGAGAGAACCATAACTAATTTTATGAACAAAACATGATTTTATGATTGCCCCGTCATATGATAAAGCCAAATATTGCCATGACGAAGCATCCACTCTGTGTCTCCCTTCTCTGTGGAACCTTGCTTTCTTCTCTCTAATACCAGAGCTGCCCTGACCAATGATATGGTGCTGTATGAGTCAGGTAAAGCAGAGTTACCACATTGTCCTTGATTTGAAAACATGGACAGATTTCTCTCTTTGATTTATAAATTTCACAGGTTGTATTTGGGAAAGTGGCTGTCAGAGATTAAATTTGAAACATTAGATTATCGGTTTTGTCATTGCTGTCCTAGCTATAGACACACTAATTAGTGTGGTAACAGGTTGCATGGTGACAGGCTGCCAAAAATGGCCCACACTGCTTTGGTGGAAGAAGAATTACGAAAGACAAGAGGTGTTAGGAATATGAGAACAAAGTGTTCTTGATGATTTGTTGGTCCTAAATTTCTCCACATATTCCTTTTGGATAGAAGAATGCACAGATTCAGATTTGTACAAAAGACCAGAATGAGATAATTTTATTTTATTTTTTAAAGGATCTGAATTTGCCACCTGAGCAGCAGTTCATTCCTTCTGTTATTTCAATTTTTTTGTGCCTACTCCAGCCCCTCTGAACATTTCCTCTGTCTTGGTCTTTTGCTTTCCAGTTACTCAAATTTTCTCCAATTACTCAATTACTATTTAGTATATCTTATTATTCTACTTTGGGCTTCCCTGGTGGCTCAGAGGTTAAAGCGTCTGCCTCCAATGCGGGAGACCTGGGTTCGATCCCTGGGTCAGGAAGATCCCCTGGAGAAGGAAATGGTAATCCACTCCAGTATTCTTGTCTGGAGAATCCCATGGAGGGAGAAGGCTGGTAGGCTACAGTCCACAGGTCGCAAACAGTCGGACAGGACTGAGAGACTGAACGGAACGGAACGGATTATTCTAGTTTACACTGATTATTTCTTCTTTAAGCAGCTATTTTATTTCTTGCTTGTCATATATAGGATTTAATCTGTAGTTGTATATTCTTAATTGGTTGAAGCATTTTAAGTTCACCTTCTATAATTGAAAAATATAATATGAAATATTATACACATTTTATATCTTCCATAGTATCTACTATGGTCTTGTTGATTTCAATACATTTAGTTTAAACAGATGAATCTTTCAGTTCAGTTCAGTCGCTCAGTCGTATCCGACTGTTTGTGACCCCATGAATCGCCGCACGCCAGGCCTCCCTGTCCATCACCAGCTCCCGGAGTTCACCCAAACTCATGTACATCTAGTTGGTGATGCCATCCAGCCATCTCATCCTCTGTCGTCCCCTTCTCCTCCTGCCCCCAATCCCTCCCAGCATCAGGGTCTTTTCCAGTGAGTCACCTCCTTCCATGAGGTGGCCAAAGTACTGGAGTTTCAGCCTCAGCATCAGTCCTTCCGATGAACACCCAGGACTGGTCTCCTTTAGAATGGACTGGGTGGATCTCCTTGCAGTCCAAGGGACTCTCAAAAGTTTTCTCCAACACCACAGTTCAAAAGCATCAATTCTTCAGTGATCAGCTTTCTTCACAGTCCAACTTTCACATCCATACATGACCACTGGAAAAATCATAGCCTTGACTAGATGGACCTTTGTTGGCAAAGTAATGTCTCTGCTTTTTAATATGCTATCTATGTTTGTCATAACTTTCCTTCCAAGGAGTAAGTATCTTTTAATTTCATTGCTGCAATCAGCATTTGCAGTGATTTTGGAGCCCCCCAAAATAAAGTCTGACACTGTTTCCACTGTTTCCTCATCTATTTCCCATGATGTGATGGGACCAGATGCCATGATCTTAGTTTTCTGAATGTTGATCTTTAGTGATCAAAAAATAGTATCTCTTATTTGTAAAACAATTTTTATACTTCAAGACAATTCCACATAGAAAACACTTCCACATATATTGTTTCATTTGATTCTTAAAGTAACTTTGTGATGTATGAAGAGTACATAATTTAATTTTCATATAAAAATATAGAAAGAAACTAATAGCAATGGAACCAATGGACCAAAGTTCCATAGTTTGCATGTGGTAGAGGCAGGGCTAAGTGGTAGACCTTCTGATGCATAATATTCAAGGAGAAATACATTTGCCTCAGTTTGTAGAATGGTTTATTGAGCCAACGTCAGCATGCTACCATTAAATTTGAATTTGGGGCATTTAAAAAGACATTTCTTGACAAGCGAAAATGGGCAAGAAAGTATTATATAGCTCTAAGAAGAAAATGGTATAGAAGTTCTTGCTCAGTCTTCCCAACTGGGAGAAACTTAAAAGCTAATTTGAACATAGTCCCAATTTGTCACATTATTTTTCCCCCAAGAAATTACAGAAGGAACTACATGTAATTGCCAGGTCAAAATAGCACCAGATGTGTGTGACTTATAACAGCAAATTGTAGCAGGGACTTTCTAAGTACTGCATATAAGGACATATGTCTTATTAAATCCATATTACCTAAGAAGGATTAGACATATATGGCACACAGTAAAGCTATTTTAAGGAGGAGACAAATGGGAAACAGACATCTGTTTTTTAATAGAGATTCGCTGGAAAATGGTATTTAAAAAAGAAATCTATGTTAATTTTCATTGATTTAAAAAAAATCATTTTATTATTTTGAGGATATTTGAACTCCTAGTAGACTATAGAAGTTTTTCTATATATTTATTGTCTGTAGTACTCACCAAAGAAAATGTGAAGTAATTCTCTGTCCCAAATATTTTATTGACATTGAACATTATTCTTTGTGCAAAGAGAATGATGCCTTTTGTCTGCCTTTTGTCAGATTTGTCATATCTTAGGCTAAAGAATGCAGCATCTTTAATCGACTTCCTGGCAGTAAGTGGCAAAATCTCCTAATGTAGATTCTATGGTTTCCATGCCCCATAGTATCACTCAAATGAAGGGAGTAATTAGCAATTAGATTAGCTGCAAAGAGAGAAGGGATAGCAGTGGGTCCTGGAGAAATCACAAACCATGGACTCAGATTTCTAAATGTTTTAGTTGGAGTTATTTAATCATAAAATACATAACTTGAAAAGGCACTGAATATCATGAGTTCAAACTTCTCATTTTTGGATGAGGAGACAGAAAGATTAAGACTCGCTTAAAGACAGTTCTTTGAACAGTGTTTCTTAACAATGTCTCAACACTGTTTCTCAATCTCAGCTATACATTTAACTCATTTCTAGTACAGTATTTCACCTCCCTACTCTCCCTCCCTGCTGCCACAAAAACTTTCTCTGAAAAATGATCAGTGATAAAATTGTGTTTTCAAATAGTGCATTACCCTCGTTAGATATTCACAGTTCTCATTGGAATTTTATTACAAATTCTCGTGCATTTCTCATGTTTACAAGTTTACATTTATTTACATCATCATTTGATAGATGGTTATCTTCCTTGAATGAACTGAAATCTACATGAAGACAAGCACTGTTTCCATTTTTGTCCACCATTGGATCCCCAGTATGTAATACATTGATATGCTAACATATACCAATCAATAACCTTACAGCTTGACATATCAAAGGCTATGAAAACTTGTTCAATAAGGAAAATAATTGATTAACTTTAGCTCAAAATTTCCTGAAACTATTTGGTCACACACTCATTTACTTCTTAATTTAGCACCTATCAATGTCTTGCTTTATCACAAATGCACTCAGCTCTTTGAGTTACATGGAAAACAGGGAATCTACATTTATAATGCATTTTAATGTTATTTTTTCATACATACCTTCTTAAACAAAAGAAAATAAAATCTAAATATAAAGTAGAAATCCTTTTAAGACTGAGTCAGGGAACATCATTAACACCCTAATATTTGATTGCTGTATGTCTGGTCTTTCAGTTGTGTCCAACTCTTTGTGATCCCATGGACTGTAGCCCTCCAGGCTCCTCTATCCATGGGATTCTCCAGGAAAGTATACTGGAGTGGGTTGCCATACCCTCCTCAATGGCATCTTCTCAACCCAGGGATGGAACCCATGTCTCCTGCATTGCAGGTGGATTCTTTACCATTTAAGCCACCACTGAGTTGGTCTTAAAAATTTTTTTTAATACATTAGGTGGGTTGGATTGTTGTTATTCAGTCACTCCATCATGTCCAACCCTTCGCAACTTCATGGACTACAGCACGCCAGACTTCCCTGTCCTTCACCATCTCCCGGAGTTTGCTCAAACTCATGCCCATTGAGTCAGTAATGCCATCCAACCACCTTGTTCTCTGTTTCCCCCTTTTCCTGGATGGATTGGATGGAATCACATTATTGGTAAATGCTAAATCTTACATTTTAATGTATTGACCAATGTCATTTTGAGTTTCAACTGGAATGTTAAGTTTATATACCAAAGCATCTTCCCTTAGCCAGGGTTACCTATAAAGCAGGCTTCATCAGTGTTCTTGTTAGAGAGTGCAAATCCACGGGAAAAATGTGAAAGGTACAATGGCAGTGAAATGGGGAGAGAACAGATTAGAGGATGTCTGAACAGGCCGGCCAGATCCAGGAGATCTATTCCCCAAAGAGTCATATCAACTGTATCTTCGGACCTGTGCACTGGGAAGGGAGGCAGATAAATAATTTTCTAGTCACTTCCGTTTCCCACTTCTGGGTTGGGCATGCTTGGTCCTTTGCGGGCTCCCCCACCCTCAGCAGTGGGAAAGCCCTGGAGGCGGTAAGAGGAAGAGAGAGAACATGGGGTAGCCTGCACAACGTTGTGAGCAGATTGTGCTTGTGTGAGGTTGGCTGGAGCCCACTCACAGCTGGGCCCTGCGGGGGTTCCAGAACAAGAGACAATGGTGGCTGAGAGAGTGGAGAGGTATCGGTACAGACGGATGGCTGATTCATCTGATAACGGTGCAGTCAGAAGTTAAAATGTAAAATTTCTTATCTAGTCTTCCTGGATTTTTTGTTGACTCATCTTTATTGCAACACTAGACATGCTGATGGAGACACTTT
Organism: Moschus berezovskii; assembly: GCF_049115385.1. NCBI lineage: Eukaryota > Metazoa > Chordata > Mammalia > Artiodactyla > Moschidae > Moschus > Moschus berezovskii. The sequence goes on from NC_142461.1 coordinate 123,189,430, forward strand.
AGCAAGGATACTTGAAATGTCCTGTCAAGATGTAAAACCTTTCACAAAAATGACAAAATGACATAAGCAATAGATATTCTTGATTCCTTTTATTACGTATTTCTGACTCCATACTATTATACGGCTCAGGAGTTGGGGGAGGCAGAGGGATATAGCACAAAAAGGAAGGCCAGGGCTGGTTTAGAAAAAGGAGGCAACAGCAGAGGAGGGGAAGCTCATAAACAAAGAGGAAGACGTGATATTCAAAGAGGAAATGAGGATAGGGGATTGTGTGGAAGTTGGGCATACTGTGATTGGCAGCACTTACTTCTTCTTTTTTGATATGAAGGCAGTGAAAATGTGTCAATATGTGATCATTTCCTTTAACAGCCAAGGAAAATGTGTCTAATCAGCTGTATGTCTCTGGATAAGCTTTTTATTTTAACGGTCATTCCTTTACCTGGAAACCTAAGGATTTGGATCTCATCAGAGAATTTCTAAGGTCCTGTCTGAGTATAGAAAAACAGAGTCATAGTTAACATTAGTTGAGAGTTTCTGCTGAAGTACAAATTCTTTAGTGATGTTTGTGGTTTAAACTCATTTAGTAATGCTTCCAGAGTAGGTAATGTTTGGAACACAGCCTTGCTGTCCCTCTAACTATTCCTTGAACCTGAGCCAGTGGCATTAACAGTCCCCAGCAGTGGGAGAATGTAACCCAGCTGCAGGCTGAGAAGCTCGACTCCAGAGACCTGCACTGCTTGTTATCTGTGGACCCATGTTTCCAGGCTTTTTTTATTTGGGGTGGGGGGCCACACAGCGCAGCATGTGGGATCTTAGTTCCCTGACCATGGATCAAACCAAACCGCCCTCATTGGAAACATAGAGTCTCAACACTGCACTGCCAGGGAAGTCCCTCCATTTTTATTTTGCTCCAGAAGCTCATGGGAAAAGTCCTTTGGCTCCAATCCTTAAAGCTTACTTGAACAATTTTCCCCTTGGAACAAAGATATTTACCTCTTTTGTATCTTCCTCATTGTTGTTTTGAAAAATAATTAGTTTATTCTTACTTAAAACCTAAGTCATATGAGACAAAAAACTTAAGCAGAACCAAATGAAGTTATAGCAATGTCAAAGCACAGACCAATGTAGCAATTGTTAAAACAAAAAGTTCATTAAGAAAACTGCAAAAAAGCAATGTATCTATAAAATAGAGGTAATCAGATATTATTGTCAGGATTAAACACAAGTATTGTTCTGCATGTTGATATATACCCAATATCTGAGAGAGTCTGTCTTGGATTCCCGTAATGTGTTGCATGGTTAAAACTATTCTGCACAGAAAGGTGATGATGTTCTTAAAGTAGTAGATGCTTTAAAATTCAATTAAATAGAAGATAAAACAGAGATGAAGCCCCAGCTGCATATACTAGTGTGAGGGGAGTTTTGGTTTCTCTTGTGGTTCTAATAAGTCTTCTGTTTTCCTTGAACTCTTTACTGGTCAATGGCATATACTTGCCTGGCTGGAGATCAGGGGAGATCTGGAACCAGAGCATGGCTTTCCTCTTATGTGGGTATCAGTCCTGCAACCTTGGCTGCAATGGCTCTCTTCTTTAGCAAATGTAACCAGTAGAACCCAATAGGAAATTCCTGAGAGCTGTCACGATCCTTTACTATTACACAGTGAAATATGTCCTTCAGGGGTCTACCTCCACTCCTAAATAAGGAGAAGTCTTGGTTGATTTTTGTGTCTCTGTTCCAAATGAATAAACATCCACATCCTTAGTATTTATTTGGCAGTATTCTGTGGAAGCTGTACTATGTTTTTCAAGTGTGGAAAAAAGTACATAATCCAATATTTTAGACCACAGCCTTGGAAACAGCTGGGACTCTAGTGCAGTTGCACTAAAAATCACCTTAATTTAATTCTTACTAAGAAAAAAGATATCCCCTTTTGGATTTCCCTTGGATGCTTGTTCTCTTGATGCCTGATTTCATCCACAGCATTAATCCCTGCACATTGTATACAGCCATGAATAAATATTCATAAAATTCTCTCTTCTCTCCAAATAACTGCTTGGATCAAGGAAGTAACATTCTCTAAGCAATACCATTTTGTGCCCTTGCTATTTTGAGACGTTGCATGTGAAGGAACTTTTAAAAGTGTACAAGTGCCATGTGAACATATGGGAACATTATCATTACAAAGCTATCTGTTCGTATTTTTAACTGAGGGAAGGCTTTGAAATTCCATCTAAGAAGTTTGGGAAATGGATATAATATTCAGGTTGGAAGCATTATATCTATTGTTGTATAAGGCAATCGTAATTCTTTAAATTTCTTATGGAAGCAGCTGCAGGATCACCTGGGGATTCTTACTAAAATATTGACTCCTGGGCTATACACCTCAGACCATCTGCATCAGAACCTCTCAGGCTTGAATATCTGTATTTTACATGACCCTGTGTTCCCTGAACAAACCAAAACCAGGGAATCACCACTCTGAAAGGAATCGTGCTTTTGGTTCTCTTTCTAGTCAGTCAAGGACTAGAAATGCTGTTCATGTATTAGTTAAACCCCAGGACATTTTGTGGGCAGGTGATGGAATTCCCTGTAGGATTATAAGCTAATAGGGGTAAATATTTTTTTAAATGTTTTCCTCTGATGGGAGCAGCAAGAGGGCTCAGACTACTGTCTCTGAGGAGATCTGGGCCATCCTTCACCTCTTTCATGGCTCCTTCCAGGAAGGTGGGACAATGCAAAGAGCATTCACAGCAAAAGCCCCAGTTAGTAATGCTATGTCTCTTTGTCCGGCAGTGTCCTCGGCACCAATCTCTTCCTCTCTGGGATCAGAAGAAATACAATGGACGTGAATGTCAGAACTGGGGCCTAATGCCATAGTCTCAGCTCAGAGGACTCTTACATTCAGTTCAGTTCAGTTCAGTCGCTGTCGTGTCCGACTCTTTGCGACCCCATGAACCACAGCACGCCAGGCCTCCCTGTCCATCACCAACTCCCGGAGTTCACTCAAGGGATCATTAGTGTTTAGGGTATTGGTTCTCATACATCAGAAATCAGCTGCATGGCTTATTAAACACAGTTTGCTGGGTTCCACCTGCAAAGCTTCTGATACAGTAAGTCGGAGATGAGTCCAAGAATTTGTGTGACTAACAAGCATCTAGGTGATGGCACTGGTCACTAAACTGTCCAGTTAGAACCACAGGTTTAGAATAAGCTTCCAATTGCCAGCACAGATGAAAGTGATCTTCCAGGCAAATTGAAAGAAATGCACAGTTCCCCACTAACTTGATGAAGTTTGCCCAAATACACACAGCTATATAATGTAAGTTTATTTTTGTTTTGGTTTTGCAATTCTAGCATCAAGCACTGGAAGTTATCAATATTACCTAGTTGGTTGCCCTAGATTCTGTTATTCTTTACCTTCCTCTGGACTCTTTTACCATCTTTGGTCAGAGACAACCATGCCAGATTCTCCTCAGAGGACTCCTGGGGATATTTTTCAGCCTATCTGAATCACTCCAACCGTGTGCTCTCAATTTATTCATTATATAAATCTTCATCTGCAAAAGGTTTTGTGTAGGAGAGTTGAAGTAAAACTAAAAGACGAAATACTCGTGCGCACACACCCATACACACACACAGCCAGGGTCTTATGTCACTTTCCTTCCTGATCAAGGTCCTTGAGACTACTAGGTAAATTCTTATTTTTTTTAAAAAAGTATTTTTATTGAAAAAGCACAAATGCAAAGAAATGAACAGAGGAAAATTTATGCGTCGAAACTGGACTGGTCACTTATGATAATATACATGCTACAATTCCATTCTCCCCAATCATTCCACCTTCACCCTCTCCCACAGAGTCCCAAAGACTGTTCTAAATGCCTGTGTCTCTTTTGCAGTCTCTTATACAGGGTTCAGGTTACCATTTTTCTAAATTCCATATATATGCGTTAATATACAGTATTGACGTTCTTCTTTCTGGCTTACTTCACTCTGTATAATTGGCTCCAATTTCATCCACCTCATTAAAACTGATTCAAATGCATTCTTTTTGATGGCTGAGAAATACTCCATTGTGTATATGTACCAAAGCTTTCTTATCCATTCGTCTGCAGATGGACATCTAGGTTGCTTCCATGTCCTGGCTATTATAAACAGTGCTGCAATGAACATTGGAGTACATGCGTCTCTTTCAATTCTGGTTTCCTCGATGTGTATGCCCAGGAGTGCGATCGCTGGATCATATGGCAGTTCTATTTCCAGTTTTCTGAGGAATCTCCACACTGTTCTCCATAGTGGCTGTACTAGTTTGCATTCCCACCAACAGTGTAAGAGGGTTCCCTTCTCTCCACACCCTCTCCAGCATTTATTGCATGTAGACTTTTGGATAGCAGCCATTCTGACTGGTGTGAAATGGTATCTCATTGTGGTTTTGATTTGCATTTCTCTGATGATGAGGGATGTTGAGCATTTTTTCATGTATTTGTTAGCCATCTTTATGTCTTCTTTGGAGAAATGTCTGTTTAGTTCTTTGGCCCATTTTTTGATTGGGTCAAGGTAAATTCTTGATTGTATTTGTGGACTTCTGAAACCTAGACTGTGATAGAGTTAAATATTCAACAAATAAGAGGGATAGAGCCCTTATTAACTGAATATACATCATAAACCTGGGTGAAAATTAAAGTAGCTCTCAGTGGAATTATCTCATTCTCAAAGATTTAGAAGGAAATAAAAAGATCCATGCCTGGAGCACTTTTGACTCCAAGATCCAGGTTTGCACAAAAGCAGAGGGAGTACCCCAGTGAAGGTGAAAAGCCTTCTGAATTTGTCATATGAACTGATAACTATTGTCGGGGCTTTGAAAGAAAAATCTCAAACTCAGTGAGGAATGAAATCAGCTTAAAATTCAGTTTTTGATCTTTTAGTTAGAATAGGAATTCTAGAAAAATGTAAGGAAAAGGAGCAGAAAAAGTAGCAGCTTTAACCCTTCATATGATAGGAAAGAAACCAACATTAGAAGCAGGCCAAGTTTTAAAAATAATCAGCAGACAGAAAAGAAGTAGAGACATACTGTAGAAAACTGTAGGGGAACATCAGACAACACAGTCTTTTCTGTTATGGAACTCTCTAGGTCAGCCCAGGGTGACTTTCTCCTGGCTCCAAGATGTTGGGGAGGAGGGGGAAACATTTTTTTTTCTCTTTCCCAGGCATAGAAGAAAAGCTGTAGTTATCTTCCTCTTTCTCTTCTTCATAACCAGTCATCCTTGGCCTTGCTCTTTTCACATCAAAATGATTATATCTTAGACAAGACTTTGGAATGGGGGTATATAAAGCATTCCTGTTCTGGGTCAGTTGCAATGACCACACTTGGGTAAAAGTCCTTCTCTGTTCATTGCACACACACACACACACCCATATGGTTCAGACCAGCACTCTGGCATTCCACACTGCAGTGGAATCTAATATTAATTCCTCTGCTTTGTTTTATTTTCAAATTGTATGTTTCATCCAAAGCATGTGCAGGGATGATTGATTAAGAACAAGATGTAGGTATTGGGGTGTCTATTGGCCTTTTTTTTTTCTTAAATTCTCTTTGCTCAGATTCTCTAGGGTTGGGAAACTCTGGCACAGAAAGAATTAAAATAAAAATTGCCATTTGATCCACTCAGGTGATTTCAGTCTTAATATGATTCCATCACTCACTTGATTCCATCACTTCTCTGCTAAAGCCCGGCACTATCAGGAAAATAACATTTTTTATTTAGAAATTATACCAGTCCATTTCCTTCTGTTAGGAAAAATGTCAGGCTGCTTTCTTCCAACTACCAGAATTTAACGATAAATCTCTTCTTACACTTTAGCATACACAAATAAAAGAACCCCAGTTAAATGTGAATTCCAGAAAAATGACCAGTCATTTTTTTAGTGTATGTGCCATATAATATTTTGGGACATAGTATTGTACTAAAAGATCATACGTTGTTCATCCACTTCATTCAGAATGACTCAAATGTGTTTGCTTTATAGCTGAGTAATATTCCCCAGAGCCTTTATTTAGAGTGAAGTATGTCAGAAAGAGAAAGACAATGGAATCTAGAAAGATGGTACTGATTAACCTATTTGCAGGGCACCAATGGAGACACAGACATAGAGGACAGACTTATGGAAACAGCGGGGGAAGGAGAGGGTGGGACAAATTGACAGAATGGTATGGAAACATACACATTACCATATGTAAAATCGATAGCAAGTGTCAGTTTGCCATGTGACACAGGGAGTTCAACCCAGTGCTCTGTGACACCCGAGAGAGGGGGATGGGGTGGGAGTCGGGAGTAGGGTTCAGGAGCAAGGCAACTTATGTGTGCCTGTGGTGCTTCATGTTGATATATGGCAGAAACCAACACAATATTGTAAAGCAATTATCCTCTGCTTAAAAGAAGTTATAAAAAAGAAATTAAAAAAGAAACGATTACACATTATTTATCAGAAATTCAAATTTAACTAGACATCCTATAACCCAACCACTCTAGTATTACTTCTCCGTGGTCTACATCTGAAATCCTCAAGACTAACTTCACTTTAGATTCACTTGCATGTGCGTGCTCAGTCACGCAGCTGTGTCCAACTTTTTGTGACCCCATGGATGGTAGCCCACCAGGCTCCTCTGTCCATGATTTTACAGGCAAGAATATTGGAATGGGTTTTCCTTTCCAGGGGATCTTTCTAACCCAGGGATCAAACCCACGTCTTCTGTGTCTCCTGCATTGCAGGTGGATTCTTTACCCACTAAGCTGTTAGGAAGCCCAGATTCACCTGAGACACTTAAATAAGACTTGTGTCCAGCCCCTCCCCCCCAGACAGATTAAATCAGAAATGTTACAGATGGAGTGTAGGAAAGGGCATTTGTTTCAACATTCTCAGGTAATTCTATTGTGCATTGAGTTGAAAACTATTGATCTACAGACTTTGGCCCATTATTTTCTATTATTTGTTTTTGTCTGTTCTGGCTGTTGAATGTTTTACACATCTTCCAACTTTCCTATATCTTTGGAAAATGTTTGGCTCTTTGAACAGTTAGAACCTGGATTGTAAAGACTGTAATCCTAATTCTTGAAACAGCAAAAAAAAAAGTGTGTGTGAGTGTATGCATTGATAGAGGGAGCAAGCCCGTGTGCTGTGTTGTAGAGTTCCAAGGTAGTATCTTCGAGCAACATGATATTATATTTTTTAAACTGTACTAACAGCGTTTTTCCCGTGGTCACGTATGGATGTGAGAGTTGGACTGTGGAGAAAGCTGATCTCCCAAGAATCGATGCTTTTGAACTGTGGTGCTGGAGAAGACTCTTGAGAGTCCCTTATACTGCAAGGAGATCCAACCAGTCCATTCTAAAGGAGATCAATCCTGGGTGTTCATTGGAGGGACTGATGCTAAAGCTGAAACTGCAATACTTTGGCCACCTCATGCAATGAGTTGACTCACTGGAAAAGACTCTGATGCTGGGAAAGGTTGGGGGCAGGAGGAGAAGGGGACGACGGAGAATGAGATGGCTGGATGGCATCACCGACTCTGTGGACATAAGTTTGAGTGTACTCCGGGAGTTGGTGATGGACAGGGAGGCCTGGCGTACTGTGATTCATGGGGTCGCGGAGAGTCGGAGACAACTGAGCAACTGAACTGAACTGAACTGAACCAAACAGCATGGAATTGCCCACATTTACATGGCAAAATGTGTGAATGTTTGAATATTTAGTGGAGAAGAACTATTAACTACTCAATTATAAACTCAGTTTAAGATTGAGTTTATAGTTCTAGCCAGAACTATTTTAATATACTAAGTGCAGTTGGAGTCTCCTTAGGTTATGGGTTATCCTATCCCACAATAAGAGGTAACTTGTGTGAATTTCACACATATTTCATGGGAATCATTAGATTCAGTCCATATTTTCACATGACACATCAGTGCAAAGAATATAGGATCTATCACAATAGGACTGTGACTAGGACCTTAATTTACTTATTGTGCAAATAATCCTTTTGTAATTTTGGTCATTAGTTGCAAATAATCTTCAAAGATTCACAATAGAGTTCTTATTGGATTTCTCCACCTAACCAATCACCCTTGCATTTATATGAGAAACTTCAGAATTGAGACTCGGTGGCACGTAAGTTGGAACCCTGCCTTCTGCATAAAGGAGAAAAACTTTCCTTAGATGTTAATGCTCTTGATACACCAAGCCAAGGCAGGCCCTGGAATTAGAATAAGTTTTCCAAAAAGCAAGAAAGGATTTAACAGAGATGGGATGTTATGCACAATCACAAGCCAGACAAGACAAAAGCTCCTTAATCTCAGCTGTGTTGTGTGAAAAGACAACTGTGTATTACAGAAGCTCTTTGGTTTGTGAGTTTATGTGGTATTCAATGTATTTAAATGAATTATAAATCTCATAACATCTAGATCTCTTTTTATGTTGTTAGATTCATACTAAATAGATTTAATGGTTATATACAACTTCAAGTATCTTATTTTTCCACCTCAGATAAAGCCTTACTTTACCTGTAGTTTGGACAGTTTGTTCTACTTAATTTTTAAAATCTTTTTAATTTGATAGTGTCTCATGATGCACATAAACTAGAAAAAATGAACATGCAATATTTCTCAATTGAACATGAGAAGAAGGATGGGGTATTTTCAGACATAAAAACTTCATTCCTCTAAATTATGACACCTGTACTTTAAGCTCCTCTGAAAAGACAACCGTCTTCTGGGAAAGATAGTTCATAGGAGGGAAACAGGACCTATCAGAAAAGCTGTTTACAATAAAACATTTTGACAGCTCGAGTAATTAAATGGGTTTCCCAGGTGCAAAGCAGTATCTTAAATGCCCCTCTGGCTATAATAGTACACAGATTTATCCTTCAAAAAAAAATGTCTACTGTGAAAACAAGTTAATGAAAGGAAAGAAAACTAACTAAAATAATAATAAACTAAAGATATTAGTGATTTCATTATCAAGACCTATCTAAATAGAATGAACTGATATTTTGCTTACCTTAACACTGAAAAATCTAGTTTCTGTTCCTTTTTAATCTTTTGAGATGGGAGAAAAGAGATGTCAGTTTAAATCATAGGATTTCTTGCTAAGCATGCATATACTTGCCTATATGCAGCCATAAATAATTTGCCAAACCATTTCCTTCTTCCCCATAACTGAGTTTAGTACACTGACCATGGCACCTATATTAAAGGTAAGAGCTGTAAAAGGATAAAAAAAAAAAAGATAGATTTCAACTACACATTGACAATTGAATTGATTGGTTAAAATTCTATTGCATTTAGCCAAAGTCTATTGTATAGCTCATCTAGTAAAGGATTGTTGCTGGTTGTGCAACAGACATTCACTAATTGTATGATAGACATTCACTAATTGTGTAATGAATGAAGGAACAGAGCAAAAAATGTTAAGGATTCCCAAGGAATTGTGGTTTTCTTTGTATTCTCATGTTTCTTTCTCTGTTTCATTAATGGGGGATTTGTGAAAATAATCCCTTTACTCAGGCATGTCATATTTGAGAGACATGCTTTTGTGTTCCTAAAATATATTGTGCATGACAAGAGTTATTCCTTCAACAAATGTTTACTAAATATATGCATTTAGATAGTGTGCATGGTAATCCCTTTGATACTTGCGTCTCCTATTTGCATGTGTGTGCACATAGAGAGAGAGGAGTTTGGCCTATTTTATTTCACGATTAACCATAGATAATATTTATAGAGCATATTGAGCATATGTAGGAAGCAGGCACCAGAGCAACCATTTTAAAAACACTGTCTCATCTAATCCTCCAGAAAATGCTATAAAAGGTTTTGTATAATTATCCTCTTTTTAAGATGAGAAAACAGGCTTAGAGAAAGAAAGATGCCCAAGGTGGCACTACACTGGCACTGGGATTAGTACCCAGACATCCTGACTCCAGAGAGCAGAGTCTTCATCACCACAGCGAGTGTGGCACTAGAGGGCTTATTTAATGATGATAATGGCACACAAATGTAGAGGAGTTTGATCATAATTATAATAGGTTCTAGAAGAAGACAGGGAATCATAAGAGAGGCAAGTTGGGGAGCATAATAAAACTCAGATGATTACGTTGGGGCTTAATATTTGCACATTACCATAATAACTGCTGCAGAAAACAATCTGCTGGTACACAGATCACAGGATTTTGTTTTTTTGCTTTTTTTTTAAGTTTATTTATTTTAGTTGGAGGCTAATTACTTTACAATATTGTAGTAGTTGAAATAGCAAGTAATTGACCTGAATCTTAAAGTACATATTGTGTTTGTCAGTAGATAGCAACAGTTTTTGCATTCTAATAGATCAATGAAACAGGATAGGAAGTACAGAGATAAATCTACACCTGTGATCACCTAATCTATGGCAAAGGAGATGAAAATATACAATTTGAGAAAAGACAGTCTCTTTCAATCAGTGATCCTGAGAAAACTGGGCAGCTGTATTTAAGAGAATGAAATTAGAATGTTCTCTAAATACCATATACAAAAATATACTCAAAATGGATTAAAGACATAAATGTAACACTGGATACTAAAAAACTCTTAGAGGAAAACATAGGCAGAACACTTTCTGGCATAAATTGCAGCAAAATCTTTTTTGATCCTCCTCTTAGGATAATGAAAATAAAAACAAAAATAAGCAAATGGGAACTAATTAAATTTAAAAGGTTTTTCAAAGCAAAGGAAACCAGAAACAAAATGAAAAGACAATGCACAGGATGGGAGAAAATATTTGGAAATGAAGCAACCAACAAGGGATTGACCTCCCAAATACACTGACAGTACACGCTGCTGTGTACTGCAAACAATCTAATAAAAAAAATGGGTGGAAGACATTCTCCAAAAAAGACAAACAGCTGGCCAAGCAACTCATGAATAGATGCTCAACATCACTACTTATTAGAGAAATGCAAATCAAAAATACAATAAGATATCACCACACACTTGTCAGAATGGCCATCATCAGAAAATCTACAAACAATAAATGCTGGAGAAGGTATAGAGTAAAGGGAATCCTCCTATACTGTTGGTGGGAATGTAAATTGGTGGAGCCTCTACTGAGAACAGTATGCTGCTGCTGCTAAGTCACTTCAGTAGTGTCCGACTCTGTGCGACCCCACAGACGGCAGCCCACCAGGCTCCCCCATCCCTGGGATTCTCCAGGCAAGAATACTGGAGTGGGTTGCCATTTCCTTCTCTGATGCATGAAAGTGAAAAGTGAAAGTGAAGTCGCTCAGTCGTGTCCGACTCTTAGTGACCCCATGGACTGCAGCCCACCAGGCTCCTCTGTCCATGGGATTTTCCAGGTAAGAGTGCTGGAGAGAGCTACCATATGATCCAGCATTCCCACTCCAGGGCATATATCCAGGGAAAACTATAATTTAAAAAGATACTTGTACCCCAGTGTTCTTTGAAGCACTATTTACAATAACTAGGATATGGAAGCAATTTAAATATCCATCAACAAAGGGATGGATATAAAGAAGATGCAGTATATATATATATATATATACACACACACAATGGAATATTATTTAGCCATTAAAAAGAATGAAAGAATGCCATTTGCAACAGTATGTATGGACCTCAAGATTGTCAAACTGAGTGAAATAAGTCAGAGAGGCAAATATCATATGATATCACTTATATGTGAATCTAAAAAAAATAGGTACAATAAACATATTTTCAAAACAGAAATAGAATCACAGATATAGAAAACAAACTTGTTTTGGATGAAAGGGAAAGGGATATGTTGGGAAACTGGGATTAATATATACCTGCGTGCTAAGTCACTTGCGTCGTGTCCAACTCTTTATGACCCCATGGACTGTAGCCCACCAGGTTCCTCTGTCCATGGGATTCTCTGGGCAAGAATACTGGAGTGGGTTGCCATTTCCTTCTCCAGGGGATCTTCCCAACCCAGGGATCAAACCCATGTCTCTTACATCTCCCGGCATTGACAGGAAGGTTCTTTACCACTAGTGCTACCTGGGAAGCTCACCTTAATATATACATACCCCTGTATATAAAAAAAGATAATGATACTAATAAGAAACTATTGTATAGCAAAGGGAACTCAGTACTCCATAATGACTCATATGGGAATATAATCTAAACAAGAATGGATATATGTATGCTGCTGCTGCTGCTAACTCACTTCAGTCGTGTCCGACTCTGTGTGACCCCATAGTTGGCAGCGCACCAGGCTCCCCTGTCCCTGGGATTCTCCAAGCAAGAACACTGGAGTGGGTTGCCATTTCCTTCTCCAATGCATGAAAGTGAAAGTGAAGCCACTCAGTCGTGTCCGACCCTCAGCGACCCCAAGGACTGCAGCCTACCAGGCTCCTCTGTCCATGGGATTTTCCAGGCAAGAGTACTGGAGTGGGGTGCCATTGCCTTCTCTGGGATATATGTATATACAGTAATTTGCTTTGTTGTACACCTGAAAATGGACTTCCCAAGTGGTGCTAGTTGTAAAAAACCTGCCTGACAATGCAGCAGACATAAGAGATGAGGATTCAGTCCCTGGCTTGGGAAGATCCCCTGGAGGAGGGCATGGCAACCCACTCCAGTATTCATCCCTGGAGAATCCCCAGAGACAGAGGAGCCTGTTGGGCTACAGTCCATAGGGTTGCAAAGAGTCAGAAGTGACTTAACACACACACACAAACACCTGAAAATAGCACAACATTGTAAATTAACTATACCCCAATAAAAAATATATATATATATAAAAGCCAACTGTATGCAGTTGGAAATCACCTGAGTTGTTTTGACAACACAAGTCTGACATGCCTAACAGCGATGAGAGATGAGAAGGGAAAGAAAATCACGAAAGTGCTACAAGGTATGTTAAGAATTCTGGATTCTTCTAGCCAAACAGTAAATGAGATGATGGATGCAAAGGCTGTGAGATACAAGAGACCAATAAACTGAGCTATTGTTATCATCAATGTAGTTATTACGATGAATGATAAGCACCTGGTGAAAAAAACTGAAAGGAATTTAAAAGAAGCAACAACTAAAGGGACTAACATCAACATAAAAATTTCCAACAAAAAAGAATCAAAATAGAAATAGATGTGTATATTTTTTAAGTTGTCAACAAATGTATGCTGAACACCTACTATGTGCCTTGCAATTTCTTAAGTCATTTACATGAATTAGCTGTTTCAGTGTTAGCTGGGATCTTATGAACAAAAAAGTATTAATATTTGCATTTACAGGTGGGGAAAATGAGACAGAGAGTTTACACAACTGAGACGTGATAGAACCAGCATTTGACTTCAGGTAGCCACTCCAACTCTTTATGTTTAACAAGTGCCAGTTGCTGCTTTTCAAATATCTGTCTGTTTGAGGGCATAAAAATACGTAGTGATTCAGTGAAAAGAGCTTAAGTTGCAGATATGCCACTACTTAATGTGTCTTCTACCTAAATAGAATGCCCCCAAACTGAGAATACTCATAAAGTTCGTGTCTACTTTTTCTAGTACATATTAGGTATCTTCCTTCGACCTGTTTGCTTTGCCCACTGTGAAATTAGGATTTTAGCCAATGAAATAAGATGTATTCTGGAAGAGGGCATTTCAACATTAGTATCTGTTTTTCATCTTCTAAGATATGTATTTAAACAAAAACCAAGAGGGAAATATATCTAATTTTAAAATTATATTTACTTTTTACTAATAAGAAGAATCCTTTGAGTTTTGAGGAATATTTACTGTAAAACATCCTGACCCTGGAATTATGATAAAATATCCAAACCCTCTTGACAGTTGAGCATCAAATATCTGTCATCAAATTCCCTCTAGATCCTTTCAGCTGCTTATTTGATTGCCCAGCTGACCCAAAGTTCAACATTTTAAATCTCTTAAGTCTGTTTTTACCTAAGGGCATAGAGAAGGACTGCTTTAATTTATTCCTCTTCCTTCTACCACATCCCCATAGGGTGCTCTCCTATCTGCACAGGATCATTTTATCTTCTCATTGAAAGTCAAGGAGGCTGCAAAGCCATTTCGCTTACCAGGAGCAGGTGGTACCAGGTGTCGGAATACATGACTTCATTACTTTAGAAGAAGATACAAATCACCCAGGAAATGTTCTTGGGTCCACAGAGCAGCAGGGCTAATAAAGGATAGAGGTCTCAATATGGGTAGCATCTTTTTTTTTTTCAGAATAAATACTCTTTCTCACATACATAGATTTCTCAAAGTATCTGTTGACATGATTAACTTAAAAGTCATGAAGAGGCTGAGGTTCTATCACTTATTTAGAGTTAATCATGCAGTTTGTTTTTTTTTTAAATGGTCTTTGACTCACGTTTAATATCCCTTGACCCAGATAGAATAAGCTTCAAACACCATGAAGCTCACTATTTAAAGTTCACACTTTTATTTCTGACATATTTCAAGGAAAGGTAGAGGCTCCTAATTGTATGAAGTAGGAAGCCATGTAGGTCCCCATGAGCAAGTCTGGCATGAAAATGGCACCAATGAATGGGCAATATTAATTTTAATAGCTACTAAAGAAGTACCTGCAGTGAGTCAGGTGATGCACACAAATGTGTTTTCTATAAACCTCCTGGCACCCTTTATATCCTTGTTCATAGATAAGTAGATTGAGTTTCCGAGAAATTAACTGATAGCTAGTTAAGTCTAAGCCACAACATTCTGATTCCCAAAGTCTTGTTTACATGTTGACTGCTTAATATGCAGAAATTGCTCTAAGATATGCGGTAACACATAGCATTCAATAGTCTGCCTGTTCAGGTGGAATAGAAGCTTTTATATTCTTAATGGAAGAGTTCTAGACCCTTAAGTCGCATGTTGGAGGATAAGTCTGCTTTCCATCCCACGACACAGAAAACTCCCTTCATTAATATTCAACATACTACCTGTTGATGATCCTTAGCTAGCAAAGTTAAATTCAAGAGAAGCAAACAAACATAAGGAAGGGGAAACTAGTTTTGTATATAAATTTGTATAGTTAGTATGTATAGGGGACTATGCTAGCTTCAGGGACAGAGGAGGGCACGGGGTTATGACAATGGTATATATATATATATATTACAGGAGTGCTATTAAGATTCTGTTGGTTAGGAAATGGAAAGCAATTCAGGAAGAGAACATTGTATATTTGTTATCTTTTTATGGCTAAAACTGGTTCTTCTCATAGGAAGTTTATTTATGCTTTTCTTTTAATTTTATTTTTTGTTTGGACAGTTAATATATCACATACTTCAAGATTCAAGATACCATATAATGAAGCCCTCTTGCAATTCTTGTTTTATCTCCCAGTTCTCCTCTAAACACTTAACAAGCATTACCAATTTTAAAGAATTTTTAGGAATGACCTTCCAGAACTTTACACAATAACTTATGAGACTATGAGTCTAACCTCCCCACTTACTAACTCCATTCCATTAAAAAAATAACAATAATAAGTTGATTTTGGTCTCTCTGTTCATCTTAAAGGGCTTCGTCTTGGTGGCTTAATGATAAAGAATCTGCCTGCCAAGGGAGAAGACTTAGAAAAAAACAAATCTGAGGACACAGGGCAGCAGCCAAAGCTGGGGCTTTCCATCTCTTCAGAAGAAAACTAAGGCTATTAAAATCATTCTAGGACAATTTAATTTACTTTTAGGACTGAGTCCACAGTGTTGAGTCCAAATTTTTATAGCATTCTCCCCGAACCTGAACCAAAAGAACCTGCCTTAATCTGTCTGCTCTCATCTTCCATCCAGTAGAAGCAGCATTGTCTTTGATCTTGAAATTTCTCTGGCCATGGTCCAACTCCACTTACTCGAGGATGGTCCACAGTGATTCTTATTCTACTCCTCAATTTAATAATGAGTTCTACTCCCAGGGAGGAGACAATGCTGGGAGCCAGCAGTCTCCCCTCAACCTAGAAAATGGCAGGACTTTTCTTACTTGAGGATTACAGAAATAATTGGATGATTCAGGTCGAGATTACACAACTAAAATAAGAGCTTTTTAACCAATGCCAAGGAAACACACACACACACACAAACACACACACACACACACACAAACACACACAGTCCTTTGGCTATGCTTTATTCCTGAATGACTGAGAAACCGGTTCAGTCATATGGTGAGTTGAGATCACTGAGCTAACAATTCAACTTGTTGGGTGAATGAGCCTTTTTAAATACACCTGGAAGAGAACTGCATTCTAAATATTCATTTTCTTATGTTCAGGGTTACATACTTGCTGTTGTGGCTGTAAAACAAAGATATTTTGGCTGAGAAATAGGTGAGTGGGCCACATCTTTTTCTGTCATCCTTAGGGAAACCTATTTCCAATTTCTTAGCTCATATAATAGGAATCTATTTTCTCTAGTTGGGATTCAACTAGAATCCCTACTGGGCTTCTCTGGTGGCTCAGCTGATAAAGAATCCACCTGTAATGTGGGAGACCTGGGTTCAATCCCTGGGTTGGGAAGATCCCCTGGAGAAAGGAACAGCTACCCACTCCAGTATTCTGGCCTGGAGAATTCCATGGACTGAATAGAATCCCTACTAAATTGGATGTGATCTGCCTTAACATGTCTATAACCTGCTGTCAAAAAGTGCATACTACCTGTTTGAATATCTGATCACATTTTTTTGAAGATCTTTTAACCTTTATTTTATCAAGTTAATTATTCCTGGGAAGCTAAATGCCAAGATTAGCAGGGGTTCTGGTAGGACATGACTTGGAACTAGTGAGAAATAAAAGAATTGCTCTCCTCTAAGAATGAAATATAGTACAAGAGTTGAATCTGGAGGAAACTTTATATATATTTCTAATGTGGAAAGTCAACATCATTGATTGAACAATAGTTTACCCTGCTACCTTAGGTTGGCTATCTTGAGCTTGGTAAAACATAATAATAATAATCTTTTTTGTCAACTTTAGCCTTTAGCATAGACTTCCTGGAACTATCTTCACTCCTATCTCCCTTCTGGCCTTAAGGATATGAAAGAAAATGAAAGGAAGGGAAAAAACCTTCAAATCTTATTGAGGGCCTTTGGTTATCCAAGAATGTTTTATTATCTTTATGGTATATACAAGTTTACTTTGTTCAGGATATTCTGGTGAACATTTGTTTTTATGTAAAAAGCTCATGTATTTATATAATTTGTTGCTTATATTTTAAAGGGTTCCTGATGATACACATTCACAGATGAAAAATACACCTAGTAAAATTTGTTCATTTGGAATTATATTTTGTTTGATTTTGCTTATATTAACCACAAATGAATTACAAAAATAGAACTCCAATATGTAACTTACCCTGTAAAAGGAGAGGTGTCAAATAAGTTCAGCACCCATCCGGTGTTCCTTTCTTTGCCCCACCATCTTGGGGCACCCAGGATGGCAATTCTCTGCATCCTTCCCCAAAGACTCTGTGGAACACAAGTTTGAAGACCTTTGCCCCATATAAGTATATTATGATTCAATTTCCCCAAATCATTTATGTGCAGGGTTATAGGAACACTTCTATTAGTGAAGTTAGACAAATTTGTACTGTTACATGTAAGTTGCAGTAACTCAATGAGCAAAAGATGGTTCCAGAGTATATCATTTTTAAAGTTTGTCAGTTTTTGCATTTGTCACATTGCAAGCTAATGAAAATTGTGGATACTGTGGGAGAAATAATCAATGGGGAATGTTTATTACAATGACACAATGTAAGGAACACATTAAAGCAAGCTATTTCTTACATTTCCATTCTTTCAAAATACATTGCTTTATTGTGCATTTATTCTTGCTTCTAAAGAAAGTGATTTGTACTTGTAAAATAATAAATATTCATCTTATATGGATTTTTAAAGGTGACTGATTTGTAAAAATCAATTACTGTCTTTTGCCAACTCGTGGACTGACATGATTGCCTTCATTTTCAAACACAAAACGACTGCATTAAAATAACATTAAGAGAGAAACATTGGCTGACACAGGAAGAGAAATTCTTAAATGAAAACTGTTCCAGCCAGCTTTAATCAGTTCCTATCATGCTTTTTATTATAGTGCAAATGGGCTCTATTAAAAGGAAAGCCAATTCCAGATGATGATACAAATAATTATAGCTGCCTTTAGCCTCTAGTTAGTGTTATTAACTAATGGTTTCAAAATATGTGATTTATTTCAGAAAGAACATTTTCTTTTAACAATGAAACAGAAAATTGGACTTTGTCTAGCTAATGTCAGATATGCAGATAAAATAATTAGTCTAATTTTTGGATGTTTTTAAAAATTGGAATGATTAGCTAAATTACTTCATATGGATAAACTTCAAGTTCATTAGTTCAGCAATTCCCAATCTAGTTTTTCTCCTGTATTCCATTAAGTGAAAGAAATTCCATATATACTGTTTTCCCTGCCCCTTCCATCATTTGAGATTGTAGTGTATATTTGCACATCAAAGTCCTTAAGAAATTTTGCAGAAAAGATCTATGTCTGTCTTATTTATCTTATTTCTCCCTAATGAGTTTGAAAATGGAAAAAAAATGTAATACACATAGGTTAATATTCTGTGTTACCACCACTCCTGGAATTTCCTTTTGAGAGTTTCTGAATGAATTTATAATCCAAGGGTTTATTTTTTATCTAACTAAAGTATGCTAAGTTAATCATCCAGCCCCTCAGTCAGAAAATTGCAATTATGGAATAAGAAGTTTTAACTAAGGCTTAAAAACAATAATTTAAACATTTTTAAAATTCTGTCTAAAAATGCTGATCACAACATGCCCCTTGAACTACTTGATTTTTCACTCTTGGAAGTTCTAATAAGATGCGAATTGACTTGTACTCAATACTGTATTTCTTAGCATTGATTCATTAATTTAACATATATAGTTCTATTATTTTATATGGCACAAAAATTGTACTGTGTATGTGTGTATACCTTTTCTCCCCATGGAAGCTACGGGAGTTTTCTGCTCAGTTGTTCCTTCAAGCAAACCTTATTCAGCTGTAAGGAGTGTAGTGAGCTGACAGCCTCCAGCTGTCACACCTTCAGGATCTTCCTGTGTTACAAGGAAGGCCATGTCTTTCCCAGGTAGCGCCTAGTGATCTGGCTCTGTAGGGGTACTGGAGCCTGACCATTTCTGCCAATGCAGGGCTCCTCTAACAGGCAGTGTTTGCTCTGCAGTTCCCCGGTGTGCTGACCAAGATTTTGCCATATCTGGGCAAAATTTTGAAAGTTCTCACTGCCCAGTCCTCTTCCTCCTCCTCTTTTTATCACCCATAGCCCTTCTAATAACCCTTCTCTGCTCCTATTCTCTGTCTCAGCATCTGCTTTCAAACAAACCCTTCTGCCACTCCCCTATGAGTCTTCAAGATGCTTTAGAGACAAGGTCATGTCTTTTTTTTTTTTTAACTCGTTTTTTGTCTGCCTTTCTTTAGCTTTTTATTTTATATCAGCATATATCCGATTAGCAATGTTGTAATAATTTCAAGTGGAAAGCAAAGGGACTCAACCATACAGGGTCATGTCTTTACTACTTCATTTTAAATATCCATCATACAAGAGTTAAATAATAAACAATAAGGTAAATTTTCAGTACAACTTAGATTTAAAAAAGAAGCATGAATATAGATACAAGTTTGCTGGAGATGCTACATTTGAATCTTTTTTTGTTATTTGGGTTGTATGTGCATGAGTGAATGCTGTGTAAAAATTAGTAGAACATTTATGTGAAAGAGTTAAATTTATTATGGTTCAAGGTAATCTTTACCCCTATTTCTGGATGATCCCAACAGAGAAAACTGTCCCAACACCATCTATGGATTCAGGTCATTATATCCAATCTGTACAACAGGAAATCATTTAGGAATCATTTTAATTCAGGAGATAAATTTTGAAAAGATATCATAGAAAGATTAATGTTTGTGTGCATAACAGATGAAAGACAGAAGATGAAAAGCAAAATCGTTCTAGGAGACATTTACAGAAACCATTATTTTGTTTTTGTTTTTTTGAAACCATTATTTTGGATTATCATCATCAAACAGATACTGGCTGATGCCTATAACATGCAAGACAATTTATATACATTTACATGTTTAATTCTCAGAAAAAGCCTAAAGTATATGTATTAAGATTGAAGAAAGACAGGCTCAAAAGAAATTTTATCCTAGGTCAGGTTCTAGTTCAACTTTCTCAAATTGCCTCATTTGTGGGGATATGGGTTCTTTTAAGACTAGCATCATTTTCAGATTCAGTTTCAGTTCAGTAGCTCAGACGTGTCCAACTCTTTGCAACCCCATGAACCACAGCAGGCCAGGCCCTCCCTGTCCATCACCAACTCCCAGAGTCCACCCAAACCCGTGTCCATTGAGTTGATGGTGTCATACAACCATCTCATCCTCTGTCGTCTCCTTCTCCTCCTGCCTTCAATCTTTCCCAACATCAGAGTCTTTTCAAATGAGTCAGCTCTTTGCATCAGGTGGCCAAAATATTGGAGTCTCAGCTTTAGCATCAGTCCTTCCAATGAACACCCAGGATTGATCTCCTTTAGGATGGACTGGTTGGAGCTCCTCACAGTCCACGGGACTCTCAAGAGTTTTCTCCAGCACCACAGTTCAAAATCAACTCTTCTACACACAGCTTGCCTTATAGTCCAACTCTCACATCCATACATGACCACTGGAAAACCCATAATCTTGACTAGATGGACCTTTGTTGACAAAGTAATGTCTCTGCTTTTTAATAAGCTGTCTAGATTGGTTATAACTTTCCTTCCATAGAAAAAGTGTCTTTTAATTTCATGGCTGCAATCACCATCTGCAGTTATTTTGGAGACCAAAAAAATAAAGTCTGACACTGTTTCCACTCTTTCCCCATCGATTTCCCGTGAAGTGATGGGACCAGATGCCATGATCTGAGTTTTCTGAATGTTGAGCTTCAAGCCAACTTTTTCACTCTCCTCTTTCACTTTCATCAAGAGGCTTTTGAGTTCCTCTTCACTTTCTGCCATAAGGGTGGGGTCATCTGCATATCTGAGGTTATTGATATTTCTCCCAGCAATCTTGATTCCAGCTTGTGCTTCTTCCAGCCCAGCATTCCTCATGATGTACTCTGCATTTAAGTTAAATAAGCAGAGTGACAATGTACAGCCTTGACGTACTCCTTTTCCTATTTGGAACCAGTCTGTTTTTCCATGTCCTGTTCTAACTGTTGCTTCCTGGCCTGCATACAGGTTTCTCAAGAGGCAAGTCAGGTGGTCTGGTATTCCTGTCTCTTTCAGAATTTTCCACAGTTTATTGTGATTCACACAGTCAAAGGCTTTGGCATAGTCAATAAAGCAGAAATAGATGTTTTTTTGGAACTCTCTTGCTTTCTCCATGATCCAACAGATCTTGGCAATTTGATCTCTGGTTCCTCTGCCTTTTCTAAAACCAGCTTGAAAATCTGGAAGCTCACAGTTCACATATTGCTGAAGCCTGGCTTGGAGAATTTTAAGTGTTACTTTACTAGCGTGTGAGATGAGTGCAATTGTGTGGTAGTTTGAGCATTCTTTGGCATTTCCTTTCTTCGGGATTGGAATGAAAACTACCCTTTTCCAGTCCTATGGCCACGGCTGAATTTCCCAAATTTGCTGGCATATTGAGTGCAGCACTTTCACAGCATCCTCTTTTAGGATTTGAAATAATTCAACTGGAATTCCATCACCTCTACTACCTTTGTTCGTAGTGATACTTCCTAAGGCCCATTTGACTTCACATACCAGGATGTCTGGCTCTAGGTGAGTGATTATCTGGGTTGTGAAGATCTTTTTTGTATAGTTCTTCTGTGTATTCTTGCCAACTCTTCTTAATATCTTCTGCTTCTGTTAGGTCCATACCATTTCTGTCCTTTACTGAGCCCATCTTTGCAAAATTCCCTTGGTATCTCTGATTCTCTTGAAGAGATCTCTAGTCTTTCCTGTTCTAAAAAGCAAAAAGATAGGATAGTGAAAGATGAACACTCCAATATGCTATTGGAGATCAGTGGAAAACTAACTCCAGAAAGAATCAACGGATGGAGTCAAAGCAAAACAACACCCAGTTGTGGATTTGACTGATGATAGAAACAAGGTCCGATGCTGTGAAAAGCCATATTACATAGGAACCTGGAATGTTAGGTCCATGAATCAAGGCAAATTGGAAGTGTTCCAGCAGGAGTTGTCAAGAGTGAATGTCAACATTCTAGGAGTCAACAAACTAAAATGGACTGAAATGGGTGAATTTAAGTCAGATGACCATTATATCTACTACTGTGGGCAAGAATCCCTTAGAAGAAATGGAGTAGCCCTCATGGTCAACAAGAGTCCGAAATGGAGTACTTGAATGCAATCTCAAAAACGACAGAAGGATCTCTGTTCGTTTCCAAGGCAAACCATTCAATATGACTGTAATCCAAGTCTATGTCCCAACCAGTAATGCTGAAGAAGCCGAATTGAACAGTTATATGAAGACCTACAAGACCTTTTAGAACTAACACCCAAATATGATGTCCTTTTCATTTTAGGGGACTGCAGTGCAAAGGTAGGAAGTCAAGAAATACCTGGAGTAACAGGCAAATTTGGCCTGGAGTACAGAATGAAGCAGAGCACAGGCTAATGGAGTTATACCAAGAGAACGCACTGGTCATAGCAAACACCCTCTTCCAACAATATTTTCAGTAACTCTAAGTGAAAAAAAAGAAAGAAAAGTGTGGCAGGTAATCATTGCTCTGTGGCTTATACTCCAAAACAGATAGATAAAGAAAGATAAGGCATGATCTGACAGGTAATATGACTATAGGTGAGTGCAAGAGGTCAAGAAGTCTGGAAATCTAGAAGAATGAAAGTCCATATAAGGAGAGAAATCATGGTACTTGGAGAAGGCAACATATGGGTAAGAACTGCCATAAATAAACTGAGTTCAGAGAGACCCAAGCAATAATGTACTAGGGAACCAAGTTCAGAGATCAAGTTCAGATATAAGAGTACTTTTCCAGAAGACTGTAGGCAAATTGTGACCATAGGCCAAATCTGACATGCTGCCTATTTTTGCAAATAAAATTTTACTGAAACGCCATCACACTTATTATTGATTGTCTATGGCTCATTTTATATAACAGTAGAATTGAGTAGTTAGTTGTAACAAAGACCATATGGCCCTGAAAACCTGAAATATTTACTCTTTGACCTTTTACAGAAAAAGTCTGTTGACACCTGTTATAGAAGGCTCTTATATTTGGGCTTGTGATCATAGATCTAAAGCACGGGTTAGCCAAACATATTCTGTAAAGGGCTGGGTAGTAAACTGTTTACACTTCAGGGTCACAAATGGTCTCTGCTGCAAAATCTTCTTTTTGCTTGTTTTCTATCATTTAAAAATGTCAAGCTAGTCTTAGCTCACAAGCAGTACAAAACAGAATGCAGGCCAGATTTGTTCTGTAACCCATAGTTTGCTGATTTCTGATCTAAAAGAAGATTTCTATCTTCTTCCCTTATCTCATGCTTCGTATTAAGCATAGGCAGAAAAAATAGTTGAGTGCTTTCAGTCTGAGAGAGACTGAATTCAGCCAGTGTCTGTACTTTCAAAATACAACTGAGGCAGTAAACTAAACCATTTGAGGGAAAAGAATTGCTGTTACAAACCAAATCTGCTTTTATTTTGCTGGTCACATGAATTTATAATATGGCTTTCCTTGTAATTAGATTAATTTGAGTGTCTTGTACTGACTTGCGGAATCAGGTATAAGAATTGAGACTTTATCATCATGTATAATGTGTACCCTTTCACACATTATTCCACTCTGTTTCATCTTTGAAACTCTAATGTTGCTTTGGTGGTATGGTTTAGAGAATGCAGGACCCTCAAAATGGGATGTGACTGCATTTTCTGGCAGTGACCAAGGTCATCCTGATTTTTGACTCACAGCCTATCCTTTAATCTCCTTGCAGGATTTAAGGGCCCTACCCTGATGTCTACTCACACCTTGCTCCTTGAACCTACTGGGGCACTTATGCTAACAATCACTTTTTTGGGATCAAAACTCTTTTATATAATAATTAGAGAAGCAGAGGGGCAAGAAAGTTCTTATTCCCCTGCCAGTATCTGATCACTCTGCTTTTCTCTATGATTCTAATCATAAACATATGTTTACTGTTGTATAGCCAGATTTTGAATTAGTAATACATCCTATAGTGATGGTATAAGCAGCTAAAAGTTCTTGGATGCTTTGTAACAGCTATCTTGCTCTATAATTTATTATCACATGGATTTAACAGAGACCTTGAAGTAAAGAGATTTAGAGAGACAGAGATAAAGCAAATAATTCAAAATCTAGCAGGTAAAGTGCTTAAATTTGGGCTCAAGTTTATATGACCCCAGAGGCAATACCAT
Organism: Moschus berezovskii; assembly: GCF_049115385.1. Classification (NCBI taxonomy): domain Eukaryota; kingdom Metazoa; phylum Chordata; class Mammalia; order Artiodactyla; family Moschidae; genus Moschus; species Moschus berezovskii. Next base: position 123,213,885 of record NC_142461.1, read on the forward strand.
ATTGCATTTGTAATGAAGTATAATAGTCCCTTTGTCACTTTGCTTGATTTTTTTCCTGAAGGGGTGTATGATATTTTATAATGCCTTTCAAATACTATAAAAAAATGATATTAAGAATTAGGCAAAAAAAATTGGAATGTTTTAATGATTTGTCATAGTTTCAAGAATGGGAATTTATGAATTATCTTTCTGTTATATTACTGGGAATCTCTGGTTAGTTAGTCAATTGCATTTAAGAAATTAGAGAAATGTTCAAAGTATGTAGTATAGAAATGAACTAATTTAGATTAAAATGTCCTTTATTATATCTTGAATAATGTTTCTCAGATTCTTTAATTCTAAAAATACAAGATGTTTTTTATGAAGTATTTCTACTTTTGTGTATATATTATATTCTCAAAGATAACAAAAATATCAGATACCAAGTTATTTGAGAATTCAGACTAACACTGAGAAAGAGCAAAATAGTCTGAATTAAATGCGAGGAATTAATAAGAACAAATGCAAGATAGTATACTTAGAATTGATTAATTCTTCTCACAAGTATAAAATGAGGATGTATTCTGAATAAAAGTATAGGAAAAAAGACTTGAGAAGGACAACAAACCATGTGCTAAATCACAATGTATTGAATCTTATGTAAACTCTTCCAGTGAGACTACATTGATAAAAGGAGAAATATTTTCCTATTCTTATGTGTTGGAAACTCTACAGAAAGAAATCTGGTAATGAATGTAAAGCATAAATATAGCCTTACAGTATATAGAACATGTTGCTTTATAGCTAATATATATTATCTCATTTGATCATCACAAAACCTTAGGTTATCCTCATACCTGGAAAAGAGTAAACTGAAGCTTAGAGAAATACATGGATATTTTGGCTAAAAGTATAATTAACTAACGGAACTGCACTGAAACCATAATGGTCTAGTCTTCTTTAGTGTTACTAAAGCATAAATTTGTAAAATTTAAGAGAGAACTGTGTCAGTAATCTGTAAAAAGCTATGTGGAAAAAAGAATCTAAAAAAGAGTTGGGTACATGTGTATGTATTCTGAAAGAATGGTCTCTGTTCATTTCCAAGGTAAACCATTAAATATCACAGTAATCCAAGTCTATGCCCCAACCAGTAATGCTGAAGAAACTGAAGCTGAATGGGTCTATGAAGACCTACAAGACCTTCTAGTACTAAAACCCCAAAACAATGTCCATTTCATTATAGGGGACTGGAATGCAAAAGTATGAAATCAAGAGATACCTGGGAGTAACGGAGATACCTGGCCTTGGAGTACGGAATGAAGCAGGGCAAAAACTAATAGAGTTTTGCCAACAGAACGCACTGATCATAGCAAAACTCACTTCATCGCAAAAACTCACTTCCAACCACCAGATGGTCAATACCAAAATCAGATTGATTATATTCTTTGCAGCCAAAGATGAGAAGCACTACATAGTAAGCAAAAAAAAAAAAAACAGGAGCTGACTGTGGTTTAGATCATGAACTCCTTATTGCCAAATTCAGACTTAAATTGAAGAAAGTAGGGAAAACCACTTGACCATTTAGGTATGACCTAAATCAAATCCCTTATGATTATGCAGTGGAAGTGACAAATAGATTCAAGGGATTAGATTTGATACACAGAGTGCCTGAAGAACTATAGACAGAGGTTTGTGACATTGTATAGGAGGCAGTGATAAAGACCATCCCCAACAAAAGGAAATGTAAAAAGGCAAAATGGTTGTCTGAGAAGGCCTTACAAAAAGCTGTGAAAGGAAGAGAAGTGAAAGGCAAAAGGAGGAATCAAAAAAAGGAGAGATATACCTATTTGAATACAGAGTTCCAAAGAATAGTAAAGAGAGATAAGAAAGCCTTCATTAGTGATCAATATAAAGAAATAAAGGAAAACAACAGAATGGGAAAGACTAGAAATCTCTTCAAGAAAATTAGAGATACCAAGGGAACATTTCATGCAAAGATGGGCACAATAAAGGACAGAAATTGTATGGACATAAAGAAGCAGAAGATATTAAGAAGAGATGGCAAGAATACACAGAATTGTACAAAAAAGATCTTCATGACCTAGATAACCATGATGGTGTGATCACGTACCTACAGCCAGACATCCTGGAATGTGAAGTCAAGTGCATCTTAGGAAGCATCACTACGAAAAAAGATAGCAGAAGTGATGGAATTCCAGTTAAGCTATTTCAATTCTAAAAGATGATGCTCTGAAAGTACAGCACTCAAAATGCCAGCAAACTTGGGAAACTCAGCAGTGACCTCAGGACTGGAAAAGGTCAGTTTTCTTTCCAATCCCAAAGAAAGGCAATGTCAAAGAATGTTCAAAGTACTGCACAATTTCATTCATCTCACACGCTAGTAAAGTAATGCTCAAAGTTCTCCAAGCCAGGCTTCAACAGTATGTAAACCATGAAATTCCAGATGTTCAAGCTGGTTTTAGAAAAAGCAGAGGAACCAGAGATCGTACTGCCAAGATCTGTTGGGTCATCAAAAAAGAAAGAGAGTTCCAGAAAAACATCTACTTCTGCTATATTGACTACGCCAAAGCCCTTGACTGTGTGGATCACAATAAACTGTGGAAAATTCTGAAAGAGATGGGAATAACAGACCACCTGACCTGCCTCCTCAGAAATCTGTATGCAGGTCAAGAAGCAACAGTTAGAACTGGACATGGAACAATAGACTGGTTCCATGTCAGGAAAGGAGTGCGTCAAGGTTGTATATTGTCACCCTGCTTATTTAACTTATATGCAGAGTACATCATGAGGAACACTGGGCTGGAAGAAGCACAAGCTGGAGTAAAAATTGCTGGGAGAAATATCAATAACCTCAGATACGCAGATGACACCAAACTTATGGCAGAAAGCGAAGAAGAACAACTTGATCAAGTGGAAGAGGAAAGTGAGAAACCTGGGTTAAAACTCAAGATTCAGAAAACTAAGATCATGGCAACTGATCCCATTACTCCATGGCAAATAGATGGGGAAACAATGGAAACAGTGAGAGACTTTTTTTTTTTGGGCTCCAAAATCACTGTAGATGGTGACTGCAGCCATGAAATTAAAAGACACTTGCTCCTTGGAAGAAAAGCTAAGACCAACCTAGACAGCATATTAAAGAGCAGAGACGTTATTCTGCCAACAAAGGTGCATTTAGTCAAGGCTATGGTTTTTCCAGTAGTCGTGTATGGATGTGAGAGTTGGACTATAAAGAAAGCTGAGCCCTGAAGAATTGGTTCTTTTGAACTGTGCTGTTGGAAAAGACTCTTGAGAGTCACTTGGACTGCAAGGAGATCCAACCAATCCATCCTAAAGGAAATCAGTCCGGAATATTCATTGGAAGTCCTGATGCTGAAGCTAAAACTCCAATACTCAGACCATCTGATGCGAAGAACTGACTCATTTGAAAAGACCCTGATGCTGGGAAAGATTGAGGGCAGGAGGAGAAGGGGACAAAAGATGAGATGGTTGGATGGCATCACCAATTCTATGGACATGAGTTTGAGTAAGCTTTGGGAGTTGGTGATGGACAGGGAAGCCTGGTGTCCATGGGGTCGCAAAGAGCTGGACAACAACTGAGTGACTAAACTGAACTGATATATTTGTATAACTGATTTACTCTGCTGTTCAGCAGAAGTAACACAACATTGTAAATCAACTATACTCTGATAAAATTAAAAAAAAACATAGGAGGGCTGTGTAAAAAGATGAACTGAGCCATATTAAATATTTTGAGTTTATTTGAACAAAAATCAATCTGAATTGGGCAGCGCCAAATCAGAAGTATTATAAGGGCTTCGTGGCCAGGAACTGGAGGTAAAACTTTTATAGAGAAGAAGTGGAAGCTAAGCAAGGAAATTATTTGATTGGCAATAGCTTGAGAAGTTGCCTTATTTGGGAGAGTCCAATTAGCAGTCTGTGATTGGTTGTCCTTAAGTTTTAGTTTCTTAACCCTGAGGCATTTCAGTCTTAGGTTTTAGTTTGCTAATGTGGGCAACAGAGTCATTAAAGCAACCTCAGTCTAATGACCTCCTTATTTAATTTAACACCTCTTACACAAATATAGAATGAACATATTAAAGACTCATTAAATCATTGAGGGAACCAATAAGATAGTAAAACGTTTTAAGAAACTGAACACTTATAAGCATTTTTAAAAGGAATTTTAAAACAAGATTTCTAGGGTAGATACAAAACTAGATACTGTCCTACAAAGCAATAAAAATATTATTTTTTAAAAAAGTATAATCTTTGGAGTTAACTTTTCTACCAGATAATTTATTTACATCTCTACCAGACGATGTCTGCAAATCAACATGTAACTTTACTAAGCCTGAGCCCTTCAATAATAGTAAATAACTAAGTCAAACAAACATACATATTCCCTAGGCACTTAAAGAATTTGGAATTGTACAGGTTTACCGCCTGTCCTGGTTTTCTAAGAACCTGACGGGTTTCCAGACATCAGACTTTTAGAACTAATGCCAGGAAAGTCCTGGGCAACTCGAGACATTTTGTCCTACTAAGAAAGCCCCAATGTGACATTGAAAGAATATGCTCTACCATCTTTACTCTATGCCAAGAGAACTTTTCTTGACTGTGAGTTTGCAATAATTATTTTCTCTCGTTAGTGACTTTAAACCATGATAAAACTTAAAATCAGTATTTTGAGTGGCTACTTTAATTTCCATTACACTCACCAAAAAAAAAGCTTTATTTTTAGTTATTTAAGAAAATGTCATAGCTTAGGATAGCAAGGTGTGCAAGAAGCACCTTCATAAGTTTCTACCACAGCATGTGATCACAGTCAGGGTCTAGACACCGGTGAAGGGCAGCACAGGACAGCCGTTCTTCTCACGCTTGATGTCCTCACACTTGATGTCCTTCTTCTCAGTCTTCTGACACAACTTAGCAATTGAAGAACAATGCAAAACTTTTGTGTTGTACAACTATCATCTGTGTTTTAGTTACTTTCCTGAGTTCCATGGGAGAAATAGACACAAGTTAAACTTTGAGACTTTTCAGGGTTTTTGTTCTTCTTCTTCTTTTTTTTTTTTTTAAGGGTAAAGGAGGAAAGCCTAAGAGAAATTCTTTAAAGCCACCAAATTCTAGAATATTGCATATCCACAGGCACCAGAATCTACAGCCTCAATACATTTTCTCCCTTTGTGGCGCATTCAAATGTGCTCAATATTGGGCTTCTCAGGGCATCGTCCTGGAGACTGCACGTTTCCTAGGGAATCCTGAGCAGTAGATGAGGGATGACTGAGGGAGGTAACCAGGCAGATGGACCTGCTGAGAGCCGCTCAAATTGCAGAACCCAAAGACCCAGGATGGTGTGGGAAATGCAGCTGAGAGTTTCTGAGACACTCAGGAAGATGGAAGTCTCCATAAAGGCTGAGAGCTGGCTGACTGTCAGAGCTCAGCCATGCTGGCTCCCTCTCAGGCACAGAATTTCTTCTCTACTTTCCACCAAACTTGCGCACCCCACAGGTTCTGTTAATGGTCCTGCCACTAACAGAAACCACCCCCGTTGGAGGGCCATCTGTGGTCATCTACTTTTAATTGGGCCTGCATATCCCATTGCCATCTCACCTCCATATCCCCCATTGCTCATCAAATGTTTCTTCCAAATCCCCTCAACAATTTTCTGGAATATGATTCTAGTAAGATAAATTTAGATCAAATGCAAAATACAATTTAGATAAAATTACAGGATGACATCAATTCTTGACAGAGCAATGCAAGAAAGAAGAAAATAGGGGTAAGTGGAAGGTTCCAGGAAAAAAATCTTTCTAATATCCTTTAGTTGGAAAGTGGGGCTGGGGAAGGATGACCTGAGTCCACCACTCCTTGGAGTTACTTTTCTAACCACAGAAAAGTAATATTAATGATATTAGGACTAGAGAAGGGGAACTACGATTGCTGTTACACAGTCATTTTTTTAAATTTAATTTTTTTCTGATCTAGCACTAGCAGAGGGGAAAAGTAATAATCTCCCAAGAGCCATTATTATTGCTGAGGTTCAAGAACAACCAAAAAAGGTGTTTGTTCAGGAATAATAACCCCCAAAATATGAATTCTGAGCCATCTCTGTAACCCAAACTCTCACCAAGTCAGTAGTCTGTTCCAAAGTCAGAGACACTATTGAAAATCTGAAAAGCACCCAGCTTATTTCCACCATCCAGATCTAGACCTTCCATTCGTGCCTAGCACACCCTCCAGATCTCCAGATATCTTCTCAGATATCATCATATCATTATTTTTAATTTCTTCCATAGCTATTTAAATTATTTCACCTATACCATCTTATATGACACACACCCAGAGTACACATGCACAAATTAACATCCCAAAATATGAAATACTTTCTGAAAAAGAAAGACATGGTTTGACTTAGTTTACATTCCTAAAGTGAAGTACATCCCTTAAAACAATACATTCTTTTTTTTCTGTATTTGTGTATTAATATGTTCAAAATACATACCCTTTCCAGATAAACTGAGTTTTCATTTCTTGGAATTTCCAAGTAAGAAAGATGGTTGAAAATAGAGAGACAATAGGCATATCAGGGAGGTTACTAAATTGGACAGGATGCTGCTTATTGACTAATTCCCCTTCTTTCTTCATTTAAAGGTCACCTTTACCTTAGGATTATTTGCTTGAGTTCATGGTTTTCCTCTTAAAACAAAGTTGAGGAAATTCTTGAGACTTGAACCCAGATAGCAATTTATAGATTTTCATTTGAGCATAATACCCACAGCAAGAGAGAAAAGTCAGAAGTAAGAATGTGGAATTGGAGGCAAGGAAGGTAGGATAAATAGTAGAGGTTCTGCCATGGCATTTTAAAAGATACAAGATGCAAGAAATTTACCATGGGAAAAAACAGACAGAGGGAGGAAACAGTGGTATTGGAACCTGTTAAAGAAAAGAACAGATTTCACGTCATATTAAAGGTTGTTTTGCTAGATAGAAAAGAGAAATAAAAATAGATAATGGTTCAGCTCAAGAAAAATGGGTGAATAAATTACTGTAAGCCATGTATCAATTTGCTATCTTGAGATTTCTCCTTGACAACCTAGTCTTGGCTTTCATTATTTCACTATTTTCCCTTACCTAATAACTTCCAAAATCTCAGGGACAAATTCTAATCCACTGTCTTCAAATCTCAAATAAAAACATAGCTATTCTGGATATAGGAATCAAGAAATTTGTGTTAGAATTTTATTTCTGCAACTTGTAAATTGCTCATCTATAGATAATTCATTCAAATTATTTGAGCTTTGGTTTATTTTTTAAGTGGGTGTAATAATAGTGCCTAAAGCTATTAGAATCTAACAAAAAACACATGAGAAAATACCTTAAGATATAAATCTTTATCCAAATATAAAGGTTTTTATTTATTTTTTATTTAATGTGTATATTTCCTTGTTACCTACAATTTCACAAGTCTGAAAGCATACTTAATAGCTTACCACCCAGAACTGGTTATTTTTCCTTGTATTATATATACAAGTAGTTTTCCATTATTGTCTTACTTCAGTTCAGTTCAGTTCAGTTCAGTCACTCAGTTGTGTCCGACTCTTTGCGACCCCATGAATCACAGCACGCCAGGCCTCCCTGTCCATCACCAACTCCCGGAGTTCACTCAAACTCATGTCCACAGAGTCAGTGATGCCATCCAGCCATGTCATTCTCGGTCGTCCCCTTCTCCTCCCGCCCCCAACCTTTCCCAGCATCAGAGTCTTTTCCAATGAGTCAACTCGTCGCATGAGGTGGCCAAAGTATTGCAGTTTCAGCTTTAGCATCAGTCCTTCCAATGAACACCCAGGATCGATCTCCCTTAGAATGGACTGGTTGGATCTCCTTGCGGTACAAGGGACTCTCAAGAGTCTTCTCCAACACCACAGTTCAAAAGCATCAATTCTTCGGCAATCAGCTTTCTTCACAGTCCAACTCTCACATCCATACATGACCACGGGAAAAACCATAGCCTTGACTAGACGGACCTTGGTTGGCAAAGTAATGTCTCTGCTTTTTAATATACTATCAAGGTTGGTCATAACTTTCTTTCCAAGGAGCAAGCGTCTTTTAATTTCATGTCTGCAGTTAGCATCTGTAGTGATTTTGGAGCCCCAAAAAATAAAGTCTGACACTGTTTCCACTGTTTATCCATCTATTTCCCATGAAATGATGGGACCAGATGCCATGATCTTTGTTTTCTGAATGTTGAGCTTCAAGCCAACCTTTTCACTCTCCTCTTTCACTTTCGCTACGATAAAAACTTAGGGTTATCTTAGAATATTTCCCTTCTTTAAATACCACCCAAGTCCTGCCTATTCCTTCTTTATAACATTGGAGTGGTAAGTCCCTTTCCATTTTTGCTGTTTCTGTGTCTCTATTCCTCCAGGAAACTAAACGCCTTTGACACCTGGATTGGAGCCCACCTCACACACCACTGTTCAGCTCATCTGCCTACACCACTGCTCTTGCCATCTTACCTCTCTTTGTAGATTCTTTCAGTAGTTCCCCCATTTAAAGTAAAATTCCTTGCTAGGTCTTATGACCAATCACAATCTTGCCCTTCCTTAATCTTTCTGAAAATGTTCCCAGTATGAATTCTCTGAGCCTTCCAAATATGTTCTTTCAGTCTTGAATAGCATGAACATTAGTGATGGCAATTTGGGTAATGATTGGGATTAGGCTATGAGGCAATTGAAATGATTACATTAGGAGTAGGTGTTGTTGTTGTTTAGCCACTAAGTCATGTCTGACTCTATGTGACCCAATGGCCTGCAGCACTCCAGGCTTCCCTGTCCTTCACTATTTGCCAAGTTTGCTCAAACTCATGTCCATTAAGTCAGTGATGGCATCCAACCATCCCATCCTCTGTCACCCTCTTCTCCTCCTACCCTCAATCTTTCCCAGCATCAGGGTCTTCCATAAGTCAGCTCTTCACATCAGGTGGCCAAAGTATTGGAACTTCAACATCAGTCCTTCCAGTGATTCAGGGTTGATTTCCTTTAGGATTGACTGGTTTGATCTCCTTGCTGTCCAAGGGACTCTCAAGCATCTTCTACAATACCACAATTCAAAAGTGAGAATTGTAAAAAAGGCTAGAGACCAAAGAATTGATGCTTTCGAATTTTGGAGTAGCTGAGATGGCAGCTCATAGATAAAACACTATGAGGTCAGGGTTTCTGAAGGATACCTGTGCTTTTGCCTACTTATACCATTTTGTTCATACATATAAATGATCTATATAATTTTAATTTCTTTTAAAAAGTAATTTCTAGCTAAAACAATAGACATGTCTAGAAATCATAGAGGCACGTCAATATGTAGGGTTAAACCTTATCCACATCAAATAATAATAGTTTCAATACAAGAGTCCTTACACAAAACCAGCCCCTTAGACACACACAGTCTTTTAATATCATTTTGTTTCTGAGTAATAGTGAGAAGAATATAGCAGCATTGTTGCAACACATTGAGTCTTAATTTTTACATTGTTAACCAATACCAACTTGCACTGAGGGAAAAGACTTGTAGCTGATGAATTAAATAGATGGATGTAAATTTTTTATCACAAAACAATTTTAGTCCATCTAATGCAATATTCATTTTTTTGTCAAACACCTCACTGAACTCTATTGTTATGGGTCTGTGTACATTTGTTGTTAAAGTATATTGTACTGCCATATATTTCAGGCAGGTCATTGGTAAAGCTAGTCCAGTCTGATACTTTCTATTCCTTTCCTAATAGGCCCCCAAATTGTGTAAAGTCTACCACAGAGATGATTTACGGATGATGGTTCAGTTCAGTTCAGTTCAGTTCAGTCACTCAGTCGTTCCGACTCTTTGCAACCACTCAAACTCATGTCCATCGAGTCGGTGATGCCATCCAGCCATCTCACTCTCTGTCGTCCCCTTCTCTTCCTGCCCCCAATCCCTCCCAGCATCAGAGTCTATGATGGTTAGGTGTCTAAAATGTCTAGACACCAAAAGAATGTCTCTAAAGTATCAATAAGTTTCTCAGAAAATAGCACTACCCACTTGATTGTGAAAAAGGTCTTAAAGGTTTGTGTAAGCAGGATGATTATTATCTGATGGTCATTGTTACAGGATGATGATTTGAAAAATTTCAAATCAGAAATCTAGAATTATCCTAAAATCTGCTTTATTGGTAAAGCCATAACCAGGATATAACATGTTTTTGTTAAAACTTGTGCTATATTTAAGGGTCTTTCCGGTAGTAAGTTCTATTCTGTAAAGCTGTCTACACACCTGGCTTTTATGGAGGTAGCAGATGCAGTCTATCCACCACAGTGGAGACTGCGAAAGATAGCTGCTTGTCTCAGTTGCCTCAGAATCGTACAGGAAGACTCAGCACAAGGATCCAAAGGACATCAAAGTTAATGTGATGTGCCAATTGTGTGATACAGACAGCTAAGGAGTTGTGCATGGCGTTGTGCATGGCTCACTACTGAACAAATAGAAAACTGATCAAGGAGGGTTGCAGTATGACTCATCAGTCACGGGAGAGGGGGTGTTAGTTCTCACCCAACCTTGAAGTTACATTCAGCACTTTGATCTGATGCCAAAATGTAACTGAACGTCATTTATTATGACATATGAGATTAGCCAAAACATTATCTTCAGGTTCTTTGCCTTTATGAATGAAATTTAACTTGGTAAGAAAATACAAATCTCTTTCCCTCCCTTTCTCTCTTCTTTCCTTCCTTCCTAAGTATGTGTAGAAGTGTATACGGGCCATAAGTTATTTGTAAAAATACACAGTTCCGGGATCATAGATTATTCATGGGTATTCACACAGCTTGTACTTATTTAGCTTTAATCATTAGGCCCTTGGGAAGTGATACAACGTAAGATGTCGGTATGAGGCAGACATCCTTTTCTCCTCTGTTATTGTGTGTGTGTCTGTATTATTTATAAAAAGGATAGATTGCTTCTGTGTTTCAAGTCATCAGGTTTAGTGCTTGTAGATATTTTATATAATGTTTCAAAATGTGGGCCAATAGCCAAGCAAGTATTCCCTGTTATGATATTACTGCTTAACAGAAAACCACTAACAGTCTCTGAATCCCTGGGCAGCACTAGGGCTAAGTCAGCACACATGAGCTATGGGGAGAGCATTTAGATGGAGTTGTATTGGATTTCAGCCCCTTGTTTCCTCCTGACTCTAAGGGGAAGCAAATCGACGGCAAAGACATTGCTTTTCAGTGGATCATTTAGAGTCCCCAGGGTGGGCTTCCCCTCAACTGCATGAGGATATAAATTAGTCACAGGAGTGCCTCGAACCACCATTGGCTGGACTAGTTTCTTCTGCAGGGACCCTGTGCTAACTGAGCGGCACAGGCTCCTGATTAGGCAGACTGAAAGCTCTTGAGGAAAAAAGAGGGTATGTCTTTCCCCAATTCTATTATTCCTTAATTGCTGTGATGGTGTTCTGCATACAGTGAGGGCCTGGGAAATGTAACTATAATGATAACTGTGAGCTTTTCAAAAGATAGTTACCAGGACTATGCGACCTGTGCCTTTCTATATTTCTTTTCTCCCCAAAGAGTATTCACTAATAAAACTCTCACCCAGTAAAAAGTCTGAATAGAAGTCTAGTCAACAGGGCTACCTGCTGGTGAAGATATCTCAATGCACATTAGAAGCTTGGGAAGACATCACCTCATTTCTGTTTCACTGTTATTGTTGTTTACATATGGTTTATGACATGCAAAATTTTGTCTTAAATCCATTGGGCAATGTTGGTAGCATTTCTCTTGTATACTGTACATTCCTATGAACATTTGTTATCTAGCCATTTTTACTTTATACTACAGCAAATTGTCAAAACAGAAGAATGGTTTAATAATAGCACTGCTTTGGGCTCTAAGACCATCAAATATTCTGTAATATATATATATGTTCAATGTTGAGGAGAAAAGAATTTGGGGAGTCAGAAAAAAAAGGAGAGAGATGACTAAAATTTTAGCAGAGGCCACCCAAGATGATTTGTTCATTGCAACACAGCAGGAGCTAGTTTCGCCACAGTCTATCAGGCTGCCAAGGGAGACACAGGAACAGGTAAAAGCGTGAGTGTGGGAATCAAAAGCTGTCTGTCCTAGTCTCATAGTCTCCCTGAGCAGTGCCATTTGGAGAAGTTGCAGAACTTCTCTATGCCTTCATGTTCTTCTAAAACACTTTAAAACTTTCATAGTTACAATACAACCATATTCTGAGTACATTTTTATCTTCATAAAGTACTAACATGTAAACTAGTTAAGCCATTTTCTGTGCACATCTTGGAACAAAAACGTTCCGTTAACAGAGAATTCACCTTAATCTCTTGTTGTATTCATTTATGAGAAGACACATCTCAGAAACCTTAAAGACGGAAGAAGGCAGAAAAATACAGCTGAGAAATAAACAGGTTATTTAGTTCATGGGAAAGGTGGCAAGCAAAGGCTAGCATTGTAAGTCTTCTAGAGTTTGTTGATTTGTGTGAATATTAAAGTTTTTTATTTGATTTTTTAAATGAAACTTTCAATTTCAAGCTGCCTGTCAGAAGCATTTGTATATCAGACAAGTTAAAAGAGTATTAAATGACCTTATCTTGACAGATTATGGACTGTGATACACCGAGGAGAAACCTGGATCTTACAGACATTGTTTCTGTTGCTGTGATCACCTTATTCTGGAGATGATGTAACATGACATGCTGCTGCTGCTGCTGCGAAGTCGCTTCAGTCGTGTCCAACTCTGTGCAACCCCATAGACGGCAGCCCACCAGGCTCCGCCATCCCTGGGATTCTCCAGGCAAGAACACTGGAGTGGGTTGCCATTTCCTTCTCCAATGCATGAAAGTGAAGTCGCTCAGTAGCGTCTGACTCATGGCGACCCCATGGACTGTAGCCCACCAGGCTCCTCCATCCATGGGATTTTCCAGGCAAGCATACTGGAGTGGGAACATGACATGACTGATCCTAAAAAATAATATCTGGTTTATCGTCCATATATTGTTGAGTTGTCTTGAAAGATATAGATGCTTTCCCCATTTAAGTTACTTGTCTTTGAGAATTACAATAAGTAATCTTCTTATGTAAAAACATCTTAAAAGTTCAGCTGTTTTTAACCATTTTAACTGCTGAGATGTGCAGAAGAACATCTTAACTGATATCCAAGTCAAACATAATTTAACTCTCCTTTATTTGACAAATAAAAATGATCATCTCTGGACTAATAAAAAGCATAGACAAATTCAGATAGATTTTTCACAGGTGTGAGTGTAAAATTATCAGGGCAATACTGATGACATATTTGGACTTAAGAAATAAAATAAATTTTCAAGACAGTATACTTTTTCTAAATGCATTGTAAATAATGTTTTTGGTTAGATGAAGAATTTTTTTCTGTTTTCAATGTGTTCGTCTTTTAAGACTTTTTTCCAAAATTTTATTGGCCCTGAAATTATGTTTACATTTTGTCAGAAATTATCGAGATTAAAGTTTGCAGCTATTAAAAAAATACGATGTTAGCATTATTCTTTGTTCACTGAACATCCGCAGCTCTCCCCATGATAGACTGTCAAAAAATGTGTCTCAGAAAAGACAGGTTAGCTCCTAGAGACAATCAGCGATGCAGCTCTCAGTGGTGTGCTGCACCCCGCCAGAGTGCCCCTGACTGCTCCTGTGTGCAGTGATGTGATGTCTGAACTATTTGTGTGCTCTGCCATAAGATAGCATTAGCAGATGTAATGGGAACAGATCACTCATTTGCGGAAATATTTATGGCAGTGCTTTCAAAGGACCATTCAATCCACAGTTGTAACTGATGAAGCATGTAGCAAGGACCATTTCTAAAACCACGTAGGCTAAAATGTCATCCTACAAGGCAGTTAAAATGTGTTAACTTAATATGTGTATGACCAGAGATTAGAAAACACTGGCTGTCACATTTGAGCAGATTCAATGCACATGCATTTTCAGTAAAAGAGAAGTAAGAAGTCATATTATGTTGAAAGGGCCAGGTTAAATTGCGTTAATAAAAGAGGAAGGCTTCCCTATCACATATTTTATACTGCCCAGCAAGGAACCTCTTCAAATCCAAATGCACCTCTTTTTTCTTTTTGCCAGGAAAAGCTTTTTTTTTTTTTAACCATTATAGATACTATTTTCCAAGCAGTACTTAAAATCACACTTCACAGCACTCAAATGCAACACATTTTAATGTGAAACTGAACCACTCTTACTCTTTTAAGCTGCTGACAAATTTTCTGTCAGAAAACTATAGAAGATGAATTAATATAGCAGATGGACATTAAGTGTGATGTTGGCCACAAACAAGAGCTTTCATCCCTCATAGGCATGAGGCAAGCACCTCACTGTGCTCTAATTATTGAATGTTTTTTAGTCCAAAAGCTTCCTTGAAGTAGGTCATAAAATATTATGCCCAGCCAGTAGAAGCTGGCAAACCTTTGCCAAAACTTTACCAAAGGTATTGAGAAATTCCTGAAAGGATAAGGAGAGAAAGCTAAATGCATTTAGCTAAAAGCTCAGGAATACCACAGGGATGTAACTTTTGAACATTTTTTAATGCTACCATTACTTTGGGCTACTTAGTGCAGTGATAATTTACTAAATAGGAGCAATTTACTAAAGAGACTCCAGAAATGTAAAAGAATTATTGCACCTCTGAGAAAAAGTACACAGCATTTGCTCTGAAAAGATGAGACCCAGCATTTCCAATAAAGTTGATTTACTACTTAATGCACATCTGAAACAGCCTAGTGTTGGTTCAGAGAACAGTTTGTAGCAATTTGATTTACACTAATCAAATGAAATGGTACATTTTCCTGACGTATAAATGAAGAACACTTTTTTTTTAATTACTTAAGAAAATAGCTCTTCAAGATATTTGGTCATCATGATGGAAGCTAGCAGACATTTCACACTTACATTAAAATGATGAAGCTTAGTAGTCTCTAATGATACATCTTTGTAATCATCCATCTTGTAAGTTTACTTTAAGAAATTAAAAGTTCATCCTTCCAATTTTATTTAACTTTACATCAAAACATTTTAAATATATAAGAGGTGCGGAGGAGAGAATGAGAAAGTCCAGCCAAATACAAGTTCTAAAAGGAGAGAAAATATATAAGAAATGCTATCATTGGGCTTCCCAGGTGAAGCCAGTGGTTAAGAACCCGCCTGCCAATGCAGGAGATGTAAGAGACATGGATTCAGCCCCTAAGTTGGGAAGATCTCCTGAAGGACAGTGTGACAACCCACTCCAGGGTTCCTGTCTGGAGACTCCCATGGATTGAGGAGCCTGGCAGGCTATAGTGCATAATGTTGCAAAGAGTCAAACACAACTGAAGCAACTTAGCATGCCGTACAATGCCATTAAATGTTTTCTTAAAAGATGGACTGGATGTTTGTGTGAGGGCAGAAATTTTATCAAGTTTATATTCCGCACACAGGTACTGAGTACTTGCTATATGCCAAGCACAGTGCTAGGTGTCTGGAAGGCAAAACTGCATACAACATGGTCCTTTAATTTAACAAATTCATATTTATTATTGGAGATAACTTGGCATTACAAAATCATCTCAGAGGGCATCCAAACCAGATCTGGAAGTTTAGAGAGATTTCCCAAAGCCTGAATTGAGCTGGAAGAACAAATAGTCATTTTTTAGGTTAAGAGTAGTGTGTCTGTTTGGGACCAAGGAGCAATGAATCTGGAGGGTATTCCAGGCAGGAAATACATCTGAGGAAAAAGCATGGGTTTGTGAGCATGTCTCCAGGTGGGATAGGGCCTAATGTGCTGGGAGAGTAGAGAGCAGATGGGGAGAGGTGAGACAGAGCAAGGTAGGAGTGGGGTAAGATAATGTCACAGCATAAGGACTTATAGTCTTTGCCAAAGGACCCAGGACTAATTCTGAGGGTCCTGAGGAACTAGAGAAGGCTCTTAAGCAAGGCAGCAGCATGATCATATTTGTCTTCTAGAAACTGAAGTGAACAAGAGTTGAGATGGGTTTAAGAAAAAAACAAAACGAGGCAGGGAGACACATCAGAAGGCTGTTATAGTACAAATGAAGATGTAAATGAAGTCACTCACAGGAGAAGAAAGAGACTTGACAGATATTAAAGTGGTAGAATCAAGTTCAACTCAGCTGGGATTCTATGTGAGAGATAAGTGAAAGGAAGGATTTAAATAAAAAGTCCATTTTGGAGTGTGTGTATCTTCTAGAGATAACTACAGGTTAACATTGACAGTAACCAAAAAACAAGAAAGAAGGGCAAATGTGAGGAGAAAAATGATAATCATGTTGTGTTTAATGCAAATCTGGAGCTTATTGGAGAGATTTGGGCTGGAATATAGATTTTTAAGTCAAATGGAATAAAGAAGATAGTTGAATTTGTGTATGTGCAAAATATCATGGGAAAATGCACAGAGAAGAAAAACAGTTCAATGAAAGACTATTAGGAGAAAATGCATGCATAAATACTATTGAAGGAATGCAAATCTATAAACTTTAAAAAGATATCCAGAAAAGCCCAGGAAAAGGAAAAATGCTTTAATGAAGAAAAGAACAGAGAATTTCAAGAAAGTTCAAATCATTTAAGATAGTTAAGCCTTGCAGTGAAGTAAATTAACATGACTAGTGAGGAAAGTTTATTGGAATAAAGAAGGAATTTGAAGAGAGGATGGAGTGGGTGAGACCTGATGGCAATGGGCTGAAGAAGGAAAAGAAGAGACAATTATATCAATAAGTGTAAGCAAGCAAGGGGGGGAAAGAGCAGCAGTTAAAGAAGGAGGAAAAAAGACAAGAGAGGCTTGAATAAGTCTATATTTTGAAAATGAAAACATGACAGAGGTTGAAGACAAATCCAAAAGAGAAGATGGTAATGGCTTAGTCTCTGAGCAGGCAGGTAATGGTGCTGCCCAGGGAAGGAAGAGGCAGAAATACCACTGAGAGGAGCAAAAGAGGAAGAAGAGATTTGGATGCAGACAAATTTAAAAGTTAGGAGGATCAAGACACTGTGTGGGAGTTGGGTGGGCCAGTCACACGGGAGTGAATAGATTGGTGTTAATGATCTCTAACTGCAGCCAGATTTCAACACAGTCTGAAAATCCATTTGTGTGTCTCTAGTCAGGTCAAGGCAATGGCAAGCCACTCCAGTACTCTTGCCTGGAAAATCCCATGGACGGAGGAGCCTGGTGGGCTGCAGTCCGTGGGGTCGCTAAGGGTCGGACACGACTGAGCGACTTCACTTTCACACATTGGAGAAGGAAATGGCAGCCCACTCCAGTGTTCTTGTCTGGAGACTCCCAGGGACGGGGGAGCCTGGTGGGCTTCCGTCTATGGGGTCGCACAGAGTCGGACACGACTGAAGCGACTTAGCAGCAGCAGCAGCAGTCAGGTCCATGCGATGAGTTGACTCACTGGAAAAGAGTCTGATGCTGGGAGGGATTGGGGGTGGGAGGAGAAGGGGACAACAGAGAATGACATGGCTGGATGGCATCACCGACTCGATGGACATGATTTTGAGTGTACTCCGGTAGTTGGTGATGGACAGGGAGGCCTGGCGTGCTGTGATTCATGGGGTCGCAAGGAGTCAGACATGACTGAGCGACTGAACTGAACTGAACTGAACTGGAGTCAGGTCCACCCCTGAGTGGAATAACTCTGAGGATACTATTCCACAGTAACTCTTCGATTTTTTCCACTTTACCCAGATTATACCTACAGTGGTAACTAGTTCAATAACACATGCTCTAATGCATGTGTCCCCAATCCTGTGTCACTTCCCCAAAGCCCACTAATGTTTCTTTCAATCACATTCCAAATGAACAGTTTTTATTCAAATCCTTTTTGCAGGATTGGTTTCTGGGAAAACTCAAACTAAAACAGGGTGCACAAAATAATGCCTGGCATATAGTAAGCACTCAGTAAACTTTTATATGTCAATCATAAGAGATAATAAGGGGGATAAATTCCTGGTATGTAGAATGCTCCTTAAGTAGCCATATTGTTGGGAATTGGGAAAGGCTATTTAGTTTCTGGTACCTGTGCCATGCTTGAGTTTAGGAGAATCAATAGCTTATACCTAGGGTGAATCAAATTGGAGAAGGAAATGGCAACCCACTTCAGTGTTCTTGCTTGGAGAATCCCAGGGATGATGGAGCCTGGTGGGCTGCCATCTATGGGGTCGCACAGAGTTGGACACGACTGAGGTGACTTGGCAGCAGGAGCAGCAGGGTGAATCAAGAGAAGCAGATGTCACCAGAAAAAGCCAGGCAAAAAGATGCAGACAGTATTCATAGAATGGGTTGAGGAATGAAGGGTAGTTCCACATGAGACAAGCTGTTATAGGCTGCTGTGGAGAAAATTAGAGATTCCAAGGGAACATTTCATGCAAAGATGGGCTCGATAAAGGACAGAAATGGTAGGGACCTAATAGAAGCAGAAGATATTAAGAAGAGGTGGCAAGAATACACAGAAGAACTGTACAAAAAAGATCTTCACGACCAAGATAATCACGATGGTGTGATCACTCACCTAGAGCCAGACATCTTGGAATGTGAAGTCAAGTGGGCCTTAGAAAGCATCACTACGAACAAAGCTAGTGGTGGTGATGGAATTCCATTTGAGCTATTTTAAATCTTGAAAGATGATGCTGTGAAAGTGCTGCACTCAATATGCCAGCAAATTTGGAAAACTCAACAGTGGCCACAGGACTGGAAAATGTCAGTTTTCATTCCAATCCCAAAGAAAGGCAATGCCAAAGAATGCTCAAACACACAATTGCACTCATCTCACACGCTAGTAAAGTCATGCTCAAAATTCTCCAAGCCAGGCTTCAGCAAGATGTGAACCATGAACTCCCAGATGTTCAAGCAGGTTTTAGAAAAGGCAGAGGCACCAGAGATCAAATTGCCAACATCCGCTGGATCATGGAGAAAGCAAGAGAGTTCCAGAAAAACATCTATTTCTGCTTCATTGACTATGCCAAAGCCTTTGACTGTGCGGATCACAATAAACTGTGGAAAATTCTGAAAAAGATGGGAATCCCAGACCACCTGACCTGCCTCTTGAGAAACCTGTATGCAGGTCAGGAAGCAACAGTCAGAACTGGGCATGGAACAACAGACTGGTTCCAAATAGGAAAAGGAGTACGTCAAGACTGTATATTGTCACCTTGCTTATTTAACTTATATGCAGAGTACATCATGAGGAACGCTGGGCTGGAAGGAGCAAAAGCTGGAATCAAGATTGCTGGGAGAAATATCAATAACCTCAGATATGCAGATGACACTACCCTTATGGCAGAAAGTGAAGAGGAACTCAAAAGCCTCTTGATGAAAGTGAAAGAGGAGAGTGAAAAGGTTGGCTTAAAGCTCAACATTCAGAAAACAAAGATCATGGCATCTGGTCCCATCACTTCATGGGAAATAGATGGAAAAACAGTGGAAACAGTGTCAGACTTTATTTTTTTGGGCTCCAAAATCACTGCAGATGCTGATTGCAGCCATGAAATTAAAAGGCGCTTACTCCTTGGAAGGAAAGTTATGACCAACCTTGATAATATATTAAAAAGAAGAGACATTACTTTGCCAACAAAGGTCCGTCTAGTTAAGGCTATGGTTTTTCCCGTGGTCATGTATGGATGTGAGAGTTGGACTGTGAAGAAAGCTGATTGCTGAAGAATTGATGCTTTTAACTGTGGTGTTGGAGAAGACTCTTGAGAGTCCCTTGGACTGCAAGGAGATCCAACCAGTCCATTCTAAGGGAGATTGATCCTGGGTGTTCATTGGAAGGACTGATGCTAAAGCTGAAACTGCAATACTTTGGCCACCTCTTGCGACGAGTTGACTCACTGGAAAAGACTCTGATGCTGGGAAGGGTTGGGGGCGGGAGGAGAAGGGGACGACAGAGAGTGAGATGGCTGGATGGCATCACCGACTCTGTGGACATGAGTTTGAGTGAACTCTGGGAGTTGGTGATGGACAGGGAGGCCTGGCATGCTGTGATTCATGGGGTCGCGGAGAGTCGGCCACGACTGAGCGACTGAACTGAACTGAACTGGGCACGTTTGGGAGGTCAGTAAGGTAAAAGCAAAGGATGCGTATGTGAGCAGAGGAAGATATAGAGATAAGCGTTCGGGATGGGTGATCAAGGATGACTGAAACGAGAGGTATGAACTGACCCCGTGATACCACGGTAAAGTTGCTTCACTTTATCCCAGGCTAAGAATGAAAACCAAATGGCACGAGCAGTTGACAGAAGGAGCTGTTGAGCCCATTGGTCACACATAACATTACTGAGTCCAAGCTTATACTACTTCCTTCATAATAGGCCAATAAATTAAGAGACAGGGTGCTGGGGCAAGGAATAGTGACTTTATTTGGAAATCTAGCAGATGGGGAAGATGATAGACTAATGTCCCAAAGAATCATCTTACTGGAGTTAGAATTCACGCTTTTTTATACTAAAAGAGAGAAGGTGTGGGTGGTTCCTGGTGCTGGCCAAACCCCAGAGGGGATGTAATTATCCTTCTTGCAGCTGTCCACCTAGGTCTGGTCAAGATGTTTCTATAAACCTCCAACAAGATTCATGTTATTCTCTATTCTGCAACTTTTTAACCTCTATATGTATGAAAACTGTTTTATCTTTAAAGGTCAAGCCTGGAAGGCAGAGTCTTGAGAAAGGGTTATCATGTATATTTCAGTCAAAAGGCAGTATTATTTAACTATTTGAGACAAAGGTGCAAAGCCAGCAATACTAAGAACAAGTAACAGAGTACAAAAGTTAGTGCTGAAGGAATATTTCCAACATGGAGCATGGTTTTTCTGTATCACAGTAGTAATATACACTGACAGATGCATGTCTACAGATTTAACCAGGACAAGCAGTGATAGCATAAAGTGAAAAACAGCATGTTCCTTAACCTGAGTCTTCTCTTAGTTCTATTGTACATGATAATCATTCACAAGCTTATGTAACTTCCTATGCCTTGAGAGTAATAGCCTGTAATTACAAGCAAATATGTACCAAGTTCCTCATATTGCAAAACCAGTAAGTGAAAGTTGCTTCAGTTCAGTTCAGTTCAGTTCAGTCACTCAGTCGTGTCCGACTCTTTGCGACCCCATGAATCACAGCATGCCAGGCCTCCCTGTCCATCACCAACTCCCGGAGTTCACTCAAACTCATGTCCATCGAGTCAGTGATGCCATCCAGCCATCTCATTCTCTGTCGTCCCCTTCTCCTCCTGCCCTCAATCCTTCCCGGCATCAGACTCTTTTCCAGTGAGTCAACTTGTCGCATGAGGTGGCCAAAGTATTGGAGTTTCAGGTTTAGCATCAGTCCTTCCAATGAACACCCAGGATTGATCTCCTTTAGAATGGACTGGTTGGATCTCCTTGCAGTCCAAGGGACTCTCAAGAGTCTTCTCCAGCACCACAGTTCAAAAGCATCAATTCTTCGGCAATCAGCTTTCTTCACAGTCCAACTCTCACATCCATACATGACCACTGGAAAAACCTTGTCCAACTGTTTTTGACCCCATGGACTGTGTAGTCCTGTGAATTCTCCAGGCCAGGATACTGAAGTGGGTAGCTTTTCCCTTCTCCAGGGGATCTTCTCAACCCACATATGGAACCCAGGTCTCCCGCATTGCAGACAGAGTCTTTACCAGCTGGGCCACAAAGAGAACGCAAGAATACTGGAGTGGATAGCCTATCCCTTCTCCAGGGGATCTTCCCAACCCAGGATTCGAACTGGGGTCTCCTGCATTGCAGGTGGATTCTTTACCAACTGAGATTTGAGGGAAGCCCACAATTATATGCAATAATTCCTTGAATACTCCAGTAGAGAAATTTGAACACAGACAAAGGGATAAAGAGGGGATTATTATCCCTACCATTAGAATATAAATTCAAGCCTATGAAATAAGCTCTGTGTGCTACTTTGGTGAGCTGAAGTGAAATGATGATTCATCAAGCATTTATTTTGCAACTATCACATGC
Source organism: Moschus berezovskii (assembly GCF_049115385.1). NCBI lineage: Eukaryota > Metazoa > Chordata > Mammalia > Artiodactyla > Moschidae > Moschus > Moschus berezovskii. The sequence goes on from NC_142461.1 coordinate 123,235,950, forward strand.
TGGTAACTTCACTTACATTGTTGAATTTACGAAATGTCTTCAGATAGAAAGCAGTGCAAGTGTAGCAGTTTTAGCTTCAGTTTTGCAGTCTGGATTGCTTTTGGTTGTGCAGCATTTCAGTAGTCAGGAGGAGAAGGTAAAGCTTCCTGCTTCCTCAAGGCAGGGACAATTATAGGATATTGCTGCCTCCCTCTATCCAGCTGTGACAATCTTCCATCCTGCCCTGGAGTCCTCTCATCCCCTCATCACATATTTGTGTGCCTTCGAGGTAACAAATAATAAAAATAGGGAAAATGGAGGAAAAAGACTAAGATTTTAAAAGAGAAAAAAATGTGAGACAAGAAAGGAAAAAGTAAAAATAAAAGTGGAGACCCCAAAGTGACAAAAATGTTATATAGAAAATAAGAAAAAGATGGTGTTTGAAAATGAGCGTTTATATCAGGATACTTATTTCTACACCTAAACACATATTCAACCTAGATAACAAAATAACATGTAATCTAGTCACATGGGGGAAAGGAAGTTGCAGATATTTTCCCAAAGCCATTATGAAAAATGTGACCAGCAGAGGCCTTACATTTCTATTCCTATTCTGAATAATCTTCCAAATCATAGAAGGTGGAAACAATGTTTGGTGTTTGTGAAATTGTAGTTGAAGAAAGCTGACTTCTGATTTCAGAACCCAAATCACAAGCTCTTTTCACTTAATTGTGACAAAAATGGAGGGCTTTTATTAGGTAGGTGTTTGTATAGAAAAATTCAAGTAAGCATTGAGGGATTTTTAAACCACTAATGAGGTAGTTACCTGCTGCATTATTTAGAACACTTGAGACTCCAACTGCTGCCCTTCTGCGTACCAAGCTGCCACAGACTGAAGTAAGGGCCTCGGCATTCCTCCCTTAGGAGGTATTATCAATGAAAATCCTTTACCAAGACTAATTTCTGAGGTGCGTCCTTCCCCTGCTAGACATCTAAGGGATGATCTTTTCACAAATCATATTAACTCACCTCCACAATAGCAGTAATGCTCATTGTAAAGTTGCTAAGTTTTACAAATTAGTGAATGACAAGGTGATGGCACAGGTCAATGGTATATGCTTATGTTTCAGAATCATGCTTAATTCTGATGAAGAGTTTGATTTGCATGTTACACCTCAACCTATCTGAATAAAAAGATGATGAGAGTTGAGGCACTAAACATTATTAGAACTCCAGTTATATTACTTTATTGCATAGAATGGAATGAAGCTTTCCAATGTTTCATAATTACTAGAGTGTATTAGCAAAATTTTATTATGCAATTAAAACATTAGCTACAACAAACATAAACATTTCTATGTGTTCTTAATTAGAGTACTTTCATAATCACTGTTCACTTGTGTATAAGTAGTTTACATAAAGCACTTTATATGAATTAAATTAATATAAAAATGGGAGTTCAAACTATTAAATCTGTGCTGTGCTTAGCCACTCAGTCGTGTCTGACTCTTTGCAACTTCATGGACTGTAGCCCACCAGGCTCCTCTGTCCATGGGGATTCTCCAGGCAAGAATACTGGAGTGGGTTGCCATGCCCTCCTCCAGGGAATAATCCAGGTCTCCCACATTGCAGGCACATTCTTCTCCATTTGAGCCACCACTATGAAATCTACTTTTTCACAATGGAAGTTATTTTATGGTTGAAATGGACATTCAAAGGGATAAAACTGACACTGAACCACAGTATAATCTGGTGGTTGTGTGTTGACCCTGGGTTCAAGTCCTTGTTCTGCCACCTATTTAACCATGAAACCAAGATCAAATTGATATACCTCTCTATGCCTCAGTTTTCATGTCAGTAATATAAGAGTACCAATTACAGTGAAAACACTTTCCAGGTTTGTTGTACAAATTAAATACTTTGATAGATCATGCCACTTAGAATAGCACCTGACACATAATAAGTACTGCATAAATGATTGTGATTAATATCATGATTATTGTTTGATTGTCAGAGGAGCTGTTAACCTAAATTATAAAGATTGGGATCTTTAATAAGCTTTCTCTAAAGGTCCCAAATAACCTCTGGGTAGGCAAAGTAAGTAACCAACAGAAAAAATTGTTTCTTCCTCTTAGAGGTGCAAAGTAGAAGCCTGTTGAGTCAATTATGTCAGGCCAGCACTAAAGGACTGACTTGCATTCAGATAGCATAGTGAAATAATAGTAGAAACAAAAGAACCAGGAGGGGTCTGCTAAAGAAAGAAATCTCTTCATCCCTTTCCACCCCGAGGAAGTCTTCCACCCCTTCCTCACACTTCTTCTAGAAAGAGATCTAATCAATCAGAGTTGAGGGATCTACTGAGTCCATCATTATCAGTGGAGGATGACAAAATGGGACCACGTGCATGGGTTCCTCTTGTAGCACAAGGAAGGTGCTGGCCCAGAACCTATTTTCTTGAAGTAAAACCATCACTTGCATTCTCTTCTTCAGTCCCTTCTATTTCTGTGTACTTTTTTAATTTTAATTTTATTTTTCTGAAGTATAGTTGATTTACAATCTTTCAAGTGTACAGCAAAGTGATTTATATATATATACATATATATTCTTTTTCAGACTCTTTTCCATTACATTTATTACAAAATATTGAATATAGTTTTCTGTGCTATTCAGTAGATCCCTGTTTATCTGTTTTCCATATAGTGGTCTGAATCAATTAATCTCAAATTCCAAATTTATCCCAGCCGCTTTTCTTCTTTGATAACCATAGCTTGTTTTCTATGTCTCTGAGTCTATTTCTATTTTGTAAATAAGTTCATTTGTGTCATATTTTTTAGACTCTACATTTAATAGATATAGTTATTTAGCTTTCTCTGTCTGACTTTCTTCACTTAGTATGATAATCTCTTGGTCCATAAACTATGACGTACACACACACAAACACACACACAAACTGGAATATTACTCATCCATAACAAAGCATGAAATAATGCTGACTGTAGCAACATGCATGGATCTAGAGATTCTTTAGTCCTTTCTGCAGCCAACCACAGTGTGGTGAAATCCTGCTTTTCAGGGCTTTAGGCATAGGGAGAATAAAGGCCCTTGGACTATGTGCTGCAGTCCAGTTTGCTGGAACATTGCTTAGACTTTGGTACAGGAGCCCAGCCAATAGTAAAGTGATAATCTGCTTCCTTGGATGATCATTCCTGGCTTGTATCTGTCTCTTCCAGTTGGCTGTGGTCTGGAGAAGGATTTGGGCATTCCTAAATCCTTTCACAAATCCCTTCTAAAAACACCCCAATCCACGTTTAATTCTAGTTCTCCTGCTGTTTCCACCACATCTGCAGTTATTTCTTCCACTAAAGCTGTAACCCCTCAAAGTTATCCATGAGGTTTGGAATCAGCTTCTTCAAAACTCCTGTTAATGTTGATATTTTGATTTCTACCTATGAATTATAAGTGTTCTAAATGATATCTAGAAAGGAGAATACTTCCCAGAAGGTTTTCAGTTTACTTTGTTCAGATCGATCAGAGGAATGACTATCTTTAGCAGTTATAAGCATCTGTCTAAAATGCAGGAGACCAGGGTTCAGTCCCTGGGTTGGGAAGATCTCCTGGAAAAGGAAATGGTGACCCACTCCAGTGTTCTTGACTGGAAAATCCCATGGACGGAGGAGCCTGGTAGGCTACAGTCCATGGGGTCTTAAAGAGTCAGACACAACTGAGCAACTTCACTTCACTTCACTTCAGCCTTACAAAATGCAGTTCGTAAACAAAACTTAAGAGTCAAAATTACTCTTTAATCCTTGGGTTGCAAAATGAATGTTGTGTTAGCAGGCATTAATATAACATTAATCTTGTTGTATATCTCCATCAGAGCTCTTGGGTGAGCAGACACATTGCCAGTGAGCAGTAACATTTTGAAAGAAATCTTTTTGAGCAGTGAATCTCAATAGTGGGCCTAAAATATCCAATAAACCATGTTAAAAACATGTGCCATCATCAAGGCTTTAGTGTTCTATTTGTAGTGCATAGCCAATGTAGATTTAGCAACATTCTGAAGTGCCCTAGGATTTTCCAAGTGGTAAAGGAACACTGGAAGTGTTCAAGCAGGTTTTAGAAAAGGCAGAGGAACCAAAGATCAAATTGCCAACATCCACTGGATCATGGAAAAAGCAAGAGAGTTCCAGAAAAACATCTATTTCTGCTTCATTGACTATGCCAAAGCCTTTGACTGTGTCGATCACAATAAACTGTGGAACATTCTGAAAGAGATGGGAATCCCAGACCACCTGACCTGCCTCTTGAGAAACCTGTAGGCAGGTCAGGAAGCAACAATTAGAACTGGACATGGAACAACAGACTGGTTCCAAATAGGAAAATGAGTACGTCAAGGCTGTATATTGTCACCCTGCTTATTTGAATTATATGCAGAGTACATCATGAGGAACGCTGGGCTGGAAGAAGCACAAGCTGGAATCAAGATTGCCGGGACAAATATCAATAACCTCAGATATGCAGATGACACCATCCTTATGGCCGAAAGTGAAGAGGCACTCAAAAGCCTCTTGATGAAAGTGAAAGAGGAGAGTGAAAAGGTTGGCTTGAAGCTCAACATTCAGAAAACAAAGATCATGGCATCTCGTCCCATCACTTCATGGGAAATAGATGGGGAAACAGTGTCAGATCTTATTTTTTTGGGCTCCAAAAACCTAAAGACCTAAGCTAGGTCTTCTAGATAACTTCCTGCACTTTGTATATTAGCATTTGCTGCTTTGCTTTGCATTTTGATATTATAGAGACAACTTTCTCTCTTAAATCTCATGAATCAATATCTGCTAGTTTCAAACTTCTCTTCTATATCTTCTTAACCTCTCTTATTTGCCATAGAATTGATTAGACTTAGGGCCTTGCTCTGGGTCAGGCTTTGGCTTAAGGAAATGGTGTGTCAGGTTTGATCTATCCAGACCACTAAAACTTTCTCCATGTCAGCAATAAGGCTGTTTATCTTTCTTACCATTCATAACATTCACTAGAGTAGCACTTTTAATTCCTTTCCAGAACCTTTCTTTGCATTCATAAGTTGGCTAACTGTTTGGCCATAGAATCTTAACTTTGAGCCTATCAAGGTTTTCAATATGCCTTCTTCAGATATTTCTCAAAGCTTAAATATTTCTTACTTTTGTTTTAAAATAAGAGGCATGTGACTCTTCCTTTCACAAGAACAATTGAAGGCCATTGTGGGTAATTAATTGGCTTAATTTCATTACTGTTTTGTCTCAGAAAATAAGGAGCCACGAAGAAAGGGCGAGACACACTGGAATGGCCAGTTGGTGGAGCAGTCAAAATATAAATATCTATCAATGAAGTTTGTCATCTTACATGGGCACCATTTGTGGTGCCTAAAAACATTTACAATAGTTACCTCAAAGATCACCAAAACAAATATGATAATAATGAAAAAGTTTGAAATGTTGGAGGAACTATTAAAATGTGACATGGAGACATGAAATGAGAAAATTTTGTTGGAAAAATGGTACCAATAAACTTGGTCTACACAGGGTTGTCACAAACCTTCAATTTGTAAAAAATAAAAAAATAAAAAAAAACCCACAGTATCTGCAAAGCACAATAAAACAAGATATTCCTGTAATTTTTAAAGTGCACAAGCATGCAGCTTGCTTTGGTAGATGGCTGAAATCTTAACTCCTCTTTACTTTTTCTTTCAAAACCCTTTTCCTGTTTTTAGCCAGATTCCTTCTTAGGCAATTACATCCTATTCATATAAACTGTCTTTATATCTCAATTGGACAGAGCACACTTCCATTTAATTTGTCTCAGTTCAGTTCAGTTCAGTTCAGTGGCTCAGTCGTGTCCGACTCTTTGCGACCCCATGAATCACAGCACGCCAGGCCTCCCTGTCCATCACCAACTACCGGAGTACACTCAAACTCATGTCCATCAAGTCGGTGATGCCATCCAGCCATCTCATTCTCTGTCATCCCCTTCTCCTCCCACCCCCAATCCCTCCCAGCATCAGACTCTTTTCCAGTGAGTCAACTCGTTGCATGAGGTGGCCAAAGTATTGCAGTTTCAGGTTTAGCATCAGTCCTTCCAATGAACACCCAGGATTGATCTCCTTTAGAATGGACTGGTTGGATCTCCTTGCAGTCCAAGGGACTCTCAAGAGTCTTCTCCAGCACCACAGTTCAAAAGCATCAATTCTTCAGCGATCAGCTTTCTTCACAGTCCAACTCTCACATCCATACATGACCACGGGAAAAACCATAGCCTTGACTAGACAGACCTTGGTTGGCAAAGTAATGTCTCTGCTTTTTAATATGCTATCTAGGTTGGTCATAACTTCCCTTCCAAGGAGTAAGCATCTTTTAATTTCATGGCTGCAATCAGCATCTGCAGTGATTTTGGAGCCCAAAAAAATAAAGTCTGACACTGTTTCCACTGTTTCCCCATCTATTTCCCATGAAGTGATGGGACCAGATGCCATGATCTGAGTTTTCTGAATGTTGAGCTTCAAGCCAACCTTTTCACTCTCCTCTTTCACTTTCATCAAGAGGCCTTTGAGTTCCTCTTCACTTTCTGCCATAAGGGTGGTGTCATCTGCATATCTGAGGTTATTGATATTTCTCCCGGCAATCTTGATTCCAGCTTGTGCTTCCTCCAGCCCAGCGTTCCTCATGATGTACTCCGCATATAAATTAAATAAGCAGGGTGACAATATACAACCTTGACGTACTCCTTTTCCTATTTGGAACCAGTCTATTGTTCCATGTCCAGTTCTAACTGTTGCTTCCTGACCTGCATACAGGTTTCTCAAGAGGCAGGTCAGGTGGTCTGGTATTCCCATCTCTTTCAGAATGTTCCACAGTTTATTGTGATCCACACAGTCAAAGGCTTTGGCATAGTCAATGAAGCAGAAATAGATGTTTTTCTGGAACTCTCTTGCTTTCTCCATGATCCAGCGGGTGTTGGCAATTTGATCTCTGGTGCCTCTGCCTTTTCTAAAACCTGCTTGAACATCTGGGAGTTCACGGTTCACATCTTGCTGAAGCCTGGCTTGGAGAATTTTGAGCATGACTTTACTAGCGTGTGAGATGAATGCAATTGTGCGGTAGTTTGAGCATTCTTTGGCATTGCCTTTCTTTGGGATTGGAATGAAGACTGATTTTTTCCAGTCCTGGAGCTCTCCTAATTGGCTTTGTGGACTTTTTGTGTGAGTTTGGAATTGCTATGCTTCTTCTCTGCACTCCAGTGCATCCTCAGGGAGCCATCAAATAAATTACTTTTTTCAGTGTGCTAAATGGTGCCCTGGTGCCCAAAAGAGTTAATTCACCTAGGAGAGGTGAGCAGTTATTCACCCAAGAATCACAACTGTGACTGACCCAAAGGGAACTGTGACAACCCAGGGATATGGCCAATTAGCCACACACTGGCTCAGCATACATTCAATAGGTAGGTACCCAACCATTGTTTATGCCCCACTGGAAGTGAGTCAACCATAGAGAACATGTGACTGGTTCAACTGAGTCCTAGTCACCCTGGCAGAGGTGAGAAGTAGCTCTGCCTTTTTGTTGTTGTTAGTTGCTAAATTGTGTTTGATTCTTTGCGACCCCATGGACTGCAGCATGCTAGTCTTCCCTGTCCCTCACAATCTCCTGGATTTTGCCCAAGTTCATGTCCATTAAACCAGTGATGCTATCCAACCACCTCATAATCTGCTGCCCTCTTCTCCTTTTGCCTTCAGTCTTTCTCAGCATCAGGGTCTTTTTCAATGAGTTGGCTCTTCGCATCAGGTGGCCAAAGTATTGAAGCTTCAGCTTCAGCATCAGTCCTTCCGATGAGTATTCAGTGTTGATTTCCCTTAGGATTGACTAGTTTGACCTCCTTTCTGTCCAAGGGATTCCCAAGAATCTTCTTCAGCAGCACAATTCAAAAGCATCAGTTCTTCAGTGTTCAGCCTTCTTTATGGTCCAACTCACACATTCTGTCTCAGAACATCTATTTAGATCTATATCTGACTTTTGCAGGATGAGGACTCTGTTTTGTTTACAATCAGTCCTTGGAACTCCTCAATATACATGTCAGTTCGAGGTTATCCATCTTCTAGTAATATCCAATAGACATATAATGTGAATCACATATATAGAATAAAATTTTCTAATACTATATTAAGAAAATTGAAAGTAGGTAAAGTTAATTCTAATCACATATTTTATTATATGAGATATTTTACATTCCTTGTGTTTGTACAAAGTACTTGAAATATGGTGTGAGGCCTGCCGCAGGGCCGGGGCACTGAATGCAGCAGTGTGTTCAGTTCAGTTCAGTTCAGTTCAGTCGCTCAGTCGTGTCCGACTCTCCGCGACCCCATGAATCACAGCACGCCAGGCCTCCCTGTCCATCACCAACTCCCGGAGTACACTCAAACTCATGTCCACAGAGTCGGTGATGCCATCCAGCCATCTCATTCTCCGTCGTCCCCTTCTCCTCCCGCCCCCAACCTTTCCCAGCATCAGAGTCTTTTCCAGTGAGTCAACTCGTCTCATGAGGTGGCCAAAGTATTGGAGTTTCAGCTTTAGCATCAGTCCCTCCAATGAACATCCAGGATTGATCTCCTTTAGAATGGACTGGTTGGATCTCCTTGCAGTATAAGGGACTCTCAAGAGTCTTCTCCAACACCACAGTTCAAAAGCATCGATTCTTCGGCGATCAGCTTTCTTCACAGTCCAACTCTCACATCCATACATGACCACGGGAAAAACCATTGCCTTGACTAGACGGACCTTGGTCGGCAAAGTAATGTCTCTGCTTTTTAATATACTATCAAGGTTGGTCATAACTTTCCTTCCAAGGAGCAAGCGTCTTTTAATTTCATGGCTGCAATCAGCATCTGCAGTGATTTTGGAGCCCAAAAAAACAAAGTCTGACACTGTTTCCACTGTTTTTCCATCTATTTCCCATGAAGTGATGGGACCAGATGCCATGATCTTTGTTTTCTGAATGTTGAGCTTCAAGCCAACCTTTTCACTCTCCTCTTTCACTTTCATCATCCGCAGGGCCGGGGCACTGAATGCAGCAGTGTGTGCATGGGACTTTTAGAAAGGGTCACCATTATCTTCATTGCCTCCACCATAGTTTGGTCCCAGGGCAAACAACAAGGAGAAAACACAGTTCTGCCCATCAACAGACAGTTGGAATAAAGATTTACTGAGCATGGCCCCGCCCATCAGAACAAGACCCAGTTTCCCCCACAGTCTCTCCCATCAGGAAGCTTCCATAAGCCTCATCCTTATCCTTCAGAAGGCAGAATGAAAACTACAATCACAGAAAACTAATCAAACTGGTCACATGGACTGCAGCCTTCTCTAACTCAGTAAAACTATGAGCCATGCCATGTAGGGTCACCCAAGACAGATGGGTCACGGTGGAGAGTTCTGACAAAAGTGGTCCACTGGAGAAGGGAATGGCAAACCACTTCAGGATTGTTGCCTTGAGAACCCCATTAATGGTATGAAAAGGAAAAAAGGTAAAACATGAAAGATGAACTACCTAGGTTGGTAGATGTCCAGTATGTTACTGGAGAAGAGTACAGAACTAACTTCACAAAGAATGAAAAGATGGAGCCAAAGCAAACACACCACCCAATTGTGGATGTGACTGCTCATGGGGGTAAAGCTGGATGTTGTAAAGAGCAACATTGCATAGGAACCTGGATGTTAGGTCCATGAATCAAGGTAAATTCAGTTCAGTTCAGTCAGTCAGTCCTGTCTGACTCTTTGCAACCACATGGACTGCAGAGCGCCAGGCTTCCCTATAAATCACCAACCCCTGAAGCTTAAGGATGGACTCATGTCCATCGAGTCGGAGATGCCATCCAACCATCTCAGCCTCTGTCATCCCCTTCTCCTCCCACCTTCAATCTTTCCCAGCATCAGCGTCTTTTCCAATAAGTCAGTTCTTTGCATCAGGTGGCCAAACTACTGCAGTTTCAGCTTCAGCATCAGTTCTTCCAATAAATATTCTGGACTGATTTCCTTTAGGATGGACTGGTTGGATCTCCTTGCTGTCCAAGGGACTCTCAAGATTCTTTTCCAACTACACAGTTCAAAAGCATCAAATCTTTGGTGCTCAGCTTTCTTTGTAGTCCAACTCTCACATTCATACACGACTACTGGAAAAACCATACCTTTGACTAGACAGACCTTTGTTGTCAAAGTAATGTCTCTGATTTTTAGGATGCTATCTAGGTCGGTCACAGATTTTCTTCCAAGGAGCAAGTGTCTTTTAATTTCATGGCTGCAGTCATCATTTGCAGTGATTTTAGAACCCCAAAAAGTAAAGTCTCTCACTGTTTCCATTGTTTCCCCAATTATTTGCCATGAAGTGATGGGACTGGATGCTATGATCTTAGTTTTCTGAATGTTGAGCTTTAAGCCAACATTTTCACTCTCCTCTTTCACTTTCATCAAGAGGCTCTTTAGTTCTTCTTCACTTTCTGCCATAAGGTTGGTGTCATCTGCACATCTGAGGTTATTGATATTTCTCCCAGCAATCTTATTTCCAGCTTGTGCTTCATCCAGCCCAGCATTTCACATAATGTACTCTGCACATAAGTTAAATACGCAAGATGAGAGTATACAGCCTTAATGTATTCCTTTCCCAATTTGGAACCAGTCTGGTTTTCCACATCCGGTTCTAACTGTTGCTTCTTGACCTGCATACAGATTTCTCAGGGGGCAGGTCAGGTGGTCTGGTATTCCCATCTCTTTCAGAATTTTCCACAGTTTGTTGTGATCCACACAAGGGCTTTGGTGTAGTCAGTAAAGCAGAAGTAGATGTTTTTCTGGAACTCTCTTGCTTTTTTGATGATCCAGAGGATGTTGGCAATTTGATCCCCTGTCTTTTCTAAATCCAGCTTGAACATCTGGAAGTTCACAGTTCATGTACTGTTGAAGCCTGGTTTGGAGAATTTTAAGCATTACTTTGCTAGTGTGTGAGATGAGTGCAATTGTGTGGTAGTTTGAGCATTCTTTGGCGTTGCCTTTCTTTGGGATTGAAGTGAAAACTGACCTTTTCCAGTCCTGTGGCCACTGCTGAGTTTTCCAAATTTGCTGGCCTCTTTAGTGCAGCACTTTCACAGCATCATCTTTTAGGATTTGAAATAACTCAACTGGAATTCCATCACCTCCACTAGCTTTGTTCGTAGTGATGCTTCCTAAGGCCCACTTGACTTTGCATTCCAGGATTTCTTGCTCTAATTGAGTGATCACATCATTGTGGTTATCTGGGTCATGAAGATCTTTTTTGTACAGTTCTGTGTATTCTTGCCACCTCTTCTTAATATCTTCTGCTTCTGTTAGGTCCATACCATTTCTGTTCTTTATTGTGTCCACCGTTTTTTTTTGTTTGTTTGTTTTTTCTTTAACAGACACTTGCTCCTTTGAAGAAAAGTTATGACCAACCTAGACAGCATGTTAAAAAGCAGAGACATTACTTTGCCGACAAAGATTCATCTAGTCAAAGCTATGGTTTTTCCAGCTATGGTTTTGTCCTTTATTGTGTCCATCTTTGCATGAAATGTTCCCTTGGTATCTCTAATTTTCTTGAAGAGATCACTATTCTTTCCCATTCTATTGTTTTCCTCTATTTCTTTGCATTAATCACTGAGGAAGGCTTTCTTATCTCTCCTTGCTATTCTTTGGACTCTGCATTCAAATGGGTATATCTTTCCTCTTCTCCTTTGCCTTTTACTTCTCTTCTTTTCTCAGCTATTTGTAAGGCCTCCTCAGACAACCATTTTGCCTTTTTGCGTTTCTTTTTCTTGGAGATGATCTTGTTCCTTTCTCCTGTGCAATGTCACGAACCTCTGTCCATAGTTCTTCAGGCACTCTATCAAACCTAATCCCTTGAATCTGTCACTTACACTGTATAATCATAAGGGATTTGAAAAATAAAGGTTCTACTTTTTGTTATGATAACAATAGTTTGTAATCAGGGTAAACAACAGTGACTACTCGTGCTAGTGGGTCACAGCTCTGTTAACTAAGTAAGTCACTGGTTTTTGTTCCCAATGTTGCTTAATGATGACTACAGATACAGTGTAAGCCTGTCATGTGAGATGATTTTAGAGCTTCTTTTTGTTTTTTTTTTTTTCATTTCCTCCATGAAAATGTCTTTGCATCCCAGGTTAGGCCAAATACCACATAGTTTGCTCAAATAGAATCTGTGCCTACTTCTCATTGACCTTCTATAGTATATCAAATCATTCTTTGGACAGTCTTCTCTGCTAAACCACAATCCTCTTAATTGCTATAATTTTGGATTGGTCATCTCTGTGCCTTAATGGCTCTTAATGTTTCCTGAAACTATTGAACTTAATTTTCCCATTCTCAACTTCCCTCTAACTCAAAGAAAAGGGAAGAAAAGCAGATTCTTTTCCTCTTATTCTCACATATTGGAAAATGCTATAGATTTACTTCAATAATTTTCCAGCCTGGCTTTTATTCTGGGAATTAAGATAAAAGGCATATAAATATCTGAAAATACAAATGTTTATGAAAATGTTCTAGTCTATATAACATTCTGTAGATGCAGGATCAAGCTTTAAAAGAATTGAGCAAGCTTAGAGGTTTTGGATTTTCCTGGCAAAATTTAAAAAAATTAAAAACACCAAAAACAAAAAACACACACAGAAAGAAATAGGTATGGATTTTTCTCTGGAAAAAAAAAAACAAACCAAGAAAACAAATGCATAGGGAAGAGAGAAAAACATGGTCCCTTCCAAGGGTTCAGTTCAGTTCAGTCATTCGTATGTGTCTGACTTTTTGTGATCCCATGGACTGCAGCACACCAGGCCTCCCTGTCCATCACCAACTCCCAGAAATTACTCAAACTCATGTCCATTGAGTTGGTGATGCCATCCAACCATCTCAACCTCTGTTATCCCCTTCTCCTCCTGCCTTCAATATTTCCCAGCATCAGGGTCTTTTCCAATGAGTTAGTTCTTCACATCAGGTGGCTAAACTTTAGGAGTTTCAGCTTCAGCATCAGTCCTTCCAATGAATACTCAGGACTGATTTCCTTTAGGATGGACTGGATGAATCTCCTTGTGGTCCAAGGGACTCTCAAGAGTCTTCTCCAACTACACAGTTCAAAAGCATCAATTCTTCGGCGCTCAGCTTTCTTTATAGTCCAACTCTCACATCCATACATGACTACTGGAAAAACTGCAGCTTTGACTAGACAGACTTTTGTTGGCAAAGTAATGTCTCTGCTTTTTAGCATGCTATCTAGGATGGTCATAGCTTTTCTTCCAAGGAGTAAGAGTCTTTTTATTTCATGGCTGCAATCAGCATCTGCAGTGATGTTGGAGCCCCCCAAAATAAAGTCTCTCACTGTTTCCACTGTTTCCCCATCTATTTGCCATGAAATGATGGGACTGGATGTCATGATCTTAGTTTTTTGAATGTTGACTTGTAAGCCAACTTTTTTGCTCTTTTCTTTCACTTTTATCAAGAGGTTCTTTAGTTCTTCTTTGCTTTCTGCCATAAGGTTGGTGTCATCTGCATATCTGAGGTTATTGATATTTCTCTCAGCAATCTTGATTCCAGCTTGTGCTTTATCACAAGATGGAGGAGTAAAAGGACGTGTGCTCATCTTCTGCGAGAACTCCAAAATTACAACTCACTGCTGAACAACCTTCGACAGGAGAATGTTGGATCCCACCAAATCAGATACCCCTTGTCCAAGGACAAAGGAGAATCCCCAGCAAGACAGTAGGAGGGCAAAATCATGTTTAGAATCAAACCCCATAACTGTCAGAGGTACTCGGAGGGCTCAAACCAAACCTTGGGCACACCAGGAGACCCCACAGAGACTAAGCCAGATTTGCTTTTGAGTGTTTGAGTGTCTCCTGCAGAGGTACAGGTCAGCAGTGGCCTGCCACAAGGCCAGTGGTTCTGAGTGCTACAGACCTGGATGTGGCATAAGCCCTGTTTGAGAAGGTTGCCATTAACTCTATGATAGAGTCACCAGAGCTTGCACAGAACTGGGGAAACAGACTCTTGGAGGGCACAAGTGAAAATTTGTGCACACCAGGACCCAGGAGAAAGGAGCAGTGACCCCACAAGAGATTGACCCAGAGTTGCCTGTGAGTGTCCAGGAGTCTCCAGCAGAGGCGTGGGTCGGCGGTGGCCTGCTGCAGGGTCGGGGCACTGAGTAGGGCAGTGCATGCATGGGACCTTTTGAAGGAGGTCGCCTTTATCTTCATTACCTTCACCATAGTTTGGTCTCAGGTCAAACAGGGAGAGAACAAGCCCCACCCATCAACAGAAGGAATAGAGATTTACTGAGCATGACCCCACCCATCAGAATAAGACCCAGTTTCCCCCACAGTCAGTCACTCCCATCAGAAAGCTCTTATCCTTACACCTCAGAGGACAGAGAGAACGAAAACCACAGTCACTAAAACTAATCAAAATGATCACATGAACCACAGCCTTCTCTAATTCAATGAAACCATGACCCATGCCACGTAGGGCCACCCAAGGCAGATGGGTCATGGTGGAGACTTTTGACAAAATGTGGTCCACTGGAGAAGGGAATAGCAAACCACTTCAGTATTCCTGCCTTAGGAACCCCATGAACTTGAAGACCTAGAAATTCTATTTAGGATACAATAGAAACAATTCTTGATCCTCATCTTTTAATCCAAAAGAAAAAATACAAAGTACACTAAAAAGTATCCCTGCTAACTGCTTTCTAGGCTCTCAGAGTTGAAATTTTTAAGCATTTTGAACTTGGTGATTTTTTAAAATTAATTTATTTTTTAATTGAAGTGTAATTGCTTTACAGAATTTTGTTGTCAAACCTCAACATGAATCAGACATAGATATACATATATCCCCTCCCTCTTGAAACTCCTCCTATCTCGCTCCCCACCCCACCCCTCTCAGCTGATGCAAAGCCCGTTTGAGTTTCCTGAGACATACAACAAAGTCTTATTGACTATCTCTTTTACATATGGTGATGTAAGATTCCATGTTACTCTTTCCATACATCTCAACCTCTCCTCCCCTCTCCCCACGTCCATAAGTCTATTCTCTGCCTGTTTCTCCACTGCTGCCCTGAAAATGAATTCTTCAGTTCCATTTTTCTAGATTCCGTATATATGTGTTAGAATACAATATTTATCTTTCTCTTTCTGACTCACCTCACTCTGTATAATAGGTTCTAGGTTCATCCACATCATCAGAACTGACTCAAATCCATTCCTTTTTATGGCTGAGTAATATTCCATTGTGTACATGTACCACACTTCCTTATTCATTCATCTCATGATGGACATTTAGGTTACTTCCATGTTCTAGATATTGTAAACAGTGCTGCAATGAGCAATGGGATACATGTGTCTTTTTCAATTTTGGTTTCCTCGGGGTATCTTCCTAGGAGTGGGATTGCTGGGTCATATGGTATTTCATTCCTAGTTTTTTAAGGAATCTCCATACCATCTTCTATAGTGGCTATATCAATTTACATTCACACCATCAGGGCAAGAGCATTCCCCTTTCCTCACACCCTCTCCAACACTTATTTTTTGTATATGACCTAAATCAAATCCCTTATGATTATACAGTGGAAGTGAGAAATAGATTTAAGGGACTAGATTTGATAGATAGAGTGCCTGATGAACTATGGATGGAGGTTCGTGACATTGTACAGGAGACAGGGATCAAGACCATCCCCATGGAAAGCAAATGCAAAAGAGCAAATTGGCTGCCTGAGGAGGCCTTACAAATACAGTGAAAAGAAGAGAAGTGAAAAGCAAAGGAGAAAAGGAAAGATGTTCCCATCTGAATGGAGAGTTCCAAAGAATAGCAAGGAGAAATAAAACCTTCCTCAGCAGTCATTGCAAAGAAATAGAGAAAAACAACAGAATAGGAAAGAATAGAGATCTCTTCAAGAAAATTAGAGATACCAAGGGAACATTTCATGCAAAGATGGGCTCAATAAAGGACAGAAATGGTCTGGACCTAACAGAAGCAGAAGATATTAAAAGAGGTGGCAAGAATACACAGAAGAACTGTACAAAAAAGATCTTCACGACCTAGATAATCACAATGGTAATCACTCATCTAGAGCCAGACATCTTGGAATGTGAAGTCAAATGGGCCTTAGAAAGCATCACTATGAACAAAGCTAGTGGAGGTGATGGAATTCCAGTGGAGCTATTTCCAGTCCTGAAAGATGATGTTGTGAAAATGTTGCACTCAATATGCCAGCAAATTTGGAAAACTCAGCAATGGCCACAGGACTGGAAAAGGTCAGTTTTCATTCTAATCCCAAAGAAAGGCAATGCCAAAGAATATTCAAACTACCGCACAACTGCACTCATCTCACACACTAGTAAAGTCATGCTCAAAATTCTCCAAACCAGACTTCAGCAATACATGAACCGTGAACTTCCAGATGTTCAAGCTGCTTTTAGAAAAGGCAGAGGAACAAGAGATCAAATTGCCAACATCCACTGGATCATGGAAAAAGCAAGAGAGTTCCAGAAAAACATCTATTTCTGCTTCATTGACTATGCCAAAGCCTTTGACTGTGTGCATCACAATAAACTGTGGAAAATTCTGAAAGAGATAGGAGTCCCAGACCACCTGACCTGCCTCTTGAGAAACCTATATGCAGGTCAGGAAGCCACAGTCAGAACTGGACATGGAACAACAGACTGGTTCCAAATAGGAAAAGGAGTATGTCAAGGCTGTATATTGTCACCCTGCTTATTTAATTTATATGCAGAGTACATCATGAGGAACGCTGGGCTGGAAGAAGCACAAGCTGGAATCAAGATTGCTAGAAGAAATATCAGTAACCTCAGATATGCAGATGACACCACCCTTATGGCAGAAGTGAAGAGGAACTAAAATGCGTCTTTATGAAAGTGAAAGAGGAGAGTGAAAAAGTTGGCTTAAAGCTCAACATTCAGAAAACTCAGATCATGGCATCTGGTCTCATCACTTCATGGGAAATAGATGGAGAGTCAGTGCCAGGCTTTATTTTTGGGATCTCCAAAATCACTGCAGATGGTGATTGCAGCCATGAAATTAAAAGACACTTACTCCTTGGAAGGAAAGTTATGACCAACCTAGATAGCATATTAAAAAGCAAAGCCATTACTTTGCCAACCAAGGTCCATCTAGTCAAGGCTATGGTTTTTCCCATGGCCATGTATGGATGTGAGAGTTGGACTGTGAAGAAAGCTGATTGCCAAAGAATTGATGCTTTTGAACTGTGGTGTTGGAGAAGACTCTTGAGAGTCCCTTGGACTGCAAGGAGATCCAACTAGTCCATCCTAAAGGAAACTAGTCCTGGGCATTCATTGGAAGGACTGATGCTAAAGCTGAGGCTCCAATCCTTTGGCCACCTCATGCGAAGAGTTGACTCATTGGAAAAGACTCTGATGCTGGGAGTGATTGGGGGCAGGAGGAGAAGGGAATGACAGAGGATGAGATGGTTGCATGGCATCACCAAGTCTTTAGACATGAGTTTGAGTGAACTCCGGGAGCTGGTGATGGACTGGGAGTCCTGGCGTGCTGCGATTCATGGGGTCACAAAGAGTCAGACACAACTGAATGACTGAACTGCTTCTGACTGGTGTGAGGTGATATGTCATTGTAGTTTTGATTTGCATTTCTCTAGTGATGAGCAATGTTGAGCATCTTTTTCATGTGTTTGTTAGCCATCTCTATGTCTTCTTTGGAGTAAAGTCTGTTTACATCTTTTTCCCACTTTTTGATTGGGTTGTTTGTTCTTCTGATATTGAGTTGTATGAGCTGCTTGTATAGTTTAGAAATTAATCCTGTCAGTTGTTTCATTTGCTATTATTTTCTCCCATTCTGAGGGTTGTCTTTTCACCTTGCTTCTAGTTTCCTTTGCTGTGCAAAACCTTTCAAGTTTAATCAGGTCCCACCTGTTCACTTTTGTTTTTATTTCCATTACTCTAGGAGGTGTGTCATAGAGGATATTGCTTTGATTTATGTCATCGAGTGTTCTGCCTATGTTTTCCTCTAAGAGTTTTATAATTTCTGGTCTTACATTTAGGTCTTTAATCCATTTTGAATTTATCTGTGTGTTTGGTGTTAGGAGGTGTCCTAATTCTTTATGTGTAGCTGCCCAGTTTTCCCAGCACCACTTATTGAAGAGGCTATCTTCTCCCCGTTGTATATTCTTGCCTCCTTTGTCAAAAATAAGGTACCCATAGGCACACGGGTTTATTTCTGGGATTTCTATCCTATTCTATTGGTCTGTATTTCTGTTTCTGTGCCAGTACCATACTGTCTTGATGACTGTAGCTTTTTACTATAATCTGAAGTCAGGAAGGTTGATTCCTAAAGCTCCATTCTTCTTTCTCAAGACTGCTTTGGCTACTCAGGGTCTTTGTGTTTCCATTCAGATTGTGAAATTTTTTGTTCTAGCTCTGTGAAAAATGCCATTGGTAACTTGAATAGGGATCAGATTGAATCTGTAGATTGCATTTGATAGTATAGTCATTTTCACAATTTTGATTCTTCCTACCCAGGAACATGGCATATCTCTCCATCTGTTTATGTCGTCTTTGATTTCTTTCATCAGTGTGTTATAATTTTCTGTGTACAGTTATTTTTATCTCCTTAGGTAAGTTTATTCTTAGATATTTTATTCATTTTGTTGTAATCATGAATGGGATTGATTCCTTAATTTGTTTTTCTGATTTTTCATTGTTAGTATATAGGAATACATGTGATTTTTGTGTATTTAATTTGTATCCTGTGACTTTGCTAAATTCACTGGTTAGCTCTAGTAATTTTCTGAGTATCTTTAGGATTTTCTATGTATAGTATCATGTCATCTGCAAACAGTGAGAGCTCTATTTCTTCTGTTCTGCATTCCTTTTATTTCTTTTTTCTTCTCTGATTGCTGTAGTTAAGACTTCCAAAACTATGTTGAATAGTAGGGGTGAAAGTGGACACCCTTATCTTGTTCTTGATCTTAGGGGGAATGCTTTCAGTTTTCACCATTGAGAATAATGTTTGCTGTAGGCTTATCATATATAGTCTTTACTATGTTGAGGCAGGTTCCTGCCATGCCCACTTTTTGATGAGTTTTAATCATAAATGGCTGCTGAATTTTGTCAAAGGCTTTTTCTGAATCTATTGAGATGGTTTTTATCTTTCAATTTGTTAATATGGTATATCACATTGATTGATTTGTATATATTGAAGAATTCTTGCATCCCTGGAATAAACACAACTTGAGAGAGTTCCTTGTACTGCAAGGAGATCCAACCAGTCCATTCTAAAGGAGATCAATCCTAGGTGTTCATTGGAAGGACTGATGCTAAAGCTGAAACTGCAATACTTTGGCCACCTCATGTGACGAGTTGACTCATTGGAAAAGACTCTGATGCTGGGAAAGGTGGGGGCGGGAGGAGAAGGGGACGACCGAGAATGAGATGGCTGGATGGCATCACCGACTCTGTGGACATGAGTTTGAGTGAACTTCAGGAGTTGGTGATGGACAGGGAGGCCTGGTGTGCTGTGATTCATGGGGTCGCGGAGAGTCGGACACGACTGAGTGACTGAACTGAACTGAACTGATAATGGTGTATGAGCTTTTTAATGTGGTGTTGAATTTTGTTTCCTAAAATTTTGTTGAGGATTTTTGCATCTATGTTCATCAGTGATGTTGGCCTGTAGTTTTCCTTTTTCATGTTGTCTGTATCTGGTTTTGATATCAGGGTGATAGTAGCCTCGGAGAATGAATTTGGAAGTATTACTTCCTCTGCAATTTTTTGAAAGAGTTTTAGAAGGATAGGCGTTAGTGGTGCAGATGGCTTCACAGGTGAATTCTATCAAACATTTAGAGAAGAGCTAATGTCTATCCTTCTTGAACGTGATGATTATTTTCTAAGTGAACTAACATTTTTCAATGGATAGTTTATCATTATCATTAACTGACTCACATAACATGTACTCAACACTTGCTATATATCAAGTCAAAAAGCATCTACTACATAATGGGATGTAACTTTGTAATAAAAAATCGCTATTCTTAATACCAAATATTCAGGACACGATAACCAAAAACTTACAAATACAACACAAAAGCATGTACAAGGCATATAGCATTTAGAATGAAAATACCACAGGGATAATGAATCAAAAATTTATTTTCTGAAGCAACATGCTATAAAAACAGATTTTATAATAAAGGGCAATTTGGTTAATATGCCAAATATTAATTAAAATAGAGCTTTTCTATTTGTGATAAAACAGTGAACTAATTAACAGTATCAGCCAGTTCTTTTCAGTTTTCTTCGCAGCCTGAAACTTCTCTCCTCTTATCTAACCCAAGTGAGATATTTCAATGTAGAACATGAGTTGGCACAAACTGGCCTGTGAGCCAAATCCATGCCTCCTGGCTTTCACATTTTTAAAGGATTATAAAAAGCAAAGACTATACAACAGAGACTGTATATGACTCACAGAGTCTAAAATATTTACCAGCTAGCCTATTATAGAAAAAAGCTCACTGACCCTCAGTCTAGACTCCTCTCTTCTTCATTCCTCAAATCCAAATTAGTGTCTGCCTCCTAATATCTCTGCCACAAAATATGAGGCTCTTTCTCCAACCCCCTTGCTAAACTGCTCCAGATTATGACTCCATTGCCTCTTGGCTAACGTGGTTCTCTTTCTCCAGTCTCACCCTTTGCCAACCACCCACTTTAACATCTCCAAATATTCTTTTAAAGATTAAAAGTCACCATGTCCTTCTCAGTAAGTTTTTTCTTGACATCCTAATACCACTATAACATATGTGCTCACTTCTACTGGTCCCTGCTCTCCGCAGAGATATATGAGGCACACTTCACATCAAGGATTACAGATTTGCTTTCCATCTAACCTGGGAGCTCCCATCACGGTAGATACAGATATAACATGTGCCAAGAAGAAGGTATGTGTCAAAGGCTGAGTGAGTGAATGAGTTTAATTCAGTGTTTTTGAGTGTAGAAAAAGTTCCCATGGCTTGGGATATCTTTGGAAGAGAAGAGAATAGGTATGTGTCACCAAGAGAACATTTGGCAAAAAATAGTAAAACCAGAAGAACAGAAAACCAACCACTCATCTGCCTTTCATGCTAATGTCTCCTTTCATGAATGTATTTGAATATATAAAATTTTTAAATGTTTAAATTATGCACAACACTAAGATATGTACTTTACATGTTTTTCCAGTTATTTTCATTTTATAAAGTTGGCATCTGTGTGACTATAGAAACTGAAAATTGACAGAATGGGTGCATTGTGTATGTGTGGAGAATAAGGATTAGAAGAAGGCAGGAAGACAGAAGGAAGATAGAACAGCTTACCACTAGCTGCTTCCCTGCTTCTAATTTCTTTCCCCTAGCTCCAGAAACAAGGCAACCTCCTTGCCTTCTCAGCATCCTTTTTTATTAGTCAGGGTAGACTATGCTATGCTGCAATGAAAATTTACTCTGAAATCCCATGGCCTTAACACAGCTAAAGCTTATTCTTTGTTTATTTTACATATTCATTTTTGAACCCATATGAGAGCATGGCCTCTCCTCCATTGGGTCACTCAGCACTCCAGGCTGATGGCATCTCCATCTACCAGACCTGTACAAGTTGGTATATTTGATCTTCTTTTAAGAGAAGGAAGTACATATACACCTTCTGTCTTCATTTCAGAGCTAGTCGCATGACCTCACCTAACTGGGAATTACAGTAAGGCACGGGGAATTACAGCCTCTCTTGTATTAGGAATGAGAGAAGAATCAGGCTGGTGTGCTGTGATTCATGGGGTCGCGGAGAGTCAGACATGACTGAGCGACTGAACTGAACTGAACTGAACTGATGTCTATGACACCCTTTCAGATGAATTGGTTATCGTTAGTAAGACAAAACTATTCACCTTGTGAGCTTCTGTTTATTAATCTGAAAGATGTCCTACTCAGGGATTATTGATTTCATATACATTTGACCAGCAATCTAATAAACTCTGGTTATGGTTCCAGTCCCATCTTCCTTATACCTTCAGGTTATGTCGAGATTTTTTCCCCCCCTAAATACCTCATTATCCAGTCAAAAAAATAACAAGTATTTGCTCCTGGAATAAGTACCTTCTCTGATCATCTAAACAATGGGTCTCTAGAAGTTCCCCAGTTCTCCTAATTCCCTGATAAATGGAATAAGAACAATAGTCCACAAATTAGAAACTAGGGCAATAATTCAGGACCTTGAATACTGATGTGTATATGGTGAAGACTGAGATAGGAGGCAGGGTGGGAATGGACTATTGGGAGTCAGTGGCAGAGGAACCGGAGATCAAATTGCCAACATGCGCTGGATCATGGAAAAAGCAAGAGAGTTCCAGAAAAACATCTATTTCTGCTTCATTGACTATGCCAAAGCCTTTGACTGTGTGCATCACAATAACCTGTGGAACATTCTAAAAGAGATGGGAATCCCAGACCACCTGACCTGCCTCTTGAGAAACCTGTATGCAGGTCAGGAAGCAACAGTTAGAACTGGACATGGAACAACAGACTGGTTCCAAATAGGAAAAGGGGTACGTCAAGGTTTTAAATTGTCACCCTGCTTATTTAATTTATATGCAGAGTACATCATGAGGAACGCTGGGCTGGAAGAAGCACAAGCTGGAATCAAGATTGCCGTGAGAAATATCAATAACCTCAGATATGCAGATGACCACCCTTATGGCAGAAAGTGAAGAGGAACTACAGAGCCTCTTGATGAAAGGGAAAGAGGAGAGTGAAAAAGTTGGCTTGAAGCTCAAGTTCAGAAAACTCAGATCATGGCATCTGGTCCCATCACTTCATGGGAAATAGATGGGGAAACAGTGGAAACCGTGTCAGACTTTATTTTTTTGGGCTCCAAAATCACTGCAGATGCTGATTGCAGCCATGAAATTAAAAGACACTTACTCCTTGGAAGGAAAGTTATGACCAACCTAGATAGTATATTAAAAAGCAGACATTACTTTACCAAGCAAGGTCCATCTAGTCAAGGCTATGGTTTTTCCAGTGGCCATGTATGGATGTGAGAGTTGGACTGTGAAGAAAGCTGATTGCCGAAGAATTGATGCTTTTGAACTGTGGTGTTGGAGAAGACTCTTGAGAGTCCCTTGGACTGCAAGGAGACCCACCCAGTCCATTCTAAAGGAGATCAGTCCTGGGTGTTCATTGGAAGGACTGATGCTGAAGCTGAAACTCCAATCCTTTGGCCACCTCATGTGAAGAGTTGACTCACCGGGAAAGACTATGATGCTGGGAAGGATTGGGGGTGGGAGGAGAAGGGGACGACAGAGGATGAGATGCCTGGATGGCATCACCAACTCAATGGACATGAGTTTGAGTGAACTCCGGGAGTTGGTGATGGACAGGGAGGCCTGGCGTGCTGTGATTCATGGGGTCGCAGAGAGTCGGACACGACTGAGGGATTGAACTGAAGTGAATACTTGGGTTAGATCTCTAGACTTCCCTGTTACTATGAACACGAAAGAAAGAACCACCATTTCATATCCCAAAGGTTTTATGCTGTTTTAGAGTCTTCCTTTTCCTTTCTTGGCTGCCTTAGAAGTTCATTTTAGCAAGCTCCTACCTGCAAATGTTGAGAAGAAGGCCACATATTGCAGATTGTCACAGGCCTCCCAATTTCAAAGGACTGAATTAGAAAGACAACTTCTAAAATTTGTATTAGTGATCCTCTGTACCCTGTTCAGATATTTGATAAATCTAAAGGTGAGTGAATATGTGTTGGATACAAGATTAATACAGTTTAGATGAGCCCATGTTGAAAGCATATATAAATAAAACATAATTTATGAATCAAAAGGACTGTCAGTCAATGTTCCTCCTTGGGATTATAAGGTTAATTCAGTACTTGCTTGGGGACAGATGTCTGGCTGATCACAGCCTGAAGAGAAAGAAACCAGAGAGCCTGCCAGCTTTAAAAAGAGAAAAGTAAGAATATGGGTGCATGGACACTGTTAGCAACACAAATAACATAAAGGTTTCCTGTGGTCAAAAGGTAGAAACTTCCAACATAAGGTAAATAAGTACTAGAAATGTAATGTACAACATGATTAATATAATTAACTCTGTATGTTATATATGAAAGCTGTTAAGAAAGTAAATCCTAAAAATCCTTATCACAAGGAAAGGATTTTCTTCTTGCTCTTTTATTTTTCATCTCTTTGAGATGATGGATGTTCCCTAAACTTATTGTGATCATCATCTCATGATGTATATAAGTCAAATCATTATGCTGTACACTTTATTCAGTACTCTATGTCAATCATATCTCAATAAAAATTGGAAGAAAAACACAACAAAACAAGACAAAATCAATCATTCATCTCCTCAACTCCAAGCAGCACTTCCTTTAATATTTAATTTTTTTTAAATTGCGAACTGTATTATAATCAATGCATACTCTAAAATTTGTATTAAATCATTTTTTATTAGTAATGGTGATTTAGAATTGAAGGGCTAATAAGGACAAATATTTCTCTTTCACCATAAAAAGGGAGAGAGAGAAATAAATAAATACCAAAACAAAACAGAGGCTTCCTGTACCCTGAGAGGAGGAAGATCTAATATGAGTTAAGAGCATAATACATTCATAATGAGTTCACAGTCACCAAGCTAGTCTAAAGCTAGTCCGTGCATAAAGTGAAGATATTTCTCTTCCGTTTGTCATTTTGGCTGTGTCTCTTTTCTTGTTCTTATCTTTCAGGTATCTGTGCAGGGGCCTGGAACAATCTACAATTTGTGATAGTCTCCCCTCTATCACCCCTTGGGAGGTCTACATGGTGACGACAAGGTGCCCAAGTGTACACAGAGTTTGGTCCTCACTGTGTCAGCCTGTTTTAAAAAACTGAACCAGTTGTTAATGTTTAAAATTCAGGAGACTTCGTATAAAATTCAGGATGCCTGACTGTTCTGGTTATCCTGGGTCTGCATTTCTCCCACGGCAACTTTTGGCTGGAGCTGAGTAGCAGATGCTCCCTTTCAAAGAGGCAAGAGCCCAAGAACTCTGTAGTTTCTCTGTTCCCCATAGTCTTGTTTGCAATGAGGCTGGGGATTTAAGATCAGGTTAGCCTTGATGTTTTCCTTGGATTCCCAGCCTGTTTTAATCTTTTATTTTCTTCCTGGCCCCTTTAGATATTTCAATTTGAAACTTCTGGCTAGTAGAACCAAGTTTTAGTCGAAGCATCAAAGTTAGATAAAGTATTCTTGGACATATTTTGCATGCCCTAGAAGGCCAATATCCAGGCGTCAATTTAGAGGATAGAAATCTAGGAGTCTGCTTATCTTGTCTCAACCTTAGACAAAAAGAATCCTGAAGGGCCACATGTGGTCTAATCCAATGTATGGAATGCAAGGGGTGGAATTAAGATCTAGCTAGTGTGCATTCAGCAAAAGAATCGCACATGCATTATCTGATTTGTTATAGCCTTTAGTGACAAGTAACAAAAACACACACAGTACATAATGATCTAACAAAAAAAGAGGTTCTGTCTGTTCTACAACTGAAAAGTGTAGGAGTCAGTCTGGCTTTAGGTGGAGCTAGACCAAGAGGCTCAAATGACACAATGGACATGAGACTTCTGTCTCCATCTTTTGTTTCTGCTTCCTCTGGCTCTACTCTCAGACAGCCACCTTGCATCATGGTCACAAAGTGGCTGCCAGCATTTCCAGAGCTACATCCTTTCAGGCCCATATCCAACAAGAGAGATCTTTGTCCTAGTATTCCAGGAAAAGCCCAAATACATCACGTCAATTCTGACTGGGACTACTTTGTAGCCAGGGGAATATCAATCAGGCGCCAGTGACAGATCAGATACTCTACCTGAGAAATAAAAGTAGAATGAAGGGCAAGTATAATCCCTCAACTGGAAATCCATCTGTGGTTACTAGGAGAGGAGTGAATGAGTGATGGATAGCACCAGTAACTAATTTCAACTGTGTCTGGGCCACTTGTTAAAAAGCAGATTTCCACTGCCCAGGTTCTCTGACTCATGAGGCCCAGAAACCTTCTTATTTAATAAGATCTTGAGGGATTCTGATGCAAGATGTTATTAATTCAAACTTTGAACAGTGTCTTATTACAACTAAAAATAAATTCATAATTACATGCCAGGAACCATATTAAGTATTTTACAACCATTATTTCAGATAATCCTTAAACAACTCTATGAAGTAGGACAATTATTAGCTCCATTTTTGGATGAGGAAGTGAAGCTTTAGAAGTTTTCTAATTTTCCCAGTGACACATCAATAAGTGGCAGAGACAGAATTCAAACCCACAAATAGCTGACTGTAAACTTAATTTTTTACTGCTTTGTTATAATGTCTATATCCCTTTAGATTTCTGTGCTTGCCGTAGATTGGAGGATGGTTCATGAGTCAGAGGGTCTAATCTTGCCATTCTCTGACATGAACAACAGCTTATGGATATTCGCCACAGTGGGTCAGTGAGTTAGACAAAGTTACATCAAGGGTCAGCGTGTTGGTCCTCTACTGCTGGATACTATATGTGGCCTTAGGAAAGTCACATCTGCTTTCCGAACTGCAACTTCCCTTTCTATAAAGGATTATTGTTTTCATCTCATAAGGTTGACAGGAATTAAATGAATAAGTAAAATGTTCAAGACCATATTTATCCTCAGTAAACACTGGATATTTTTTTCCATCTGTGTGTTTAATCACAAATGATCAGATGATGATTTCCTTTCCTATTATTTTGTTGTTGCTGCGGATTTGTTGAGAAGTATCACTGTAGGCTCCTCATTATCCTTAGTGTAGGCACCAACAAATTCTGGTCAGTTTATAGTCTTCAGATGTTTGTAATTCCCATGAGAGCTGGTATTTCAGTTTGAGCAAGGTACTCAGAATTGGAAAGAGAGGAGGGAGTAAATATTTATTAAGTGCCTATTATATAAGTAGACATATTTCAGAAACTACTTTAAGATTTTTATATTATTATTGAGGTATAATTGACATATAACATTATCTTAATTTCAGGTGGGCATTAAATGATTTGGTATTTGTATATTTTACAAAATGATCACTGCAATAAGACTAGTTAAGATTTGTCACCATAACTAGCTATAAATATTTTCTCATGGTAAGAATTTTTAAGATCTACTCTCTTAGCAACTTTCAAGTATATTTTACAGCATTATTAACTATGAGGAGGGTTATGGCAACCCACTCCATTATTCATGCCTGGAAAACCCCATGGACAGAGAAGCCTGGCAGTCTATAGTCCATAGGGTCACAAAGAGTCGGACAAGACTGAAGCAACGTAGCACACTATATGACTTATTTCACTGTCAGTTTTTAATGTTTTGAGGAACCTCTATATTGTTCATAGTGGTTGCACCAATTTTCATTCCCGTCAACAGTGCGCTAATGTTGCCTTTTCTCCACATCCTCATCAACACTATGTCTTGTCTTTTTTATAATAACCATTCTAGCAGGTATGAGCTGATATTTCCAGTGTGCTTTTGATTTGCACTTCCTTGAAGGTTAGTGACGTTGAGCACCTTTTCAGTACATGTTGACCATTTGTATATCTTCTTTGAAAAATTTATTCAGATCCTCTATTTCATAATTGTATTGCTTACTTTCTCTTATTGGGTTGTGTGAATTCTTTATACATTTTGGATATTAACTCCTCATCAGATATGATTTGTAGATATCATCTCTCAGATACCTGATTTGCAAATATTTTCTACAAATATTTTTGTAGATTGATGCTGCTGATGCTGTCCGACTCTGTGCGACCCCATAGACGGCAGCCCACCAGGCTCCCCCGTCCCTGGGATTCTCCAGGCAAGAAAACTGGGGTGGGTTGCGATTTCTTTCTCCAATGCATGAAAGTGAAAAGTAAAAGTGAAGTCGCTCAGTCATGTCCGACTGTTCGCGACCCCATGGACTGAAGCCTACCAGGCTCCTTAGCCCATGGGATTTTCCAGGCAAGAGTATTGGAGTGAACTACCCTGCTAAACTTTACTAATAATGACACATTGTGTAGATAAGGACTCTGAAGTTCAGTTCAATTCAGTCGCTCAGTCGTGTCGTGTCCGACTCTTTTGTGACCCCATGAAAGGCAGCACACCAGGCCTCCCTGTCCATCAACAACTCCCAGTCTACCCAAATCCATGTCCATCGAGTCGGTAATACCATCCAGCCATCTCATCCTCTGCTGTCCCCTTCTCCTAGTCCCAAACCCTCCCAGCATCAGGGTCGTTACCAATAAGTCAGCTCTTCACATCAGGTAGGCAAAGTATTGGAGTTTAAGCTTCAACATCACTCCTTCCAATGAACACCCAGGACAGATCTCCTTTAGGATGGACTGGTTGGATCTCCTTGCAGTCCAAGGGACTCTCAAGAGTCTTCTCCAACACCACAGTTCAAAAGCATCAGTTCTTCGGTGTTCAGCTTTCTTCACCATCCAACTCTCACATCCATACATGACCACTGGAAAAACCATACCTTGACTAGATGGACCTTTGTTGGCAAAGTAATGTTTCTACTTTTAAATATGCTATCTAAGTTGGTCATAACTTTCCTTTCAAGGAGCAAGCGTCTTTTAATTTCATGGTGCAATCACCATCTGCAGTGATTTTGGAGCCCAGAAAAATAAAGTCTGACACGGTTTCCACTGTTTCCCCATCTATTTCCCATGAAGTGATGGGACCAGATGCCATGATCTTTGTTTTCTGAATGTTGAGCTTCAAGCCAACTTTTTCACTCTCCTCTTTCACTTTCATCAAGAGGCCTTTGAGTTCCTCTTCACTTTCTGCCATAAGGGTGGTGTCATCTGCATACCTGAGGTTACTGATATTTCTCCCGGCAATCTTGATTCCAGCTTGTGCTTCTTCCAGCCCAGCGTTCCTCATGATGTACTCTGCATATAAGTTAAATAAGCAAAGTGACAATGTACAGCCTTGATGGAATCCTTTTCCTGTTTGAAACCAGTCTGTTGTTCCATGACCTGTTCTAGCTGTTGCTTCCTGACCTGCATACAGATATCTCAAGAGACAGGTCAGATGGTCTGGTATTCCCATCTCTTTCAGAATTTTCCACAGTTTATTGTGATCCACACAAAGGATTTGGCATTGTCAATAAAGCAGAAATAGATGCTCTTCTGGAACTCTCTTGCTTTTTCCATGATCCAGTGGATGTTGGCAATTTGATCTCTGGTTCCTCTGCCTTTTCTAAAACCAGCTTGAACATCTGGAAGTTCACAGTACAGGTATTGCTGAAGCCTGGCTTGGAGAATTTTGAACATGACTTTACTAGCGTGTGAGATGAGTGCAACTGTGAGGTAGTTTGAGCATTCTTTGGCATTGCCTTTCTTGGGATTGGAATGAAAACTGACCTTTTCCAGTCCTGTGGCCACTGCTGAGTTTTCAAAGTTTGCTGGCATATTGAGTGCAGCCCTTTCACAGCATCATTTGTCAAGATTTGAAATAGCTCAACTGGAATTCCATCACCTCCACTAGCTTTGTTCATAGTGATGCTTTCTAAGGCCCACTTGACTTCACATTCCAAGATGTCTGGCTCTAGGTCAGTGATCACACCATTGTGATTATCTTGGTCGTGAAGATCTTTTTTGTACAGTTCTTCTGTGTATTCTTGCCACCTCTTCTTAATATCTTCTGCTTCGGTTAGGTCCACACCATTTCTGTCCTTTATCGAGCCCATCGTTGCATGAAATGTTCCCTTGGAATCTCTAATTTTCTTGAAGATATCTCTTGTCTTTCCTATTCTGTTGTTTTCCTCTATTTCTTTACATTGATCGCTGAGGAAGGTTTTCTTATCTCTCCTTGCTATTCTTTGGAACTCTGCATTCAGATGCTTATATCTTTCCTTTTCTCCTTTGTTTTTTGCTTCTCTTTTCACAGCTATTTGTAAGGCCTCCTCAGACAGCCATTTTGCTTTTTTGCATTTCTTTCCCATAGGGATTGTCTTGATCCCTGTCTCCTGTACAATGTCACGAAGCTCCATCCATAGTTCATCAGGCATTCTATCAGATCTAGTCCCTTAAATCTATTTCTCACTTCCACTGTATAATCATACGGGATTTGATTTAGGTCATATCTGAATGGTCTAGTGGTTTTCCTTACTTTCTTCAATTTAAGTCTGAATTTGGCAATAAGGAGTTCATGATCTGAGCCACAGTCAGCTCCTGGTCTTGTTTTTGCTAACTGTTTAGAGCTTCTCCATCTTTGGCTGCAAAGAATATAATCAATCTGATTTCAGTGTTGACCATCTGGTGACGTCCATGTGTAGAGTCTTCTTTTGTGTTGTTGGAAGAGGGAGTTTGCTATGACCAGTGCATTCTCTTGACAAAACTCTATTAGCTTTGCCCTGCTTCATTCTGTGCTCCAAGGCCAAATTTGCCTGTTCCTCCAGGTGTTTCTTGACTTCCTACTTTTGCATTCCAGTCCCCTATAGGAAAAGGACTTCTTTTTGGGGTATTAGTTCTAAAAGGTCTTGTAGGTCTTCATAGAACCGTTCAACTTCAGCTTCTTCAGCATTACTGGTTGGGGCATAGGCCTGGATTACTGTAATATTGAATGATTTGCCTTGGAAACGAACAGAGATCATTCTGTCATTTTTTGAGATGGCATCCAAGTACTGTATTTCGGACTCTTTGTTGACCATGATGGCTACTCCATTTCTTCTAAGGTATTACTGACCACAGTAGTAGATATAATGGTCATCTGAGATAAATTCACCCATTCCAGTCCATTTTAGTTCACTGATTCCTAGAATGTTGACGTTCACTCTTGCCATCTCCTGCTGGACCACTTCCAATTTGCCTTGATTCATGGACCTCACATCCCAGGTTCCTATGCAATATTGCTCTTTACAGCATCAGACTTTGCTTCTATTACCAGTCACATCCACAACTGGGTATTGTTTTTGCTTTGCTCCATCCCTTCATTCTTTCTGGAGTTCTTTCTTCCGATCTCCAGTAGCATACTGGGCACCTACCGACCTGGGGAATTCCTCATTCAGTATCCTACCATTTTGCCTTTCATACTGTTCATGGGGTTCTCAAGGCAAGAATACTGAAGTGGTTTGCCATTCCCTTCTCCAGTGGACCACATGGTGTCAGACCTCTCCACCATGACCCATCCATCTTGGGTGGCCCCACAGACAAGGCTGTGGTCCCTGTGATCAGATCCACTAGTCTTCTGTGATTATGATTTCAGTGTGTCTGCCCTCTGATGCCCTCTCGCAATACCTACCGTCTTATTTGGGTTTCCCTTACCTTGGTCGTGGAGAAGGCAATGGCAAGCCACTCCAGTACTCTTGGCTAGAAAATCTCATGTACAGAGTAGCCTGGTGGGTTACAGTCCATGGGGTCGCTACTAGTCAGACACGACTGAGCGACTTCACTTTCACGCATTGGAGAGGGAAATGGCAACCCACTCCAGTGTTCTTGCCTGGAGAATCCCAGGGATGGCGGAGCCTGGTGGGCTGCCGTCTGTAGGGTCGCACAGAGTCAGACACGACTGAGGTGACTTAGCAGTAGCAGTAGCAGTACCTTGGTCGTGGGGTATCTCTTCACGGCCACTCCAGCAAAGTGCAGCCACTGCTCCTTACCTTGGATGAGGGGTATCTCCTCACGGCCGCCCCTCCCGACCTTGAACGTGGAGTAGCTCCTCTCGGCCCTCGTGCGCCTGCGCAGCCGCCGCCACTTGGAAGTGGGGTTGCTCCTCAGCCACAAGCAGTCAGCAGGGCGGCGGGACTGCTGCAGCTGGTTCAGCTGCGCGGGCTGTACCCCCTCCCAGTGACATCTGCATTAATGAGGGGGAAAAGAAAAAGGATCCCGCACTGATGGAGAAAGAGTTCCCCTGGGTAGTGAAAGGATTAAAGGCACACATCTGTGAAGTGGTGAGACTGTGGTTGGAACCCAGGAAATCCGAGTGTACTGTCACCCTCACCACTCAGAAGCTTAGAGAAGTTATTTGCCCAGGGTTATTCCCCCAAGCAAGTGGAGGATTCAGAAGTTGAACCCACCCTTCATCCTAGTGACTCCACAACTTGCGGGCTTTTCTGCTGTGTTACTTCCCTACGAAAGTGAAGCCCTCATTGTGAATGTAAACTCTTCATCTGGTGCTGATTTTACTTGACCAGATTTCATCAGTGAAAACTTCAGTTTTCTTGGCATATTAATGTTCAAAAGCAGAATGAAAAAGAATCTTAAAATGTGAAGAAGAAACATTGATAGTTTTACTGATGAGCTTTATAATGCTGAAGAAGTATTGATTATAACAGTAATAAGCATAGTCTTTTATATAGTCTTAGTTTATCTTTTTTTTTTACCCTAGGGTAGAAATTAGAAATGAAGACTAATCAAATGCTAATATAATAAATTCTCTAATAAGTAAAACACTATACATACCAAGTTTTTCTCTTTTCTTTGCCCTGAGAAGAAAAAAGTCTTTGAAATCCTCAGTTGAGTTAGAAGAAGTTCTTTTTAGGTAAGTGTAATAAATGTATGATGAAGATGAGACTCTTCAAAGTTGCCTTTCTTATTTGTTTTGCACGCAATTCTCCTAGTAGAATGGCATAAAAATTCAATTGAGTAGGAAAAAAATTCACTGCAGTTCCAGAACTTGATCAATTATCTAACAAATTATGAAACTGAATGTATTATCTTATACAATCCATTTTATCTTTCCAAGTCAGTTATCATTATTCTTCCTGAGAGTCAGGAAGAGAATTCTTTGGGTTTTTGTAAAACTTCCTGTCGTTCAGATACTCCAGTGCTTCTCTCC
This sequence comes from Moschus berezovskii, assembly GCF_049115385.1. Taxonomy (NCBI): domain Eukaryota; kingdom Metazoa; phylum Chordata; class Mammalia; order Artiodactyla; family Moschidae; genus Moschus; species Moschus berezovskii. The sequence goes on from NC_142461.1 coordinate 123,268,838, forward strand.
ATTGGCCACCAATATTCTGGAAATGACAATAATTCTACTTCCAACCTAAAGAAACCACTCTTATCATATATCCGAAAGCAAAACCAACATCTTCTTCAAATAATAGATTTCAAATATTGATTCAAAAAAATGTTTTTACTATTTTAAAAGTAGCTATAAGTAAGGTACACTTTCTCAAAAGGACTACAAATTAGTTCCAGAATTTATCTTAGCAAAGGTATTATAGGATTTTTGCAAACAACATTAATGCTATGCTCTTTCTTCACAGTTCAATATTAGATTTTCAGGAGTATGTACATGTGTGTGGGGGGTGGGTGTGGGTGTGGGTGTGTGTCTGTGTGTATTACTCACTCAGTCATATCCAACTCTGTGTAACCCCATGGACTAAGTCCACCAGGCTCCTCTGTCCATGGGATTCTCCAGGGAAGAATATTCCAGTGGGTCGCATTCCCTTCTCCAGGGGATCTTCCCAACACAAGAACTGAACCTGGGTCTCCTGAATTGCAGGCAGATTATTTACCATCTGAGCCATCCAGGATATATATATTTGAAATACATTTAGAATATATATATATAGTCCAAATTCTTCTAAAATGTAAGATTATTAGCCCACTGAAGCCTAATTAATATACAGAGGAAAAGTGATTCCTTCTTAGGCACATATCTGCCTTTATATAAAGCTGTTGTTTAGGCAGAGGTTTCCTTTGGCATTGCTAGTTCTTTTTTTTCTCATTGCCTCAACCACATCTTAGTTCCCCTCTGTCCAGACAACTAGAGATTCTATGCCTACATTCAGCCTCACATGGGATTCTGCCAAGGCTTGACTTGGACTCCAATAATTTGGAGCTAAGGAACTCACACACTCCAAAATCATAGTCTTCATTGTGCTAATAAAACTGATTCATGAAATAGTATGCCTTTAATCTTCCTAAAATTATGTGCACCTTAAGTCCAAACCAAACTGTAATGAAGTGGGTTCTTTGTTGTTTTTGTTCATTCCCAAAGTCATGTCCAACTCTTGGTGACCCCATGAACTGCAGCGTGCCAGGCTTCCCTGTCCTTCACTATTTCCCAGAATTTGCTCCAACTCATGTCCATTGAATCAGTGATGCCATCCAACCATCTCATCCTCTTGTGCCCCCTTCTCCTTTTACCCTCAATCTTTCCCAGCATCAGGGTCTTTTCCAATGAGTCAGCTCTTCACACCTGGTGGCCAAATTATAGGGTTGATTTCTTTAGGATTGACTGGTCTGATCTCCTTGTTGTTCAAGGGACTCTCAGGATTCTTCTCCAACACCACAGTTCGAAAGCATCAATTCTTTGTTGCTAAGCCTTCTGTATGGCGCAATATCTCTCATATCCATACATGACTACTGGAAAAACCATAGCTGTGTCTAAACAGACCTTTGTTGGCAAAGTTATGTCTGTTTTTTAGGACCACTGTCTAGGTTTGTCATAGCTCTTCTTCCAAGGGGCAAATGTCTGTTAATTTCATGGCTGCAGTTAGTATCCACAGTGATTATTTGGAACCCAAGAAAATGAAGTCTGTCACTGTTTCTACTTTTTTCCCATCTATTTGCCAAGAAGTGATTGGACCTGATCCCACAGTCTTAGTTTTTTGAATGTTGAGTTTAAGCCAGCTTTTTCACTATCTGCTTTCACCGTCATTAAGAGACTCTTTGGTTCCTCTTCACTTTCTTCCATTAGAGTTGTATCATCTGCATGTCTGAGGTTATGGCTATTTCTCCTGGCAATATTGACTCCAGTTTGTGATTCATCCAACCTGGCATTTCACATGATGTACTTTGCATATAGGTTAAATTAACAGGATGACAGTATACAGCCTTGTCTTACTCCTTTTCCAACTTTGAACCGGTCCGCTGATCCATGTCTGGTTCTAACTGTTGCTTCTTGACCTTCATACAGGTTTTTCAGGACACAGGTAAGGTGGTCTGGTATTGCCGTCTCTTTGCTAATTTTCCACAGTAAAACCACAATCACAGGAAGTTAACAGAAATTATCACATGGATCACAGTCTTGTGTAACTCAATGAAGTTATGAGCCATGTCATGCAGGGCCACTCAGGATGACGGGTCATGGTGGAAAGTTCTGACAAAACGTGGTCCACTGAAGAATGGAATGGCAAACATCAGTATTCTTGCCTCAAGAACCCCATGAACAGTATGAAAATGAAAAAGTATATGATACCGGAAGATAAGCCCCCAGGTTGGTAGGTGTCCAATATGCTACAGGGGAAGAGTGGAGAAATAGCTCCAGAAAGAAAATGTCTGGTGGTAAAAGTAAACCTCAATGCTGTAAAGAACAATATTGCATAGGTACCTGGAATATTAGGTCCATGAATCAAGGTAAATTGGACATGGTCAAGCAGGAGATGGCAGGAGAGAACATTGACATTCTAGGAAGCAGTGAACTAAAATGGACAGGAATGGGTGAATTCAGATAACCATTATATCTACTACTGTTGGCAGAAATCCATTAGAAAAAATGGAGTATCCCTGATAGTCCACAAAAAAGTCTGAAATGCAGTATTTGGGTGCGATCTCAAAAATGACAGAATGATCTCCATTCATTTCCAAGGTTAACCATTCAACATCACAGTAATCCAAGTCTATGTCCCAACTGCTAATGCCAAAGGAGCTGAAGTTGAACAATTCTATGATGACCTACAAGACCTTATAGAACTAGCACCAAAAAAAAGCTGTCTTTTTCGTCATAGGGGACTGGAATACAAAAGTAGGAAGTCAAGAGATACCTGAAGTAACAGTCAAGTTTGGTCTTGGAGTATAAAATGAAGCACAGCAAAGGATAACAGAGTTTTGCCAAGAGAACACACTGGTCATAGCAAGCACCCATTTCAAACAACACAAGAGATGACTCTATACAGGGACATCACTAGATGGTCAATACTGAAATCAGATTGATTATATTCTTTGCAGCAAAAAATGGAGAAGCTCTATACAGTCAGCAAAAACAACACCTGCATCTGACTGTTGCTCAGATCACTGGCTTCGTTTTGCAAAATTCAGTCTCAAATTGAAGAAAGTAGGGAAAACCACTAGACCATTCAAGTATAACCTAAATCAAATCCCTTATGATTATACAGCAAGAGAGACAAATAGATTCAAGAGATTAGATGTGGTAGCCAGAGTGTCTGAAGAACTATAGACAGAGGTTCATAACATTGTACAGGAGGTGGTGACCAAAATCATCCCCAAGAAATGCAAGAAGGCAAAGTGTTTGTCTGAGGAGGTCTTAAAAATAGCTGAGAAAAGAAAAATGAAAAGTGAAAGGAAAAGTTATATTCAGCTTAATCCAAGTTGCAGAGAATATCCAGGAGACATAAGAAACCCTTCATAAATGAAAAACACAAAGAAATAGAGAAAAACAATACAATGAAAAGACTAGAGATCTCTTCAAGAAAATTAGAGATACCAAGGCAACACTTCATGCAAAGATGGACACAATAAAGGACAGAAATGGTATGTACCTAGCAGATGCAGAAGAGATTAAGAAGAGGTGGCAAGAATACACAGAAAAACTATACAAAAAATGTCTTATTGAGCTGGATAACCACAAAGGTGTGGTCACACACCTAGAACCAGACATCCTGCAGAGTGAAGTCAAGTGGACCTTATGAAGAATTACTATGAACAAAGCTAGTGGAGACGATGGTATTCCACCTGAGCTATTTCGAATCCTAAAAGATGATGCTGTTAAAGTGCTGCACTCAACATGCCAGCAAATTTGAAAAACTCATCACTGGTCACCAGACAGGAAAATGTCCATTTTCATTCTAATCCCAAAGAAAGGCAACACCAAAGAATGTTCTAACTACCATGCAATTGCATTCATTTCACATGCTAGTAAGGAAATGCTTTCCTTTAAAATAGGCTTCAACGGTACATTAATTGAGACATTCCAGATGTACAAGCTGGGTGTAGAAAAGGCAGAGGAACCAGAGACCAAATTGCCAACAACCATTGGATCATAGAAAAAGTGGGTTCTTAAATGTTGCTATGTTTAAGAACCACTTGGAGAGATTGTCCAGAATGTCTGTGGGGTGATGCAGGAATTCCCCACAGACATTCTCATTCAGTAGGTCTGAAATAGGATCCAGGAGTTTACCCTTTTAGCAAAGACCACAGATGCTTATGATGCAGTAATTCAGCAAGCCAAACTTTGAGGAAAGCTGTTTTTATCAATGAGAATAGAAGGAAAATAAAATAATGAAACATTCAGATAGTATAGATGAAGTTTTTCACATGCTGTCCACCTCACCCCTTTTCTCCTTCTCCTAAAGATTTGGCACCTACACTTCCTAGCCAAGGATGTTGCCCTGTGAATTGTAGCTGATGCTAGGAAGGATTGGGGGTGGGAGGAGATGGGGACGACAGAGAATGAGATGTCTGGATGGCATCACCGACTCGATGGACATGAGTTTGAGTGAACTCCAGGAGTTGGTGATGGACAGGGAGGCCTGGTGTGCTGTGATTCATGGGGTTGCAAAGAGTCAGACACAACTGAGCGACTGAACTGAACTGAACTGAACTTGCTTTAAGCAAATTGTTCAAGTCTCTGAAATCAGATAGAGGACACCCTTACTCCACTTCTACCACACACATATTCTACTTTTGAGGGCTATTGTATTTGGCAGTGAAAGAAGTATTCTAGTGTTTGGGAGAAAGAAATTTAAAAAGTGTGAAAGACCTCGCTAAGTCAATTGTGTTTAAAAAATATTCAAGTGTGGCTCATGCCTTTGTAACATTTTTTTGTAAGCTACAAAGTGCTTTACACAATATTTTTTTTCCAGGCTACCTATACTGGATAGAATGGTTTCCTCCCAAATCCCTGTTTGCATAGAACCTCAGGTTGAGACTTTATTTGGAAGTAAGGTATTTGCAGATTTAATTAGTTAAAATGAGGTCATAAATCTTACCATATCAAAATGGACTCCGATCCAATCACTAATGTCTTTCTAAGAAAATAAAATAGAAGCACATGGATGAGATGAACCCATAAAAGGAGAAGCACATGTGATGATGGGATGGATATATCAGTGACGCATCTACAAGGAAAAGAACGCCAAAACCCGGGCATTCCCTGAAACTAGGAAGAGACATGGATGCCTTCTCCTCAGAGTCACTACCAGGAACTCCTTGATTTTGTTCCTGGCTCCTGACTTCTTGACTTGGGACTTCTGGCTTCTAGAACTGTGAGAGAATAAAATTCTGTTGTTTTAAGCTACCTGTTGTGTTACTTGCTCAGTCGTGTCCGACTCTTTGTGACCCCATGGACTGTAACCCATCAGGCTCCTCTGTCCATGGAATTCTCCAGGCAAGAATACTGGAGTGGGTAGTCATTCCCTTTTCCAGGGAATCTTCCTGACCCAGGGATTGAACCCAGGTATCCTGCATTGCAAGCGAATAGCTATGAGGGAAGCCCTTTAAGCTACCTGGTTTGAGGTAATTTGTTACAATAGCCCTAGAAAGATAGTATATGACCTTTCCAGTCTTACCTCACTTTATTCCCTGATGCTTATCTTCTTCTCAGAAAGCAGCCTCCATGTTTCGCCTTCCTCTATTCTCCCTCCTGGAAGTGTTTTCTTTCACAGTCCAAATTGAAGTTATCCCTCAAGGCCCAGTTTAAACAGGATTGATACCAAAATCTTGGCTCTCTGTGCACTGATGCCAAACAGAAACACAGAGAAAGGAGAAAGAACTAGTGGCTTTATTTCTTTGCCGGGCAAAGAAGGAACATAGCAGGCTCATGCTTCAAGAGCTGTGCCTCCTTTCCTGGGGAATAGGAAGAGGTTTATAGACAGGACTGGTGGTCAGGGGTAGGTGACAAGGATCAAGACAGTGACAGGCTTTCTGATGGGTTGGTGGTGAGGTAAGTAGGAGTCTGCATCATCAACCTTCAGGTTCAAATGGTCTGGGGTCTGCATGCTTGTGGACAGCATTCCAGTTCTCCTACCTGGAGGGGTTTTCGGTATCTGCAAAATAGCTCAAAGACATTGTCTGCAGGACCTTGCCCCAGGGCTGCTCTTGTCTGTTTGTTTCTCCCTGGTCTTGCATCCCCTCCCTTCCCTAATTAACAACTGCTTGAATCTGCCCACTGGGACTCAGGGAAGGTCATGGAGGCTGAAGGAAGGCTGTTTCCTGTATTCAAAGAAATGGGGGACACAGAAAAGAAAGTCTTTGTGCCCAGGAGTCCAACGGGGCCCTGCTCAGTATCAGGACTTTTTCTATAAAACTTTTCTCTTGTCACTCACCTCAAAGTCAAATTTTTCAGATATTTTCTCTGAATAACTCTGTAGTTGTGGTTTAGTCACTTAGTTGTGTCTGACTCAGCACTCTGCGGACTGAAGCCCACCAGGCTCCTCTGTCCATGGGATTTCTGAGGCTAGAATACTGGAGCGTGTTGCCATTTCCTTCTCCAGGGAATCTTCAGACCCAGGGACTGAACCCAGGTATCCTGCATTGCAGTCAGATTCCTGCTGAGCCATGGGGGAAGCCCAAATAGTAAGCACTATTTGAACAAACTATTGATTATGCAAACATGTCTTAGCATTATGACACTCTTTATTGACTTGAACTATGAGTTAAATCATAATTTGGTTATTTAAATGTTATGGCTTTATATTTTATCTCCTCAATTAGTTTATAAATTGTAAGAGAAGTTTGGCCTTTGCCTTTGGCTCCTGGGAAGTAGCCTCTAAACCCTTGGAATATCCCGCTTGATTAGAGTGTTTTTATTTACTTGGGGCCTTGGGTCAAACCTGATAATCTATGCTAACAGTTAGATGTATGATGAGGGGCCTTGGGCCACATGGTTTCAGTTTAACCTCTGGAGGGAATGGAGACTAAGCTTAGCTACATGGGTAATGACCAGGCCTCAATAAAACCTGCAGACACCAAGGTTCAGATGAGCTTCCCTTGATGGCAGTATTGCATGTACACTTTCACACATGGTTGCTGGGAGAAATCGGCACCTGACTCTAGGGGGAAAAGACAACTAATGCCCCAAGTCTTAGTTCTCCTGGTCTCAGTTCTACACAGCGCTTCCCTCTACTGATTTGAATCAATATCCTTCGGTTTTATTTCATTAATAAACTGGAATCATAAGTTTCACTGCTACCTGAGTTCAGGGAATTCTACTAGAAATTATTCAACTTGAGAAAGGTCTTGGGGACCCTGAGCGTCCCATTAGTGTGAGAAGTGAGGATAGTCTTAGGGGCTTCTGATCTCTGCAAACACTAATAAAGGAAAAGGACTGGACTGTGTCATATTTACACACATAAATAACCACAACACAGAACAGAGTTTAGTATACATCATTGAACTATTTAATTCTAGTAACAATTTACTGTTTAATTTCTTTCCCAAACTCTCCATCCATAGCGTATCACATAAAGATGACAACTTAAACATAGGGCAGTGAAGAGTGAAAAGGGAAAGGGATCTGAGTAAATGTGCTAAGTGAAAGGAATTCTATATGATAATAACCATGACCTGGTTAACTGAGAATATATGAAGCACAAAGTATAGTTGCTGGTCTTTCACTTGCAAAACCTCTTAATTCTCACAGCAACCAATGGAAGTTTTATTGTCACTTTTACCTCTTTGGCAGATGAGAAAAACAGATACAAAACTTTTAACTAGTATACATAACTAATCCACTAATACTAACCTTTGAAACAATCCTTGAATCCCTGTCTTCCAGTCTAGCCACCACCCTATTCCTCTGTGCCGCTTCAAAGCCAACATCACAGAAAATCTTCTCCAAGCTGATGGCATCCCACATCTCCACCTCCTCACTTCTCGCGTGTTCCTTCACTCACTCCAACCTACTCAGCTACACCTTTCTGTCAAATTTGTTTTGTCAAGGTCTCCAAGTGCCTTCATGTTGCTAAACCCAGCAGAAGTGCCTCTGTTTCCATTATACTACACGTCACAGTTTATCATGTCTTTAAGTAGTATTTTCTCCTCTGACGTTTTTATGCCACTTGATGATCCTAATCAGTCTCTTCTGATGACACCTGTTCCTTTACCTAAACTCACTCTCATGTTGGCATGGCCCAGGGCTCCCTTCGTGGCTCTCTTCTATGTACACTGTCTCCTTAGGTGATCTCGTTCCCTCACTTGGAAACATCTACATGCTTGTGATGCCTAAATCTAGAATACCAGCCACCCTGACATCTCCATGGTGTTCCCAGCTCAAAAATCTATGTTTCACATCTATTGTCTAGTCAACACCATCATGTGAAGGAGACTATAGATATGGATAAAGTAGAAGCTTACTACCCTGGTGCCTCTGTGGCTTGGTGTGGTGTCGAAGGAAACTGTTTCCTGCTCTAATCATCACCCAGGATATTTATATTCAACTAGAGTAGATAAAAGTTTTTAGTCAACACAATTGACTCCAATTTTAATAATAATAATTAAAATAGTTATTTTTAAGAATTCATGTATAGTGCATGTATGGACATGCATGATATATTGAGATTTTATGGAACATTTCATAAATTTTGAATATTTAGATTCAATTTTCTACAAATCTGTGTGACAGCTAAACCAAGTCATCTGTTTTGATCTCAGTTTTAGAATAAAACTCAAACCCCTTTAATAGTCTTCAGTTTTATCAAGTACAGCTCTTGCTCCGTTCTCCCACATTCTACATTCTGGATACACTGTCCTTGCTAGTCATCGAATGTTCTTTCCTACTCAGGACACTGGTACTTGCTTTTCCCTCTGACTGGCATGTACTTTTACCCCCTGATCTTGCACAGTTGATGTCTTCTCAGTCTTCAGATTTCAACTCAAATGTCATCCCCTCATCAGGGCTTTTCCTGACCCTGACCCCAAATGAAGTAGGAACCCTCCCCACCCCGTTATTCTGTATCCTGTGAATTTGCTTACTTCCTTTACAGACCTTATCACATCTGTACTATTTGTATTTGTCTGTCTCATCTTTCACAATTAGGGTGTGAGCTTGAAAGGAATAATAGGTTTCTTGTCTGTCTCACTACTGTACCTCAGCACCTATAGCACCATCTGGCCCATAGCTGGCCCTCATAATTAATTTGTTCAGTTAATTTGCTTTACTAAACACCTATGCCAGGGTGTGAACTTGAGTTGAACTTGGCTTCAGAACTCAAGCTCTTAAATACACTGCTCGACATTTCAACTGAAGTAAGTGACAATAGATATAAAAGATGATATATGTTGGCTTCAGTCAAGAAAGATTTCTTGGAGAAATTGTGAATGATTAGATACAGGAAAAAAAAAAATAAAGGAGAACGTTCCAGACCAGGTGAACACATAGGACAAGAAAGAAGCTGAATCTAAGAAGTGAATGAGAAGGAAAGCTTAATTATAATTACAATAGAATTGGTATTGAACATTCACAACATAACCTTTTGGTGGGAAAGTTTAATTCAATCCTAGTTTTTCCCAATTTTCATGCCAAGTATAAGCTCTTTGGGGGCTGATAAAAACACATACATAGGCCTAAAACCCAGTAACTTGGACTCTTATTCTTTATTGATGTTTGCTTTGAGCTCTGCTGTAATAACACAGTGGATACTTGGCAGAAAGGGCAGTGGGAATTAGGTGCCAGGGTGGGGACAAGAACTGAAGAAGCAAAACATTTTCACTTTGCAAATAAGTTGATTGAAGCATTCTCCAAATGTTGTGCTTATATATTTTCATCTTGTTTCCAAGGATATGCCACTCATTTTGAAGTCTAGTGTTGTTAAATAAGAAAGCTTAATTAATATATAGGAAGAAGTATTATTCACCTCACTAAAATGCTTAGAAAAATATACTTAGCTATACACTCCATGATTTACAAAGGAAGCTGAGGGCCAACTGCAAACTATAACTCCCACTCAGAGATAATGAAGCATGAAATGGCACTTTAGAATTACAATTACATTGAGAGAAAGCGCCTTAAACTCAAGAAAAAGAAAATAGTATTGAAATGTTTAACAAAACTACATAGAGTATGTTCCTATAGGTTATTAGCCAACAGATTGTATGTTGTTTGCATGGGTTATTTTCTTTCCAGTATATGTGAGTCTTTGCTTTTCCTAAATGTTGTAGTATTTCTTAATAATTTCTTATGAGAACAATCTATTGATTTATGTGATTTAAAATTATTTTCAGAAAGAAATGTACCTCAGCCTAGAGTTTCATTACATCAGGTAGCTATTGTGGTCAAATTCTAAATATATGTTTCTTCGAATTCCCCTCACAAAACATTTCAGACATCTCTGCTTCTTGAATTGTTATGTATTTTTTATGTTTTCATTTGAATTTGTTTATTTTCTATCCTGTCAATAACCTGAAAAGTTCAGCTGTTCCTTAACTTTTCCCAAATATTGAAGAAATTTTTTCATGATCCAATAAGTATATGATTCATATATACAAAGCCCAAAGGAACTATTCATGGCCTCTGATATTAAGTGCTATTCAAGAAATAAAGAATAAAAGTATCTTTATTCAAACATTTTATTTAACTCCTAAGTATATCATGTTAAGCCTACAAACTAATTTTATTCTTATTCTTCTTGATGTTGCTGTTATGATTATATAAAATTACCTATATCCATTCACTAATTTTGCTGATTTAAAAAATGCATGAGATTAATGTATTTTGCATAGTAGAATATTTTTAAAAATTAATAGTGGTTTTATTTTTCTCCCTAAATAACAGGAAATGTTTCCATTTATTTTTTAGAGCAGGACATTTGGTACAGATAATGTTGCTATAGCAACTTCAGAACAGGCTTAATTTGGGCCACAGTGAGTGCACCCACTTGTTTTAAATTCATCATTCAGTCTAATCTAGCATTTACATGAAGAATTCCATTTACAAATTCTGCAGCAAGAGTGCCAATTTGGAAAGTTGTTTAGGGATACTATGCCTCAAATCTTCACTTGCAGTCATGGAGCTTATTAACAGCTTATATCACAGTACCGAGAGCTCTAATATTTATTAGTCATGTGCTTGGTTGCTCAGTCATGTCTGACTCTTTGAAACCCCAAGGACTCCTCTGTCCTTGGGGATTTTCCACACTCTGTCCACGGGGATTCTCCAGGTAAGAGTACTGCAGTGGGCTGCCAAGTCTTCCTCCAGGGGATCTTCCCAACCCAGGGATTGAACCCAGGTTTCCCTAATTGCTGGTAGATTCTTTACCATCTGAGCTACAAAGAAAGCCCAGTGTTTATTAAGGAAAAAGTAAAACCTTACTCCAATTTTACTCATGAAAAGAAGCTTTGAAGATCTTTTTAACCTTAGCAGATCTCTGAAAATATTTTGACACTAAAATACATTTTACTTTCTAGTGTTAAGCCTTACAAAATCTTGGAAAAGAAATTTTATTGTAATTGCTTGGAGAAAGAAATTTTAGCTTACTCTGCATTAGCTTATTTCTACTGTCATGATACAATGTAGGTATAAGAATCTTGACAGGATTTACACACATTTAGGATCAAGACGTCTTCAGATGAGGACAGAGAAGATTCCCAATTCTAGGAAAGTGTGCTGAATGCAATGGTCTTTAGATTTCAATCTTATAAAAGCTAAAACCTTTAACTTACGATGCCAAGTAAGATTCATTCTTTGTTACAAATGAGGTATTGCCTTTGAGAGAGCAAATATCTTCACTCCCTTTACCTCTTCCTGGAATTTATTTCCTGTGCTATTATGTTAGGATTCAATTCAAATATTAGGCTATCTACCAGACCTTTCCTGATTTACACTGTTGAATTACCCTCTTCTCCAGAACATTGGGTCCAGACTGGGCTCTGCTATTTTACATACTTATTTGCATATTCTCATTACTGGGTGGAGAGTTCCACAAGGAACACTTGCTTAAGCTTAGTGTCTTCTTTCCCCCAAACCAAAACAAATTCAACAAACATTTGTTCTATTGAATCAACACAGGGCTATTGACCACTTACCATGAACCATAATAAATAAGTGTTCTGGACTTACTACTTTTCATTTGGGGCAATCTATCCTGTAATGATAAGTGAGAGACTAAGGCAGTAAATGTTCATTTATAAAATAACTAAAACCAACAAAACAGTAAGCTGTATGAAAGTCTGGGAGACAAGCAACTAGGAAATCAGAGAAGGTTTTAAAGAAACAGAAAGACTGAGCTAAATCATAAGCATAATTGGAAACTGGAGAAGTATCCGGAGAGCATGGGAGGTTTTGGGGAAAAAGCAAGAGCCAAAAGAAGTGGAAACAGGATAGTTGATTCAAGGAGAATAAATACGCAAACCAGAAAAGCAGTTAAGACAAGCTTGCTTTAAAAAAAAAAAAATGACTGTAGAAATTATTTAGAAAAGTTTTAAATTGTATACTGCTGAGTTCCAGTGTCCAGACCTAGAATTGGTTCTGATATTTATCACTATTACTTTCCCCTCAGAACATTTTAGAATAACAATAAGTAAAAGAGTCATGACAAAATAAAATATGGAATACCAAATTCTTTTTCAAGTTAACTATTTCCAAATAAGATTATATTTAATAGAGATTTCCTCAAGAGAGAAATACAATGAAGCAGTATAACTTAGGAAAAAGTAAATCTAGTTGATATCTAATTGGCCCTCAGATATTAGCTGTATACTTTTAATTTCAATTTTTAATTTCTTCATTGACATGATAGAAATGCATAAAACAAATATAAAAAGTAACTATATATAAAAAAAGAATTGAGCTAATGAAAGAGAAAATATTTAAAGATCATCCTCATGGTTCAAGAAAGGTAACAAACAGGTCTTAAACTTTGCATTATGTAACGATTATATCCAAGAAAATAAATTTTCTGTAAAGAAGAATAAGCTATTGAAATTTGTTATCTAAAGTAGTCATTCAGTTCAGTTCAGTTCAGTCGCTCAGTCGTATCCGACTCTTTGCGACCCCATGAATCACAGCACACCAGGTCTCCCTGTCCATCACCAACTCCCAGAGTTCACTCAAACTCATGTCCATCAAGCTGGTGATGCCATCCAGGCATCTCATTCTCTGTCATCCCCTTCTGCTCCCACCCCCAACCCCTCCCAGTATCAGAGTCTTTTCCAGAGAGTCAACTCGTGACATGATGTGGCCAAAGTAATGCAGTTTCAGCTTTAGCATCAGTCCTTCCAATGAACACCCAGGATTGATCTCCTTTAGAAAGGACTGGTTGGATCTCCGTGCAGTCCAAGGGACTCTCAAGAGTCTTCTCCAGCACCACAGTTCAAAAGCATCAATTCTTTGGTGATCAGCTTTCTTCACAGTCCTTCAGTTCAGTTCAGTTCAGTCGCTCAGTCGTGTCCGACTCTCCTCGACCCCATGAATCACAGCACGCCAGGCCTCCCTGTCCATCACCAACTCCCAGAGTTCACTCAAACTCATGTCCACAGAGTCGGTGATGCCATCCAGCCATCTCATTCTCTGTCGTCCCCTTCTCCTCCCGCCCCCAACCTTTCCCAGCATCAGACTCTTTTCCAGTGAGTCAACTCGTCGCATGAAGTGGCCAAAGTATTGCAGTTTCAGCTTTAGAATCAGTCCTTCCAATGAACACCCAGGACTGATCTCCTTTAGAATGGGCTGCTTGGATCTCCTTGCAGTCCAAGGGACTCTCAAGAGTCTTCTCCAACACCACAGTTCAAAAGCATCAATTCTTCGGCGATCAGCTTTCTTCACAGTCCAACTCTCACATCCATACATGACCACGGGAAAAACCACAGCCTTGACTAGATGAAATTTTGTTGGTAAAGTAATGTCTCTGCTTTTTAATATACTATCAAGGTTGGTCATAACTTCCCTTTCAAGGAGTAAGCGTCTTTTAATTTCATGGCTGCAATCAGCATCTGCAGTGGTTTTGGAGCCCAAAAAAATAAAGTCTGACACGGTTTCCACTGTTTTTCCATCTATTTCCCATGAAGTGATGGGACCAGATGCCATGATCTTAGCTTTCTGAATGTTGAGCTTCAAGCCAACCCTTTCACTCTCCTCTTTCACTTTCATCAAGAGGCTTTTTAGTTCCTCTTCACTTTCTGCCATAAGGGTAGTGCCATCTACATATCTAAGGTTATTGATATTTCTCCCGGCAATCTTGATTCCAGCTTGTGCTTCTTCCAGCCCAGCGTTCCTCATGATGTACTCTGCATAGAAGTTAAATAAGCAAGGTGACAATATACAGCCTTGACGTACTCCTTTTCCTATTTGGAGCCAGTCTGTTGTTCCATGTCCAGTTCTGACTGTTGTTTCCTGACCTGCATACAGGTTTCTCAAGAGGCAGGTCAGGTGGTCTTGGATTCCCATCTCTTTCAGAATGTTCCACAGTTTATTGTGATCCACACAGTCAAAGGCTTTGGCATAGTCAATGAAGCAGAAATAGATGCTTTTCTGGAACTCTCTTGCTTTCTCCATGATCCAGCGGATGCTGGCAATATCATCTCTGGTGCCTCTGCCTTTTCTAAAACCTGCTTGAACATCTGGGAGTTCACGGTTCACATATTGCTGAAGCCTGGCTTGGAGAATTTTGAGCATGACTTTACTAGCGTGTGAGATGAGTGCAATTATGCAGTAGTTTTAGCATTCTTTGGCATTGCTTTTCTTTGGGATTGGAATGAAGACTGACATTTTCCAGTCCTGTGACCACTGCTGAGTTTTCCAAATTTGCTGGCATATTGAGTGCCGCACTTTCACAGCATCATCTTTCAAGACTTGAAACAGTTCAACTGGAATTCCATCACCTCCACTAGCTTTGTTCATAGTGATGCTTTCTAAGGCCCATTTGACTTCACATTCCAAGATGCCTGCCTCTAGGTCAGTGATCATGTTATCATGATTATCTTGGTGGTGAAGATCTTTTTTGTACAGTTTTCTGTGTATTCTTGCCACCTCTTCTTAATATCTTCTGCTTCTGTTAGGTCCACACCATTTCTGTCCTTTATCGAGCCCATCTTTGCATGAAATGTTCCCTTGGAATCTCTAATTTTCTTGAAGAGATCTCTTGTTTTTCCTATTCTATTGTTTTCCTCTATTTCTTTTCATTGATCGCTGAGGAAGGCTTTCTTATCTCTCCTTGTTATTCTTTGGAACTCTGCATTCAGATACTTATATCTTTCCTTTTCTCCTTTGCTGTTCACTTCTCTTCTTTTCACAGCTATTTGTAAGGCCTCCTCAGACAGCCATTTTGCTTTTTTGCATTTCTTTTCCATGGGGATGGTCTTGGTCCCTGTCTCCTGTACAATGTCACGAACCTCCATCCAGAGTTCATCAGGCACTCCATCAGATCTAGTCCCTTAAATCTATTTCTCACTTCCACTCTATAATCATAAGGGATTTGATTTAGGTCATATCTGAGTGGTCTAGTGGTTTTCCTTACTTTCTTCAATTTAAGTCTGAATTTGGCAATAAGGAGTTCATGATCTGAGCCACAGTCAGCTCCTGGTCTTGTTTTTGCTAACTGTATACAGCTTCTCCATCTTTGGCTGCAAAGAATGTAATCAGTCTAATTTCGGTGTTGACCATCTGGTGATATCCATGTGTAGAGTCTTCTCTTGTGTTGTTGGAAGAGGGTGTTTGCTATGACCAGTGCGTTCTCTTGACAAAACTCTATTAGACTTTGCCCTGCTTCATTCCGTGCTCCAAGGCTAAATTTGTCTGTTACTCCAGGTGTTTCTTGACTTCCTACTTTTGCATTCCAGTCCCCTATAATGAAAAGGACATCTTTTTTGGGTGTTAGTTCTAAAAGGTCTTGTAGGGCTTCATAGAACCGTTCAACTTCGGCTTCTTCAGCATTACTGGTTGGGGCATAGGCCTGGATTACTGTAATATTGAATGGTTTTCCTTGGAAACGAACAGAAATCATTCTGTCATTTTTAAGATTGCATCCAAGTACTGCATTTCGGACTCTTTTGTTGATCATGATGGCTACTCCATTTCTTCTAAGGGATTCCTGCCCACAGTAGTAGATATAATGGTCATCCGAGTTAAATTCACCCATTCCAGTCCATTTTAATTCACTGATTCCTAGAAAGTCTATGTTCACTCTTGCCATCTCCTGTTTGACCACTTCCAATTTGCCTTGATTCATGGACCTAACATTCCAGATTCCTATGCAATATTGCTCTTTACAGCACCGGGTTTTGCTTCTATCACCAGTCACATCCACAGCTGGGTATTGGTTTTGCTTTTGCTCCATCCCTTCATTCCTTCTAGAGTTATTTCTCCACTGATCTCCAGCAGCATACTGGGCACCTACCGACCTGGGGAATTCCTCATTCAGTATCCTATCATTTTGCCCTTTGATACTTTGTTCATGGGGTTCTCAAGGCAAGTATACTGAAGTGGTTTGCCATTCCCTTCTCCAGTGGACCACATTCGGCTGTGGTCCATGTGATCAGATCAACTAGTTTCCTGTGATTATGATTTCAGTGTGTCTGCCTTCTGATGCTCCCTCGCAATACCTACCGTCTTATTTGGGTTTCTCTTACCTTGGGCGTGGGATATCTCTTCACAGATGCTCCAAGAAAGCGCTGCCGCTGCACCTTACATTGGGCGAGGGGTATCTCCTCAAGGCCGCCCCTCCTGACCTTGAACATGGAGCAGCTCCTCTCGGCCCTCCTGCGCCTGCACAGACACCGCCTATTGGACGTGGGGTAGCTCCTCTCGGCTGCCGGCCCCGGCCTCAGGTGTGGGGTAGCTCCTCACGGCCGCGCCTCTTTGCCTGGTTGGTTGAGCTGGGGCAGCGTCCCCCGCGTCTGCGCTTAAAGAAGTAAAAAATAGGTAAAACAAGAAATCATTAAAAGGAAAAAGTGTGGGTGTTGCAAATCAAGTTTAATGAGAGGCCAAGTTGTAACGTTGCATAAAAGACTAATTCTGAAAGAGAAACATTAAATAAATATTAGCAGTTCATTTCAGTCACTCAGTCATGTCCGACACTTTGCAACCCCATGGACTGCAGCATGCCAGGCTACCCTGTCCATCACCAACTCCCGGAGCTTGCTCAAACTCATGTCCATTGACTCAGTGATGCCATCCAACCATCTCATCCTCTGCTGTCCCCTTCTCTTCCTGCCTTCAATCTTTCCCAGGATCAGGATCTTTCCAAATGAGTCAGTTCTTTGCATCAGGTGGCCAAAGGATTGGAGTTTCAGCTTCAGTATCAGTCCTTCCAATGAATATTCAGGACTGATCTCCTTTAGAATGGACTGGTTCGATCTCCTTGCAGTCCCAGGGACTCTCAAGAGTCTTCCTCCAACAAGGCAGTTCAAAAGCACCAATTCTTTAGCATTAAGTTTTCTTTACAGTCCAAATCTCACATCCATACATGACTACTGGAAAAACCATTGTTTTGACTAGATGGACCTTTGCTGGCAACATAACATCTGTTTTTTTAATACACTGTCTAGGTTGGTCACAACTTTTCTTCCAAGGAGCTATTATCTTTTAATTTCATGGCTGCAGTCATCATCTGCAGTGATCTGGAGCCCCAAAAAGTAAAGTCTCTCACTGTTTCCGTTGATTCCCCATCTATTTGCCATGAAGTGATGGGACCAGATGCCATGATCTTAGTTTTCTGACTGTTGAGCTTTAAGCCAACTTTTTCAGTCTCCTCTTTCACCTTCACCAAGAAGCTCTTTAGTTTTTCTTCACTTTCTGCCATAAATGTAGTGTCATCTGTACATCTGAGGTTATTGATATTTCTCCTGGCAATCTTGATTCCAGCTTGAGTTTCATCCAATCCAGCATTTCTCATGATGTATTCTGCACATAAGTTAAACAAGCAGGGTGACAATATACGGCTTTGACATACTCCTTTTCAGATTTGGAAAGTTGTTCCATGTCCAGTTCTAACTGTTGCTTCTTGACTTGCATACAGATTTCTCAAGAGGTAGGTCAGGTGGTCTAGTATTCCCCTCTCTTTCAGAATTTTCCACAGTTTGTTGTGATCCACACAATCAAGGACTTTGGCATAGTCAGTGAAGCAGATGTTTTTCTGGAACTCTCTTACTTTTTTAATGATCCAACAGATGTTGGCAATTTGATCTCTGGTTCCTGTGCCTTTTCTAAAACCAGCTTGAACATCTGGAAGTTCACAGTTCACGTACTGTTGAAGCCTGGCTTGGAGAATTTTCAGCATTACTTTGCTAGTGTGTGAGATAAGTGCAATTGTGCAGCAGTTTGAGCATTCTTTGGCATCGCTTTTATTTGGGATTGGAATGAAAACTGACCTTTTCCAGTCCTGTGGCCACTGCTGAGTTTTCCAAATTTGCTGGCATATTGAGTGCAGCACTTTCACAGCATCATCTTTTAGGATTTGAAATAACTCAACTGGAATTCCATCACCTGCTCTAACTTTGTTCGTAGTGATGCTTCCTAAGGCACTTGGCTTCAAATTCCAGGTTGTCTGGTTCTAGAAGAGTGATCCCACCATTGTGATTATCTGGGTCATGAAGATCTTTTTTCATAGTTCTGTGTATTCTTGCCACCTCTTCTCAATATATCTTCTTCTGTTAGATTCATACCATTTCTGTCCTTTACTGAGCCCATTTTTGCACAAAATATTTCCTTGGTATCTCAAATTTTCTTGAAGAGATCTCTAGTCTTTCCATTCTGTTATTTTCCTTCATTTCTTTGCATTGATCACTGAGAAAGGCTTTCTTATCTCTCCTTGCTTTTCTTTGGAACTCTGAATTCGGAAGGGTATATCTTTCCTTTTCTCCTTTGCCTTTCACTTCTCTTCTTTTCACAATTATTGGTAAGGCCTCCTCAGACAACTATTTTGCCTTTTTGCATTTCCTTCTGTTGGGAATGGTCTTGATCACTGCCTCCTATACAATGTCACAAACCTCCATCCATAGTTCTTCAGGCACTCTGTCCATCAGATCTAATCACTTGAATTTATTTGTCACTTCCACTGTATAATCATAAAGGATTTGATTTAGGTTAAACATTATAACCTAAACAAATAAACATTATGTGCGAGTCAACTAACACAGCAAATGAAGATTGGATTTAGAAAATAGGAATACAGGTGTAGATGTGACAGACACAACAAATCTAAAATCCTAATGTTTAGCCTTTAAACCAGAGATCTGTATGAAACATACTATGTTGGGTATGAAAAACATACATAAAATGGCATAAAAAGTCGTGCAACAAATTGAGAAAATATTATGATTCTGAATCACAAAATGTTAGTCTATTCCTAGATATAAGAAAAATAAAAGGTAAGGAACTTGGTTTGGATAGCATGATATTCAGCCAATTATGAGAAGTAAAGACAATATAAAATGGGATGGATAAGTCTATCCTTTTGCCTCCCAAGAACTTTGAGGATTAATAAGATGATAACACAGTTCCATTTGATACAAAAGGAAGGTGATGAAACTTCAGTAGAAAAGTGTCTGTATTAATGAGGAAATACTTCTCATTTAAACACTGAAAATTATAAGTTTGGAATTTCCCTTACTAGAGTCCCAGAATAATCTTGCCTCTATTTTAGGGGCTTGTACTTCTGTTTCAAAAATTAATCCCATTCCCACCAACAGTGTAAGAGGGTTCCTTTCTCTCCACATCCTCTCCAGCATTTATTGAGTGTAGACTTTTGGATAGCAGCCATTCTGACTGGTGTGAAGTGGTATCTCATTGTGGTTTTGATTTGCATCTCTCTGATTATGAGGGATGTTGAGCATTTTTTCATGTGTTTGTTAGCCATGTTTATGTCTTCTTTGGAGAAATGTCTGTTTAGTTCTTTGGCCCATTTTTTGATTGGGTCATTTATTTTTCTGGAATTGAGCTGCAGGAGCTGCTTGTATATTTTGGAGATTAATCCTTTATCAGTTGCTTCATTTGCTATTATTTTCTCCCATTCTAAAGGCTGTCTTTTCACCTTACTTATAGTTTCCTTTGCTGTGCATAAGCTTTTGATTTTAATTAGGTCCCATTTGTTTATTTTTGCTTTTATTTCCAATATTCTGGGAGGTGGGTCTTGGAGGATCCTGCTGTGATTTATGTCAGAGAGTGTTTTGCCTACATTCTCCTCTAGGAGTTTTATAGTTTCTGGTCTTACATTTAGCTCTCTAATCCATTTTGAGTTTATTTTGGTGTATGGTGTTAGGAAGTGTTTTAGTTTCATTCTTTTACAAGTGGCTGACCAGTTTTCCCAGCACCACTTGTTAAAGAGACTGTCTTTTCTCCATTTTATATTCTTGCCTCCCTTGTCAAAGATAAGGTGTCCATAGGTGCATAGATTTAGCTCTGGGCTTTCCATTTTGTTTCATTGGTCTATATTTCTGTCTTTATGCCAGTACCATACTGTCTTGATGACTGTGGCTTTGTAGTAGAGCCTGAAGTCCAGCAGGTTAATTCCCCCAGTTCCATTCTTCTTCCTCAAGATTGCTTTGGCTATTCGAGGTTTTTTGTGTTTCCATACAAATAGTGAGATTATTTGTTCTAGTTCTGTGAAAAATATTGTTGGTAGCTTAATAGGGATTGCATTGAATGTATAAATTACTTTGGGTAGTATACTCATTTTTACAATATTTATTCTTCCAATCCATGAACATGGTATATTTCTCCATCTATTAGTGTCCTCTTTGATTACTTTCAGTAGTGTTTTATAGTTTTGAATCAGTTCTAATGAGGTGGATGAAACTGGAGCCTATTATACAGAGTGAAGTAAGCCAGAAAGAAAAACACCAATACAGTATACTAACGCATATATATGGAATTTAGAAAGATGCAAATGATAACCCTGTATACGAGACAGCAAAAGAGACACAGATGTATAGAACAGTCTTTGGGACTCTGTAGGAGAGGGTGAGGGTGGGATGATTTGGGAAAATGGCATTGAAACACGTATGTTGTCATATGTGAAACGAATCACTAGTTCAGGGTCGATGCATGTTATAGGATGCTTGGGGCTGGCATGCGGGGATGACCCAGAGGGAGGATAAAGGGAGGAGGGAGGTGGGAGGGGGGTTCAGGAGGGGGAACTTATGTAAACCCGGGGCGAATTCATGTCAATGTATGGCAAAACCAACCAATATAATATTGTAAAATAATTTGCCTCCAATAAAAAATAAATTAATTACCAAAAAAAAAAAAATTAATCCCAGGTCAGGATTCTGCCTAACCTATATGAGATAAATAAGTAATCATTCTTTTTTTTTTTTTTAGCTCTACAGAAAATAGATACTTTCTCATCTTTCTGGGCACATTATCCATTGCTTCATGTGTTAGTCGCTCAGTTGTCTGACTCTTTGCAACCCCATGGACTGGAGCCCACCAGGCTCCAATGTCTGTGGAATTCTCCAGGCAAGAATACTACAGCAGGCTGCCATTCCGTTCTCCAAGAGATCTTCCCAACCCAGGTATCGAACCTGGGTCCCCTGCATTTCAGGTAGATTCTTTACCATCTGAGCCACCAGGGAAGTCCCCAGTGTATACAAATAAATAAAAAGCTAGAATGTGATACATAGAAAGTATATTAATTAGTTAGCATATATTGATCACTTGTCATATTCCAGACACCATTCTAAACATGGTCAGTGTGAACATATTAAGCGTGTTCCAATCATGTGATTCTCAGTGTGATTGTGTTTCTTACCAGTTCATTGCCTTCTCAACTCAAAATCTCCCCTTCATTCCCTGTTCTGAAAAAAATAGAGCTGAACCCTTAAATGTTTTTCCTTTGCAAAGTGGCACAAGATTAAGCATTAAATGCAGTTGGGGGACACTGAGAGAAGAAATCATGTTTCTCTTCCTGTGTCTAGTGTGTTCACCTTGCCATGCTCCTTCAGTGAGCACACTTCTGGTGTCTGACTCCTGCCATGTGCAGCAGTCCACAGGACCAGTGGCCAGAATCTTCCCCCAAGACCCCCGAGACTCATCTTCATGGCCAAGCACGATGGTGGAAGCATCTCCCTAGGGATGACTTCCCCTGGTACCTTCTCAGGCCATTGTGCAGCCCAGACACTCCATTGTTCTAGCCTGGGCGCTGTATCTCAGGTTTCAAGTAGTAACTATTGTTATTGCTGTATTCTGTAGAGTTCTCTTTACTTCTTGCTAGCCAATCCTCTGTTACCTCCAACCCCCTGTAAGGTTAATAAACCTTGTTCAAATATTTGTGAGGTTTCTGTCTCATGCCTGCAATCTCACTGACACAGTGCCTCCATGAGGTAGCAATTTGTAAGCCTATTTTATTGATAGAAACAGGCTAAGAGAATAACTTTTCCAATATCATATAGGTAATAAGTGGAAGAACTGAGGTTTAATCTTATTTTTTTTTCTAGCTTCATAGCTCAAATACTTAGCTATTTATGACCAAGAATAATTAAAAATAGCTTCCCCTTTTATTCTCAGAAATGTCCCAGTTTGTTTGATAAATGACATAGCTACCCTAATTAAACTATTTCTCATTTTGTTTAAATCAGCAATTTTCAAGCCTTAACCTCATGACTTAAATGAGAATGAAAGCCACATGGATGTCACATTCTCTGTTCAGTTCCATTGACCTCTTTCTCTCACACCCAAGAAAGTACATGCCAAGACAAATTCTAGAATGTTAATAAGGAGATAAACTTGAATCAACTCAAATTTATTATAAAGGCAAGTATTCCACATATTTTGGTATTTTGTCAACTGTGTGTGTGTGAGCATGTGTCTTTGTCACTTCAGTCATGCTTGACTCTTTGCAACTGCGTGGACTGTTGCCTGCCAGGCTCCTCTGTCCATGGAATTCTCCAGGCAGAAATACTGGAGTGGGTTGTCATTCCCTTCTCCAAAGGATCTTCCCAACCAGCAGATTGAATCCTGGTCTCCTACAATGCAGATAGATTCTTTACTGTCTGAGCCACCAGAGAAGCCCTATTTTGTCAACTATCAGAACTATCAGTGATTAATTCCTTATGATATATAACAGCTGATTGAGGCACAATATGTGTTGGAAAAAATGGTTATTCTAACCCATTCACTAAGGAAACATCCTCACATGTAAGCTAAAGCTCTTCAACTACTTTGTGTAATATACAATGAATTATGTATAATATATGACTTGTTAATAATATATATGTATGCTTTATTAATATACAAAGTGAATTGCTTTATTAGCATACTTTAAAAAGAGTTGATTACTCCAAGAGTGCCAAGTTATATCTCAAACAGGACAATTGCTTTGAAGCTTTATTGCTGTTCTGAATGTTAACTTTTTACATGTAAATAACTCAAGAGCGGGGACTCTAGATAACAAACACACATGAAACTGTGCATCGCACCAAGAACATCCTATACGAAATTAAAAGAAATGTGACAGAACCTTGCTTTTCTGTCTTCAGATAAACTACTAACATTTTTCCCAATAAACCAGGAATGAAGATTCCTTATCTAAGAATTTTCAAAGCTTTCCTAAGGTTATAAAACGCAGTTTTTTTCTTCCAAGTTACATCTGATGACAAGTATTTGAACACCACTGAAGCTATAGTTCCCTCCCCAAAGTTCAGAAACCAGAAGGTTCAGAAAAGGGATTAAATGTGTGGTGATTTGGGGATGAAACAGTGCCATGTCAGATGTTCAATAACTAAATAGCAAATCTCTGTGTTAAGTGGATAGATGAATATTGTTTCCTCATCCAAGTATCATCTGCAGTTACCCAATATACTTACCTTGATATTGTGTAGCCTAAGCATATGAAATGTGCAAGGCATTGACAGTTTCAGACTCCTATTAGGAAAAGTACTTGGGAATCTAACCTTGTCATTTTAAGGATTATGTGGCCCATGTGTTTGGGGATTAAAGACTGACACTGGGCCTTAACTTCACCAAGAGTCTATCCTCAAACAGATATGACCCATCATTCTTGAGGCCTCGCCTGCAGACTTCTCAACGAGACTTTGGCATATGTGAGCCACTGCATCTGCTTGCTGCATACTAGTGAGCTCTGCCTCCCTTAAGATATTTAATATCTATCACAGAGGCACCAGATGCCTGACTGCAAAAGAATACTAATGAATACTGTAGAATCAGGTTCAGGAAAGATTACAGAAATTGTTTACAGAAGGCTTAAAATGGATGTTATACTAACTGCTCGCCTGAGTTTCCTTCCATTGCTTCTAGAAATCAGATACTGTTGTTCATGTGGCTATGTAGTATCATTTGGCAATTTGGGTTCTCTCTAAATATTACAGATATTCTATTCTTTCCTTGAATCACAAAAGAACTGGCTGATAAGATTGACTATGGCTTGAATGCTTACCAGTGTATCTCTAGTTCTAGAGCTCCAGTTTTCAGCTGGAATATTCATTTGAAAAATACTTTGCATGTTTTGCTTAGTGAATGTTTGTGCTGATTACAATGTGAGAGTTTACTTCTATGGTTACACAACCTTATTTTCACAATATGTGTTTTTGAACACAAGGCCATAATATACTCATAATAAAAAATTATGCACGCACTGACAAAACATTATATGTTCCTTTTAAAGATATTTGTTGCTGGTAAAGTGTTTACTCATAAAGATCCTTGCATATTTAGAGCTATTATTTCTGCAAATTACAATCAACAATTTTTCAAGAGAAAATTGGAAATCCATTTTATAGACTGTATACAGAATAATAAGTTTAAATAGCATTACAAGCACTACTGAATTTACCCCAAGGCAGTCAGAAGATATTAAAATAAAACTTAAGCTGGATTTGAATTTTTGAAAAGAGTCATTTGCCTTTTAGTCCTCTGTAAATTAAAGAATTATTTCTTGATTATAGAAGAAATAAAACTAGGGAAAGATGCTGTGTGTGCTTCTCCCATACTTTTACTGAGGTCACAAGAGAGTTGCCTCCAGCCCATTTGCGATCCCTCAGTTTGGTACTCAGGCAGTACCACTTTTTGTTGGTTTGTTTATTTCAATGTCAGAGCCATGCCTGGATGCTCCCAGCCTTTCAGCCAATAGCAAAGTACAAGGAAGGGATGAAGGAAAATTTTTAGGATGTATGATATAAGTAACACTGGTATGGGTTTGAGGCCTCTGAGATATGAATACTTAAGCTGTTCAAAGAGTTTAAAAAGCAACAAACAAGTGTTAAGTAATGAAAACTTTCAGTTATTACCAGTCCCACCGCCTTGGCTGTAACGGGCAAAATATTCTGCATGCTATTATATATCCTGTGATTTATCCCATCCCCCATGAGACAGAGATTAATGCTGCAATACCAAAGAAGGAAAATGTGATTACACCAGATATTATTGTAATACCATTATCGATTTTTTGCCATAATAATGTAGGATGCACATTGCTTTACTCCAGTAAGTTTTTATTTTTCTACATTTCCCCCTAGAGATTTGAGAACCTCTATGTCTATAAAATTGTAACCTTGAGTCTGCAATTGGAAAGGTCTATCTATTGTTCTAAAGTTACCTTTAATCTGACTATACAGGTAGGTATAAACTATCATTGAAACAGAATGCTGATCCTCAGTACTATAAATTTTCCATCACTGGGCTCCTGCCTTGAGTGTGCCCTATTGTGTCAGGTGTATCTGGTCACACACTGAGATTTTTCCTCCATCTTAGTCATTTTTATTCATGGGATGAAATGGATTCTGCAGTATTATAGATTTCAAACTTACCCAAGAAGCAATGAAGCCTGTCATCCTCATACCACTCACTTTAAAATAGAAAACATATTTCAATTAGTCTTATTAAAGTAAAACCAAAAAGCTTTTGACTTTTTAGAGGTTTCTACTGTCCCGGGATTGATTGCATTTAAAAGATACATTTCCCTCTCACATTTTTGTTTGTTCATTTGCCAGTACTAGTATTTTGTTAATATAATCAAACTTCTTCATAAATTATTACTTAATATATGGATTTGGATGTCTTCTTTATGTAATAGGCACCTTTGGTGACACAAAAGGGCTTCTTGGGTAACTCAGTTGGTAAAGAATCCACCTGCAATACAGGAGACCCTGGTTCGATTCAGGAAGTTCCCCTGGAGAAGGGATAGGCTCCAGTATTCTTGGTTTTCTCTGGTGGCTCAGACCACAAAGAATCTGCCTGCAATGCAGGAGAACTGGGTTTAATCCCTGGTTTGGGAAGATCCCTGGAGAAGGGAGTGGCAACACCCTCCAGTATTCTTGCCAGGAGAATCCCCATGGACAGAAGATCCTGGCAGCTATATAAAGTCCATGGGGTCTCAAAGAATTGGACAGGACTGAGCAACTAAGCACACAAACAAATATTATTCCTTGCCAGCACTTCCGTTTCTTACCTCACTCTCCCTAGGCCAGTTCATCTGTTCTCATGGCTTGTATACTACCCACATGGGGATAGTGTCCAAGTTTGTGTCTCTGGCTCAAATCTTTTCTGACTTCAGAGTCCTATATCAACTGTCTGGTTAACATAGCATCTCAAAGCTATCTCACACTTCACATATTCAAAGTGAAACTCTTGGTTTCCCTTCAAACCTGCTTCTCCTCCTCTTCCTCATCTCAGTAAATGTCATTACTACCCACCCAACTGTTTATGCCAGAAAGCTGGGGATTATGCTTCTCCTCCTTCCCCACATCCTGTCCATCAGCAAGTTCTCTCCAACAAATGTGTTCCAAACCCATCCAGTCTACTCCATACCCACTCCCACAGCCCCTGCCCTGGCCTCCAGCTGGAGGCTGCTAACTGTTCCCCCAGGACCCGCCCCCATGCTGTCCTCTAATCCATTCTCCCACGTAAGAAATAAATATTCTTTTTTTAAAACATAATTTAGATCATGTCACATCCCATTTCACTTAGAAAATAATGAAAGATGTTTGGTTTTATATTCAGAATCAAAGCGAGATTTCTTACCCTGGTTTACAAAGTCTGGCCCTGTCCACCTCGGCGACATGACTTGCTGTCATTTCCCCTCTGCCAGATGTGCAGGAGCCACCCACCATCTCCCTCCTTGGGGACTGTGAACATGCTATTCCCTTGCTGTGAATGTTCTCCTTTCTGCTCTTTGAAGCCTGGCTCCTTTTCACCCTCCGGGTCTCAGTTTAAGTATCACCTGCTTAGAGAAGTTTTCTTCTTCACCACCTTGCTTCAATCTCACCCCAGTCTTCTACATCACCACCATTATTTCCTTTCACAGCACCCTCTCTATATCCTTCAAACACTTTCAAAACTATGTAATGATTCATTTAACTTATTTACTTTTAATTGTCCATCCCTCTCTCCAGACTAAAAGTTCACTTACAGCAAGGATATTGTCTACCTCATTTCTCTTTATAGACCCAGAGCCTAACACAGTGTCAATCACATAAGAAATGGTCAAGAAATGGATGTACTAACATTTCCCTGGATCATCACTTACTATCAATATAGTCTTATTTATTGCTGCCTATTCATTTCTGTCCCCATCATCTATTTCACTTCCTTAGTTCAAAATAAACATTCAAGACTTATTTCAAGTTCTGTTACCTTATCACTATGAACTTATAACTCAGAAATAACTTTAAAGATGTTACCTCACTAATCTAAACATTTTCTTCTGTAAGTTAGCTCATTTCTTAACATACCAAGTGTACTGGTTTCTGTTCAGTACAAATGACCACAAGGGAACTTCTCTGAGGGTCCAGTGGTTAAAACTCTGTTTCTGTTGCAGGGAGCACAGTTCCAACCCTGGCCAGGAAACTAGATCCCATATGCCGTACAACACAGCCCAAAAAAAAAAAAAAAAGCAAAAAATGGGCACAAAACATCAGTGGCCTAATACAATTAAAGTATATTTCTTCTCATGCTCCAAACCTCAGCACATCAGCAAGGGTCTCTGCTCCACAGTCATCCAGGGATGCAGACGAATGGCAGAGCTGCAAGTGCGTCATAGAGCCTCCTCCGCTTCCATGGAGGGAGAGGAGAGAATTAGAAATTGTACGTACTTTTCCTTATTCAAAATAGCACATCATTCCTTTTCTCATATTTCACTGCATTAGAACTAATAGTATGTCCCTGCTTAACAGCAAGGGGCCAGTAAGTGAAAAGCTCAGGGAGCATTCCTTTCTCAGTCACTCCTGCTATACCATCAAAATGGCATCACTAACAATCTTAAAGAATTTAGAATTCTTTGCTTTCTATTGTAGGTTGAGGATGTGTGTATATATGCATTTGTATTGCTCACCTTAAATATACGATACTTATTTGTAATGTAATTCCATTTAGACGGGAGTGTTTGTATCGATATGAGCAGTTAATATGCACAACTCACATGGAACAAAACCTTGAAAAGATCCTGTGTTTCATAACATACCGTGTAAATTAATATAATAAAGCAAAAGTGTAACTGTGGATGAGAATAATAGAAGTAGGGAAAATGAAAAGAATGTTTTATTCAGCCATAAAAATAAATACTATCTCAAGGGTAATTTGTTCTTTCAATCTGACAAAAAGATGTATGCATGAACATGTACATACAGGTAAAAAGTTTCAACAGATCCCCATTTCTCTCTAGATCAAAAACTTTTCACTAAAATTGTCAAAAGTCTTCTGTCAATTAACTATATCTTATCTACTCTACCCTTTCAAAAATAAATATTTTATTTGTGCTTAAAAAAAAAAAGCTTTCTTAGCAGTAGCAATGGAAACCTGAAAAATAATTGGTCTCTGACCTCAAGAAATTCATTTAATGAGAAAAGACTGGCTTGTAAATGGTTAAGTACAGTATGATAAAGCTTATAGTCAAAGTATCTGCAAGAGCAATAGGAATAGTGAAGAGAGGTAAAGGGGGCTTCATGGAAGTGGCAACATTTGATCAAAACTCGACAAATGATTTGGGGGAAAGTGGGAGTGGGGAATCCAGTTCAAAAATCACTGTTCCAACCAAGAAGTTTGTGCCCAATTACACTGCATATCAAGATAAATCTCATGCACATATCTTTAGTCAGATCACTTGTGCTGGCGAGCAGTCCAAAAAGATCTTGGCAACCCTGATAAGCAATTCATTAGATATAGAAAAAGGTTGCA
Organism: Moschus berezovskii; assembly: GCF_049115385.1. Classification (NCBI taxonomy): domain Eukaryota; kingdom Metazoa; phylum Chordata; class Mammalia; order Artiodactyla; family Moschidae; genus Moschus; species Moschus berezovskii. Next base: position 123,297,857 of record NC_142461.1, read on the forward strand.
ACAAAGGTCCGTCTGGTCAAAACTATGGTTTTTCCATCAGTACTGTATGGATGTGAGAGCTGGACTATAAAGAAAGCTGAGTGCCAAAGAATTGATGATTTTGAACTGTGGTGTTGGAGAAGACTGTTGAGAGTCCCTTGGACTGCAAGGAGATGCAACCAGTAAATCCTAAAGGAAAACAATCCTGAATATTCATTGGAAGGACTGATTCTGAGGCTAAAACTCCAATACTCTGGCCACCTGATGTGAAGAACTGACCCATTTGAAAAGACCCTGATGCTGGGAAAGATTGAAGGCAGGAAGAGAAGGGGACAACAGAGGATGAGATGACTGGAAGGCATCACTGACTCAATAGACATGAGTTTGAGCAAGCTCCAGGAGTTGGTGTTGGACAGGGAAGACTGGCATGCTGCAGTCCATGGTGCTGCAAAGAGTCAGACAGGACTGAGCAACTGAACTGAACTGAACTGAGAGGTGCTCTAAAGGTGTGTGAGGTAGACCTCTCACACTTTGCTAAGGCAGAAAGTACAATCCCCGCAGAGAAAAATTTGGCAACTTCTTGTGAAATCACGTATACATTATTGACTGACAGCAATTCCCTCCTAGGAATCTATCAACACTGGCAAAAACATGGATAGCTGTTACGGACAAAGCTATTGATTACAGCGCTATTTTTAAAACCAAAAATATAGAAATAAAATTAACTTTCAATCAACAAGGACTGGCCACATAAACTATGATGTATCTATGCAATACATATGCTGCACCTGTAAAAGGAATGAAGACTATCTTTCTCAACTACTATAGAGTATTTTATATTTAAGTAAAAAAACCACGTGAGGAAGAGTATAGTATGCCATCATGTATCTAGGAAAGGAGGGACCCTAATATTTATGCTTATAAACCAAACATATGAAAGTACCATTTTTATTTAAAAAGTAGTCAAATATTGGCAATTTGATATAGTTCTATTCAATTAATATGCATTAGCCTGTATTCTTTAAAGTGAAAAGTTAAAAATCTTTGAATGATGTCTTCAAGATACAATCCCACATTTGCCCTAAGTAGTCCCAATTTGCACCTATTTCCTAGGTGTAGTTATTAATACAATCCCTTTTTAGACTTTAAAGTGTCTCAATTTAGAACAAAATGTTATGGGTATATAAAGGGCATGGAAGGGGAGAAAAGGTAGACAGGACAAGTGGAAATGAAGAAATAAGGGTGATCAGAAATAAGATCAGAAATAGAAGTTTGATTACTTGAATGCAGTTTGTGCTGTCAATTTAACATTGAAAACATATAAAGATTTTAAATGTTAAATGAAGTCAATAAAGTTAAAGATATGTTTATTAATTAGTATAATGATACAGAAGCAATTTAGAATGACATAACAATACAATAATAGTTTCTTAGTGGGTTAAGAAAAAAAGAATTGCAAACATGTCTTAAACTCTCTTCATGAGTTATATTATTGATACTGCTGGTATCATTCTAAGAGAGCTTTGTATGAAGTACAGAATAAAGCAAATGAATCATTGTACTTATGTCATTAAGAACCAAGATTTTCAGCAGGAGAGAAGAGATGATAAAGAAGTAAGTTTCAGTAAATATTTAATTAACTCTTAATTTGAATAAGAAGCTCCAATATGAACTCAGGATAAATGTTTTAAATGTGTGTATATATATGTGTGTGTATGTGTGTATATATATATATGTATTTAAAGGACTTTAAGTTTCCAGAACAACTGCAGATTCATAGCAAAACTGAGAGGAAAATACAGATATTTTCCCATGTATGCCCTGCCTCCACATATATGCAACCTCCCCTGTTATCAGTATCACTCACCAGAATAGAATATTTGCTATAATTGATAAACCCACATTGATAGATCATAATCACTCAAAACCCATAGGTTTTACTAGGGTTTACTCTCGATGCTCAAAAGAGGAACTCAAAAGCCTCTTGATGAAAGTGAAAGAGGAGAGTGAAAAGGTTGGCTTGAAGCTCAACATTCAGAAAACAAACATCATGGCATCTGGTTCCATCACTTCATGGGAAATAGATGGAAAAACAGTGGAAACCATGTCAGACTTTATTTTTTTGGGCTCCAAAATCACTGCAGATGCTGATTGCAGCCATGAAATTAAAAGACGCTTACTCCTTGGAAGGAAAGTTATGACCAACCTTGATAGTATATTGAAAAGCAGAGACATTACTTTGCCAACCAAGATCCGTCTAGTCAAGGCTATGGTTTTTCCCGTGGTCAGGTATGGATGTGAGAGTTGGACTGTGAAGAAAGCTGATCGCCGAAGAATTGATGCTTTGGAATTGTGGTGCTGGAGAAGACTCTTGAGAGTCCCTTGTACTGCAAGGAGATCCAACCAGTCCATTCTAGAGGAGATCAATCCTGGGTGTTCATTGGAAGGACTGATGCTAAAGCTGAAACTGCAATACTTTGGCCACCTCTTGCGACGAGTTGACTCACTGGAAAAGACTCTGATGCTGGGAAGGATTGGGGGTGGGAGGAGAAGGGGACGACAGTGAGATGGCTGGATGGCATCACCGACTCTGTGGCCATGAGTTTGAGTGAACTCCGGGAGTTGGTGATGGACAGGGAGGCCTGGCGTGCTGTGATTCCTGGGGTCGCAGAGAGTCAGACACGACTGAGCGACTGAACTGAACTGACTGACTCTTGATGCTATTCATTCTGAGTATGCTAAGTTGCTTCAGTTGTGTTTGACTCTTTGTGACCGTATGGACTGTAGCCCACCAGACTCCTCTGTCCATGAGATTCCCTAGGCAAGAATATTGGAATGGGTTGCCATTCACTTCTCCAGGGGATCTCCCGACCCAGGGATAGAACCCACTTCTCTTATGTCTCCTGCTTTGGCAGGTTGGTTCTTTACCATTAGCGCCACCTAGGAAGCCCCTATCCATTCTACGCTGCTGCTGCTAAGTTGCTTCAGTTGTGTCCCACTTTGTGCGACCCCATAGACAGCAGCCCACCAGGCTCCGCCGTCCCTGGGATTCTCCAGGCAGGCACACTGGAGTGGGTCGCCATTTCCTTCTCCAGTGCATGAAAGTGAAAAGTGAAAGTGAAGTCGCTCAGTCGTATCTGACTCTTCATCAGCCCATGGACTGCAGCCCACCAGGCTCCTCTGTCCATGGGATTTTCAGAGCAAGAGTACTGGAGTGGGGTGCCATTGCCTTCTCCATCCATTCTATGAGTTTGGATAAATATACACTGACTTATTTTCATCATTATAATGTCATACAGATATGATTTTTAATGCGCTAAGAATTCTTCATTCTCTACCTATACATTCCTCCAAATTCCACACCTGGCAGCTACAATCTTTTTACTATCTCCTTAATTTTGCTATTTCCAGAAGATCAAATAGCTGGAATTTTATATGCATCTCTTCTCACAATAGTTTATTTCGCACAGTAACATGCATTTAATATTACTTCATATCTTTTAATGACTTGTTAGCTCATTTCTTTTAAACACTGAATAATATTTTATCATTTGGATACACCACTGTTTACTTACCATTAATTTACTGAAGGGTATCTTGATTGCTTACAAGTTTTGGCCATTATAAATAAAGCTTCTATAAATATCTATGTGCAGATCTTTATGTGGACATAAGTCTTAAACTTATGTGTTGTATGGATCCCAACAAACTGTGGAAAATTCTTCAAGAGATGGGAATACCAGACCACCTGACCTGCCTCCTGAGAAATCTGTATGAAGATCAAGAAGCAACAGTTAGAACTGGACATGGAACAACAGACTGGTTCCAAATCGGGAAAGGAATATGTCAAGACTGTATATTATCACCCTGTTCATTTAACTTATATGCAGAGTACATCATGAGAAATGCCAGGTTTGATGAAACACAAGCTGGAATCAAGATTGGGAAAAATATCAATAATCTCAGATACGCAGATGACACTACTTTTATGGCAGAAAATGAAGAACTAAAGATCCTCTTAATGAAAGTGAAAAAGGAGAGTGAAAAAGTTGGCTTAAAACTCAACAGTCAAGAAACTAAGATCATGGCATTCAGTCCCATCACTTCATGGCAAATAGATGGAGAAACAATGGAAATAGTGACAGACTTTATTTTGGGGGGGCTCCAAAATCACTGCAGATGATGACTGCAGCCATGAAATTAAAAGACGCTTAATCCTTGGAAGAAAAGTTGTGACCAACCTAGACAATATATTAAAAAGCAGAGACATTACATTGCTGACAAATGTCTGTCTAGTCAAAGCAATGGTTGTTTCATTAGTCATGTTTGGATGTGAGAATTGGACTATAAAGAAAACTGAGTGCCAAAGAATTGATTCTTTTGAACTGTGTAGTTGGAGAAGACTTTTGAGAGTCCATTGGACTTCAAGGTGATCAAAACAGTCCATCCTGAAGGAAATCAGTCCTGAATATTCATTGGAAGGACTGATGCTGAAGCTGAAACTCCAATCCTTTGGCTACCTGGTGTTAAGAACTGACTTTTTGGAAAAGACCTTGATGCTGGGGAAGATTGAAGGCAAGAGGAGAAGGGGACGACAGAGGGTGAGATGGTTGGATAACATCACCAGTTCAATGGGCATAAGTCCGAGTAAACTCTGGTAGCTGGTGATGGACAGGGAAGCCTGGCATGCTGCAGTCCATAGGGTCACAAATAGTCAGACATGACTGAGCTACTTAACTGAACTGAAGTTTTCAACTTCTTTGGGTAAATACAGGGAGCACTATTGCTGGATCATATAATAAGAGTATATTTAGTTTTGTAAGAAACTGTCCAACTCTCTTCCAGAGTGTCTGTGCCGTTCTCTATTTCAACCAGCAGTGAATGAAAGTTCCTGTGACTCCACATCCTCACCAGCATTTGTTGCTGTCAGTATTACAGATTTTGGCCATATTAATAGGTGTCTAAATGATGTTTCAAATCTGTATTTCTTTCTTATTTTCACATCTGTATTTCTCCAGTTAGGTGTCTGTTAAGGTCTTTGGTCCATTTTTTAATCAGGTCCTTTTTCTTTTTATTATTGAGCTTTAACCATTCTTTGTATATTTTAAATAACGGTTCTTTTTTCAGATGTACTGTCTCCCAGCCTGTGGGTGTTTTTTTTTTTTTCTCGTTCTCTTGATATTGCCTTTTGCAGAGAAATTTTTTTTTTTTAATTTTAGTGACGTCTAGCTTATCAATTATTTCTTTCATTGATTATGCCTTTAAAGTTGTATCTAAAAAGTCATTGTCACAGTCAAGGTCATCTAGTTTTTCTCCTATTTTATTTTCTGGGGGTTTTGTATCTCTGTGTTTTACATTTGGTCTATGATCCATTTTGAGTTAATTTGTAGTGAGTGTAAGGACTGTATCTAAATTTATTTTTGGCAAGTGAATTTTCAGTTGTGTCAGCACATTTATTAAAAAATTATTTGTGCTCCATTGTATGGCCTTTGCTCCATTGTCCACAACCAGTTGACCGTATTTATGAGGATGTATTTCTGGGTTCTCTATCAGGTTCCATTGATCTGTTCGCCTATTCTTTTGCCACACTGTTGATTACTATAGATTTATAGTGAATTTGAAACTGGGTATTATCAGTCCCCCAGTTTTATTTTTCTTTTTCAATATTTTGCTGGCTATTTTATGTCTTTCACCTATCCATACAAACTTTAGGATTTGTTTGTTGATACCTGCAGATTAACTTATTTTGATTTGAATTGTGCTGAATCTGTATATCAAGTTGGGAAGACCTGACATCTTATCAATATTGAGTTTTCCTATCCATGAATGTGTTATATTTCTCCATTTTTATGGTTCTTGGATTTCATTTATCAAAGTTTTGTGGTTTTCCCTAAATAGGTCCTAAACATATTTTGTTATATATATACCAAAGCATTTATTCCTCTTGGGTGCTAAATGTAAATGGCATTGTGATTTTTATTTCCAGTTCCACGTGTTTATTGCTGCTTTATGTCGTATAGAAAGCAATTGACTTTTGTATCTAAACCTTTTATTCTACAACTTGTTTATTAGTGCTAAAAGTTTTTGTTGAATCTTTCAGATTTTCTATATAGGTGATTATGTTATCAGTGAACAAAGACAACTTTTATGTCTTCCTTCCCAATCTATATACCTTTTCTTACTTATTACTTTAGCTAGAACATCCATACATTGTTGAGAAGAAGTGGTGAGAGAAGTCATCCTTGCCTTGTACATGATATAGTGGGAAAGCTTCTAGCCTCTCACTATTAAGTATAAGGTTAGATGTGGGGTTTCTGAAGACAGTATATTGGGTTGAGAAATTTCTCCTCGATTGCGAAATTATCATTAAAGGATATTGGGTTTTGTTAAGTGCTTTTTCTTCAACTATTGGTATGATTGTGTGATTTTCTTCTTTGTCTCGTGATGTGATGGGTTACATTAGTTGATTTTCAAATGTTGAATCAGCCTTGTACATCTGGGCTAAATCCCACTTGGTCATGATATACATGGAGAAGGCAATGGCAACCCACTCCAGTACTCTTGCCTGGAAAATCACATGGACGGGGCGCCTGGTGGACTGCCATCTATGGGGTCGCACAGTCGGACACGACTGAAGCGACTTAGCAGCAGCAGCAGCAGCAGCATGATATATAATCATTCTTATATTTGAGGGAATTCCATTTGGTAATATTTCATCAGAATTTTAGCATTTGTGTTCTAAGGGGTGATAGCCTGTCATTTTGCTTTATTGTAATGTCTTTGTCTGGATTTGGTATCAGGGTAGTTCTGGTCTCATGTGTTGTGAAATATTCCCTCAGCTTCTATCTTCTGAAAGAGATTGTAGAGAATTGGCATAATTTATTCCTTAAATGTTTGGTGAAATTTACCAGAAACCCACCTGGGCCTGATGTTTTCTTTTTTGGGAGATTATTAATTAATGATTAAATTTCTTTAATAGATATAGGCTTATTCAGAGGGTCTAGTTCTTCTTTTGTGAATTTTGGCAGTTGGAATCTTTCAAGGAATTGGTCTATTTTATCTAGGTTATCAAATTTGTGGACATAGAGTTGTCCAGAATATTCCCTGATTTTCCTTTTATTATCTATGGGATCTGTAGTAATGCCAACACTTCCATTTCTGATATTAGTAATTTGTGTCCTCTCCCTTTCTGCTTAGTTAGTCTGGCTACAGGCTTGTCAATGTTATTTGATTTTTTTTCCAGAGAACTATATTTTGGTTTTATTGATTTTCTCTATTTATTTATTTTTCAGTTTTGTGGATTTCCACTCTAATTCTTAGTACTTCTTTTATTTTGTTTACTTTGGGTTTACAATGCTCTTATTTTTCTAGTTTGCCAATATTTCTCAAAAACCAGCAAACAAAAACATACTTCCTAATTCTGTATACTGAAAAAAGCTAGAGACAGTGACCAGTTCAGTAGCTCTGAGCATCACTAGTGTCCACATTGTGATCACTAATATAAATTATTTCTAAAAGGAGCAAGGATCCTTGGAGAAATAAATGCCTCTAGGTCCAGGGTAGGAAAAGCCAAGATAGCCTGGATTTCTTGATATGCCAGGAAGTAAAAAAGCTATCAATGATGACTAACATCTAGCAAAAAGCTTCAGGGGACACCTTGAATATTCTTCCACTGACAAAAGTGGATGGAGAGGAGGGAATTATGCATTTCTGCTGCCTTTCTTTAACTTACCTCAGTGTAAGCAATTACTTTATGTTGGAAAACTCTTTATGGAAGTGTTATGTTAATAAATAAGGTTTTTAAAACTAGAATGTGGGCCTTTTGAATTCCTAATTTATTAGTCAACTTGGGAAATGACCATCAATAGCTAAAATTGTAAAATTATTTACATAGGTTGTTTATAACTCCTGAGGACATACAAACCACCACCTCTGAAGTAATCTGATAATACATTTTGATCTAACAGTGCCACAGAATACCTGGGATGTCATAGGAATGCAATGATCACAATTCAGAAAGTGGGAAATCTGCAGGAAAACCACCTGTTTTTTTTACTCTATAGATCTAAAGACACTTAAGAAACACATCAATCACAATATATAAATTATTTGTATCTTGATTCAAACAAAAATTATGTAAAGCAAAAAAAGTAATCACTTATAAGATTATAACCAGAGAAATGTGAATACTAGTTGAATATTTTTTCATCTATCTGTTCAAATTTTTATTTGTTGTAATGATATTTTGGTTACTTTTTTTTTCAAGAGCCCTGCACATTTTCTATTGGGGAAAAAAGAAAATTAATGCAAGTATTATAAATAACCTCTCTTCTGTAGCAATCTAATGATATGGCTGCTTTTCTTAAATTTCTATATAAGGACAGAGCTACTGGAACCCCGTCTCCAACTAACATCATCAATTTAAGCACTCAGCACAATCTGATCATAATATGCTTCACAGTTACAACATGTAATAATGGTTAACGTACTCTGCAAACGAGCAAACAAAAGCCTCAAATACTCTATTGGCATTTCCTATAGATCAAAGAAACAATTTTTTTCTTCTATGGATCACGTGCCTCTTGACCTTGTTACATGTTCTCCTATAATATCCTATATCTACGGTCAGATACAGAAGGACTGATGCCATAAAGGAAAGCTTTTAACTCTAGAAAGACGGTGAGCAAAGGATGGTTGTGGTGTTATCTTGCAAATAGCAACCAAAAAAAAAAATTCAGAATATGTGAGAGTAGTAGGTCCTGACTGTCATTGGGATATAGGAAAATCAGTTTACACACCAGAATCGGGTGGTTACAAACAGGAGAAAAGTTGGAACAGGTGCTGAGAAGCTAAGTTTAGCTGAGCAATAAGAAGAGAATCCAGGTTAAAGATAGAGTCAGGAGAACAGATGGAACAAAAGTTGAGCAGTGAGCAATGGTGAATAACCAGAATGGGAACAGTGTCAGAACCAGAAGAAAGGAAAATACAGAAATCAATTCTCTGAAGAAGCAACAGAGAACAGACTCTTATAGGCTTGCTGTGAAGAAAATTTCTCTGGAGTCACGGGATAATTTTTGAAAAGCATTGCCCAGAAGCTGTTATTCACAACTCCACTTGTCTTAAAAGAACTTTGGTTGTTGGTAGCTAGGAAATTATAGCTCACCACCAAAACCGGGATTTCCCAGGTGGTGCTAGTGGTAAAGGACCTGCCTGCCGATGAAGGAGACATAAGAGTCATGGGTTCGACCCCTGGGTCTGGAAGGTCACCTGGAGAAGGTATGGCAGCCCACTCCAGTGTTCTTGCCTGGAGAATCCCATGGACAGAGGAGTCTGGTGGACTGCAGTCTATAGGGTTGCACAGAGTCAGAAATGACTGAAGCAATTTAGCATGCACACCACAATTATACATTATTCATTATACATATTGGCTATAAAAAATGCAATGGCACGGTATCAGAGGGTTTAGTTTAAGAATTAAGTAAAATTAAGTATTTAAAGCACTTGCTGCTGCTGCTGCATCACTTCAGTCGTGTCCGACTCTGTGTGACCCCATAGCACAGTTCAATTCAGTTCAGTTCAGTCGCTCAGTCGTGTCTGACTCTTTGCGACCCCATGAACCACAGCACGCCAGGCCTCCCTGTCCATCACCAACTCCCGGAGTTCACTCAAACTCATGTCCATTGAGTCGGTGATGCCATCCAGCCATCTCATTCTCTGCCGTCCCCGTCTCCTCCTACCCCCAATCCCTCCTAGCATCAGACTCTTTTCCAGTGAGTCAACTCGTTGCATGAGGTGACCAAAGTATTGGAGTTTCAGCTGTAGCATAAGTCCTTCCAATGAACACCCAGGATTGATCTCTTTTAAAATGGACTGGTTGGATTTCCTTGCAGTCCAAGGGACTCTCAAGAGTCTTCTCCAACACCACAGTTCAAAAGCATCAATTCTTCAGCGATCAGCTTTCTTCACAGTCCAACTCTCACATCCATACATGACCACGGGAAAAACCATAGCCTTGACTAGATGGACCTTGGTTGGGAAAGTAATGTCTCTGCTTTTTAATATACTATCAAGGTTGGTCATAACTTTCCTTCCAAGGAGTAAGCGTCTTTTAATTTCATGGCTGCAATCAGCATCCAAAGTGATTTTGGAGCCCAAAAAAGTAAAGTCTGACACTGTTTCCACTGTTTCCCCATCTATTTCCCATGAAGTGATGGGACCAGATGCCATGATCTTTGTTTTCTGAATGTTGAGCTTCAATCCAACTTTTTCACTCTCCTCTTTCACTTTCATCAAAAGGCCTTTGAGTTCCTCTTCACTTTCTGCCATAAGGGTGGTGTCTTCTGCATATCTGAAGTTATTGATATTTCTCCCGGCAATCTTGACTCCAGCTTGTGCTTCTTCCAGCCCAGCATTCCTCATGATATACTCTGTATATAAGTTAAATAAGCAGGGTGACAATATACAACCTTGACGTACTCCTTTTCCTATTTGGAACCAGTCTGTTGTTCCATGTCCAGTTCTAACTGTTGCTTCCTGACCTGCATACAGGTTTCTCAAGAGGCAGGTCAGGTGGTCTTGGATTCCCATCTCTTTCAGAATGTTCCACAGTTTATTGTGATCCACACAGTCAAAGGCTTTGTCATAGTCATTGAAGCAGAAATAGATGTTTTTCTGGAACTCTCTTGCTTTCTCCATGATCCAGCAGATGTTGGCAATTTGATCTCTGGTGCCTCTGCCTTTTCTAAAACCTGCTTGATCATCTGGAAGTTCATGATTCACATATTGCTGAAGCCTGGCTTGGAGAATTTTGAGCATGAATTTACTAGCGTGTGAGATGAGTGCAATCGTGTGATAGTTTGAGCATTCTTTGGCATTGCCTTTCTTTGGGATTGGAATGAAGACTGACCTTTTCCAGTCCTATGGCCATTGCTGAGTTTTCCAAATTTGCTGTCATATTGAGTGCAGCACTTTTACAGCATCATCTTTCAGGACTTGAAATAGCTCAACTGGAATACCATCACCTCCACTAGCTTTATTCATAGTGATGCTCTCTAAGGCCCACTTGACTTCACATTCCAAGATGTCTGGTTTTAGGTGAGTGATCATGCCATCGTGATTATCTTCGTCATGAAGATCTTTTTTGTACAGTTCTTCTGTGTATTCTTGCTACCTCTTCTTAATATCTTCTGCTTCTGTTAGGTCCATACCATTTTTGTCCTTTATCGAGCCCATCTTTGCGTGAAATGTTCCCTTGATATCTTTAATTTTCTTGAAAAGATCTCTTGATTTTCCCTATTCTGTTGTTTTCCTCTATTTCTTTGCATTGATCGCTGAGGAAGGCTTTCTTTTCTCTCCTTGCTATTCTTTGGAACTCTGCATTCAGATGCTTATATCTTTTCTCTCCTCCTTTGCTTTTCACTTCTCTTCACAGCTATTTGTAAGGCCTCCTCAGACAGCCATTTTGCTTTTTTGCATTTCTTTTCCGTGGGGATGGTCTTGGTCCCTGTCTCCCGTACAATGTCATGAACCTCCGTTAGAGTTCATCAGGCACTCTATCTATCAGATCTAGTCCGTTAAATCTATTTCTCACTTCCACTGTATAATCATAAGAGATTTGATTTAGGTCATATCTGAATGGTCTAATGGTTTTCCCTACTTTCTTCAATTTAAGTCTGAATTTGGCAATAAGGAGTTCATGATCTGAGCCACAGTCAGCTCATGGTCTTGTTTTTGCTAACTGTATACAGCTTCTCCATCTTTGGCTGCAAAGAATATAATCAATCTGATTTCGGTGTTGACCATCTGGTGATGGTCCACGTGTAGAGTCTTCTCTTGTGCTGTTGGAAGAGGGTGTGTGCTATGACCAGTGGGTTCTCTTGGCAAAACTCTATTAGCCTTTGCCCTGCTTCATTCCATGCTCCAAGGCCAAATTTGCCTGTTACTCCAGGTGTTTCTTGACTTCCTACTTTTGCATTCCAGTCCCCTATGATGAAAACCGTGAACTCCCAGATGTTCAAGCAGGTTTTAGAAAAGGCAGAGGCACCAGAGATCAAATTGCCAACATCCGCTGGATCATGGAGAAAGCAAGAGAGTTTCAGAAAAACATCTATTTCTGCTTCATTGACTATGCCAAAGCCTTTGACTGTGTCGATCACAATAAACTGTGGAACATTCTGAAAGAGATGGGAATCCAAGACCACCTGACCTGCCTCTTGAGAAACCTGTATGCAGGTCAGGAAGCAACTGTTAGAACTGGACATGGAACAACAGACTGGTTCCAAATAGGAAAAGGTGTACGTCAAGGTTGTATATTGTCACCTTGCTTATTTAACTTATATGCAGAGTACATCATGAGGAACGCTGGGCTGGAAGAAGCACAAGCTGGAATCAAGATTGCCGGGAGAAATATCAATAACCTCAGATATGCAGATGACACTACCCTTATGGCAGAAAGTGAAGAGGAACTCAAAAGCCTCTTGATGAAAGTGAAAGAGGAGAGTGAAAAGGTTGGCTTGAAGCTCAACATTCAGAAAACAAAGATCATGGCATCTGGTCCCGTCACTTCATGGGAAATAGATGGAAAAACAGTGGAAACAGTGTCAGACTTCGTTTTTTTGGGCTCCAAAATCACTGCAGATGCTGATTGCAGCCATGAAATTAAAAGACGCTTGCTCCTTGGAAGGAAAGTTATGACCAACCTTGATAGTATATTAAAAAGCAGAGACATTACTTTGCCAACCAAGGTCCGTCTAGTCAAGGCAATGGTTTTTCCCGTGGTCATGTATGGATGTGAGAGTTGGACTGTGAAGAAGGCTGATCGCCGAAGAATCGATGCTTTTGAACTGTGGTGTTGGAGAAGACTCTTGAGAGTCCCTTATACTGCAAGGAGATCCAACCAGTCCATTCTAGAGGAGATCAATCCTGGATGTTCATTGGAGGGACTGATGCTAAAGCTGAAACTGCAATACTTTGGCCACCTCATGCGACGAGTTGACTCACTGGAAAAGACTCTGATGCTGGGAAAGGTTGGGGGCGGGAGGAGAAGGGGACGACGGAGAATGAGATGGCTGGATGGCATCACCGACTCGATGGACATGAGTTTGAGTGAACTCCGGGAGTTGGTGATGGACAGGGAGGCCTGGCGTGCTGTGATTCATGGGGTCGCGGAAAGTCGGACACGACTGAGTGACTGAACTGAACTGAACTGAACTGATGATGAAAAGGACAAACTTAGTACAGTGCTCCTTAAAGGTTAGCTTCAACACAGTAACAACTAATATTGAGGGAGGCTGTGTTTGTAAATTATATCGGATTAAAGCAAGTCACTAAATCCTGTCATTTCTTCTCCCCTGAGGTCTTTAAACTTATTCTTCCTTGACAACTCTGCTGATAAGAACTTATTTAAGCCAGTGGTTCTCTACACATAATCCAGAGATCCCTGTGGGACCCCAGTACTCTTTCGAGATCTCCAGGAGGTCAAAAATAATTTCATTATAATATTAAGATGTTAATTGCCTATTTCATTCTCACTATCTCCCAAATATTCAGCAGAAGTTTCTGCAAGCTACTTGACAGGTGATGACATCATTACTCTGATGACTAATACAACAGGTGTTCTCTCCTATGCTTTAAAATCTCCTCACTTTTTGTTTCTGATATGGTGGATATCAACGGATAGAATCCATATAAATTTAAGTTCTTTGAGGTCCTCTAGGGTTTTTAGAGTATAAAGGGATCCTGAAACCAAAACGACTGAGAACAGATGCTTTAAACAATCATTTATTGCTTTAACTTATACAACTATTTTCTAACATTTCCTTCCCTTTTTGTGATTACTTCAAAGTGTTCATTCAAAAATGTAAATCTGATCATGTTGCATCTCTGCTAAAAAATTTTATGTCTCTTATAACCTAGAAGATGGAGAAGTCACAAAGCACAGTGGAACAAACAAAAGAGGCTTCGGTTTCAACTAGGGCTAAATTAAAATTCCCTGTGTGTCAGACTCTGCTAATTGTCCCCTAGTAGCCATTTATCATTTTCACTCCTGAGTTTTAGCTTAGCGCATAGCATTACCACTAGAAATTATGCCCTTGAAGATGAGTGTAATTTTATGATGTTGGGCATTGGGAGATGAGTAAAAGTGATATATATGCAATATCCAGGTCAAAAAGAAGCTGGTTTCCTCCCACATCTTTCCTCTTTCCTGCAAGCTTCAAAGGGGGCTGCTTCACTGAGGCAGCTTCAGTCATGTGAATGAAGATCATACCTACCCACTTCAGATTGTCTGCCTAAGATCATACGGTTTCATGGGAAAAAATCAGCCTTTCTCTTGAGTCATTTTGACCAAGTAGGCAAAGATTGGGAGAAGGCAATGGCAACCCACTCCAGTACTCTTGCCTGGAAAATCCCATGGGTGGAGGAGCCTGGTAGGCTGCAGTCCATGGGGTCGCTACGAGTCAGACACGACTGAACGATTTCACTTTCACTTTTCACTTTCACACATTGGAGAAGGAAATGGCAACCCACTCCAGTGTTCTTGCCTGGAGAATCCCAGAAACGGCGGAGCCTGGTGGGCTACCGTCTACGGGGTCGCACAGAGTCAGACACAACTGAAGGGACTTAGCAGCAGCAGCAGGCACTGTGCACAGTAGTATAGCAATATCTAGGCACTATTTTAAAACATCCTTCTACACATGGGATTCAAAATGAAAAAACAAAAATAAAGAACAACAACAAAAAACTGTTTCCTGATTGGCAAGCAAAGCAAAATGACTTATTGAGGTCCTGTTACTTGAATGCAGACCCAGAAACCATGTGATCCTCAACAAGTGACAGGGTTCCAGATTTATTAGAAAAGGCAATAAAGAAAAAAGTGGGACACTAGTCCCTGACCCAGAATGTGACATGTAGAGAAGGGTCTGTACAGAGAGGTACCTGTGGGTGACTGAAAAATAACATCAGCACATCTTTTATCAAGACTGGGCCATTCTAGAATACAGGTGAGATTGAACATGAAAGTAGAAGATGAATGATCCAAGCTCACCAAGGCCTGGGGTAGCCAAATAAGGAGAAGTACTTCTGCACTAACAGGGGATATGTATAGAATGTTGGAATTATACCTTTTGCAGACATACTTTGGGACTTTTCTGGTGGCTCAACGGTAAAGAATCTTCCTGCAATGCAGGAGATGTGAGTTTGATACCTGGGTCGGGAAGATCCCCTGGAGGAGGAAATGGCAACCCACTTCAGTATTCTTGCCTGGAGAATCCCTATGGACAGAGGAGCCAGCCGGGCTTCAGTCCATGGGGTTGCAAAGACACGACTGAGCATGAGATTTGCTTTTCCAGGTGGAAAAGGCACATACTTTCCCAGCCCATTATTGTTTAAAATGGGAATGTGGTCCATTTGGGTGATTGACAGTGTTACTGATACATTTTTACTGAAAATAATTTCAAATTTTATATTATTTTTAGGATGAACCATATGAAATTTCTGCTTTGTGGATCAAATAGAGAATTAAAGATTCACACACCTGTAAGAAGGTAAGAGTGAAGACCAGGAAGGCTTCTTTTGAGAAATGTGAACATAACCAAAGGTCTTCAATATCTGCAGCATCTAAGTGGCTGATACTCAGGAGGATATCAAAATGCCAAAGGTAAAACTTTACCTCTTCCGTCTACCTAAGGTCTGTTTAAACCTAAAGCATTAATGGCTTTTCTTTTTCTTCTCCTTACAAATTTAATGCAAATGTCTTTTATTGGTAGTTTGTAACTAGAATCCTGCTGGCAAGGGAACCTGTAGAACAGTTTCTAGATGTTATGCCCTGTGGTACAGGGAGGAACCTAGAAAAATATTAACCTATGCTAATTTAATTTTTTATTAACTAGACTATGGGTAGTTTTCCCAGAGTAGAATAAATAAGAATTCAAAGCAGAAAGAAAAGGTAGGGGAGGTGTGTGTCAACTCAGAGTCTGTCTCTTAACTGGCCTTTTTTTCTTTGTTCCCCTCTACTGTGGATGAATGGAAATAAACACTAGCACTCATACTCCAAATGTGTGTGTGTGTTGGGGGAGGGGTGTGTGTGTGTACTTCCTTCAGTTCAGTTCAGTCGCTCAGTCATGTTCAACTCTTTGCGACCCCATGAATCACAGCATGCCAGGCCTCCCTGTACATCACCAACTCCTGGAGTTCACTCAAACTCATGTCCATCAAGTCGGTGATGCCATCCAGCCATCTCATTCTCTGTCGTCCCCTTCTCCTCCTGCCCCCAATCTCTCCCAGCATCAGAGTCTTTTCCAGTGAGTCAACTCTTTGCATGAGGTGGCCAAAGTATTGGAGTTTTAGCTTTAGCATCAGTCCTAACAATGAACACCTAGGACTGATCTCCTTTAGAATGGACTGGTTGGATCTCCTTGCAGTCCAAGGGACTCTCAAGAGTCTTCTCCAACACCACAGTTCTAAAGCACCAATTCTTCGGCGATCAACTTTCTTCACAGTCCAACTCTCACATCCATACATGACCACTGGAAAAACCATAGCCTTGACTAGATGGACCTTGGTTGGGGATCCACAAAAGAAAGAGATTTATTTTTCTCTTTGTCTCTGCACTTTCCTTTATTCAAGGAGTAAAGGTCATATCTATAATTTTTAAATGTGGAAATTGGAATTGTTTCAAACTATGCAACATATTAACCAGGAAAAAGAGATATCTGGGAATCTATGCTATAACATTAAACACATACTTTATTCATTAATGTCCATTTAAAATAGAAACTGATGTGTTATTGTTAATGAAAATGTAATTTTTCATTTGGTAAAGATGTCCCTAGACTCACTATTTCATCTTTTCAGATTGATTGTTTAAGAAACCCATGGCCGATCTAAGCCATGGGGCTTTTGCTATAATTATAGCTGATTCTCGGACATTATATTAATACTGGATTGTTAGTATAATAATGGCTACTAATGTACTTTTCATTTGTATTTTCATAATAGTATCTATCTATGGAAAGCAGCTAATTTGTCATAGTGGTAAGCTGGTGTTTTTAAGGTGCATTTTAAGAGGATAATTCTTTATGACTTGACCACAATAGTTCATGTTGGGAAATTGTATTATTTTTTTCAATATGTCAGTGGTTAATCTATTTTGTGACCTGTTTAAGCCTGGTTTGGTGCTCATTTGTTAAAGTTATAATTGTCAAATGTCTAACACATTGTCACACATACATGCATACACAAAAAGATATTGAGAGGAATTATCTATGAGAATAATGTTTTTTGGAATTATAGAATTCCAAGAATTATTGACATTTGAAATGATTTTTTCCAGATTAAAAAATGAGTAAAGTTACTTAAGAGAAATAACAATGCATTTCTTTCTGTAGATTATTTTTTATAATTGTATTTTATTTATTTATTTTATGGTTGTGCTACGTCTTTATTGCTACATGGGCTTTTCTCTAGCTGCAGCAAGCGGGGGCTATTCTCCAGTTGTGATGCTCAGACTTATTGTGGTGGCTTCTCTTGCTGTGGAGCATACAACTGTTAAGACTCAGGGGCTCACAGGCTTCAGTAGTCATAGAACATGGGCTCAGTAGTTGTGCCACACAGGTTTAGTTGCTCCACGGCATGTGAGATCTTTCCAGATCAGGGATCGAACCAATGTCCCCTCCATTGGCAAGCAGATTCTTTTTTACCACTGAGCCACCAAGGAAGCCCTCAGATTACTTTCTTTTACTTTATACCTAGATCTAAATATTTGAGCCCATTGTAGAAAGTGAAAATTATTCACACAGTCGTGTCCAGCTCTTTGCCATCCCATGAACTGTAGCCTGCCCAGCTCCTCTGTCCATGGGATTCACCAGGCAAGAGTACTGGACTGGGTTGCCATTTCCTTCTCCAGAGGATCTTCCTGACCCAAGGATGGAACCCAAGTCTCCTGCATTGCAGGCAGATTCTTTACCAACTGAGCCATTAGGGAAGCCCTCAGTCAGCTCAGTTCAGTCGCTCAGTCATGTCCGACTCTTTGCGACCCCATGAATCACAGCACACCAGGCCTCCCTGTCCATCACCAACTCCCAGAGTTCACCCAAACTCATGTCCATCGAGTCGGTGAGACCATCCAGCCATCTCATTCTCTGTCGTCCCCTTCTCCTCCTGCCCCCAATCCCTCTCAGCATCAGAGTCTTTTCCAGTGAGTCAACTCTTCTCATGAGGTGGCCAAAGTATCGGAGCTTCAGCTTTAGAATCAGTCCTTCCAATGAACACCCAGGACTGATCTCCCTAATAGGTTTCTAATTTGAATTCTTACAGAAAACATACACATCCATATTCACATGTGCACACGGCAACACACCTATCTACTTCCACAGAGGTTTTAAAAAAGAGAAGATATATTTTTTAAAATGGAGGTTTTTAAGGGTAGAATTACATGTTTGCTAATATTTTGTTAAGGATTTTGTGTCTAAGGTACATTGGTCTATAGATTTGCCTTGTTTTGTTTTGTACTGTTTTCCTCTGATTTGGTATGAGGTTAATTAACATTGGCCTCATAAAGCAAGTTGAGCATACTCTTCTGTATTCTGAAAGAGGTTGTGCTGAACTCATGTTACTTCTTCTTTAAATATCTAATAGAATTCTGCAATGAAACCATTTTGTCCTGAAGATATCTTCTTCCAGAGCTTTTAAATTATGAATTCAATTTCTTTAATGTTTATATGCCTATTCAGATTATTTTGTCTTAGTTGAATTTTGGCAGCTTGTGATTTTCATGGAATTGGTCCATTTCTTCTACTTTGTTTAATTAAGGAGCATAAAATTGTTCATGGTTTTTCATTATTATCTTTTTATTGGCGGCAAGGATCTGTAGTGATTCTTTTTAAACAGGTAAATTTTGCAAAAGTAAAATGCACAGATCTGAGCAGCACATTTCAATGAGTTTTGACAAACATATACACCCACCTGAGCTTCCTGGTGGCTCAGACGGTAAAGCGTCTGCCTGCTATGTGAGAGAGCCGGGTTTGATCCCTGGGTAGGGAAGATCCCCTGGAGGAGGAAATGGCAACCCACTCCAGTACTCTTGCCTGAAAAATCCCATGGGCGGAGGACCCTTGTAGGCTACAGTCCATGGGGTCTCACAGTTGGACATGACTGAGCAACTTCACTTTCACTTTCATACACCCATCTGGGGCTTCCCAGGTGACTAGTGGTAAAGAATCCAGTTGCCAGTGCAGGAGATGCAAAATATGTGGGTTTGATCCCTGGGCTTGGAAGATCCCTGGGTCATGAAGATCCCCAGGTCATGAAGATCCCCTGGAGTAGGAAGTGGCAACCCACTTCCAAGTATCCTTGCCATGGAAAAATCTCTAGACAGAGGAGCCTGGCAGGCTATATATAGTCCATGGGGCCGCTTTAACCACTGCCCAGATAAAAATTAAGAGTATTTCCCCCAGTCTTGAAAGTTCATGTGATTTCCTTGTCAGTCAATAATCAGGACATCTGAGGAAATCATTACAAAGCTTGCTTTCACGCTAGGACAAGGGTTGGCAAACCACAGCTCAGAACTGTTAAATCTGGCCTACAACTTATTTGTGTAAGTAAGGTTTTAGTGAAATGAAATCACACCCATTCTTAAGCAAACTACTGCTTTTGCATCACAAGGACAAGGTTGAGTACTTGAGCCTGAGACATTATTGCCCTCACTGGAAAGTCAGTCTTTTCTGGATTTTCTAGTGTTCCTGCAGAGACCCAGCCTCCTGAGCTGTAAAAATTGACAAGTCATAAAGATAGAATGCTTTCATTTGTCTCCTGGAAACATATGTAACTTTACATTTGAAGGGTATGAATTTACATTTAAAAGGGGACAAAACTAGGAGCCATTTGTTTTCATTTCAAAATAATGTGTAATAGGGGCCTTCTTTTTCTTCCCCAGTGAAGATTTATTTACATTAGAGAGATAAGATATAGGCCCTTTTTCAGGAGGAGTGAAGGGCAGCTGCACAGCAGTGCCCAAATAAAATTCCAGATTTTCTGGGGTTCCTCTCCTGTTGTACAAAATTTCCTATTTGTACTGTAGCCCTGAGCTTCTGGCTTTTATCACATTTCCCTGAAGGGAGAGAACAAAGCATAGGAAATTTATATAAAGATTGCTGAAAGCAATACTAGCCTGCCTTTATCCAGAAACTTCTTGTTTGCTTTCAGGACAAAACAAATGAACATAGATACTAAAAATGTGTCACCAGGAAGCCTAAAATCCTTATTATCTGGCCCTTTACAGAAAAAACTTGCCAACCCTTGCCCTTGAGTAGTATTACTATTCTTGAACTGAAATACAAGGAGTCATAATTTTATACTCCATCTGGTTTCTTTTGTTCAACATAATGTTTTAGAGATATGTCCATATTATTATACATAAAACATTATGTTGACTAAAAAGATGCACAACGTGAAAGCTGCAAGTTAAGTTTTACTTGGGACAGCATGGAGACAGCGCCTCAGATAGCTCTGAGAGACTCCCCCAAAGAGGCAGTGGGAGAAGGTCAATATACAAGATTTTGGTGACAGGGGAGTTCAATGCAATCAAGTGTTTACTTTGCAAAAGGTTTTCTGCTAGTCAAGATGAGCTGATGTCACCATGAAGGGATTTAGTGATTTTCTAGATATGAGGAGATGCAAGGATTAGGGTCATGAAATCAGTTCCAGAAAATATTGAACTATCTAAAGACCTGTTTCACCAATTTCCCTGGGGCACAGAGTGCCTCACTCTCCACCCTAAATTCCCCTCAGGGGTTGTTGAAGGTTAGCAGCTGCAGTTACACGGGGTTCAATCTCCACAGAGGCAGATGGTAAACACCCTTGTCGTTGGGGTAGCTGGCAAACGCTCTTAGCAAGTGCCAGTTTGTAGTTGACAATATCAAATTTCTTCTTTTAATTTCTAAACAAATTCCATTATGTGGCTATTCTACATTTAGTTATTCATCTTCTATTTGATGAACATCTGAACTGTTTTCAGTTTTGTATTATTAAGTACAAAATTATTTTGAACATTCTTGTACAACTCTTTATAGACATTATTTTCCTTTTCTTGGCTATAACTTCTGAGTCATAGCAAAATACATGTTTAACTATATTTTTAAAATCTCAGTTGCCAAAACTAGTTGTATTATTTTACACAGTCGGTGTCAATGCATTAGTGTTCTAGTTAATCCAAACTGGTTTTTTCGTATGTTCAGTCATGTCCAACTCTTTGCAACCCCATGGACTGTAGCCCACCAGGCTCTTCTATCCATGGGATTATGCCAACAAGAATACTGGAATAGGTTGCCATTTCCTCCTCCAAGAGATCTTCCTGACCCAGGGATCGAATCAGAGCCTCATGAGTCTCCTGCATTGGCAAGTGGATTCTTTACCACTGAGCTACCTGAGAAGCCCCCATCCAAATTGTTAGTACTTAATACTATCAGTCTTTTTACTCTAAGCCATTTTCAAAGCTTAATTACATTATTCCAAATAATAATGTTGTTGGGCTCCTTTTTGTATGCTTAGTAGTCAATCATATGTCTTTTATGAAGCGAGTGTCATTGTTGATCCTTTTAAATTCTATTTTTAGCAATTCACCTTGTATTTTGGATGAAAGTCATTTGTCAGATTCATGTATTGTGAATCTATTCCCCGATCCGTGACTTGTCTTTACATTTTCTTAAGAATATTTTTGAATGAGTTTTTTTTTAATTTTGATAAGTCCTATTTATCTATTCTTTCATAGTTGACAGTTTCTGTACCCTAAGAAATATTGCCTATTTTATAGTGAGAAAGATGTTCTCTTACATTTTCTTCCAGAAGCTATTCTTTTAGACTTGACATTTAGGTCTATGAGCTACTTTGAGTCAACTTTTATGTATGGTGTTAGGAATAGGTGTCCAAGTTTTGTTTTTGTTTTTCTACAGAGCATCCAGTTTTTCCAGCAACATTTGTTGAAGATATTTTCCTTTCTTGCTTAATTTCTTTGGTACTTCTATTGAAACTCAGTTTGCCATATGTGTATAAATCTGTTTCTGAACTCTCTATTCTGTCTGATTTGTCTTTGTTGTTGTTTAGCTACCCAGTCGTGACTGACTCTTTTGTGACCCCACGGATTGAGATTTTTCAGGTAAGAACACTGGAGAGGATTGTCATTTCAAGGGAATCTCCCTGACCCAGCGATCTAGCCAGTGTCTCCTGCATTGCAGCAGATTCTTTACCACTGAGTCACCACTGATTTGTCTGTGTGTATGTGTTAAAGTCGTTCAGTCTTGTCTGACTCTTTGTGACCCCATGGACATTAGCCTGCCAGGCTCATTTGTTCATAATTCTCCAGGCTTGAATACTAGAGTATGTAGCTATTTCCTTCTCCTGGGGGTCTTCCCAATCCAGGGATGAAACTCAAGTCTCCTGCATTGCAGGCAGACTTTTTACCATTTGAGCCACCAGGGAAGCTCAAGAATAATGGAGTGGATAGCCTATCCCTTCTTCAGCACATCTTCCCAACCCAGGAATTGAACTGGAGTCTCCTGCATTGCAGGTGGATTCTTTATCATCTGAGCCACCAGGGAAGCGCAGGGGCTTCCTTTCTATGCTAATGCTATACAAATTTAATGTTTGTGGCTTCGGCAATGGCAAGCCACTCCAGTACTCTTGCCTGGAAAATCCCATGGATGGAGGAGCATGGTAGGCTGCAGTCCATGGGGTCGCTAAGGGTCGGACACGACTGAGCGACTTCACTTTCACTTTTCACTTTCACACATTGGAGAAGGAAATGGCAACCCACTCCACTTTCACTTTTCACTTTCACACATTGGAGAAGGAAATGGCAACCCAATCCCAGGGACAGGGGAGCCTGGTGGGCTGCCGTCTATGGGGTCGCACAGAGTCAGACACGACTGAAGTGACTTAGCAACAGCAGCAGCAGCATGTGTGTGCTTGGTTGCTCAATGGTGTCTGATTCTTAGGGACTCCACGGACTGTAATCTGCCAGGCTTCTCTGTCTATGGGATTCTCCAGGCAAGAATTCTGGACTGGGTAGCCATTTCCTTCTCCAGGGGATCTTCCTGACCCAGGGATTGAACCCGTGTCTCCTACATTACAGGCAAATTCTTTGCCAGCTGAGCTATCAGGGAAGCTCTTGTGGCTTCATAGTTTATCTCAAAATTTAGTCGTCCTCCAACTATAAAGAAAATCTTTAAGATTTTCTTTACTATTCTAGTTCTTTTGAATTTAAATATGAATTTTAGAATGAGCTTGTCTTCTGTAAAACAATCTGCTAAGACTTGAATACATTTGGGGATAATTAATGTCTAAAAATACTGAGCTTTTCCAATCTATGAATAAAATATATCTCTTCATTTATTTAGATCTTTTTTAATTTCTCTAAGTAACATGTAGCAATTTTCAGATTTTCTGTGCACAAGTCTTATAAACTTTTTGTTAAATTTATTCTTAAGAGTTTGATAGGGATTTTTTAAATGCTGGTTTTTTGTTTGGTTTTGTTTTTTTAATCTTAAATTGACCAATGCTAGAATTTAAAAATTCTATTTATTTTTGTAAATGGACCTTGTCTCATGCAATCTTACTAAACTCTCTTATTAGTTCCAATAGTTTGCTTATAGATTTATCTGGATTTTCTCTGTACATAACCAAATCTTCCTCTTCTACAAATAAAGGCAATTTTGCATTCCTTTCCAAGTAAGACATGTATGCAGGCTGGATTCACCTCACAGGTTACTAATTGACAACCTTAAGAATCCAGCCTCTTCCATGTGGAGGAAAAAAATGACATAATGAGATAAGTACTTAGCTGAGCAAGTACACAGTCCTCTCATTTATAGGCCAGAAGTCTTTCTGTGACCAAACTGCCATCATGTGAGTACAGGAGAGCTCTCTGGGTGAATGTCCCATTCCTGTGCTGACAAGTTTAGCCACCTTTCCACAGCAGGTCTTACCCTAGGGTGCTCCTCAACAGTCTGCTTACTTTATTTAGAAAAGTTGTAAAAAGGATGTTTGAAATGCTTGTAAATATTTTTTACTCTTGGAATTAAAAGAAATTCCAAGAGTAAAAGAAATTCCAAATATCTGTAGGTGTGAGTCTCTTGAATATGGGTTCAAACTAGCCTATAGCTTTCAATCCACATCCGTAAATCTTACTTTAGCCCAAGAACTTTCCTTTGCTTGATTTTAATTTTCATCAGCGTTCCTCCAATCATTAGATTTTAGTTTACTAACTAGTTCTGTTCATTCATTCAAAAATTGTTCAGCCTATACATTCCTAACACTGTATTGGTCCGGATTATGAAATGTCAGCACAAACAGATCTATTTCCTACTTTTATGGTACTTAAAGTGAGGGGACTATTATTCAGTTTTGTACTTGGTTCAAATTCTCAATTCCTGAGCTATAGGCCAGAGAATAGGGAAGAAATAAATTACCAACTCCCTGCCACTTTTTTGTTTTTTCCAAGCAAGTGAGTCTATTGGGTCACACAAGGCAAATATAGACAAGCCATTAATCTCATGCTTAGTAGATCTTATCCCCAAGTTACATTAACAGCATGTCAGACAGTTTTGGTTTTCAGTATTATTGAGTTTTCATCTCTTGTTAGTGGGAAACCAGGAGAAGATGTGTCAAAACCTATGAGACAGACATTATTTTAAGAAAGAACTTTAAATGACTTTATAATAGAATCAATTAATTTTCTTAAATATTGTTCCTAATTTCTAATGCTTTCTGATATTTTTCATTAGATTTTATTTGAACTTGCCTGGAAATAAGCATCACATTGTTCAAATGAGTTATCCTTTCTGAACAATTTTGGAATGCATTGCTTTTAAAAAATGATCCACTCTCTATAACTATTGTAACTCAGATTGGGACTTGGACCCATGATCTTTTAAATGGAATCACCCTTGGTCTTAGGACTTAATGAAGCTCAGGTTCTTAATGTCTCATCACAGAAAGAATTCAATGAGAGACAAAGTGATGGTAGGACATGTGTTAGAGAGAAACACTCCACAGACAGAGTGTAAGCCATCCCAGAAGGTGAGAGCAGCACCAGGATATGCGATGATCAATTTTTATTGGGGTGGGTAATTCCATAGACTAACGGTTGGGAAGACTATACCAGCTATTTTGGAGAAGAAGTGGGGATTTCTAGGAATTGAGCTACTGACTTTTTTGGCCAGCCTTGGATCTGTCACTTCCTGGTGGCTCAGATGGTAAAGCAACTGCCTACAATGCAGGAGACCCAGGTTCAACCCCTGGGTTGGGAAGATCTCCTGAAGAAAGAAATGGCAACCTGCTTCAGTACTCTTGCCTGGAAAATCCCCCTGGTAAGCTACAGTCCACGGGGTCTCAAAGAGTCAGACACAACTGAGCGTCTTCACTTTTTCATTTTCTTTCTTTGGAACTGTCATGGCACCTATGACTGTCATTTAGCATGCTATTATGTTACAGCAAGTGTATACTGAGGTTCAGGGTCTGATGGAAGTCAACTTGTCTGTCATCTTGGACCTATTTGGTCTTAACTAGTTTATGTCATGTCCTCGGGCTGTGTCATTCTTTTAAAGGTTGTGTTCTACCCCCTTCACTCCTGTTTCCTTACTATCGCTGTTTCTAAAATGTATTTTTTATTTTGAATCAAAACACACACACACAAATGACTCTATAGAGTAAAATAGCCCAAACTAAGATAAATTATCTGCGGCAGATGTTAGTTACAAAAGTCAGAAGTAAAAGCTTTGTACAGAGTCACTCAGCATCTGATTTTCTGCTATTTCTCTTTGGTAGAGTACAAATTTCCTGTGGACAAATTTTATACTTATTTTTTTAAATCACAAATTAATTGCCGCTAATCTAGCTGACTGTAAGGAGATCCAACCAGTCAATCCTAAAAGAAATCAGTTCTGAATATTCATTGGAAGGACTGATGCTGAAGCTGAAACTCCAATACTCTGGCCACTTGATGTGAAGAACTGACTCACTTGAAAAGACTTTGATACTGGGAAAGATTGAAGGTAGGAGGAGAAGGGGACGACAGAGGATGAGATGGTTGGATGGCATCACCAACTCAATGGACATGAGTTTGAGTAAGCTTATTTTCAAAAGAATTATATACAGATTACTTGATGTAGTGTCATTTATTCTTTTTTATTTTACACACTTCTCCATCAGTTCTGGAATCATTTACATTGTAAAAGATATGCACAGGAAGGAACAATTACTTTACTTTCATTCTAAGCACCAAAATCCTCTGTCCTAATGTTATGTCAAGCTTGATCCATGGCTGATCTTGACCTCATCAACAGGTTGATAAGGTGAAAGGAACTTCCTCTGTCCAAGGAGTCTGACCTACAGTTCTAGAAGGTGAACTTGGAGCAATAGAGCATTATTTTGAATTTTAGTTAGCAGGAGGAAAACAAAATGAAGTAGAGAATTGTTTAATATAGTTTGATGTTAAAGATCATTGTGTCTGAGAATCTGCTGTTCATGGAAGAATAGATTGTAGATTTCAGCATTTAAAGAAAGAATTTTCAGTTACATGCCTGTCTCCCTCCAAAGCAAACTAATGGTGATTTTTCTCTATTTATTCTTTCTGCTAACTGGCTTCTGATTTGCCTGAAGAAAAGAAGCATAATCAAATGCACTGTTCCTTACCAGTGAGTTTGGATGTCTGTGTGCATTAAAAAAGAATTAATGTCTTAAAATATTCATGGGTTTTTCATTTTTCCTTGCTGACTTATTTCAGGGACACAAAGTTATATGCCTATACAGCCCAAGCAGGCAATAAAAGTCATGATTCCAGCTTGGTGTAAAACATTAGAGATTGGTGAATCCTAGAGATTATAAGCCAAACCTAAAGACTCTCAAATCTTAATTTTTAAACATTCCTTTAGCTAAATCAAACACTTTAGGAAGGATGAGGGTGGATATGGCAATTTCAACCATGAAGTTAATACTTTTTACTCTTATCTAGGGGGCTGGTCCTATATATCTTTTCTCTTTAATTTTATCAATGACTGTAAGAAAGAAGTATCACTTCCCTACTGATCAATGAAGAGAGAGATCAGGAAGATATGAAAGTGAAAGTGTTAATCATTCAGTGTCCAATTCTTTTCTACCCCATGGACTGTAGCCCACCAGGCTCCTCTGTCCATGTAATTCTCCAGGCAAGAATACTGGAGTGGATTGTCATGCCTTTCTCCAGGGAATCTTCCCAACCCCAGGGATCGAACCTGAATCTCCTGCATGGCAGGTAGATTACCATGAAGGTAAATATGCACTTAAAATATGTAAAAATAAATGTGTCTCTATGTATTTATATAGATTATTATGTGTGTGGCTATATGAAAGGTAAATTACATAGCAAAAGTAACATCAAATCTAGAGACAGCCAAATTGGGGTTAAATATCACCTCTGCCACAAATTCATATACAATATGGCAGAGTCATTTAACCCCTTTTTGCTTCACTTTTCATATGTAAAATGGGGGTTTTCATGCTTTTTAAGAATCAAGAGAGGTAATATGTGTGAAAATACTTATTGAACATAAAAAAGCAAAAGTAAACCAAGGGACGAATTAACCTTCACATAGTATAAAGATCCAAGGCTGTATAGAGACAACATGACAGTGGATGGGGAGATGTGTGCCTACAATACTATGTTAGGGAGAATAAAGATCTCAAAAGATGTCCCCATCCTAATCCCAGGATTTATGAACATGTTAGGGTACATGGCATGGGGGAATTAAGATACAGATGGAAATAGAATTACTGATCAAATGTCCTTCAGATAAGGAGATTATACTGGATTTTCTGGACAGGCCCCTGTAATCACATGTGTCTTTAAAAGAGGAATGGAGAAACGGAAGCGAAGCTCGAGTCAGAGGAGATGTGATGACTGAAGAGGAGGGTGGAATACTGTGATATGAGAAGGACTCAACCTGCCACCGCGGACTCTGCTGCCACCGCGGACTCTGCTGCCACCGCGGACTCTGATGCCACTGACTACAGGCGGCCTCTAGTTGCTGAGAAAGATAAGGAAATGGGTTTTCCCTCCCCTAAAGCCCCCAGAGATGAATGAAGCCCAGCTGACAATTTGATCACAGCCCAGTGTGACTGATTTCTGAACTTTAACCTCCAGAAGAGTGAAATAATAAATTCACGTTGTTTAAGTCACCAAGGTTGTGGTAATTTCTTACAGCAGCAATAGAAAAACAATCCAGGAGCAGACTGACACAGAGGGCCAGTGTGATGTTCTCTGCCATGACTCCGAGAAATTCACGGGAAAGTCAGAGACTGAGTACAATTGAACTAAGCTTTTCCCAGCAAGGCTGGTGGCTTTCTGGCCACCTTGCTTGGGCTATTTCACCATTGAGGGATGCACTACAGAAATCAGAGCGAATTCTCTGGACCAGAGCTCTTAAAGCAAGGATACTTTTGAAGGTGATAAATAATGTCACTCTCTTAATCATGCCAGTGGTTTCAGGGATGTATACATTTGTTGAAACTGATCAGTTGTACACTTTAAATATTTGCCTTTTATTGTAAATGGGTTATACTTCAATCAAGTTGCTTTTAAAAAAGGAAATGTGGACTCTTCTGATTTCAAGTGTCTCTCACTGTGCCAAGTGCAGCAGGGGGCTGAGAATTATCGGTGGTGCTGTCCTGTGATGTGGGCCCTGAATTTTATATGTTCGCAGTTTGCTTCCCAGCATAAATTCTAAACTGTAAATTCTTGGTGGCTGCAAAAATGAGATTTGGGGTTTCACTTGGCACTTTATTTTCTTAATGTGGCAGTAACTAAGTCCTTCTTTTCCCATCATGGCTTTCATGTGGTGCAGAGAAGCAGAAAAGCACCCATGTGCCTCCCACTGAGTTTCTAGTGTCTTATCCTGTCATGACCAGGAGGGAAAGGCTCTTCTTGTCTCAGGAGGAGTGTGTGGGAAATAAACTGCCAAGTTAATCCAGCTTCCTTATTGGGTTAACTCCACTCATTGACTGTCAATCCCTCTGGGCTCTACTTCATTCCTAGAATTCACAGTTCAAGATGTGGAACTACCTCTGTGCATAACAGGGCTACCATATGAGAAGGAACTAATTCCTCATGTTCCCTTTTTCTTTCTCTTTACAACCCTGACCTCTCACCTCCAAAAACACATCACTGATTTAATTTCCAGCTTCTAGGATTTACAAGTGCAAGAGTGAGTTTTGCCTAATCAAGTTATAAAATTTACATATTTATCCACCTATTCACTCCAGGTCCTCTTTAGGAACTTGAAAAATCATTTCTATTCTCTTGTCTATAAAATGGGAATGATGTTTCCTGGCTGCTCCTGCCTTCCTTTTAATAAATGGGATCAATAATGGAGGTTGGAAACATTCACAGTTCTGAGTTGCTCAGAGATGTGCTAAATAGAAATTTTGTGATCCATATAAGTGTTCATTATAGACAAGCCTAATGAAAAAAAAATAGCTAAATGAAGAAAGAGAGTGTTATGGACACTAGGGAGAGTTATTATAAATTCCACAAGTTCCTTTTAAAGCTGAGATTAAACCTGAGCCTCATTAGTGAAAGTGCCTGAACCACTGGGTCACAGAACCTCTGGGGGGGTCTGATAACAGTAGTGCTTCTTTTGGTTTCTTTGGCTTCCTCTGGATGCCCCCAAATTTCATTTAGGATTTTCACCAAATTTTAGTTTTATGCAGCCCAGTGTTTTTCTCTTTTCATTATTATTTTTCCTTGAGTATAAACATTCATTTCAGTTCAGTTCGGTTCAGTTGCTCAGTCGTGTCTGACTCTTTGCGACCCCATGAACCACAGCACGCCAGGCATCCCTGTCCATCACCAACTCCCGGAGTTCATTCAAACTCATGTCCATTGAGCCGGTGATGCCATCCAGCCATCTCATTCTCTGTCGTCCCCTTCTCCTCCCGCCCCCAACCTTTCCCAGCATCAGACTCTTTTCCAGTGAGTCAACTCGTAGCATGAGGTGGCCAAAGGATTGGAGTTTCAGCTTTAGCATCAGTCCTTCCAATGAACACCCAGGATTGATCTCCTTTAGAATGGACTGGTTGGATCTCCTACGGTCCAAGGAACTCTCAAGAGTCTTCTCCAGCACCACAGTTCAAAAGCATCAATTCTTCAGCGATCAGCTTTGTTCACAGTCCAACTCTCACAGCCATACAAGACCACGGGAAAAACCATAGCCTTGACTAGACAGATGTTTGTTGGCAAAGTAATGTCTCTGCTTTTTAATATGCTATCTAGGCTGGTCATAACTTTCCTTCCAAGGAGTAAGTATCTTTTAATTTCATGGCTGCAGTCAACATCCACAGTGATTTTGGAGCCCAAAAAAGTAGTCTGACACTGTTTCCACTGTTTCCCCATCTATTTCCCATGAAGTGATGGGACCAGATGCCATGATCTTCGTTTTCTGAATGTTGAGCTTCAAGCCAACCCTTTCACTCTCCTCTTTCACTTTCATCAAGAGGCCTTTGAGTTCCTCTTCACTTTCTGCCATAAGGGTGGTGTCATCTGCATATCTGAGGTTATTGATATTTCTCCCGGCAATCTTGATTCCAGCTTGTGCTTCTTCCAGCCAGGCGTTCCTCATGATGTACTCTGCATATAAGTTAAATAAGCAGGGTGACAAGAAACAGCCTTGACGTACTCCTTTTCCTATTTGGAACCAGTCTGTTGTTCCATGTCCAGTTCTAACTGTTGCTTCCTGACCTGCATACAGGTTTCTCAAGAGGCAGGTCAGGTGGTCTGGGATTCCCATCTCTTTCAGAATTTTCCACAGTTTATTGTGATCCACACAGTCAAAGGCTTTGGCATAGTCAATGAAGCAGAAATAGATGTTTTTCTGGAACTCTCTTGCTTTCTCCATGATCCAATGGATGTTGGCAATCTGATCTCTGGTGCCTCTGCCTTTTCTAAAACCTGCTTGAACATCTGGGAGTTCACGATTCACATATTGCTGAAGCCTAGCTTGGAGCATTTTGAGCATGACTTTACTAGCGTGTGAGATGAGTGCAATTGTGTGGTAGTTTGAGCATTCTTTGGCATTGCCTTTCTTTGGGATTGGAATGAAGACTGACCTTTTCCAGTCCTGTGGCCATTGCTGAGTTTTCCAAATTTGCTGGCATATTGAGTGCACTTCTTTCAGGATCTGAAATAGCTCAATTGGAATTCTATCACCTCCACTAGCTTTGTTTGTAGTGATGCTCTCTAAGGCCCACTTGACTTCACATTCCAAGATGTCTGGTTCCAGGTGAGTGATCACGCCATTGTGATTATCTTTGTCATGAAGATATTTTTTGTACAGTTCTTCTGTGTATTCTGGCCACCTCTTCTTAATATCTCCTGCTTCTGTTAGGTCCATACCATTTCTGTCCTTTATCGAGCCCATCTTTGCGTAAAATATTCCCTTGATATCTTTAATTTTCTTGAAAAGATCTCTTGTTTTTCCTATTCTGTTGTTTTCCTCTATTTCTTTGCACTGATCGCTGAGGAAGTCTTTCTTATCTCTCCTTGCTATTCTTTGGAACTCCATCCAGAGTTCATCAGGCACTCTATCTATCAGATCTAGACCCTTAAATCTATTTCTTACTTCCACTGTATAATCATAAGGGATTTGATTTAGGTCATATCTGAATGGTCTAGTGGTTTTCCCTACTTTCTTCAATTTAAGTCTGAATTTGGCAATAAGGAGTTCATGATCTGAGCCACAGTCAGCTCCTGGTCTTGTTTTTGCTAACTGTATAGAGCTTCTCCATCTTTGGCTGCAAAGAATATAATCAATCTGATTTCAGTGTTGACCATCTGGTGATGTCCATGTGTAGAGTCTTCTCTTGTGTTGTTGGAAGTGGGTGTTTGCTATGACCAGTGCATTCTCTTGACAAAACTCTATTAGCCTTTGCCCTGCTTCATTCCGTGCTCCAAGGCCAAATTTGCCTGTTACTCCAGGTATTTCTTGATTTCCTACTTTTGCATTCCAGTCCCCTATGATGAAAAGGACATCTTTTTTGGGTGTTAGTTCTAAAAAGTCTTGTAGGTCTTCATAGAACTGTTCAACTTCGGCTTCTTCAGCATTACTGGTTGGGGCATAGACTTGGATTATTGTAATATTGAATGGTTTGCCTAGGAAACGAACAGAAATCATTCTGCTGTTTTTAAGATTGCATTCAAGTACTGCATTTCGGACTCTTGTTGACCATGATGTCATACTCTTTATAAGTAGTGATGGGCTTGCTGTGATATTTCAAAACTTTACTTTGCTTTATAGTAAGTATATTTGCTTACTATGCAAAGAAATAGAAGAAAACAACAGAATAGGAAAGACAAGAGATCTCTTAAAGAATATTAGAGATACCAAGGGAATATTTCATGCAAAGATAGGCTCGATAAAGGACAGAAATGGTATGGACCTAACAGAAGCAGAAGATATTAAGAAGAGGTGGCAAGAATACACAGAAGAACTGTACGAAAAAGATCTTCATGACCCAGATAATCACAATGGTCACCTAGAGCCAGACATCTTGGAATGTGAAGTCAAGTGGGCCTTAGAAAGCATTACTATGAGCAAAGCTAGTGGAGATGATGGAATTCCAGTGGAGCTATTTCAAATCTTGAAAAATGATGCTGTGAAAGTGCTGCACTCAATATGCCAGCAAATTTGGAAAACTCAGCAGTGGCCACAGGACTGGAAAAGCTCAGTCTTCATTCCAATCCCAAAGAAAGGGAATGCCAAAGAATGCTCAAACTCACGCACAATTGCACTCATCTCACACGCTAGTAAAGTCATGCTCAAAATTCTCCAAGCCAGGCTTCAGCAATACGTGAACCAGGAACTTCCAGATGTTCAAGATGGTTTTAGAAAAGGCAGAGGAACCAGAGATCAAATTGCCAACATGCACTGGATCATGGAAAAAGCAAGAGAGTTTCAGAAAACATCTATTTCTGCTTCATTGACTATGCCAAAGCCTTTGACTGTGTGGATCACAACAAACTGTGGAAAATTCTGAAAGAGATGGGAATCCCAGACCACCTGACCTGCCTCTTGAGAAACCTGTATGCAGGTCAGGAAGCAACAGTTAGAACTGGACATGGAACAACAGACTGGTTCCAAATAGGAAAAGGAGTACGTCAAGGCTGTTTCTTGTCACCCTGCTTATTTAACTTATATGCAGAGTACATCATGAGGAACGCCTGGCTGGAAGAAGCACAAGCTGGAATCAAGATTGCCGGGAGAAATATCAATAACCTCAGATATGCAGATGACACCACCCTTATGGCAGAAAATGAAGAGGAACTAAAACGCCTCTTGATGAGGGTGAAAGAGGAGAGTGAAAGGGTTGGCTTGAAGCTCAACATTCAGAAAACGAAGATCATGGCATCTGGTCCCATCACTTCATGGGAAATAGATGGGGAAACAGTGGAAACAGTGTCAGACTTTACTCTTTTGGGCTCCAAAATCACTGCGGATGCTGATTGCAGCCATGAAATTAAGACACTTACTCCTCAGAAGGAAAGTTATGACCAACCTAGATAGCATATTAAAAGCAGAAACGTTACTTCGCCAACCAAGGTCTGTCTAGTAAAGGCTATGGTTTTTCCCATGGTCATGTATGGCTGTGAGAGTTGGACTGTGAACAAAGCTGATCGCTGAAGAATTGATGCTTTTGAACTGTGGTGCTGGAGAAGACTCTTGAGAGTCCCTTGGACTGCAAGGAGATCCAACCTGTCCATTCTAAAGGAGACCAATCCTGGGTGTTCATTGTTAGGACTGATGCATAGCTGAAGCTCCAATCCTTTGGCCACCTCATGCTACGAGTTGACTCACTGGAAAAGACTCTGATGCTGGGAGGGATTGGGGGCAGGAGGAGAAGGGGATGACAGAGAATGAGATGGCTGGATGGCATCACCGACTCAATGGACATGAGTTTGAGTGAACTCCAGGAGCTGGTGTTGGACAGGGAGGCCTCGCGTGCTGTGATTCATGGGGTCGCAAAGAGTCGGACACAACTTAGCTACTGAACTGAACTGAAGTTTATTTAAAAACTGTCTTTCCAGTCTCTCTTTAGAGTCAAAAAGAAGGGTAGTATTTGAAACAAGACTATGATGAAAACCTTTTTTCTCTCTGATAGGCACGTATGTACATGCACACATGCCCACACAGACGCAAGCATGCCACCCTCCGTGTTAGATGGCTGTATACTGAACTTGAAGAAAACCTCAGCTACCACTCACTCCTTGGAATCTTTAGTATTCAATGTTTGCTTATGCCTTTAGAGTTCAATGCTGTTTTTATCTGCTTTCTTTCAAGATAATGAAAGAGATACACACAACATTCTGTATATTAATACCATAATAGTCTGCCTCTGGCGAAGCCTTAACATATGAACAAAGACAGGAACTGTTCACACAGTAAAACATACAATGAGAAATGAATATCAGTAGTGGAAACCTCTCTGTTAGAGGGAATTTCAGAACATTTCAATGTTTACATTTGCAACTCAAGCATATTGACAGAGCAATGTAAATAGATGTACACTAGGAGATGCAGGAAGAAAATTATTTGCACAGATACTACAAAGATTTTCTAGCTATGTGAGAAATGGAAATGCATTTTTGCCATATTTGGTAAACTGAATGTTATTAAGAGTACAAACCTCATGTAAAAAGGAGATAAGCAGAAATTGATTTGAATATTATTGCAGGGCAAAGTAAATAATCATAATGCATTCGCCCTTTATAACTGTGCAAAACCAGATTAATTTTCCCAATTGCAAACTTTAATAATATTGAATTACATTTAAAATGTAAAATAGGATAAGAGACTGATGGTAATGATAATCTACCTAGAACAACAAATGCATTCTAAGGGATATTAATAAGTGTTTGGTCAAAAAATGTAGAAAGGTGATGGAGAAGAGAGAAAATATTGTGTTAAAATTAGAGGTATCCTTAAGACTTCCCAAATCTCATAAGGCTAATATATGTATTAAGTCGTGTCTGGCTCTAGCAACCCTGTGGACTGTAGCCCACCAGGCTTTGTCCATTACATTCTAAATCTCTAAACATAAATAGAATGTGTGATATTTTCAAACATTTTAGACCTGGAAACTCAAAAAGCCTTTGATGGATGAAGAGTTCCAAGGAACACATAAGTAATTGAATGTCTTCTCAATTGATTTGGATTTAAACTGAACTCACATTCTACTCTATTCTAAACTGTCACCTCGTTACAGTGACAACTATTGAAACTTTATTTTCTACAAATGAAAAAGGTTTATAGAAATTCAATAGAGACATCAGTGTTCTGCTGAATAATGGTTTGGTTCCCAAAATGCAGGTCTCCATTGCTGAGAGTTATAGAGGTTATACCAGAGAAACACTGACCCAAAGAGGCATTTCCAGGAGGTCTCACAATATATTGGAGAAGTCGCCATAACACATGCTCAGAAACTTGACTTTATCATGACCAATATCATAATATCAATCCTAAGGTCAGGTTCAGATTAATTCTTAAAAATTTACTTATTTGTAATGAAAAACAAAATTGTCAAGCATTCATATCCTTTGCCTAGTACCTCTTCTCTTTGGAGTTCAGTCTATCTGGGAAGTCAGGTTAAACTCAGAAGGTTATTCGGTGAGCATGGACCAGAACAAGAGAAGCTAGTGGTATGACTTGCATCATTAGTGGCAGGAGTTCTAGCTTCAGTCAAGAGAGAGTATTATGGGAGCACTGCCAACTGCTTCCCCTGCCCCACTATTCTTCAATACTTTGCTTAATACTTCAGTCTAACTGATTCCATGTGAACTGAACTGAACTGATGCTTCTTTAGTTATGATAATACAGTTTAATCTGCATCAGCAAGCTTAGCCATGACTTTATAGTTAGACTTCACCTAGAGCTACACCCAAGTAAGTAGATTGGAGGACTCTATTACTGCCCACTGTGATTTTCCATAATATCATTCTCATGATCACTTTATCTTCACATTCTGAGAATATCTTGCTATCATATCTTTTTAGTTGCTATGGGTTGAACCTGGTAAATTCAGACTTCCCTATTGCACTATTGCTTGTCTAGAGGTGTTAAGCAATCAGTTAGACACGGCCACACATACATGTGTATAGTACAAGTGAGAATGTGCCACCCACATCCATTAGAATTTTCTCTAGTCACAGCCAAGAGGAGGGAAGATCAGAAGTGCCAAAAAGCTAATACCTATAGAAGAAGCTCACAATTAATGACAAACTCCATCATCCACATTCCCAGATATGACAACTCTGAGGTTTATTTTATATCGTCCCCCAGAAGTTTCCAGTGGAACTGAGTTACAATTGCCCACATCAGTCACCTGCTTGAAGTACATCATTCTTTCCCTCTCTCACTTAACCACTTCTGGACTGATGCTTCCTAGAATCACTTCCCAAATTAACTACCTGCACCTCAAATTCTAGTCTCAGAGCCCCAACCTAAGACCATATGTAACTATACAGCTGAATTAGAAGTCTCGTCTAGACCCAGAAATGTTTAATTTCTTCCTGACAGCTCAACTCAAGTCATTTTAATTACCTAAACCTGGACTTACATAACTATAGATTTTGTACTGGCTTAATATATTGTTCACTAATTTATGACATGCAGTAATTACTCTACCTGCTTGATAAAGTTATCCTTATATCAAATGAGCCAACATTCTGCCTGTGGTTTGGTCCATGTAGAACTTACTGTTTATGTCATAAAGGAAAGTTAAATGACAGTATTCAAAACAGCTTGGCTGACCAACACTGTTGGTAATACAGCAATAATATCGCTCAGCAGAGCTCAGTTTCTTTTCCCTTTCTCTTGCCTAGGGACCTAGTTTTCCATAAATATAGTTCAGTTTCTAATTGGAGTGCATAATTTTCAGTAGGATATAATTCGTATTATGTTATTCATGCTGAAGGATTCATCACATTTTTGGAAATTTAACAAAACATAAATGACTGAAACCTGGGTCAAGTTGAGATCCAGACGCTGCCTTCACTGCCTGAAACCTGCTTATAACACGGGAAGGATCTTCTAGTGTTTTCTTAAAGAATCTTTCTAACCCTAAAAATTTAATTTCTGTGAATCTAGCTACCAAAATTTACTGACAGCTATTATAAAAATGATAGAAATTATTATTATTAAAACCAACGTGAATGATTTGTTTCTAGAGTTTAGGAACTAGAATATGCAATATTTTTCATACATTTTTGCATTTGAAAATTAGCTTTTGGTTCATTTTAGGTTAACAATGTTTTAAAAATAACTTCTCATCTAGGGCAGAATAGAACATCAGAAAGAATGTGTGTGTTTTTATTAAATTTTAGAATTTAAGCTTAAATATCCAACTTGGAAAGTATATTGTAGTGATTCCTAATGTTGGGAGGTAAGAATAAACACTAAAATCATGTTGAGATTTAAAAGAAAAACTAATTTGGTTGAATCATTATTCTTTTATTGGAGGGCAAGGAGCTGGACCCTGGGAATTACATAGTTGGTTGTGTTACAATAGATCTTCACCTCTTTGTCGTGAGAGTTAAGGTTTGACTAATTTATGGGGCGAAATGGACTTTATCATGAAAGAACCTCTCAGAATTGTTAAAAGGTCTTTAAAAGTCCTTAAACTTTACATGGCTCTGAATTCCTTTGTGTAAATCAGAAATACATTAATTTTGCTATTTTAAATTTTACTTTTATTTTTAAAATGAAAGTTTTTTACACGAGCTTCTTTAAATATAAAAACAACTTTATGATGTGTGAGAAGCTACAAGCACAGCATGGAGCTATTTAACGAAACAGAAATCATCCTTTGAAAGGTGTCATCACTGACCATGGGAGACTGTGGCATTTTCATTTGTAAGCTTCAGTCTTCCCCAGAAAATGAAAGGCCAGTTTCGAAGTCAATGTTTTTCCGTAGCCTGTAAGTAGAAAATGAATAAGTAAAAGGAGAACCCAAGCTAGCACTCAGTGACCTGAGAGAACTCTATCACAACTAGAGGCGAAATAGAGCTCATCCTTGGGCCAGTCTGACACCTGCTGGAATGTCCAGTGTCCTTGGTGAATCTCCATTGTGTGGCTCTTTACAGTGGCTTTCTGGATCCCCGTTATGTGATGCTTAGCCCATCTTCTCTCAGCAAGGACCTATTCGTCCTACTTTGTTTTCTCAAATATACCAAGTCCTTATCCTATATGTCAATGTCTCAGCAAAAGAACCCTGTTCTTCAGAAATACTCTGTTTGTCTTCCTTTACTTTTTCATGAATGAAATGTAGAACTCCTTTCTGAATAGTTCTGGATGCAGGACACAGTTAGATACCTGCCAAATGGCTTCCTAAAACAACTAATAATGAAAGCAATAATTATTCTGATATTCTATATTTTGTATCACATAATCTTAAGACACCCATGGCCTGGCCTCACTACTTATGACATATAGAAACATTTCAGGGAAGAACTAAAACTAAATAAAATTTATTTGCCTGGACTCTCATAAATCCTAGATTACATGATAGATGTCTTTTATACGGAATAATTTTTATTAATATATGTTTCTTTCTCAGACTGTGTGCTGATAGTTGCTCACTGTTACTCTGTTAATTTAAGCTTGTTAGGACCTGTGATGGGAGAAGGCAATGGCAACCCACTCCAGTACTCTTGCCTGGAAAATCCCATGGGTGGAGGAACCTGGTGGGCTGTAGTCCATGGGGTCGCGAAGAGTCCGATACGACTGAGCGACTTCACTTTCACTTTTCACTTTCACACATTGGAGAAGGAAATGGCAACCCACTCCAGTGTTCTTGCCTGGAGAATCCCAGAGATGGTGGAGCCTGGTGGGCTACCATCTATGGGTTCGCACAGAGTCGGACACGACTGAAGTGACTTAGCAGCAGCAGCAGCAGGACCTGTGATATCCTGAATTTGGTCATAATGTGTTATCAGAATATTTATATTTTCTTTACCCCCTGAGCATTTAAATATCTGGATATAGTCAAACTAGACTGGATAATAATAGCAGATTACATTTATTGAATATTCATCAGAAGGACTGATGCTGAAGCTGAAGCTCCAATAGTTTGGCCACCTGATGCAAAAAGCCGACTCACTGGAAAAGACCTGACGCATTGGAAAAGATCCTGTTGCTGGGAAAGATTGAAGGCAGGTGGAGAAAGGGACGACAGAGGGTGAGATGGTTGGATAGCATCACTGACTCAATGGACATGAGTTTGAGCAAGCTCAGGGAGATGCTGAAGGATAGGGAAGCCTGGCGAGCTGCAGTTCATGGGGTCTCAGAGTAGGACATGACTGAGCAGCTGAACAACAACATTTACTGAGTGCTTATTATTTGCAAGTACTGTACTGAGTCCTTTCCATATATGATTTTACTTAATCTTCTAAGTATCCCTGTAGGATAGGTCTTAATTAATCACATCCTAAGAAAATGTGAGAGTTGGACTGTGAAGAAAGCTGATCGCTGAAGAATCGATGCTTTTGAACTGTGGTGTTGGAGAAGACTCTTGAGAGTCCCTTGGACTGCAAGGAGATCCAACCAGTCCATTCTAAAGGAGATCAATCCTGGGTGTTCATTGGAAGGACTGATGCTAAAGCTGAAACTCCAATACTTTGGCCACCTCATGCGACGAGCTGACTCACTGGAAAAGACTCTGATGCTGGGAGGGATTGGGGGTGGGAGGAGAAGGGGACTACGGGGAATGAGATGGCTGGATGGCATCACTGACTCGATGGACATGAGTTTGAGTGAACTCCGGGAGCTGGTGTTGGACAGGGAGGCCTGGTGTGCTGTGATTCATGGGGTCGTGGAGAGTCGGACACGACTGAGCGACTGAACTGAACTGAACTGAACTGAAGGCCTGGATTCTAAGTATCAAGCCCAAGGCTACACAGCTAGTCCCTTGTAGAACTAGAACTCAAACTCACATTAACTAAAAAGCTCTAAATAGGGAATTTTATCTCAATTTCTTCTAAACAAATAATTTTCAAGGATATACTTGGAAAATATTAATAAACCAGAAATATATTACCAGCTGTCATGATCCTCTCATAGTTCACAGATTGTTCCCTTCTACTATATAAATACACATCAACAACAAACACTTGGATATGTGCCAGTGTCAATTCAAAGAAATTGGGGGATGGAGAGCTCTACATTAGCATTTCAAATTCAAAATCGTGTCTCAGTATTGCCCCAGCAAATGCCTTTTCCTCCTCCAAACCTCTGTCAACTAGTAGTGTTCACCTGTTCACTTTAGTGTTGCTTGTTTTTTTGTTTTTTTTTTTTTACTATAGAGAACAGTGTGGAGATTCCTTAAAAAACTGGAAATAGAACTGCCATACGACCCAGCAATCGCACTCCTGGGCATACACACTGAGGAAACCAGAATTGAAAGAGACACTTTAGTTTTTTAAAATTATTTCTTTCTTCTTTTCTGTTTTTAAAAATTACAGCTTAGGTCTTATTTGTCAAACATTTTTGTTTGCCTCTTATGTGACTGAAATGATCAAATGAATCAGTTGCCCTCCACTGGCATGCTGGGGCATATACCACAAATGTTTCCTGAGCATGCTGCCAAATTTTCAGCAATGTGTAACATGTATTTTGGTTACAACTAAGGATGCATATGGTCACTGAGATATCTGTCAGATAGAATACAGAGCAAAGAAGGTCCCATACATTGCTCTGGAGCAGGTTAGGACTTATTGAGAGGAGGTGAAGAAATAAAAGTTGTTTGGTGTGTTTTCAAAGTGGCTTCAGAGTAACATGGAGAGTTCCATAGCAAATTATAGGTTTTTGTCACTTGGAATTTTAAGAAAGCATTTATCTGCAATTATCAGTTATTCTCAAGCAGAGATTCAGTGCAAAAGGTCAACCTCTTGAATCCTGAGATGACTATGGCTGCATTGATAGATTAGGAGATGTTGTTACACTGTGAACATGATCATGTGATAATCACTCTAAGTAGTGACACAAATCCAAAACATTCAAGACCTGCTGAAATAGATTGACTTCTGAAATAGACTTTTTGGATATGGGAT
Source organism: Moschus berezovskii (assembly GCF_049115385.1). Taxonomy (NCBI): domain Eukaryota; kingdom Metazoa; phylum Chordata; class Mammalia; order Artiodactyla; family Moschidae; genus Moschus; species Moschus berezovskii. Next base: position 123,338,955 of record NC_142461.1, read on the forward strand.
TGACTTTAGAAAAAATTATCTTCATCCTTTTCCTTCCAGCAACTTTCTTATCCTTCAGAAAACCAGTGCTTTCTTGCTACCCTAGAATTCTCCATGTTCTCACTAGTCTACCACACCTGAGTCTGAGCTCCTAAATATTACCTTCATTGTCATACTAGTTTTTGACTATGTCTCAGCAACCCAAAACAATGTAATTGCTTGGAATAATTGACTACCTGATAGTCTGCTAGCATGAGCAGTCTAAATATCTGAGGTCTACAGATTTAATAATCAACTCTATTTTATCAGTTAGACAAATAGACTGACTTTGTAAGCCTACACACTGCCATTGATTGAAAGATGCCTACCTATCCGAGTGACAAAAATGATCAATCCATAAATAATCCTGTATAACATATACACGTATTCAACCATTACTATTCTGGGGGAAAAACTATCAATCTCTATATTTTTATGAAGAAAGCATGATTCTTATCTAAATTATTAAGCGTTGAGTAATTGAATAACATTTTCTCAAATGTCAGGAAAAAACCTCAACATTATTTGAAACATAAAAAAATCATGAAGTGTATGCTGCACTATTTTTGAATCACATATTGACAAACATACACACCTACCTTCCACCTATTTTCATAAAAGCTTTCACTTTCATTTTTTAATCAAGTACAAAAACTGCGAGGCAAATGTGAGCCTATATTAGCCTATAAATGTGACGCTCCTAGGCAAAAGCAAACGTTTCTCTTTATGTGGCTCGTCTCTGAATCTCACTAGTTGCCCTCACTGACTGTGGCTCTTTGTTTTCTTATTCTAGCCCTTGCGGTTTTATGCACATTTTACTAGATGTTACACGTTCTTATGTTTAGGTTTTATTTGCATGACACCAAACTGTGAGTCAGTTGGCTCATTGCATTTTGCATACATCGCGCATAATGAATGCTAAAGTGAAGATTTTCTTTTCACATGAGTAAAACTGAAAACGTGTTTCTCTGCCAAATCTGCTTTGATGAAAAACAGAAACCTAAAATGTTGGGCAGTATATGGTAAAGTAATCTTTCCACAATCCAATCTTCTGAGCCATGGGAGACTTTGTTTCTTGCCTTTTTTATGTTATACATACTTCAATATTCTTTAAATTTGACAACTGAGATAAAAGAAAACCATACTTAAATTCTTTAATTTAATCAAAGTATGAGGTGCAGCATTTGTGTGTATTTGTGTAAGTACGATTGCTATATGATTTTGTACTTTATAAAATATGCTATATATGTTACCTTATAATAATTCAGATCTATTCTTGAAAATGTAGAAAAAAGAAACGATTATAAAGGTAGAAAACTGAAATAGCCCCAAATATTAATAGTGATATCACACTTAAAAAAATACCACTTTTCTTATGCTAAACTCTTGTCAGTCTTCTGTCTATTCTCACCTCCTTCCATGTCTTGTTTTCACTCTTTTAAGTTTGAAAATGAAAGTGAAGTAGCTCAGTCGTATCCGACTCTTTGCTATCTCATGGGCAATCCCATGGCTCCTCCGTCCATGGGATTTTCCAGGCAAGAATACTGGAGGGGGTTGCCATTTCCTTCTCCAGGAGATCTTCCCGACCCAGGGATTGAACCCGGGTCTCCTGCATTGTAGGCAGACGCTTTACCATCTGAGCCACAAGGGAAATCAACATGTTCTCATATCTAGTATTGCAGATATATCCTTCATTACTTTAAATGGAATTGCATTGCCTCTCTGGAATAATATATGAGAGAACTTTATGCCACCATTCTGTGTACAGGGGAAAACCCTTCCTGGGGGTTTTTCTTTTGCTTCAGCATCCCAATTCAGAAACTCAGCCTGTTCAGCTTCTTCTTGGAGAAACACCTGCCATTGGGTTTTTCATCTGCTTGCTGACTTGCTTGTTGTGGCCCCTCCTCAGTGACACTGCCCTACCCTCACCAAATTATGAACTGTTCAGGTTTTCTCAAATTATTTCCCAGGTGTCCCACACTTTCACAAGAAGGCGAACATAAACCTCTTTAATGAGTCCCCCTCCTTAGCACTAGAAGAAAGTTCCTAAGTTTAGGGTCCAGGGATAGTAACCTTCAAATTTTCCAGCATGGATGTAAATCATGGTTGGCAGATTTACAGCCACTCAAAGGTGTCGGTGTACCAGGAATCTCTGAACATGTTACCTTGCACAGCAACCGTCACTTTGAAGATCTGATTAAGTTCAGAACCTTGAGATGGGGAATTTATCCTAGGTTAACCAGGTGACTCCAACTTAATTGCATGTGTGCTTACAAATAAAAAAGCTTCTATTATGAAACTCAGGTTTGGTTGTCTACTGCTCAAAAGTCAGTAATTCAAGAAGCAAGTGTCAGTAGAAAGGAAAGGCATTTTAATCAGAAAAGCCAGCAACCTAGAGAAGGTGGGTTCATGTCCAGAGAGCAACTCCAAAGATTCTGCTCAGCCATTACAGTTATTAAAGGGAAAAATAGAGAGGAGGGTGGCAAATCTCAGTGAGTCACTGAGGCAGGATGTTGGGATCTGAGTCATTCTCCATTGTGTGCAGACTGGTTTACTCTGTCTTTGTATATTTCCCTAGTGATATACTTACAGGATTCCTTAGGGGGCTGTTGGGAGCAGAAAGCCAGTCACTTTTTTATGACTTAATTCTTCTTTCCATACTTCTTTTTATCTAGGAAAAAACTGACAGGTTAGGTAAGGCATGGCGTGCATTCAGGAAAACAGAAGTCAGGAGTTAGTTTCAATTGCTCAATGACCTAATTCCTATAATTATGTTCTTGTAAGGTTAGAGGGAACAGAAATGGGCAAACAGGAAAGGGGCAAAAAGCTGTTTTCATTTTCACAGCTGTGGTCAGAGGAAGATGAGACTAGGAAAATGACTCAAAGAATGCTTTGAAGACAGAGGAAGGTGCCTCAAGCCAAGCAATGTGAGAGTTCTCCAGAAGCTGGAAAAAGGCATGGGATCAAATTCTCTCAGAGTATGCAGGAAGAAACGTGGCTCTGCCAGCACTTCGATTTTACCTCAGTGAGACCTGTATGAGATTTCTGATTTGTAGCGCTGTAGATAATTAAGTTTGTGTTGTTTTAAGCTACTTCAGTTTGTGGTAATTTGTTACAGCAGCAATGGAAAATTAATACCCAGGTTTCTTCAGGGTTTGTTGTTGTTGTGTGTGTGTGTGTTTCAATTATCATATTGGCCCTTTCCCTGGGATTACTGGGGAAAAGAGTAGGTGCAGGGAGTTAGATACTTGTACTCTTTGCCCAGAGTACCAAGAAGTTCTGTAGCAGGAGCTTTCAGAGAAGGAGGGAGGGAGAGGAAAAGGAAGGAAGAAGGAAAAAAGAGAGACAAGACAAATGAGGGAGGGAGAAAGGTAGAGAAAGAGGTTGGTTCTTCTAATATTATGGTTACTTTCCAGGTTTAAGTTTTGCCCACATGAAATTGAAACTTGCCAAATAGTGTTTTTTTTAGTGTTTTTAGTTTTTAGTGTTTTGGAGTCTTAGTCTGATGAATGACAGCAAAGTGATCTCTACAATGGTACTTGCATCACTGGCAGAAAACAGGAAGGATTATGGTCCACATTGTCATGTATAAAGATTTGGCTGCTAGTTTTATCAACACTTACAAAAAAAAAAATTCCCAAATTCTTTTATGATACTGAAATATCATAAAAGAAATCATTTCTTTTATGATACTAAAATATACAGAATTCTCTTTTCCAAAGTCATCAGCTTTGGTAAAAACTTGTCTTGAATTACAAAATGAAATTATATATATCCCAAGAGCTTCCAAAGAAATGATCTATGATCTTTTATTACAATAAAGAGTTCTACTTAAAAAACATTCTTATAAAAAATGCTAAACTGTAATAGATCCTTTCTGTTAAAAAAAAAATTATCCAAAACTTGAGAATAAGAAAAAGAATGGATGCATGTCCTTTCAATGACACATCCAAGGATTATTTCATGGTATGCTGCTGCTGCTAAGTCACTTCAGTCGTGTCCGACTCTGTGTGACCCAATAGACGGCAGCCCACCAGGCTCCCCCGTCCCTGGGATTCTCCAGGCAAGAACACTGGAGTGGGTTGCCACTTCCTTCTCCAATGTGTGAAAGTGAAAAGTGAAAGTGAAGTCGCTCAGTCATGTCTGACTCGCAGCGACCCCATGGACTGCAGCCTACCAGGCTCCTCCGTCCATGGGATTTTCTAGGCAAGAGTACTGGAGTGGCTTGCCATTGCCTTCTCCAATTCATGGTATAGGGAATGTATTTTTGTTGCACTAACTATTTACTATTGATTAAGACCCAACTTCGTAAGTTGCATACAAAATTATATATTTTTGTCCAATAGAGATGCAAATCACTTCTTTACGGTAGAAAAGGTAGCCACAAAGATTATGTTTTATTGTCCTATAGGACATTAATCAGTTTTGTCTCTAATAACTTATTTCAGTTACTTCAGAGTTCCTTTTCTTATTGATAATGTAAATTGATGTTCGTAAAATTCTCTTCTTAATCAGCATACCATTCTGGTGGTTTACTCTTTAGTGGGTTAAAATATTTTTGACATGTGTTCATTTTATATTTGTGTGAATCATGCTCTTTAAATTTTGAAAATTATATTTTGGCATTCTAAAATATTTTAGCCATGGGTATATGTGCATGTGTGTGTGTGAATGAAATGATTAACGATGTCATTTAAGCAATATTAATAAAGGGAGACTATGCTTGTCTTAATTATATATATAATTATGTGTACATATGTGTACATACATATATATGTTAGAAATATTAGAAAAAGTCTAGACAATGTCTGAAATTCAGTTGCCAAAAAACTGCTAGATGTAAAAAATTATATAGTTACATACATTTCTTATTCTGGGATAAAAATATTTATAGAAATATTTTTGAAAGACTAAAATATAGAATCTAACTTTTGAGTTGGGGTCTGAGAAAATTATTTCTCATTCTCTTTTACCCTCCATCTAGAGATATGCAACACTTTTTATCAATTTTTAATTTATAATTTAAATACTAAGTAATGAAGAGATTTACATAAAAGATTTTATAACTGTAGTCATTTACAGTGTAAAAATGTGATTTCTTATTATTTCTAGCTCTTAAAATGTTAAATGTAATACATAGCTGTGTAATTTTACAGGACAGTTTAATTCCCCTGAAAATATGGAGCTCAGCAAAGAGTCCAAATTAAAAAGAAATTAATATGTTTTAAATATTGTTATTTTTCTGATCTTTTGAGTTCTGAAATATCTTAGCCTGGTGAAAACTTTACTTAAAAGAAGTTACCAACAACCAGTTCTAGTTGGGGATTTTTCATATTATCAGAAAATAAAACTGTTTTTAGGACAGATGTTTCATATTTGTTTTTTACTTTAATTACCATTAAATATCACAATAATCAAAATTTTGTTGGCATGGAAACTAATAGAACCACATCCAAAAATACCTTAGTATTTTCTCAGCTCTTTCTACATAGGATAAAAATCTTCATTTGCTTTGCTCAGAATCTTTCCAATTTTGGACTCCATGCTATGTAAAAGATAAAGTTAATTCATATATGTGAAAACTTTACTTTGTAAATTTTAATAATAGACAGTATGTGGACATCAAGTTTGATATACCCATTTTATAGAAGCAAGTTGAGTTCAGTTCAGTCACTCAGTCATGGCCGAATCTTTGTGATCCCATGAACCACAGCACGCCAGGCCTCCCTGTCCATTACCGACTCCCAGAGTCTACCCAAATCCATGTCCATTGTGTTGGTGATGGCATCCAACCATCTCATCCTCTGTCATCCCCTTCTCTTCCCACCTTCAACCTTTCCCAGCATCAGGGTCTTTTCAAATGAGTCAGCTCTTCGCATCAGGTGGCCAAAGTATTGGAGTTTCAGCTTCAACATCAGTCCTTCCAATGAACACCCAGGACTAATCTCCTTTAGGATGGACTGGTTGGATCTCCTTGCAGTCCAAGGGACTCTCAAGAGTCTTCTCCAACACCACAGTTCAAAAGCATCAATTCTTCAGTGTTCAGCTTTCTTCACAGTCCAACTCTCATAGCCATACATGACCACTGGAAAAACCATAGCCTTGACTAGATGGACCTTGGTTGACAAAGTAATGTCTCTGCTTTTTACTCTGCTGTTTAGGTTGGTCCTAATTTTCCTTCTAAGGAGTAAGTGTCTTTTAATTTCATGGCTGCAATCACCATCTGCAGTGATTTTGGAGCCCAGAAAAATAAAGTCAGCCACTGTTTCCACTGTTTCCCCATCTATTTGCCATGAAGTGATGGGACCAGATGCCATGATCTTAGTTTTCTGAATGTTGAGCTTTAAGCCAACTTTTTCACTCTCCTCTTTCACTTTCATCAAGAGGCTCTTTAGTTCGTCTTCACTTTCTGCCATAAGGGTGGTGTCATCTGCATATCTGAGGTTATTGATATTTCTCCCAGCAATCTTGATTCCAGCTTATGCTTCTTCCAGCCCAGCAGTTCTCATGATGTACTCTGCATAGAAGCAAGAGTTTCATTGAAATTATGAAAGCAGATTGTAGTTTTAATGACAAATTTGGTAAACCTATGCACTGTCCAAAAAGGAAACCCCTAGCCACATGCTATATTTGTACATAAGATTTAAATTAATTAAAATTAAACAACATGTAAAATTCAGTCCTTTATTTTACTAGCCACATTTCTAATGCTCAATATTTCCATGTTGTAGGTAGCTCTTGTATTGCACAGGGAAGATATAGAATATATCCATCACTGCAGAAAATTCTACTTGACAGCACTTTCTAGACTTTATCATGTCGATCATACTTCTTTCCCTTTTCGGATGTTAAAAATAAATTTTATCTTGTGACGAGTTGACTCACTGGAAAAGAGTCTGATGCTGGGAGGGACTAGGGGTGGGAGGAGACGGGGACGACAGAGAATGAGATGGCTAGATGACATCACCGACTCGATGGACATGAGTTTGAGTGAACTCCGGGAGTTGGTGATGGATAGGGAGGCCTGGCGTGCTGTGATTCACAGGGTCGCAAAGAGCCGGACACGACTGAGCGACTGAACTGAACTGATCTGAAAGCTTAAGCAATATAAAATATGACAGATATCCTACAGGAGACAAACCCAACATCCTAATTCACAGGGCAGAAAATTTCAGTGTGCTTCACATTAACCTATGTTTTAAGTACATAAAACATTCTCTACTTATTCTTTAAATTAAAATGCATAGAATGTGCTTTATTCATTCTTAATATTTCTTAAAATTGTTTTGATTTTGAGTGAGAATATTTATCATATTAATGAAAATTTATAAGTAACCAATTAAATATCAGAGACATCTATAGAAAATAAATGGTATTTTATCAATTCAGAATTCACTACTCTTGACAAAAGCCTAATAATAATCAGAATATGGATAATTTTACCTCATGATACTTTATTTTCCAGACTGGAAAACTATTTGCTAATTTCCTTTAATACATCTGTGATTTCCATTTCTTGGGTCAGATTCACTAGTCATTACTCAAATAAATAAGCAAGAATAAAAGTTTAAATCAGTTATGGTTCCAGGCATCCTTTTTCCTATCCATTTTAATCATAGGCCAGTGAGTCATACTGATAGTAATAATGATTGCTTTCAAATAACTTAAATAATTTCTGATACTGTAAAATAAATGTAAAATGGAATATCTACCATTTTGAGCTAGAGATTTTACATGACATTCATCACTTCTTCTTTCAACTTTTTATTCTCTATTGGAATATAGCCAATTAACAATGTTGTGGTGGTTTCAGGTGAACATCAGAGGGCCTCAGCCATACATGTATATGTATGCATTCTCACGTTCTCCCACAAACTCACCTCCCATCCAGGCTGCCACATAATGTTGAGCAGAGTTCCTGTGCTATGTAGTAGGTCTTTTTGGTTATCCACTTAAAGTACAGCAGGACATTCATTACTTAATATAGCAAACAAGATAGATGGTAAAATGACAATAAATGATATGTAAATATTTCTTATGTGCATCTGTGTTTAATGTAATTTCTCATGCAAAAAGAGCCTAATTGAGTAATTTTAAAACCAAATATTAGCAATAAGGGAAACATTTAACCTAAACTAAGATTAAAATATGTGTTTTTCATTAAATTATATTGATTTAAATAAAACCACTTTCATTTAAATCACTGATGTAACTTCCACTGTTTCATAATCTTGCCTAATTATAGCAATCAAAAAGTGAAGTTCTGAGCCTGAGAAAATGATTATATCTCTTGTAGAACACATGAAATGCACATAATCTTGAGTTAAAAGCACTCTAATTTCCAACTGTGTGTTTAAAACAAAACAAATGCTGGCATGAAAGAATGGTTAACTATCAGAAGATTTATCAGTATAATTAACTGCATTAATGGATTGAAGCGAGAAATTGTGTTTAGCATTTCATAAGATGTAGGAAAAAAAGATTTGATATAATAGATATTCAATTATGATTTTAAAAATAAAATCTTTGTAAACAAGAAATAGAAGAAAATTGCCCTAACCTTATAAAGTATATGTAGCAGAAAATCTATGTAAACTCCATAGTAAGTAGTAAAATTTTAGAAGCAGCCTTATCAAAGTAAAGAGGGAGATAATTATGACTGTACGGTCAAGTGAAATATATGTTGTACTGGAGGTTCTTACAATAAGACAAGACAAAGGGGGAAAAGTGTAAAAAAATTAATAATAAAAGAGGCAAAAACTTCGTGTTCAGGCAATATAACTGAATGTAGAAAAAATCAAAAGACATTCATAAACTTTTATTAAAAAGAGAACAAAAATGCTCTTGGATGCAAGGCACATGGCTTTCAAGAATTAATAGTTTTTCAGTACACAGTAGAAACTAATTAGAAAATATAATAGTAACAACAATCAAAAGAGACCTAGCAAAAGATGAGTAAGACTTCTGTTGAGAAAATTGTGCCTGTTACTGAAAGAAGATCTGACTAAATGTCAAGATGTACTAAGTTCACTAATGGGGTGACTCTATATTGAAATTGTTAAGTCTTCACTAACTCACATAGAAATGTAATGCAATAAAATAATCACACAGGATTCTATGCACAGCCAGGTAAACTGAGTTTAAAATTCATATGAAATTTCAAGAATTGACTAAACAATTTTGTATGAAATGAAAAAATTTGCTTTGCCAGACAGCAAGATCTATGAAAAAAAGAATAATAAAGAAAAGAGCATATATTACTTATCAGGGCAAGAATAATGTAATGAGCAAGACTGAAAGTCCAAAAAGGCCCACACATGTTCAGAAGGTATCTGGCACATGACTAAATTAATAACTGACTATCAATAATAGAAAAAATAGGTATTCACCTCATCATATATCAAAAATAGATTACCAGTATATTAAAACTAAACTTTTCTGCAATGAAAGCTAATACTTTTAGAAGATATCAAGATAAGAAAGAATTTCTTAAACAATACAGGAAGATCATAACCATAACAGAAAATATTTTTACATTTCAGTTCAGTTCAGTCGCTCACTCGTGTCCGACTCTTTGTGACCTCATGGACTGTAACACTCCAGGCTTCCCTCTCCATCACCAACTCCCAGAGCTTACACAAACTCATGCCCATCGAGTCAGTGATGCCATCCAACCATCTCATCCTCTGTCGTCCCCTTCTCCTCCTGCCTTCAATCTTTCCCAGCAACAGGCTCTTTTCAAATGAGTCAGCTCTTCGCATCAGGTGGCCAAATTATTGGAGCTTCAGCATCAGTTCTTCCAATGAATATTCAGGACTGATTTCCTTTAGGACTGGTTGGATCTCCTTGCAGTTCAAGGGACTCTCAAGAATCTTCTCCAACACCACAGTTCAAAAGCATCAATTCTTCAGTGCCCAGCTTTCTTTATAGTCCAACTCTCACATCCATTTATGACTGCTGGAAAAACCATAGCTTTGACTAGACAGATCTTTGTTGGCAAAGTAATATCTCTGTTTTTTAATAAGCTGTCTAGTTTGGTCATAACTTTTCTTCCAAAAGAGCAAGCATCTTTTAATTTCATGGCTGTAGTCACCATCTGCAGTGATTTTAGCCCAAAAGAATAAAGTCTGTCACTGTCTCCATTGTTTCCCCATCTATTTGCCATGAAGTGATGGGACCGGATGCCATTTGTATATTTATCTGCATTCAAATTTTAGTAAAAGTTATGTAAATATATTGTAAGACAGACTGCAATATGGGGGAAGATATTGCAATGTAATTTTTTATAAAGTTAAGTGCCTAGAATCCATATAAAGCTCTTCCAAATTAGTTCATTGACAGCAATGATGGAATGGCCTGTAAATATACAAAAAGATGCTCAGTTTTGCCAGTAATCAGTGAAATGTACATTAATACAGTAGTGAAAGTGAAGTCGCTCAGTCATGTCCGACTGTTTGCGACCCTGTGGACTGTAGCCCACCAGGCTCCTCTGTCCATGGGATTCTCCAGGCAAGAATACTGGAGTGGGTTGCCATTTCCTTCTCCAGGGGAACATCCCAACCCAGGGATCGAACCCAGGTCTCCCGCATTGCAAGCAGACGCCTTAACCTCTGAGCTACCAGGGAAGCCCCTAATACAGTAAAGTGCCATTTAAAAACCATGAAATTGGCAGCTTTTAAGAAACTTTCCAATACCAAGTTTTGTCAAAGATTAAGGAAGAGAGTGAATTCAGCTATACTTCTTTGGATATATAAATCACTGAAAACCACTTTGGAGAGCAATTTAAAAATATCTAATAAATGTGAAAACATACATTAATCCAACAGTTCTACTTCTAAAGATAAAGAAGTCTCTCAGTATGTAGAAATTCTCACTTATGCGCATAAAAGGGAGTAAGGATAATTATTAAGATATTATTTATAATATTTAAAACTTAAAAACAACTTTGACATCCATCAATAGGAAAATAAATAAGCAAATTGTTGTATGTTTATACGAGGAATACTACTGAGCAGTAAAGTTATGATTTGGCAATAAATTCCTGAGCATAATTACAATTCAGAAAAATGATTTTTATGTAAAGTTTTTCAAAGTTTTAAGTTTCTTCAAGAAAGAGTTTTCAGATACTTTACCAAAATGAAAGAAAAATGTTTGTATTCCCCCCATACTGTAGGAAATAGCAGGCTGAAACTCAGAGGCTCCCTCTTAGAGAAAGCACATGCTTTCACATTCACATTGCTCCCCATTCTACCCTTATACAAAATGAAGGCCAAGTACCAGTTGCTCTTTTATATCATTTTGGTGGAGTTTTTTTTATGGTATACAAGTGTTTTTCTATATGTGTCTCTATCAAAAATACAGAGAGAAGTCTTTTGATATAAAGTTGTAAAATACAGAAGCTAACACATTTTTTGTAAACATTTAACACAAGTTATTACATTACACAATTGTAAAATTGTTGAAAACATGGGTAGGACCAATATATATCTTAAGGAAATTGCTTATTTCTAAAGAAGGAAGGAGTGAATTTGATTAGAATAGAATAAAACCTTACCTGAACATTTGATTAAATGCATTGATAGAAGATCAGCAAATCTAGCCAGACACTGACATTAATTAAATCTATGTGCCTAGTTGCTCAGTCGTGTCTGACTGTTTGCAGCTCCATGGACTATAGCACACCAGGCTCCTCCGTCCATGAGGATTCTTCCAGCAAGAAGACTAGAATGGGTTGCCATGCCCTCCCTCCTCCAGGGGATCTTCCCAACCCAGGGATCGAAACCAGGTCTCCCGCGTTGCAGGAAAGCAATTTCTTTACCATCTAGAAGCCCAGTTAAGTCTAGATGATGGATATTTAGGTGTTCATGATATTAATCTTGTTTGTACATTTTGAATTATTGAATTAGTGTTAAATGATTAAAAATAATTTAAAAAGCATTCTGTGCAAACAGAAAAATAGTAGAAAAATAAAGAGCAGGCTTTTTGAAAAGATCAATGAAACAGATAAATCTCTGGCAAGACTGTCAAAAGACAGCGACAAAGGGAAAGAAAGAAAGAAGACTGAAATTATCAACATCTGGAATGAAATAGAGAATATCACTATGGACTCCCCCAGATATCAAAAATTACTACAAACAATTTACATATATATTTGACAGCTTAGATAAAACTGACCAATTCTTTAAAAAACTCAAACAATAATATATTCAATATACAGCAGATTGTCTGAAGAGCCATGTCACTATTAAGGAAACTGAATTTAAAGTTTTATAATCCCCCAAAAGAAATCCTAACATCCAGAAAGCTATACTGAGAAATTCTACCAAATTCTACCAAACATTTAAAGAAGTAACACCAATTCTACACAGTTACTTTCAAAAAATAGAAGAGGCAACATTTCCTAATTCATTTTATGAATCTTATCTAACCTATCTATACCAAAACCAAATAAAGAGAGTACACCAACAACAAAAACAAAACCTGTAGAACAATATCTTTCATGATTAAGGGTATAAAATGTAAAACTATAAAATCCCTAGAAGATAACATAGGAATAAAACTATATAACATTAGATATGGCAATGTTTTTTTAGATATAACACCAAAAACATGATCTATAAAAGAAATAATTGATAAACTGGATTTCATTAAAATAAAAATTTCTGTTCTATGAATGACTCTGTCAAGAAAGTGAGTAGACAAGCCACAGACTAGGAGAAAATATTTGCAAAAAGCCTGTCTGGTAAAGGATTGTTATTCAAAATACACAAACAACTATTAAAACTCAACAATAAGGAAACAAATGATCCAATTAAAAAAAGGGCCCGAAACTTTAACAGACATTTCATCAAAAGAGAAGTACAGAAGGCAAATAGACATGTGAAAATATGTTCCTCATCAAATGTCATCGGGAAATGCAAATCAAAATGAGATAGCACTGCACACCTACTAGAACGGGCAAAATCTGGAACAGTGACACCAGCAAATGCTGGTGAAGATGTGGAGCCAGTCAAGCTGTCACGCACTGTTGGTGGAAATGCAAAATGGTTTAGCCATTTTGGAAGAGAGTTTGTCAGTTTCTTACAAAACTAAACGTACTCTTGCCATGTGAACAAGCTACCACATTTTCTGGTATTTATCCAAAGGAGTTGAAAATTTGTGTCCACACAAAACCTGCACATGGATATTATAGCAGCTTTATTCATATTTTACAAAGTTGAAAACAACTAAGATGTCCTTCAGTAGGTGAATGTATAAATAAACTGTGGGACATCCTGACAATGGAGCATTACTCAGCACTCAAAGGAAGTAAGTATCAAGTCATGAAAGACATGGAGGGACCTTAAATGCATACTACTAAGTGCAAGAAGCTAACCTGGAAAGGCTATATACTGTGTAATTCCAGGTATATGACATTCTGGAAATGGCAAGACTATGGAAACAGTAAAGCCGTCAGTGGTTGCTAAAGGTGAGGAGGAAAAACTGGAACACAGAAGATTTTATGGTAGTGAAAATACTCTGTAAGATACTATAATGGTGGATACATATCAATACACATTTGTTTAAAACAATAGAATGTACAACGCCAAGAGTGAACTATAGTATAATGTACAGACTTGAGGTAATAATGATGTGTCAAGATATTTTCTTCAGTGGTAACAAATGTGCCATTCTGGTGAGGAATGTTGATAATGAGGGAGGCTATGTATGTATAGGGGCAAGAGGAAATACAGATTATATGTATACCTTTTTCTCAGTTTTCCTGTGAATCTAAAACTGCCCTAAAAACTGCTCTTAAAATACTTAGTAAAATGCCCAAGCATGGAATAAATATTTGAACTCAAACAAACATATACTAACCTACAGCAGCTCCTCCTTGCTTAACACGCAGTTGCAAACTCCTTACGCTAGCCTGTCAGTGATATGAATCTGGCTCACTGCCCACTGCTTTCCCCTACATCCAATCTTTGCCCACTCCAACTGAGCTATGGATTCTGTTGCTGAGTCCAAGTTCAGACTGCTCACCACATGATACTATTTTTTTTTTTTTTGTATATTCACTGGCACCTGCTTCTTTCATTCAGTTCAATCTCAGTCGTGTTCCACTCTTTGTGACTCCATGGACTGCAGCACGCCAGGCCTCCCTGTCCATCACCAACTCTCGGAGTTTACTCAAACTCAAGTCCATTGAGTCTGTGATGCCATCCAACCATCTCATCCTCTGTCGTCCCCTTCTCCTCCTGCCTTCAATCTTACCCAGAATCAGGGTCTTTCCAATGAGTCAGTTCTTTTCATCAGGTGGCCAAATTATTGGAGTTTCAGCTTCAGCATCAGTCTTTCCAATGAATATTTAGGAATGATTTCCTTTAGGATGGACTGTTTGGATCTCCTTGCTGTCCAAGGGACTCTCAAGAGTCTTCTCCAACAACACAGTTCAAAAGCATCAGTTTTTTGGCACTCAGCTTTCTTTAGAGTCCAACTCTCACATCCACACATGTCTACTGGAAAAACCATAGCCTTGACTAGATGGACCATTGTTAGTAAAGTAATGTCTCTGCATTTTAATACGCTGTCTTGGTTGGTCATAGCTTTTCTTCCAAGGAGTAAGCGTCTTTTAATTTCATGGCTGCAATCACCATCTGCAGTGATTTTGGAGCCCCAAAAAATAAAGTCTCTCACTGTGTCCACTGTCTCCCCATCTAATTGCCATGAAGTGCTGGGACTGGATGTCTTGGTCTCTTTTTTTTTTTTTTTAATCAAATAATCCAATTTTTTTTTTTTTCAAGTTGAACAGACTAAATTTCTTTAAACAAACTTACTTATACTCCAGAGTCCTTTAAAAACTTAATAGCATTTATACATTGAAGGCATTTGATTTTCTTGTAACTAGCACTTCAAATGCAACAAGCATTTGAAGCAACAAACATTTGACCCAACAAGTAAAACTTTCTACAGTTCATAACTTTTATAAATAAAATAAATTAAATGTACAGTGAATAAGTTCTCTGAAATATTTCAATATTTCTGCAGGTTTAGTAACATTGTAAAATACATTTCAACTAAAATTCACAAATCTAAAAACCTGTTAGGCATTTTTAGGCGTTTTAAGTTGGAAATGAAGACCAATGTTACATCGTAATATGCCAATTACAAATAGTACTTCAAATAGCAAATACTACAGTTTGTCCCAAACTTTAAAAACTATTCATGAACTCAACACTGAACTATTGATGGCTATGAGAATTGTTTCCTAGCCTTTTTGAAAATTTCAACCCATTTACGTTTAAGGTAATTATTGATAAGTACGATCCCGTAGCCATTTTCTTTATTGCTTTGGGTTCAAGTTTATACACTCTTTCTGTGTTTCCTGTCTAGAGAAGATCCTTTAGCATTTGTTGAAGAGCTGGTTTGGTGATGCTGAATTCCCTCAGCTTTTGCTTGTCTGTAAAGCTTTTGATTTCTCCTTCATATTTGAATGAGATCCTTGCTGGGTATAGTAATCTGGGCTGCAGGGTATTTTCTTTCATCACTTTAAGTATGTCTTGCCACTCCCTTCTGGCCTGAAGAGTTTCTGTTGAAAGATCAGCTGTTATCCTTATGGGAATCCCCTTATGTGTTATTTGCTGCTTTTCCCTTGCTGCTTTTAATATTTGCTCTTTGTGTTTGATCTTTGTTAATTTGATTAATATGTGTCTTGGAGTATTTCGCCTTGGGTTTATCCTTTTGGGGACTCTCTGGGTTTCTTGGACTTGGGTGATTATTTCTTTCCCCAATTTAGGGAAGTTTTCAACTATTATCTCCTCAAATATTCTCTCATGGTCTTTCTTTTTGTCTTCTTCTTCTGGGACTCCTATGATTCGAATGTTGGAGCGTTTAACATTGTCCCAGAGGTCTCTAATATTGTCCTCATTTCTTTTAATTCGTTTTTCTTTTTTCCTCTCTGTTTCATTTATTTCTACAATTCTATCTTCTAATTCGCTTATCCTGTCTTCTGCCTCTGTTATTCTACTGTTTGTTCCCTCCAGAGTGTTTCTGATCTCATCTATTGCATTATTCATTGTATATTGACTCTTTTTTATTTCTTCTAAGTCCTTATTAAATCTTTCTTCCATCTTCTCAATCTTTTTCTCCAGGTTATTTATCTGTAACTCCATTTTGCTTTCAAGATTTTGAATCATTTTCACCATCAAAATTTGAAATTCTTTATCAGGTAAATTCCCTATATCTTGTTCTTTTGTTTGTGTTGGTGGGCAATTATCTTGTTCCTTTACTTGCTGGGTATTTCTCTGCCTCTTCATCTTGCTTATATTGCTTTGCTTGGGGTGGCCTTTCCCTCTTCTTGCAGTTTGTGGAGTTCTCTTTATTATGTAGTTTCTTCGCTGTGTGTGGGGTTGGACGGGTGACTTGTCCGGGTTCCCTGGTTAGGGAAGCATGTGTCGGTGTTCTGGTGGGTGGAGCTGGATTTCTTCTCTCTCCTTTAGAAGACAATGGGCTGCTTTTCTGGGAGCCTGATGTCCTCTGCCAGTATTCAGAAGTTGTTTTGTGGACTTTACTCTGCGTTCAAATGTTCTTTTGATGAATTTGTGGGGGAGAAAGTGGTCTTGCCGTCTTATCCCTCCACCATCTTGTTCCTTCCTCCCCAGAACACTGGATTCTTATATTCCACTTGGTCGTGGAGTATCTCTTCCCAGCTGCTTTGAATGTGGATCAGCTCCTCTCGGCCCTCCGGTGCCCAAGCAGCCACTGCCTCCTGAACGTGGTACAGCTGCTCTCGGCCACCGCCCTAACCCTGGGCACGGGGTAGCTCCTCTCAGCCACGATTCTGCACGTGGTCGGTTGCGCCGGAGCCGGGCGTCTCCCGCATCTGTGCCGCCGGAGCCGGGCGTCTGTCTTGGTCTTTTTTTAACGTTGAGCTTTAAGCCAGCTTTTTCACTTTTTTCTTTCACTTTCATCAAGAGGTTCTTTAGTTCTTCTTCGCTTTCTGCCATAAGGGTGGTGTCATCCGCATATCTGAGGTTATTGATATTTCTCCCGGCAATCTTGATTCCAGCTTGGAGTGCCTGGAGTAACAGGCAAATTTGGCCTTGGAGTGCAGAATGAAGCAGGGCAAAGGCTAATAGAGTTTTACCAAGAGAATGCACAGGTCATAACAAACACCCCTTCTAACAACACAAGAGACAACTCTAAACATGAACATCACCAGATGGTCAATGCTGAAATCAGATTGATTATATTCTTTGCAGTCAAAGATGGAAAAGCTCTATACAGTCAGCAAAAACAAGACTGGGAGCTGACTGTGGCTCAGATCATGAGCCACATGATTTGGCTCCTTATTGCCAAATTCAGACTTAAATTGAAGAAAGTAGGGAAAACCCATTAGACCATTCAGGTACAACCTAAATCAAATCCACTTACAGTGGAAGTGACAAATAAATTCAAGGGATTAGATCTGATAAACAGAGTGCCTGATGAACTATGGATGAAGTTTCATGACATTGCACAGGAGGCAGGGATCAAGGCCATCCCCCAAAAAAAGAAATGCAAAAAAAGGTTGTCTGAGGAGGCCTTACAAATAGCTGTGAAAACAAGAGAAGCCAAAGGCAAAGGATAAAAGGAAAGATATACCTATTTGAATGCAGAATTCCAAAGAATAGCAAGGAGAGATAAGAAACCCTTCCTCAGTGATCAATGCAAAGAAATAGAGGAAAACAACAGAATGGGAAAGACTAGAGATCTCTTCAAGAAAATTAGAGATACCAAGGGAATATTTCATGCAAAGATGGGCTCAATAAAGGACAGAAATGGTATGGACCTAACAGAAGCAGAAGATATTAAGAAGAGGTGGTAAGTATACACAGAAGAACTGTATGAAAAAGATCTTCATGACCCAGATAATCATGATAGTGTGCTCACTCACCATAGCTAGACATCCTGGAATTCTCACCACGTGACAGGCCAATAAATCAAGAAATGTGTTGTTGGCACAAGGAATAGCAACTTTATTCAGAAAGCTAGCAGAAAGAGAAGATGGTGGACCAGGGTCCCAAAGAACCCTCTTACTTGAATTAGAATCCAGGTTTCTTTTACATCAAAAGGGGAAAGGTGAGGTTGGTTGTTGCAAAATTTTGGTGTCAGAAGTTTTTGTTCTTACAACAGTTCAGGTCAGGTCAGATGTTCCTGTAAGCTTCCAACAAGACAAATGTTTTTTCTGTTCCACATTTTTTTTCTCTCTATGTGACTGGAAAAGTGTTATGCCTTTAAAGGTCAGAACCTTGAGAATGAGCTATCTTGAATATTTCAGACTATAAGCAATATTCTTTTCAGACTATAAGCAATAGCTAAAGCAAGAGAATACAAAGGTTAAAGTAAAAGAAACAGATAAAATATGGAGTCAGATTTGTTCTTCACTATTACAATCTCACAGTTTCTGCCTCTGTGCTTTTCCCAGTGGAACTTTTTCCACAAATGTCCTAGTTTCTCATCATCTCTACCTGGCAAGTGTTTATCCATTCATTACCATTCTTCTCCTGGTTCTTTCTTCCTGAGATGTTTCTCTTCTTACAACTAGAAATTGTCACCCTTTTCTCTAAAAACCTTCCCACAGCCACTGAAACTCTTCTAAGACACCAAAAGAAGAGACACTCCCATGTGTGATGTGTGTGTGTATTTGTGTTCAACTGATGTTAGTCCATTGTTTATCTCCGAGCAGATTTCCTGGCAGTGAGTAAGCAATAAACACATTTATTAAATTTAGTAACATTTAAAAAAAATTTGTTTAAAGCATGGCTTTTTTCCCCTGGAACATCATTTCCTACAGAGGAATAACAATTTCTTGAACATTTTAAAATGACTTAAATTATGGCATAGTAAATGGTATGGAAATGCTGCAGTATAAAAATAGTAGCCCATTTCATAAAACTGTAATGAACATAGCAAAAGGAGGTAACCAGCTTTATCATTTGTATGTCACCTGAAATATTTGTGTAAAATTAAAACATTTGAGAAGTACTTAGTTGCGTTGCATGTTTGGAATGTTTATCCTCAGCAAAGCTAAATATAACATTTTTCTAGATAATAAAGGAAAATACAAATAAAATAGCTTCCTGTGACTACTAACCTAGTATGATTTTATGTGTCAGATAACAGGAAGTAAATTAGTATATCTGTTATCTGCATTATCTCTATGTGACTGTTGCCATTCCTATCAGCTACTTTGCTCTATTTATTATGCTACTCTCTGTAAAGTAGATCAGAGAGTTTTTTATTTAAAGTAGATCAATTGTTGTTTTATTGGAACAAAATGCATTGTGATAAGTGTGCTTTGCTCATTGTACAGTATAGAGTTAAGATTTAAATAAAAAGTTTTCTTTCACTTTATAGATACTGCAATTACCAGTCACTCAATTTGAGTTATAATAATATTTAGATATACTCAAGCATGTACATTACTGAGAAAAGATACTTATCTATTACATTTAGTAATACAATAATCATCTAGAAAGTTATGGTCTTATATTCCTCATTAGTACTTTAATTTTATAAGTTAACATAGGAGTATAAACATTATAATTGTGGATCCTTTTGGTCAAGAATATTATAACATGTTATTTTTGGAGAAGAGTTCTTCAGGTTATATGGAAGGATTCAGAAGTGTTACCATCTGAAAAAGCATCCTCAGTTCTGGGAGTTAAATGCTTAGTAAACAAGAAGTACCACTAGCTGTCAGGATAATTGGTTTTACTTTAGTAAAATTTTACTTTACTGAGATGTCTTATTTACATTCAATGGTCTGTCTGAGTAAAATACTTGTTATTTTTTCAAAAACTGCACTAAGTAAAACCAACATAACATTAAGTTCTGCCTTATTAACGTCAACAGCAAAAGTGTTTCAGAATGACAGTGCCGCTATGAAACCTACCTTACTAGGCTTGAATCCTTCTCCTATTCAAATGCTTCATTCATTCATTCATGTAACAAATATTCATATACCCCAGGTACTGTGATATAGAAACATACTAGTATTCACGAAACTCAATCTAGTGGGAATATATATTTACAGAAAAATTATAATGAAAATGGTATGTGCAATTCATTAAACCATTCAACAAAATTATGCTGAATACTCACTATGTATGCCTGCTGCTGCTGCTGCTGCTGCTGCTAAGTCACTTCAGTCGTGTCCGACTCTGTGTGACCCCATAGACGGAAGCCCACCAGGCTCCCCTGTCCCTGGGATTCTCCAAGCTACTAGTAGTGAATATTCAAAGAACCAGAAGTAACATCACAAGCAAATAGTCACGATCATTGTCTTTAGGGAGCTCGTAGTGTAGAAAGTTCTTTAAAAAATAAACAGAAGACAAAATTGACAGTTATTGGTAGCTATTAATAGCTAGGTTATATAATTGACCAGTGGCAGTTTACAGTTGAAGAACACACAAACAACTGGTTTCAAGATTCTAACATGTGTTTGCTTATTAGATTGATCATTTCCAGGTTCTGTTATAAGCACTTATTAATTCATTGACTCTTCCATAACCCTACTGTTATTTATCCCTGTCTGTGAATGAGAAGGCAGGTAACTTCCTGGTCACAGAGCTATTAAGTGTTAATATTATACTCCACCCAGGCAATCTGGCTCATGAATTCATATTTCTAATCGTTAATATAGGCTGCCTTTTACAAGTCACATATGACAGTTGGCATGTTCCATGGCCTGTTGCCATGGAAAATAAAAAGAGACAGCTCTGGTGGGAAGATGTGAGTCTGAGAACATACTATTGGTAGGTAGCTTGCTGGATGTGAGTCTTAAATTTTTTTGTGTGTGTGTGAGTCTTAAATTTAAGAAAAAGGTCCAGTCTAAAGATAGAGATTCAAGAATTGCCAATTTATAGAAATTAGTGAAAGACTTAAAAGTAGGTGAGCCCACTTAGTGGTTGTCAATGCTGATCCAGACCATTTCAGGTCCATGTTGAAAGCAGGTAAAGCAGAGAAATAAGGATTGTTGAGGGCTTTCATACCTGTGATGGTTATTACTATATGTTGACTGGGCTGAGGGATGCCCAGATGACTGATTAACTCTTGTTTCTGGGTTTGTCTATGAGAGTGTTTCTGGAGAGGTTAATATGTGGACTGGAGGCCTTAGTAAAGTAAATGTGTTGTGCTAAGTCACTTCAATCGTGTCCCACTCCTTGTGACCCCATGGACTGTAGCCCACCAAGCTCCTCTGTCCATGGGATTCTCCAGGCAAGAACACCAGAATGGGTTTCAATGCCTTTCTCCAGGGAATCTTCCTAACCCAGGAACTGAACCTACATCTCTTATGTCTCCTGCATTGGCAGGTATGTTCTTTACCACTAGTGTGCCTAGGAAACCAAGTAAAGTAAATGACCCTTCCCAAAGTAGTTGGCTGTTTTTCAATCGTTAAGTCATGTATGACTCTTTGTAACCCCATGGACTGCAGCACACCACTGTCCTCCACTATCTTCTGGAGTTTGCTTAAACACAAGTCCATTGGGTCAGTGATGCCATCCAACCATCTCATCCTCCGTTGCCCACTTCTCATCTTGCTTTCAGTCTTTCCCAGCATTGGGGTCTTTTCCAGTGAGTCAGCTCTTCACATCAGGTGACCAAACTATTGAAGCTTCAGCTTCAACATCAGCCCTTCCAATGAATAGTCAGGGTTGATTTCCTTTAGGATTGACTGGTTTGATTTCCTTGCTGTCCAAGGGACTCTCAAGAGTCTTCTCCAGCACTGAGCCTCATAAATCCATTGAGGGCCTGAAAGAACAAAAATACTAAAGAAGTCAAATTCTCTCTCTGCCTGAATGCTTGAGCTGGGACATCAGTCTCCTCCTGACACTAACACTTCTAGTTCTCAGGCCTTCTGACTCAGACTGGCATCTATACCATCAGCTCTCTGGCTCTCAGGCATTAGGATGACCACTGGCTTTCCCAGGTCTCCAGCTGGTAGCAGACACATCATGGGACTTCTCAGCCTCCTGAATCACATGAGCCAATAGCTTATATAAACCTCTTTCTAGATAGATAGAAAGATAGGTAGATGGATAAATGAATAGATATGGATATATAGGCATACCTCTTATTGGTTCTGCTCAGTAGCTCAGTCGTGTCTGACTCTGCGACCCCATGAACCGCAGCACACCCGGCCTCCCTGTTCACATCAAATCCCAGAGTCCACTCAAACCCAAGTCCACTGAGTCGGTGATGATATACAACCATCTCATTCTCTGTCATCACCTTCTCTTCCTGCCCTCAATCTTTCCCAGCATCAGAGTCTTTTCAAATGGGTCACCTCTTCATATCAGGTGGCCAAAGTATTGGAGTTTCAGCTTCAACATCAATCATTCCAGTGAACACCCAGGACTGATCTCCTTTAGGATGGATGGGTTGGATCTTCTGGAAGTCCAAGGGACTCTCAAGAGTCTTCTCCAACACCACAGTTCAAAAGAATCAATTCTTCAGTGATCAGCTTTCTTCACAGTCCAACTCTCACATCCATACAGGACCACGGGAAAAACCATAGCCTTGAACAAATGGACCTTTGTTGGCAAAGATATGTCTCTGCTTTTTACTCTGCTATCTAGGTTGGTCATAACTTTCCTTCCAAGGAGTAAGCGTCTTTTAATTTCATGGCTGCAATCAGCATCTGCAGTGATTTTGGAGCCCAAAATAATAGTCTGACACTGTCTCCACTGTTTCCCCATCTATTTCCCATGAAGTGATGGGACCAGATGCCATGATCTTAGTTTTCTGAATGTTGATCTTCAAGCCAACTTTTTCACTCTCCTCTTTCACTTTCATCAAGAGGCCCTTTAGTTCTTCTTCACTTTCTGCCATAAGGGTGGTGTCATCGGCACATCTGGCGTTATTGATATTTCTCCCAGCAATCTTGATTCCAGCTTGTGCTTCATCCAGCCCAGCGTTTCTCATGATATACTTGGCATATAAATTAAATAAGCAGGGTGACAATATACAGCCTTGACGTACTCCTTTTCCCATTTGGAACCAGTCTGTTGTTCCATGTCCAGTTCTAACCATTGCTTCCTGACCTGCATACAGGTTTCTCAAGAGGCAGGTCAGGTGATCTCATATTCCCATCTCAGTAAGAATTTTCCACAGTTGATTGTGATACACATAGTCAAAGGCCTTGGTATAGTCAATGAAGCAGAAATAGATGTTTTCTGGAACTCTCTTGCTTTTTCAATGATTCAGCAGGTGTTGGCAATTTGATCTCTGGTGCCTCTGCCTTTTCTAAAACCAGTTTGAACATCTGGAAGTTCACGGTTCACATATTGCTGAAGCCTGACTTGGAGAATTTTAAGCATTACTTTACTAGTGTGTGAGATGAGTGCAATTGTGCGGTAGTTTGAGCATTCTTTGGTATTGCATTTCTTTGGGATTGGAATGAAAGCTGACCTTTTCCAGTCCTGTGGCCACTTTTGAGTTTTCCAAATTTGCTGGAATATTGAGTGTAGCACTTTCACAGCATCATCTTTTAGGATTTGAAA